>NW_027363040.1:0-600000 GCF_046119375.1 Phyllobates terribilis | reverse complement strand
AGCGGAATTCCGAGAACAATGGAAGAGTTCCAAAGCATTTTTAAACTTCAGCGGAATTCCGAGAACAATGGAAGAGTTCCAATGCATTTTTAAACTTCAGCAGTATTCCGAGAACAATGGAAGAGTTCCAAATCATTTTTAAAATCCAGCGGAATTCTGAGATCAATGGAAGAGTTCCAATGCATTTTTAAACTTCAGCAGTATTCCGAGAACAATGGAAGAGTTTCAGAGCATTTTTAAACTTCAGCAGAATTCCGAGAACAATGAAAGTGTTCCAAAGCATTTTTAAACTTCAGCGAAATTCCGAGAACAATGGAAGAGTTCCAAAGCATTTTAAACTTCAGCGGAATACCGAGAACAATGGAAGAGTTCCAAAACATTTTTAAACTTCAACGGAATTCCGAGAATAATGGAAGAGTTTCAAAGCATTTTTAAACTCCAGCAGAATTCCGAGAACATTGGAAGAGTTCCAAAGCATTGTTAAACTTCAGCGGAATTCCTAGAATAATGGAAGAGTTCCAAAGCATTTTTAAACTTCAGCAGAATTCTGAGAACAATGGAAGAGTTCCAATGCATTTTCAAACTTCAGCAGTATTCCGAGAACAATGGAAGAGTTTCAAAGCATTGTTAAACTTCAGCGGAATTCCGAGAACAATGGAAGAGTTCCAAAGCATTTTTAAACTTCAGCGGAATTCCGAGAACAAAGGAAGAGGTCCAATGCATTTTTAAACTTCAGCAGTATTCCGAGAACAATGGAAGAGTTCCAAAGCATTGTTAAACATCAACGGAATTCAAAGAACAATGGAAGAGTTCCAAAGCATTGTTAAACATCAGCGGAATTCCGAGAACAATGGAACAGTTTCAAATTATTGTTACACATCAGCGGAATTCAGAGAACAATGAAAAAGTTCCAAAGAATTTTTAAACTTCAGCAGATTTTCGAGAACAATGGAAGAGTTCCAAAGCTTTGTTAAACATCAACGGAATTCGGAGAACAATGGAAGAGTTCCAAAGCATTTTTAAACTTCAGCGGAATTCCGAGAACAATGGAAGAGTTCCAATGCATTTTTAAACTTCAGCAGTATTCCGAGAGCAATAGAAGAGTTCCAAAGCATTGTTAAAATTCAGCGGAATTCTGAGCACAATGGTAGAGTTCCAAAGCATTTTTAAACTTCAGTGATATTCCGAGAACAATGGAAGAGTTCCAAAGCATTTTTAAACATCAGCGGAGTTCCGAGAATAATGGAAGAGTTCCAAAGCATTTTTAAACTTCAGTGGAATTCTGAGCACAATGGTAGAGTTCCAAAGCATTTTTAAACTTCAGTGATATTCCGAGAACAATGGAAGAGTTCCAAAGCATTTTTAAACTTCTGTGGAATTCCGAGGAAAATGGAAGAGTTCCAAAACATTTTTAAACTTCAGCGGAATTCCAAGAACAATGGAACAGTTCCAAAGTATTTTTAAACTTTAGCGGAATTCTGAGAACAATGGAAGAGTTCCAAAGCATTGTTAAACTTCCTCAGAATTCCGAGAACAATAGGAAGAGTTCCAAAGCTTTGTTAAACATCAACGGAATTCTGAGAACAATGGAAGAGTTCCAAAGCATTTTTAAACTTCAGCGGAACTCCGAAAACAATGGAAGAGTTCCAAAGCATTGTTAAACATCAGCGGAATTCCAAGAACAATGGAAGAGTTCCAAAGTATTTTTAAACTTCAGCAGAATTCCGAGAATAATGGCAGAGTTCCAAAGCATTTTTAAACTTCAGCAAAATTCCGAGAACAATGGAAGAGTTCCAAAGCATTTTTAAACTTCAGCAGAATTCCAAGAACAAGGGAAGAGTTCCAAAGCATTTTTAAACTCCAGCAGAATTCCGAGAACAATGGAAGAGTTCCAAAGCATTTTTAAATTTCAACGGAATTCCGAGAACAATGGAAGAGTTCCAAAGCATTTTTAAACTTCAGCAGAATTCCGAGAACAATGGAAGAGTTCCAAAGCATTTTTAAACTTCAGCGGCATTCTGAGAATAATGGAAAAGTTCCAAAGCATTTTTAAACTTCAATAGAATTCTAAGAACAATGGAAGAGTTCCAAAGCATTTTTAAACTTCAGCGGAATTCCAAGAACAATGGAAGGGTTCCAAAGCATTGTTAAACATCAATGGAATTCCGAGAACAATGGAGGAGTTCCAAAGCATTTTTAAACTTCAGCAGAAATCCAAGAACAATGCAAGAGTTCCAAAGCATTGTTAAACTTCAGCGGAATTCCGAGAATAATGGAAGAGTTCCAAAGCATTTTTAAACATCAGCGAAATTCTGAGAATAATGGAAGAGTTCCAAAGCATTTTTAAACTTCAGCAGAATTCCGAGAACAATGGAAGAGTTCCAAAGCATTGTTAAACATCAGTGGAATTCCGAGAACAATGGAAGAGTTCCAATGCATTTTTAAACTTCAGCGGAATTCCGATAACAGTGGAAGAATTCCAAAGCATTTTTAAACTTCAGCAGAATTCTGAGAACGATAGAAGAGTTCCAATGCATTTTTAAACTTCAGCAGTATTCCGAGAACAATAGAAGAGTTCCAAAGCATTGTTAAACTTCAGCGGAATTCCGAGAACAATGGGAGAGTTCCAAAGCATTTTTAAACTTCAGCGGAATTCCGAGAACAATGGAAGAGTTCCAATGCATTTTTAAACTTCAGCAGTATTCCGAGAACAATTGAAGAGTTCCAAAGTATTGTTAAACATCAACGGAATTCCGAGAACAATGGAAGAGTTCCAAATCATTGTTACACATCAGCGGAATTCTGAGAACAAGGAAAAAGTTCCAAAGAATTTTTAAACTTCAGCAGAATTCCGAAAACAATGGAAGAGTTCCAAAGCATTTTTCAATTTCAGCGGAATTCCGAGAACAAATGAAGAGTTCCAAAGCATTTTTAAACTTCAGCGGAATTCCAAAAATAATGGAAGAATTCCAAAGCATTTTTAAACTTCAGCAGAGTTCTGAGAATAATGTAAGAGTTCCAAAGCATTTTTAAACTTCTGCTGAATTCTGAGAACAATGGTAGAGTTCCAAAGCATTTTTAAACTTCAGCGGTATTCCGAGAACAATGGAAGAGTTCCAAAGCATTTTTAAACTTCAGCTGAATTCCGAGAACAATGGAAGAGTTCCAAAACATTTTTAAACTTCAGCGGAATTCCGAAAAAAATGGAAGAGTTCCAAAGCATTTTTAAACTTTAGCGGAATTCTGAGAACAATGGATGAGTTCCAAAGCATTGTTAAACTTCAGCGGAATTTCGAGAACAATGGAAGAGTTCTAAAGAATTTTTAAACTTCAGCGGAATTCCGAGAAAAATGGAAGAGTTACAAAGCATTTTTAAACTTCAGTGGAATTGCAAGAACAATGGAAGAGTTCCAAAGCATTGTTAAAGATCAGTGGAATTTCGAGAACAATGGAAGAGTTCCAATGCATTTTTAAACTTCAGCGGAATTCCGAGAACAATGGAAGAGTTCCAATGCATTTTTAAACTTCAGCAGTATTCCGAGAACAATGGAAGAGTTCCAAAGCATTGTTAAACATCAGCGGAATTCCGAGAACAATGGAAGAGTTCCAAATCATTGTTACACATCAGCGGAATTCTGAGAACAAGGAAAAAGTTCCAAAGAATTTTTAAACTTCAGCAGAATTCCGAAAAAAATGGAAGCGTTCCAAAGCATTGTTAAACATCAGCGGAATTCCGAGAACAATGGAAGAGCTCCAAAGCATTTTTAAACTTCAGCAGAATTCCGAGAACAATGGAAGAGTTCCAAAGCATTTCTAAAATTGAGCGGAATTCTGAGAACAATGGAAGAGTTCCAAAGCATTTTTCAATTTCAGCGGAATTCCGAGAACAAAGGAAGAGTTCCAAAGCATTTTTAAACTTCAGCGGAATTCCAAAAATAATGGAAGAATTCCAAAGCATTTTTAAACATCAGCGGAGTACCCAGAATAATGGAAGAATTCCAAAGCATTTTTAAACTTCAGCGGAATTCCGAGAGCAAAGGAAGAATTCCAAAGCATTTTTAAACTTCAGCGGAATTCCTTAAGTAATGGAAGAGTTCCAAAGCATTTTTAAACATCAGCGGAGTACCCAGAATAATGGAAGAATTCCAAAGCATTTTTAAACTTCAGTGGAATTCTGAGAACAATGGTAGAGTTCCAAAGCATTTTTAAACTTCAGTGGTATTCCGAGAACAATGGAAGAGTTCCAAAGCATTTTTAAACTTCTGCGGAATTCCGAGAACAATGGAAGAGTTCCAAAACATTTTTAAACTTCAGCAGAATTCCAAGAACAATGGAAGAGTTCCAAAGTATTTTTAAACTTTAGCGGAATTCTGAGAACAATGGAAAAGTTCCAAAGCAGTTTTAAACTTCAATAGAATTCTGAGAACAATGGAAGAGTTCCAAAGCATTTTTAAACTTCAGCAGAATTCCGAGAACAATGGAACAGTTCCAAAGCATTTTTAAACTTCAGCGGAATTCCGAGAACAATGGAAGAGTTCCAAAGCATTGTTAAACATCAGTGGAATTCCAAGAACAATGGAGGAGTTCCAAAGCATTTTTAAACTTCAGCGGAATTCCGAGAACAATGCAAGAATTCCAAAGCATTTTTAAACTTCAGCAGAAATCTGAGAACAGTGGAAGAGTTCCAAAGCATTTTTAAACATCAGCGGAATTCCGAGAATAATGGAAGAGTTCCAAAGCATTTTTAAACTTCAGCAGAATTCCGAGAACAATGGAAGAGTTCCAAAGCATTGTTAAACTTCAGCGGAATTCCGAGAATAATGGAAGAGTTCCAAAGCATTTTTAAACATCAGCGGAATTCTGAGAATAATGTAAAAGTTCCAAAGCATTTTTAAACTTCAGCAGTATTCCGAGAACAATTGAAGAGTTCCAAAGCTTTGTTAAACATCAACGGAATTCGGAGAACAATGGAAGAGTTCCAAAGCATTTTTAAACTTCAGCGGAATTCCGAGAACAATGGAAGAGTTCCAATGCATTTTTAAACTTCAGCAGTATTCCGAGAGCAATAGAAGAGTTCCAAAGCATTGTTAAAATTCAGCGGAATTCCGAGAACAATGGAAGAGTTCCAAAGCATTTTTAAACTTCAGCGGAATTCCGAGAACAATGGAAGAGTTCCAATGCATTTTTAAACTTCAGCAGTATTCCGAGAACAATGGAAGAGTTCCAAAGCATTGTTAAACATCAGCGGAATTCCGAGAACAATGGAAGAGTTCCAAATCATTGTTACACATCAGCGGAATTCTGAGAACAAGGAAAAAGTTCCAAAGAATTTTTAAACTTCAGCAGAATTCCGAAAAAAATGGAAGCGTTCCAAAGCATTGTTAAACATCAGCGGAATTCCGAGAACAATGGAAGAGCTCCAAAGCATTTTTAAACTTCAGCTGAATTCCGAGAACAATGGAAGAGTTCCAAAGCATTTCTAAACTTGAGCGGAATTCTGAGAACAATGGAAGAGTTCCAAAGCATTTTTCAATTTCAGCGGAATTCCGAGAACAAAGGAAGAGTTCCAAAGCATTTTTAAACTTCAGCGGAATTCCAAAAATAATGGAAGAATTCCAAAGCATTTTTAAACATCAGCGGAGTACCCAGAATAATGGAAGAATTCCAAAGCATTTTTAAACTTCAGCGGAATTCCGAGAGCAAAGGAAGAATTCCAAAGCATTTTTAAACTTCAGCGGAATTCCTTAAGTAATGGAAGAGTTCCAAAGCATTTTTAAACATCAGCGGAGTACCCAGAATAATGGAAGAATTCCAAAGCATTTTTAAACTTCAGTGGAATTCTGAGAACAATGGTAGAGTTCCAAAGCATTTTTAAACTTCAGTGGTATTCCGAGAACAATGGAAGAGTTCCAAAGCATTTTTAAACTTCTGCGGAATTCCGAGAACAATGGAAGAGTTCCAAAACATTTTTAAACTTCAGCAGAATTCCAAGAACAATGGAAGAGTTCCAAAGTATTTTTAAACTTTAGCGGAATTCTGAGAACAATGGAAAAGTTCCAAAGCAGTTTTAAACTTCAATAGAATTCTGAGAACAATGGAAGAGTTCCAAAGCATTTTTAAACTTCAGCAGAATTCCGAGAACAATGGAACAGTTCCAAAGCATTTTTAAACTTCAGCGGAATTCCGAGAACAATGGAAGAGTTCCAAAGCATTGTTAAACATCAGTGGAATTCCAAGAACAATGGAGGAGTTCCAAAGCATTTTTAAACTTCAGCGGAATTCCGAGAACAATGCAAGAATTCCAAAGCATTTTTAAACTTCAGCAGAAATCTGAGAACAGTGGAAGAGTTCCAAAGCATTTTTAAACATCAGCGGAATTCCGAGAATAATGGAAGAGTTCCAAAGCATTTTTAAACTTCAGCAGAATTCCGAGAACAATGGAAGAGTTCCAAAGCATTGTTAAACTTCAGCGGAATTCCGAGAATAATGGAAGAGTTCCAAAGCATTTTTAAACATCAGCGGAATTCTGAGAATAATGTAAAAGTTCCAAAGCATTTTTAAACTTCAGCAGTATTCCGAGAACAATGGAAGAGTTGCAAAGCATTTTTAAACTTCAGCGGAATTCCGAGAACAATGGAAGAGTTCCAAAACATTTTTAAACTTCGGCGGAATTCCGAAAAAAAAGGAAAAGTTCCAGAGCATTTTTAAACATCAGCGGAATTCCGAGAACAATGGAAGAGTTTCAAAGCATTGTTAAACTTCAGCGGAATTCCGAGAATAATGGAAGAGTTGCAAAGCATTTTTAAACATCAGCGGAATTCCGAGAATAATGGAAGAGTTCCAAAGCATTTTTAAACTTCTGCAGAATTCCAAGAACAATGGAAGAGTTCCAAAGCATTTTTAAACTTCAGCGGAATACCGAGAACAACAGAAGAGTTCCAAAGCATTGTTAAACATCAGCGGAATTCCGAGAAGAATGGATGAGTTCCAAAGCATTTTTAAACTTCAGAAGAATTCCGAGAACAATGGAAGAGTTCCAAAGCAATTTTAAACTTCAGCGGAATTCCGTGAACAAAGGAAGAATTCCAAACCATTTTTAAACTTCAGCAGAATTCCAAGAACAATCCAAGAGTTCCAAATCATTGTTAAACTTTAGCGGAATTCCGAGAATAATGGAAGAGTTCCAAAGCATTTTTAAACATCAGCGAAATTCTGAGAATAATGGAAGAGTTCCAAAGCATTTTTAAACTTCAGCAGAATTCCGAAAATAATGGAAGAGTTCCAAAGCATTTTTTAAACTTCAGTGGAATTCTGAGCACAATGGTAGAGTTCCAAAGCATTTTTAAACTTCAGTGATATTCCGAGAACAATGGAAGAGTTCCAAAGCATTTTTAAACTTCTGTGGAATTCCGAGGAAAATGGAAGAGTTCCAAAACATTTTTAAACTTCAGCGGAATTCCAAGAACAATGGAACAGTTCCAAAGTATTTTTAAACTTTAGCAGAATTCTGAGAACAATGGAAGAGTTCCAAAGCATTGTTAAACTTCCTCAGAATTCCGAGAATAATGGAATAGTTCCAAAGCTTTGTTAAACATCAACGGAATTCTGAGAACAATGGAAGAATTCCAAAGCATTTTTAAACTTCAGTGGAACTCCGATAACAATGGAAGAGTTCCAAAGCATTGTTAAACATCAGCGGAATTCCAAGAACAATGGAAGAGTTCCAAAGTATTTTTAAACTTCAGCAGAATTCCGAGAATAATGGCAGAGTTCGAAAGCATTTTTAAACTTCAGCAGAATTCTAAGAACAAGGGAAGAGTTCCAAAGCATTTTTAAACTCCAGCGGAATTCCGAGAACAATGGAAGAGTTCCAAAGCATTTTTAAATTTCATCGGAATTCCGAGAACAATGGAAGAGTTCCAAAGCATTTTTAAACTTCAGCAGAATTCCGAGAACAATGGAAGAGTTCCAAAGCATTTTTAAACTTCAGCGGCATTCTGAGAATAATGGAAAAGTTCCAAAGCATTTTTAAACTTCAATAGAATTCTGAGAACAATGGAAGAGTTCCAAAGCATTTTTAAACTTCAGCGGAATTCTGCGAACAATGGAACAGTTCCAAAGCATTTTTAAACTTCATCGGAATTCCGAGAACAATGGAAGAGTTCCAAAGCATTGTTAAACATCAGTGGAATTCCGAGAACAATGGAGGAGTACCAAAGCATTTTTAAACTTCAGCGGAATTCCGAGAACAAAGCAAGAATTCCAAAACATTTTTAAACTTCAGCAGAATTCTGAGAACAGTGGAAGAGTTCCAAAGCATTTTTAAACATCAGCGGAATTCCGAGAATAATGGAAGAGTTCCAAAGCATTTTTAAACTTCAGCAGAATTCCAAGAACAATGCAAGAGTTCCAAAGCATTGTTAAACTTTAGCGGAATTCCGAGAATAATGGAAGAGTTCCAAAGCATTTTTAAACATCAGCGAAATTCTGAGAATAATGGAAGAGTTCCAAAGCATTTTTAAACTTCAGCAGAATTCCGAAAATAATGGAAGAGTTCCAAAGCATTTTTAAACATCAGCGGAGTTCCGAGAATAATGGAAGAGTTCCAAAGCATTTTTAAACTTCAGTGGAATTCTGAGCACAATGGTAGAGTTCCAAAGCATTTTTAAACTTCAGTGATATTCCGAGAACAATGGAAGAGTTCCAAAGCATTTTTAAACTTCTGTGGAATTCCGAGGAAAATGGAAGAGTTCCAAAACATTTTTAAACTTCAGCGGAATTCCAAGAACAATGGAACAGTTCCAAAGTATTTTTAAACTTTAGCGGAATTCTGAGAACAATGGAAGAGTTCCAAAGCATTGTTAAACTTCCTCAGAATTCCGAGAACAATAGGAAGAGTTCCAAAGCTTTGTTAAACATCAACGGAATTCTGAGAACAATGGAAGAGTTCCAAAGCATTTTTAAACTTCAGCGGAACTCCGAAAACAATGGAAGAGTTCCAAAGCATTGTTAAACATCAGCGGAATTCCAAGAACAATGGAAGAGTTCCAAAGTATTTTTAAACTTCAGCAGAATTCCGAGAATAATGGCAGAGTTCCAAAGCATTTTTAAACTTCAGCAAAATTCCGAGAACAATGGAAGAGTTCCAAAGCATTTTTAAACTTCAGCAGAATTCCAAGAACAAGGGAAGAGTTCCAAAGCATTTTTAAACTCCAGCAGAATTCCGAGAACAATGGAAGAGTTCCAAAGCATTTTTAAATTTCAACGGAATTCCGAGAACAATGGAAGAGTTCCAAAGCATTTTTAAACTTCAGCAGAATTCCGAGAACAATGGAAGAGTTCCAAAGCATTTTTAAACTTCAGCGGCATTCTGAGAATAATGGAAAAGTTCCAAAGCATTTTTAAACTTCAATAGAATTCTAAGAACAATGGAAGAGTTCCAAAGCATTTTTAAACTTCAGCGGAATTCCAAGAACAATGGAAGGGTTCCAAAGCATTGTTAAACATCAATGGAATTCCGAGAACAATGGAGGAGTTCCAAAGCATTTTTAAACTTCAGCAGAAATCCAAGAACAATGCAAGAGTTCCAAAGCATTGTTAAACTTCAGCGGAATTCCGAGAATAATGGAAGAGTTCCAAAGCATTTTTAAACATCAGCGAAATTCTGAGAATAATGGAAGAGTTCCAAAGCATTTTTAAACTTCAGCAGAATTCCGAGAACAATGGAAGAGTTCCAAAGCATTGTTAAACATCAGTGGAATTCCGAGAACAATGGAAGAGTTCCAATGCATTTTTAAACTTCAGCGGAATTCCGATAACAGTGGAAGAATTCCAAAGCATTTTTAAACTTCAGCAGAATTCTGAGAACGATAGAAGAGTTCCAATGCATTTTTAAACTTCAGCAGTATTCCGAGAACAATAGAAGAGTTCCAAAGCATTGTTAAACTTCAGCGGAATTCCGAGAACAATGGGAGAGTTCCAAAGCATTTTTAAACTTCAGCGGAATTCCGAGAACAATGGAAGAGTTCCAATGCATTTTTAAACTTCAGCAGTATTCCGAGAACAATTGAAGAGTTCCAAAGTATTGTTAAACATCAACGGAATTCCGAGAACAATGGAAGAGTTCCAAATCATTGTTACACATCAGCGGAATTCTGAGAACAAGGAAAAAGTTCCAAAGAATTTTTAAACTTCAGCAGAATTCCGAAAACAATGGAAGAGTTCCAAAGCATTTTTCAATTTCAGCGGAATTCCGAGAACAAATGAAGAGTTCCAAAGCATTTTTAAACTTCAGCGGAATTCCAAAAATAATGGAAGAATTCCAAAGCATTTTTAAACTTCAGCAGAGTTCTGAGAATAATGTAAGAGTTCCAAAGCATTTTTAAACTTCTGCTGAATTCTGAGAACAATGGTAGAGTTCCAAAGCATTTTTAAACTTCAGCGGTATTCCGAGAACAATGGAAGAGTTCCAAAGCATTTTTAAACTTCAGCTGAATTCCGAGAACAATGGAAGAGTTCCAAAACATTTTTAAACTTCAGCGGAATTCCGAAAAAAATGGAAGAGTTCCAAAGCATTTTTAAACTTTAGCGGAATTCTGAGAACAATGGATGAGTTCCAAAGCATTGTTAAACTTCAGCGGAATTTCGAGAACAATGGAAGAGTTCTAAAGAATTTTTAAACTTCAGCGGAATTCCGAGAAAAATGGAAGAGTTACAAAGCATTTTTAAACTTCAGTGGAATTGCAAGAACAATGGAAGAGTTCCAAAGCATTGTTAAAGATCAGTGGAATTTCGAGAACAATGGAAGAGTTCCAATGCATTTTTAAACTTCAGCGGAATTCCGATAACAATGGAAGAGTTCCAATGCATTTTTAAACTTCAGCAGTATTCCGAGAACAATGGAAGAGTTCCAAAGAATTGTTAAACTTCAGCGGAATTCCGAGAACAATGGAAGAATTCCAAAGCATTTTTAAACTTCAGCAGAATTCTGAGAATGATAGAAGAGGTCCAATGCATTTTTAAACTTCAGCAGTATTCCGAAAACAATGGAAGAGTTACAAAGCATTTTTAAACTTCAGCGGAACTCCGATAACAATGGAAAAGTTCCAAAGCATTGTTAAACATCAGCGGAATTCCAAGAACAATGGAAGAGTTCCAAAGCATTTTTAAACTTCAGAAGAATTCCGAGAACAATGGAAGAGTTCCAAAGCATTTTTAAATTTCAATGAAATTCCGAGAACGATATAAGAGTTCCAAAGTATTTTTAAACTTCAGCAGAATTCCAAGAACAATGGAAGAGTTCCAAAGCATTTTTAAACTTCAGCAGAATTCTGAGAATGATAGAAGAGGTCCAATGCATTTTTAAACTTCAGCAGTATTCCGAAAACAATGGAAGAGTTACAAAGCATTTTTAAACTTCAGCAGAACTCCGATAACAATGGAAAAGTTCCAAAGCATTGTTAAACATCAGCGGCATTACAAGAACAATGGAAGAGTTCCAAAGCATTTTTAAACTTCAGAAGTATTCCGAGAACAATGGAAGAGTTCCAAAGCATTTTTAAATTTCAATGAAATTCCGAGAAAAATGGAAGAGTTCCAATATATTTTTAAACTTCAGCAGTATTCCGAGAACAATGGAAGAGTTCCAAATCATTGTTACACATCAGCGGAATTCAGAGAACAATGAAAAAGTTCCAAAGAATTTTTAAACTTCAGCAGAATTCCGAGAACAATGGAAGAGTTCCAAACCATTGTTAAACATCAGCGGAATTCCGAGAACAATGGAAGAGCTCCAAAGCATTGATAAACTACAGCAGAATTCCTAGAACAATGGAAGAGTTCCAAAGCATTTTTAAACTTCAGCGGAATTCTGAGAACAATGGAAGAGTTCCAAAGCATTTTTCAATTTCAGCGGAATTCCCAGAACAAAGGAAGAGTTCCAAAGCATTTTTAAACTTTAGCGGAATTCCGAAAATAATGGAAGAGTTAAAAAGCATTTTTAAACATCAGCTGAGTTCCGAGAATAATGGAAGAGTTCCAAAGCATTTTTAAACTTCAGTGGAATTCCGAAAACAACGGAAGAGTTCCAAAGCATTGTTAAACATCAGCGGAACTCCGATAACAATGGAAGAGTTCCAAAGCATTTTTAAACTTCAGCGGAAGTCTGAGAACAATGGAAGAGTTCCAAAGCATTTTTCAATTTCAGCGGAATTCCCAGAACAAAGGAAGAGTTCCAAAGCATTTTTAAACTTTAGCGGAATTCCGAAAATAATGCAAGAGTTCCAAAGCATTTTTAAACATCAGCTGAGTTCCGAGAATAATGGAAGAGTTCCAAAGCATTTTTAAACTTCAGTGGAATTCTGAGAACAATGGAAGAGTTCCAAAACATTTTTATACTTCAGTGAAATTCCGAGAACAATGGAAGAGTTCCAAATCATTTTTAAACTTCAGCGGAACTCCGATAACAATGGAAGTGTTCCAAAGCATTGTTAAACATCAGCAGAATTCCAAGAACAATGGAAGAGTTCCAAAGCATTTTTAATCTTCAGCAGAGTTCCGAGAACAATGGAAGAGTTCCAAAGCATTTTTAAACTTCAGCGGAATTCTGATAACAATAGAAGAGTTCCAAAGCATTGTTAAACATCAGCAGAATTTCAAGAACAATGGAAGAGTTCCAAAGCATTTTTAAACTTCAGCAGAATACCGAGAACAAAGGAAGAGTTCCAAAGCATTTTTAAACTTCAGTGAAATTCCGAGAACAATGGAAGAGTTCCATAGCATTTTTAAACTCCAGCGGAATTCCGAGAACAATGGAAGAGTTCCAAAGCATTTTTAAATTTCAGCAAAATTCTGAGAACAATGGAAGAGTTCCAAAGCATTGTTTAACTTCAGCAGAATTCTGAGAAGAATGGAAGAGTTCCAAAGCATTTTTAAATTTCAGCGGAATTCCGAAAACAACGGAAGAGTTCCAAAGCATTGTTAAACATCAGCGGAATTCCAAGAACAATGGAAGAGTTCCAAAGCATTTTTAATCTTCAGTGATATTCCGAGAATAATGGAAGAGTTCCAAAGCATTGTTAACCCCTTAAGTCCCGAGGGTGGTTTGCACGTTAATGACCAGGCCAATTTTTACAATTCTGACCACTGTCACTTTATGAGGTAATTACTCTGGAACGCTTCAACGGATCCCCCTGATTCTGAGATTGTTTTTTCGTGACATATTATACTTCATGATTGTGGAAAAATTTCTTCAATATCTCTTGCGTTTATTTGTGAAAAAAACGGAAATTTGGCGAAAATTTTTAAAATTTTGCAATTTTCAAAATTTGAATTTTTAAGCCCTGAAATCAGAGAGATATGTCACACAAAAGAGTTAATAAATAACATTTCCCACATGTCTACTTTACATCAGCACAATTTTGGAACCAAAATTTTTTTTTGTTAGGGAGCTATAAGGGTTAAAAGTTGACCAGCGATTTCTCATTTTTCCAACAAAATTTACAAAACCACATCACATTTGAAGTCACTTTGAGAGGTCTTTATGACAGAAAATACCCAAAAGTGACACCATTCTAAAAACTGCACTCCTCAAGGTGCTCAAAACCACATTCAAGAACTTTATTAACCCTTCAGGTGCTTCACAGGAATTTTTTGAATGTGGAAGAAAAAAATGAACATTTAACTTTTTTCACAAAAATGTTACTTTAGACCCAATTTTTTTTATTTTCACAGGGGTAACAAGAAAAAATGGACCCCAAAATTTGTTGTGCAATTTCCCCTGGGCACGCAGATACCCAATATTTGGGGAAAAAACACTGTTTGGGCGCACGGCAGGGCTCAGAAGGGAAGGAGCGCCATTTGACTTTTTGATTGTAAAATTTGCTTGAATAATTAGCGGACGCCATGTTGTGTTTGGAGAGCCCCTGTGTGCCCAAACTTTGGAGCTCCCCCACAAGTGACCCCATTTTGGAAACTAGACCCCCCAAGGCACCTTTCTAGATGCAAAGTGAGCACTTGGAACCCCCAGGTGCTTCACAAATTGATTCGTAAAAATGAAAAAGTGAAAAAAAAACACTTTTTCATTTTTACGAATCAATTTCATAGAATCATAGAATCATAGAATGGTAGAGTTGGAAGGGACCTCCTGGGTCATTTGGTCCAACCCCCTGCTCAAAGCAGGATTCACTAGATCATCTCAGACAGATGTCTGTCCAGCCTCTGTTTGAAGACGTCCATTGAAGGGGAACTCACCACCTCTCGTGGCAGCCTGTTCCACTCATTAATCACCCTAACTGTCAAAAAGTTTTTTCTAATATCTAATCTGTGTCTCCTCCCATTTATTTTCATCCCATTGCTTCTAGTCTTTCCTTGTGCAAATGAGAATAAAGATGATCCTTCTACAATGTGACAGCCCTTGACATATTTGTAGACAGCTATTAAGTCTCCTCTCAGTCTTCTTTTTTGCAAGCTAAACATTCCCAAATCCTGCAACCGTTCCTCATAGGACATGGTTTGCAGACCAGTCACCATTCTGGTCGCTCTTCTCTGAACTTGCTCCAGTTTGTCTATGTCTTTTTTAAAATGTGGTGCCCAAAACTGTACACAGTATTCCAGATGAGGTCTGACCAAAGAGGAGTAAAGACCGATAATGACTTCACGTGATCTAGACTGTATGCTTCTGTTAATACATCCCAGAATTGTATTTGCCTTTTTTGCTGCTGCATCACACTGTTGACTCATGTTCAGTCTATGATCTATTAGTATACCTAAGTCTTTTTCACATGTACTGTTGCTTAGCTCTATTCCTCCCATTCTGTATATGCTTTTTTCATTTTTATTGCCCAGATGTAGTACTTTGCATTTTTTCCTGTTAAAAACCATTCTGTTGGTGGCTGCCCACTGCTCCAGTTTATTTAGGTCTTTTTGAATCCTCTCTCTCTCTTCTCTAGTATTAGCTATCCCTCCTAGCTTTGTGTCATCAGCAAATTTAATCAGTTTACCCTCAATTCCTTCATCTAAATCATTGATAAAGATGTTGAACAATACAGGTCCCAGGACGGAGCCCTGTGGTACCCTACTTGAGACATTCATCCAGCTGGATGTGAAGCCATTTACAACCACCCTTTGAGTCCGATCACTAAGCCAGTTATGAATCCACCTAACAGTTGCCTGGTCCATTGCATACTTGTTCATTTTTTCAATAAGGATGGTGTGAGATACTTTGTCAAATGCTTTGCTGAAGTCAAGATATACTATATCTACAGCATTTCCCTGATCCACCCAGTCAGTGATTCTGTCATAGAAGGAAATTAAGTTAGTCTGACATGACTTGTTAGTTACAAACCCATGCTGACTCTGGTTAATCACTTCATTCTTATCCATGTACTTACATACATGTTGTTTAATAATTTGTTCAAAGATCTTTCCTGGTATAGAAGTCAGACTCACCGGCCTATAGTTCCCTGGGTCCACCTTCTTCCCCTTTTTGAAGATAGGAAAAACATTTGCTCTTCTCCAGTCTTCTGGGACTTCTCCTGTTCTCCAAGAATTTTCAAAGATTATGGAGAGTGGTTCTAAAATATCTTCTACGATCTCCTTCAGTACTCTGGGGTGTAATTCATCTGGACCTGGAGACTTGAACTCATTTATGTTAGCTAAATATTCTCTCACAATCTTTCTGTTTACAGATAACTTGGATTCCTCTATTCCTTTAAAAGGACAGTGAAGATCAGTTGATGTTACATTTTCTTTCTGAGAGAAAACAGATGCAAAATAGGAATTAAAAAGTTCGGCCTTCTCAACATCCTCTCTTACCATTTCTCCATTTTCATCCTGTAAAAATCCTATAGCATCTTTGACTTTTCTTTTACTTTTGACATACCCCCAAAATCCTTTTTTATTGCTTTTGACATCTCTTGCAAGCCTTAATTCATTGTCAGCTTTAGCTAACCTGATACGTGCCCTGCAGGATCTGCAGACTGCATTATAATATCTTTAGATATGCCTCCCTCTTTCCATTTAATAAACATTTCTTTCTTTCTTTTTAGCATGTGTTTAAGTTCTGTGTTCATCCATCCTGGTTTCCTTAAATGCTTCCCATTCTTCCTCCTTTTCGGGATTGTTAACGATTGTGCTTTGAGAATCTCATTTTTAAAAATTTCCCATCCTTCCTGGACATTTTTGTCCTTAAGGACATCCAGCCATTGGATCCCTCCTATTCTCTTTCTGAGTCTCTTAAAATCTGCCTTTCTAAAATCTAACCTTGAAGTTTGAGTCTTCACATGTCTTCCTCCTCTAGTTATCCAAAATTCTATAATAGCATGATTGCTGCCTCCTAGAGTCCCAGCCACCTTTACCTCCTCAACCATTTCCTCCCTGTTTATAAGGATTAGATCCAAAGTAGCAGATCCCCTTGTTTTCTCCCCTATCTTTTGGAAGATAAAGTTGTCAGCAAGAGAGGATAAGAATTTGCTTGACCTGTTAGTTTTACTTGAGAGAGATTCCCAACAAATGTCTGGATAGTTGAAATCTCCCATGACCACTATGTCATATTTTTTGGAGAACTTGGTCATTTGATACATAAAGAGTTCATCCATATCTTCAGCTTGCCCAGGTGGCCTGTAGTAAATGCCTACAATGGTGTCCTTTCCGTTGTTCTCTCCTTGTATTCTTACCCAAACAGTTTCCACAGAACTCCCAGTCTCTGAAGCTTCAATCTCTGTGCAGATATACGCTTTTCTAACATACAATGCAACACCTCCTCCTCGTTTATCAAGTCTGTTTCTTGCAAATAAGTTGTATCCTTTTAGCCTTTTATTCCAATCATGTGTATCGTCCCACCAAGTTTCAGTGATTCCAATGACATCATATTCCTTTTCCTGCATTAGTAGTTCCAATTCTCCTTGTTTGTTGCCCATGCTTTGTGCATTTGTATAAATGCAACATGGTATCCGCTAACAAATTGAATGGAAAATCGGCTCAAATTGTTAGCGGACACCACGTTGCGTTCGGAGAGCCCCTCTGTGCCCAAACTTTGGAGCTCCCCCACAAGTGACGCCATTTTGGAAACTAGACCCCCCAAGGCACCTTTCTAGATGCATAGTGAGCACTTGGAACCCCCAGGTGCTTCACAAATTGATTCGTAAAAATGAAAAAGTGAAAAAAAAAACACTTTTTCATTTTTATGAATCAATTTGTGAAGCACCTGGGGTTCCAAGTGCTCACTATGCATCTAGATAGGTGCCTTGGGGGGTCTAGTTTCCAAAATGGGGTCACTTGTGGGGGAGATCCAATGTTTGGGAACACAGGGACTCTCCAAATGCAACATGGTATCCGCTAACAAATTGAATGGAAAATCGGCTCAAATTGTTAGCGGACACCACGTTGCGTTTGGAGAGCACCTCTGTGCCCAAACTTTGGAGCTCCCCCACAAGTGACCCCATTTTGGAAACTAGACCCCCCAAGGCACCTTTCTAGATGCATAGTGAGCACTTGGAACTCCCAGGTGCTTCACAAATTGATTCGTAAAAATGAAAAAGTGAAAAAAAAAACACTTTTTCATTTTTATGAATCAATTTGTGAAGCACCTGGGGGTTCCAAGTGCTCACTATGCATCTAGATAGGTGCCTTGGGAGGTCTAGTTTCCAAAATGGGGTCACTTGTGGGGGAGCTCCAAAGTTTGGGCACACAGGGGCTCTCCAAACGCAACATGGCGTCCGCTAACAATTTGAGCCGATTTTCCATTCAATTTGTTAGCGGACACCATGTCGCGTTTGGAGAGCCCGTGATGTGCCTAAACAGTGGAGCTCCCCCACAAGTGTCCCCATTTTGGAAACTATACCCCTCAAGGATTTTATTAAGGTGTATAGTGAACATTTTGAACCCAGAGGTACTGCACAGAATTTGTTTACATTAGGTCATCATATTGAATAAGTTGTCATTATTCTTGAGCGCAAGTGCTCGCTACTTGAGTTTGCATCTGGTACTCAGGTATGCACCATGTACAGTGTGTGCTCGAGTGACATGCTCGAGTCCCTGCTCCGCATGTTTCACGGTTATTAGACACCCAAAAAAAAACATTCGGGGATCGCTCGTGCATGGCAGGCAATCCCCGTAAAGTTTTTTTGGCCGCGAAGCATATGGGGCAGAGACTCGAGCATGTCACTCAAATACCCACGATACTCAATGCATACCAGAGCACCCGATGCAAACTCAAGTAGCGAGCACTTGCGCTCAACACTAGTCGCCATATCGTCATCTTTTTTTCTTACTTTTGAAAAAAATTCCAACCCCAGCCCTAACCCTAGCACAACCCTAACCATAGCACAACCCTAGCCCTAGCACAACCCTAGCCCCAGCACAACCCTAGCCCCAGCACAACCCTAGCCCCAAACCCAGTCCTAACCCTAGCCCAATCCTAACCCAAGAGTTTATTTTTGACGCCGTTCCTTGTGCGGTATAAGTGATTAGACGACTTTATTCTTCAGGTCGGTGTGATTACAGCAATGCCAGAATCATATGGGGTTTTTATGACTGACAGCTGTCACACACTAAAAGACGCATTTTTTGTAAAATCTAGTTTTTGCATCGCCATATTTTGAGAGCTATAATTTTTCCAGATTTTGGCAGACAGTCATGTGACGGCTCATTTTTTGCGGGATGACTTGACGTTGTTATTGGTGCCATTTTCAGGCAGGTGACATTTTTTGATCGCTTTCTATTCCGATTTTTGGGAGGCAGAATAAACAAAAACCAACAATTCAGGAATTGTTTTTTTTTATTTTTTTTTATTCTGTTCCGCGTGTGGGAAAATTGATGAGGTAGTTTTATTCTTCGTGTCAGTATGTTTACAGCGGTACCACATTTGTATCATTTTTCTATGTTTTGGCGCTTATACACAATAAAAGCTATTTTATAGAAAAAAATATTTTTTACCATCGCTTTATTCTGAGAGCTATAACTTTTTTATTTTTTGGCTGATGGAGCTGTATGGTGGCTTGTTTTTTGCAGGACGAGATGACGTTTTCAGCGGTACCATTGTTATTTATATGCGTCTTTTTGATCGCGTGTTATTCCACTTTTTGTTTGGCGGTATGGTGATAAAGCATTGTTTTGTGCTTCGTTTTTTTTTTTTTTACCGTGTTCACTGAAGGGGTTAACTAGTGGGACAGTTTTATAGGTCAGGTTGTTCCGGACGCGGCGATACCAAATATGTGTACTTTTATTGTTTTTTTTTTTTTTTTTATAATAATATTTATTGAGGGGTACATTATATTTTTATTTTTGGTGGATTATTTTTTTTATTTTTTTTTATATTTTTGCAATTTTTTTTTTTTTTTTTTCACTTTCAGACAGTTTATACACTTTATTACTTTGTCCCACTCTGGGACTTTCACTTTTTTTACTCTGATCGCCTGCATGGCATAGGGACGGAGCACCATCCCTATGCCATGCAGGCTGTCAGCGGTGCACAGTGTGAAGATTGTTTGGAGATGCACTGCGCATGCCCAAACAATCTTCCTGCTGTCTGGTGACCCGGATGTTGTCATGACGACATCGGGTCGTCATGGCAACACCCGGGAAGCCTTTGCAGACTGCGCTGGAAGCCGGAAGAGAAGGTGAGTATCGGCTATCACCTCCCCTCGACTTCGATCGCAGCATCGCGGGGGTTAATGTGCTGGGAGCGGTGCAGGACCGCTCCCTGCACATAGTACCGGGTGTCAGCTGTGACAATCAGCTGACACCCGGCGGCAATCGCGCCCGCACAGCCTGTGTGCGCGCGCGATCGCCATGACGTACTAATACGGGTCTGGCTCTTAAGTCCCAGGGCACAGACGCGTATTAGTACGTCAGATGTTGTTAAAGGGTTAAACATCAGTGGAATTCCGAGAACAACGGAAGAGTTCCAATGCATTTTTAAACTTCAGCGGAATTCTGATAACAATGGAAGAATTCCAAAGCATTTTTAAACTTCAGCAGAATTCTGAGAATGATAGAAGAGTTCCAATGCATTTGTAAACTTCAGCAGTATTCCGAGAACAGTGGAAGAGTTCCAAAGCATTGTTAAACTTCAGCGGAATTCCGAGAACAATGGAAGAGTTCCAAAGCATTTTTAAACTTCAGCGGAATTCCGAGAACAGTGGAAGAGTTCCAATATATTTTTAAACTTCAGCAGTATTCCGAGAACAATGGAAGAGTTCCAAATCATTGTTAAACATCAGCGGAATTCCGAGAGCAATGGAAGAGTTCCAAATCATTGTTACACATCAGCGGAATTCAGAGAACAATGAAAAAGTTCCAACGAATTTTTAAACTTCAGCAGAATTCTGAGAACAATGGAAAAGTTCCAAAGCATTGTTAAACATCAGCGGAATTCCGAGAACAATGGAAGAGCTCCAAAGCATTTTTAAACTACAGCAGAATTCCGAGAACAATGGAAGAGTTCCAAAGCATTTTTAAACTTCAGCGGAATTCTGAGAACAATGGAAGAGTTCCAAAGCATTTTTCAATTTCAGCGGAATTCCGAGAACAATGGAAGAGTTCCAAAGCATTTTTAAACTTCAGCGGAATTCTGAGAACAATGGAAGAGTTGCAAAGCATTTTTAAACTTCAGCGGAATTCCGAGAACAACAGAAGAGTTCCAAAGCATTGTTAAACATCAGCGGAATTGCGAGAACAATGGAAGAGTTCCAAAGCATTTTTAAACTTCAGCAGAATTCCGAGAACAATGGAAAAGTTCCAAAGCACTTTTAAACTTCAGCGGAATTCTGAGAAAAATGGAAGAGTTCCAAAGCGTTGTTAAACTTCAGCAGAATTCCGAGAACAATGGAAGAGTTCCAAAGCATTTTTAAACTTCAGCGGAATTCCGAGAACAACAGAAGAGTTCCAAAGCATTGTTAAACATCAGCGGAATTCCGAGAGCAATGGAAGAGTTCCAAATCATTGTTACACATCAGCAGAATTCAGAGAACAATGAAAAAGTTCCAAAGAATTTTTAAACTTCAGCAGAATTCCGAGAACAATGGAAGAGTTCCAAAGCATTGCTAAACATCAGCGGAAGTCCAAGAGCAATGGAAGAGTTCCAAATCATTGTTACACATAAGCGGAATTCAGAGAACAATGAAAAAGTTCCAAAGAATTTTTAAACTTCAGCAGAATTTCGAAAACAATGGAAGAGTTCCAAAGCATTGTTAAACATCAGCGGAATTCCGAGAACAATGGAAGAGCTCCAAAGCATTTTTAAACTACAGCAGAATTCCGAGAACAATGGAAGAGTTCCAAAGCATTTTTAAACTTCAGCGGAATTCTGAGAACAATGGAAGAGTTCCAAAGCATTTTTCAATTTCAGCGGAATTCCGAGAACAATGGAAGAGTTCCAAAGCATTTTTAAACTTCAGCGGAATTCTGAGAACAATGGAAAAGTTGCAAAGCATTTTTAAACTTCAGCGGAATTCCGAGAACAACAGAAGAGTTCCAAAGCATTGTTAAACATCAGCGGAATTCCGAGAACAATGGAAGAGTTCCAAAGCATTTTTAAACTTCAGCAGAATTCCGAGAACAATGGAAGAGTTCCAAAGCACTTTTAAACTTCAGCGGAATTCTGAGAACAATGGAAGAGTTCAAAAGTGTTGTTAAACTTCAGCAGAATTCCGAGAACAATGGAAGAGTTCCAAAGCATTTTTAAACTTCAGCGGAATTCCGAGAACAACAGAAGCGTTCCAAAGCATTGTTAAACATCAGCGGAATTCCGAGAACAATGGAAGAGTTCCAAAGCATTTTTAAACTTCAGCAGAATTCCGAGAACAATGGAAGAAATCCAAAGCACTTTTAAACTTCAGCAGAATTCCGAGAGCAAAGGAAGAATTCCAAAGCATTTTTAAACTTCAGCGGAATTCCGAAAATAATGGAAGAGTTCCAAAGCATTTTTAAACTTCAGCGGAATTCCGAAAATAATGGAAGAGTTCCAAAGCATTTTTAAACTTCAGTGGAATTCTGAGAACAATGGTAGAGTTCCAAAGCATTTTTAAACTTCAGTGGTATTCCGAGAACAATGGAAGAGTTCCAAAGCATTTTTAAACTTCTGCGGAATTCCGAGAACAATGGAAGAGTTCCAAAACATTTTTAAACTTCAGCGGAATTCCAAGAACAATGGAAGAGTTCCAAAGTATTTTTAAACTTTAGCGGAATTCTGAGAACAATGGAAGAGTTCCAAAGCATTGTTAAACTTCCTCAGAATTCCGAGAACAATGGAAGAGTTCCAAAGCTTTGTTAAACATCAGCGGAATTCTGAGAGCAATGGAAGAGGTCCAAAGCATTTTTAAACTTCAGCAGAACTCCGATAACAAACGAAGAGTTCCAAAGCATTGTTAAACATCAGCGGAATTCCAAGAACAATGGAAGAGTTCCAAAGCATTTTTAAACTTCAGTGGAATTCCGAGAACAACGGAAGAGTTCCAAAGCATTGTTAAACATCAGCGGAATTCCGAGAACAATGGAAGAGTTCCAAAGCATTTTTAGACTTCAGCAGAATTCCGAAAACAATGGAAGAGTTCCAAAGCATTGTTAAACATCAGCGGAATTCCGAGAACAATGGAAGAGTTCCAAAGCATTTTTAAACTTCAGCAGAATTCCGAGAACAATGGAAGCGTTCCAATGCATTTTTAAACTTCAGCGGAATTCTGAGAATAATGGAAAAGTTCCAAAGCATTTTTAAAGTTCAATAGAATTCTGAGAACAATGGAAGAGTTCCAAAGCATTTTTTAAACATCAGCGTAATTCCGAGAATAATGGAAGAGTTCCAAAGCATTTTTAAACTTCAGCAGAATTCCGAGAACAATGGAAGAGTTCCAAAGCATTTTAAACTTCAGTGGAATTCTGAGAACAATGTTAGAGTTCCAAAGCATTTTTAAACTTCAGTGGTGTTCCGAGAACAATGGAAGAGTTCCAAAACATTTTTAAACTTCAGCGGAATTCCAAGAACAATGGAAGAGTTCCAAAGTATTTTTAAACTTCAGTGGAATTCTGAGAACAATGGTAGAGTTCCAAAGCATTTTTATACTTCTGCGGAATTCCGAGAACAATGGAAGAGTTCCAAAGCATTTTTAAACTTCAGTGGAATTCTGAGAAAAATGTAAGAGTTCCAAAGCATTTTTAAACTGCAGCGGTATTCCGAGAACAATGGAAGAGTTCCAAAGCATTTTTAAACTTCAGCGGAATTCCCAGAACAATGGAAGAGTTCCAAAACATTTTTAAACTTCAGCGGAATTCCTAAAAAAAAGGAAAAGTTCCAGAGCATTTTTAAGCTTCAGTGGAATTCCGAGAACAATGGAAGAGTTTCAAAGCATTGTTAGCCTTCAGCGGAATACCGAGAATAATGGAAGAGTTCCAAAGCATTTTTAAACATCAGCGGATTTCCAAGAATAATGGAAGAGTTCCAAAGTATTTTTAAACTTCTGCAGAATTCCGAGAACAATGGAAGAGTTCCAAAGCGTTTTTAAACTTCAGTGGAATTCTGAGAACAATGGAAGAGTTCCAAAGCATTTTTAAATTTCAGCGGTATTCCGACAACAATGGAAGAGTTCCAAAGCATTTTTAAACTTCAGCGAAATTCCGAGAACAATGGAAGAGTTCCAAAACATTTTTAAACTTCAGCGGAATTCCGAAAACAATGGAAGAGTTCCAAACCATTGTTAAACTTCAGCGGAACTCCGATAACAATGGAAGTGTTCCAAAGCATTGTTAAACATCAGCAGAATTCCAAGAACAATGGAAGAGTTCCAAAGCATTTTTAATCTTCAGCAGAATTCCGAGAACAATGGAAGAGTTCCAAAGCATTTTTAAACTTCAGCGGAATTCTGATAACAATAGAAGAGTTCCAAAGCATTGTTAAACATCAGCAGAATTTCAAGAACAATGGAAGAGTTCCAAAGCATTTTTAAACTTCAGCAGAATACCGGGAGCAAAGGAAGAGTTCCAAAGCAGTTTTAAACTTCAGTGAAATTCCGAGAACAATGGAAGAGTTCCAAAGCATTTTTAAACTCCAGCGGAATTCCGAGAACAATGGAAGAGTTCCAAAGCATTTTTAAATTTCAGCAAAATTCTGAGAACAATGGAAGAGTTCCAAAGCATTGTTAAACTTCAGCAGAATTCCGAGAACAATGGAAGAGTTCCAAAGCATTTTAAAATTTCAGCGGAATTCCGAAAACAACGGAAGAGTTCCAAAGCATTGTTAAACATCAGCGGAATTCCAAGAACAATGGAAGAGTTCCAAAGCATTTTTAATCTTCAGTGATATTCCGAGAATAATGGAAGAGTTCCAAAGCATTGTTAACCCCTTAAGTCCCGAGGGTGGTTTGTATGTTAATGACCAGGCCAATTTTTACAATTCTGACCACTGTCACTTTATGAGGTAATTACTCTGGAACGCTTCAACGGATCCCCCTGATTCTGAGATTGTTTTTTCGTGACATATTATACTTCATGATTGTGGAAAAATTTCTTCAATATCACTTGCGTTTATTGGTGAAAAAAACGGAAATTTGGCGAAAATTTTTAAAATTTTGCAATTTTCAAAATTTGAATTTTTAAGCCCTGAAATCAGAGAGATATGTCACACAAAAGAGTTAATAAATAACATTTCCCACATGTCTACTTTACATCAGCACAATTTTGGAACCAAAATTTTTTTTTGTTAAGGAGCTATAAGGGTTAAAAGTTGACCAGCGATTTCTCATTTTTCAAACAAAATTTACAAAACCATTTTTTTAGGGACCACCTCACATTTGAAGTCACTTTGAAAGGTCTTTATGACAGAAAATACCCAAAAGTGACACCATTCTAAAAACTGCACTCCTCAAGGTGCTCAAAACCACATTCAAGAACTTTATTAACCCTTCAGGTGCTTCACAGGAATTTTTTGAATGTGGAAGAAAAAAATGAACATTTAACTTTTTTCACAAAAATGTTACTTTAGACCCAATTTTCTTTATTTTCACAGGGGTAACAAGAAAAAATGGACCGCAAAATTTGTTGTGCAATTTCTCCTGGGCATGCAGATACCCAATATGTGGGGAAAAAACACTGTTTGGGCGCACGGCAGGGCTCGGAAGGGAAGGAGCGCCATTTGACTTTTTGATTGTAAAATTTGCTTGAATAATTAGCGGACGCCATGTTGTGTTTGGAGAGCCCCTGTGTGCCCAAACATTGGAGCTCCCCCACAAGTGACCCCATTTTGGAAACTAGACCCCCCAAGGCACCTATCTAGATGCATAGTGAGCACTTGGAACCCCCAGGTGCTTCACAAATTCATTCGTAAAAATGAAAAAGTGAAAAAAAAAACACTTTTTCATTTTTATGAATCAATTTGTGAAGCACCTGGGGGTTCCAAGTGCTCACTATGCATCTACATAGGTGCCTTGGGGGGTCTAGTTTCCAAAATGCGGTCACTTGTGGGGGAGCTCCAAAGTTTGGGCACACAGGGACTCTCCAAATGCAACATGATATCCGCTAACAAAATGTCGGCTCAAATTGGTAGCGGACACCATGTTGCGTTTGGAGAGCCCCTGTGTGCCCAAACTTTAGAGCTCCCCCACAAGTGACCCCATTTTGGAAACTAGACCCCCCAAGGCACCTATCTAGATGCATAGTGAGCACTTGGAACCCCCAGGTGCTTCACAAATTGATTCGTAAAAATGAAAAAGTGAAAAAAAAAACACTTTTTCATTTTTATGAATCAATTTGTGAAGCACCTGGGGGTTCCAAGTGCTCACTATGAATCTAGATAGGTGCCTTGGGGGGTCTTGTTTCCAAAATGGGGTCACTTGTGGGGAAGCTCTAAAGTTTGGGCACACAGGGGCTCTCCAAACGCAACATGGCGTCCGCTAACAATTTGAGCCGATTTTCCATTCAATTTGTTAGCGGACACCATGTTGCATTTGGAGAGCCCGTGATGTGCCTAAACAGTGGAGCTCCCCCACAAGTGTCCCCATTTTGGAAACTATACCCCTCAAGGATTTTATTAAGGTGTATAGTGAACATTTTGAACCCAGAGGTACTGCACAGAATTTGTTTACATTAGGTCATCATATTGAATAAGTTGTCATTATTCTTGAGATCAAGTGCTCGCTACTTGAGTTTGCATCGGGTACTCAGGTATGCACCATGTACAGCGTGTGCTCGAGTGACATGCTTGAGTCCCTGCTCCGCATGTTTCACGGTTATTAGACACCCCAAAAAAAACATGCGGGGATCGCTCTTGCATGGCAGGCAATCCCCGTAAAGTTTTTTTGGCCGTGAAGCATATGGGGCAGAGACTCGAGCATGTCACTCAAATACCCACGATACTCAATGCATACCAGAGCACCCGATGCAAACTCAAGTAGCGAGCACTTGCGCTCAACACTAGTCGCCATATCGTCATCTTTTTTTCTTACTTTTGAAAAAAATCCCAACCCCAGCCCTAACCCTAGCACAAACCTAACCATAGCACAACCCTAGCCCTAGCACAACCCTAGCCCCAGCACAACCCTAGCCCCAGCACAACCCTAGCCCCAAACCCAGCCTTAACCCTAGCCCAATCCTAACCCAAGAGTTTATTTTTGACGCCGTTCCTTGTGCAGTATAAGTGATTAGACGACTTTATTCTTCAGGTCGGTGTGATTACAGCAATGCCAGAATCATAAGGGGTTTTTATGACTGACAGCTGTCACACACTAAAAGACGCATTTTTTGTAAAATCTAGTTTTTGCATCGCCATATTTTGAGAGCTATAATTTTTCCAGATTTTGGCAGACAGTCATGTGACGGCTCTTTTTTTGCGGAATGACTTGACGTTGTTATTGGTGCCATTTTCAGGCACGTGACATTTTTTGAATGCTTTCTATTCCGATTTTTGGGAGGCAGAATAAACAAAAACCAACAATTCAGGAATTGTTTTTTTTATTTATTTTTTATTCTGTTCCGCGTGTGGTAAAATTGATGAGGTAGCTTTATTCTTCGGGTCAGTACGTTTACAGCGGTACCACATTTGTATCATTTTTCTATGTTTTGGCGCTTATACACAATAAAAGCTATTTTATAGAAAAAAATATTTTTTAGCATCGCTTTATTCTGAGAGCTATAACTTTTTTAATTTTCGGCTGATGGAGCTGTATGGTGGCTTGTTTTTTGCGGGACAAGATCACATTTTCAGTGGTACCATTTTTATTTATATGCATCTTTTTGATCGCGTGTTATTATACTTTTTGTTTGGCGGTATGGTGATAAAGCATTGTTTTTTGCGTCGTTTATTTTATTTTTTTTTATCGTGTTCACTGAAGGGGTTAACTAGTGGGACAGTTTTATAGATCAGGTTGTTCCGGACGCGGCGATACCAAATATGTGTACTTTTATAGTTTTTTTTTTTTTTTTATAATAATATTTATTGATGGGTACATTATATTTTTATTTTTGGTGGATTATTTTTTTATTTTTTATTTTTTGCAATTTTTTTTTATTTTTTTATTTTCAGACAGTTTATACACTTTATTACTTTGTCCCACTCTGGGACTTTCACTTTTTTTTCTCTGATCGCCTGCATGGCATAGGGACGGAGCACAATCCCAATGCCATGCAGGCTGTTAGCGGTGCACAGTGTGAAGATTGTTTGGAGATGCACTGCGCATGTCCAAACAATCTTCCTGCTGTCTGGTGACCCGGATGTTGTCATGACGACATCGGGTCATCATGGCAACACCCGGGAAGCCTTTGCAGACTGCGCTGGAAGCCGGAAGAGGAGGTGAGTATCGGCGATCACCTCCCCTTGCCCCCGCAATGCTGCGATCGGCTGCGATCGACTTCGATCGCAGCATCGCGGGGGTTAATGTGCTGGGAGCGGTGCAGGACCACTCCCTGCACATACTACCGGGTGTCAGCTGTGACAATCAGCTGACACCTGGCGGCGATCGCGTCCGCACAGCCTGTGTGCGCGCGCGATCGCCATGACGTACTAATACGGGTCTGGCTCTTAAGTCCCAGGGCACAGACGCGTATTAGTACGTCAGATGTTGTTAAGGGGTTAAACATCAGCGGAATTCCAAGAACAATGGAAGAGTTTCAAAGCATTTTTAAACTTCAGCGGAATTCCGAGAACAATGGAACAGTTCCAAAGCATTTTTAAACTTCAACGGAATTCCGAGAACAATGGAAGAGTCCCAAAGCATTTTTAAACATCAGTGGAATTCCAAGAACAATGCAAGAGTTCCAAAGCATTTTTAAACATCAGCGGAATTCCGAGAATAATGGAAGAGTTCCAAAGCATTTTTAAACTTCAGCAGCATTCCGAGAACAATGGAAGAGTTCCAAAGCATTTTCAAACTTCAGTGGAATTCTGAGAACAATGGAAGAGTTCCCAAGCATTTTTAAACTTCAGCGTTATTCCGAGAACAATGGAAGAGTTCCAAAGCACTTTTAAACTTCAGCGAAATTCCGAGAACAATGGAAGAGTTCCGAAACATTTTTAAACTTCAGCGGAATTAAACAAACAATGGAAGATTTCCAGAGCATTTTTAAACTTCAGTGGAATTCCGAGAACAATGGAATAGTTTCGAAGCATTGTTAAACGTCAGCGGAATTCCGAGAATAATGGAAGAGTTCCAAAGCATTTTTAAACATCAGCAAAATTCCGAGAACAATGGAAGAGTTCCAAATCATTTTTAAACCTCAGTGGAATTCTGAGAACTATGGAAGAGTTCCAAAGCATCGTTAAACTTCAGCGGAATTCCAAGAACAAGGGAAGAGTTCCAAAGCATTTTTAAACATCAGCGGAAATCCGAGAACAATGGAAGAGTTCGAAAGTATTGTAACACATCAGCGGAATTCAGAGAACAATGAAAAAGTTCCAAAGAATTTTTAAACTTCAACAGAATTCCGAGAGCAATGGAAGAGTTCCAAAGCTTTGTTAAACATCAGCGGAATTCTGAGAACAATTGAAGAATTCCAAAGCAATTTTAAAGTTCAGCGGAATTCCGACAACAATGGAAAAGGTCCAAAGCATTTTTAAACTTCAGCAGAATTCTGAGAACAATGGAAGAGTTCCAATACATTTTTAAACTACAGCGGTATTCCGATAACAATGGAAGAGTTCCAAAGCATTGTTAAACTTTAGCGGAA
Source organism: Phyllobates terribilis (assembly GCF_046119375.1). Classification (NCBI taxonomy): domain Eukaryota; kingdom Metazoa; phylum Chordata; class Amphibia; order Anura; family Dendrobatidae; genus Phyllobates; species Phyllobates terribilis. Next base: position 570,855 of record NW_027363040.1, on the reverse strand, counting down.
ATCCAAAAACAATGGAAGAGTTCCAAAGCATTGTAAAACATCAGCGGAATTCCGAGAACAATGGAAGAATTTCAAAGCATTTTTAAATAACAGCGGAATTCCGAGAACAATGGAAGAGTTCCAATGCATTTTTAAACTTCAGCAGTATTCCGAGAATAATGGAAGAGTTCCAAAGCATTTTTAAACTTCAGTGGAATTCTGAGAACAATGGAAGAGTTCCAAACAATTTTTAAACTTCAGCGGAATTCTGAGAAAAATGGAAGAGTTCCAAAGCATTTTTAATCTTCCTCAGAATTCCGAGAACAATGGAAGAGTTCCAAAGCTTTGTTAAACATCAGCAGAATTCCGAGAACAATGGAAGAGTTCCAAAGCATTTTTAAACTTCAGCGGAACTCCGATAACAATGGAAGATTTCCAAAGCATTGTTAAACATCAGCGGAATTCCAAGAAAAATTGAAGAGTTCCAAAGCATTTTTAAACTTCAGCAGAATTCTGAGAACAATGGAAGAGTTCCAAAGCATTTTTAAACTTCAGCAAAATTCCGAGAACAATGGAAGAGTTCCAAAGCATTTTTAAACTTCAGCAGAATTCCAAGAACAATGGAAGAGTTCCAAAGCATTTTTAAACTCCAGTGAAATTCCAAGAACAATGGAAGAGTTCCAAAGCATTGTTAAACATCAGCGGAATTCCAAGAAAAATTGAAGAGTTCCAAAGCATTTTTAAACTTCTGCAGAATTCCGAGAACAATGGAAGAGTTCCAAAGCATTTTTAAACTCCAGTGAAATTCCAAGAACAATGGAAAAGTTCCAAAGCATTTTTAAATTTCAGCAGAATTCTGAGAACAATGGAAGAGTTCCAAAGCATTGCTAAACTGCAGCAGAATTCCGATAACAATGGAAGAGTTCCAAAGCATTTTTAAACTTCAGCGGAATTCCGAGAACAACGATAGAGTTCCAAAGCATTGTTAAACATCAGTGGAATTCCGAGAACAATAGAAGAGTTCCAAAGAATTTTTAAACTTCAGCGGAATTCCGAGAACAATGGAAGAGTTCCAAAGCATTTCTAAACTTCAGCGGAATTCCGAGAATAATGGAAGAGTTCCAAAGCATTTTTAAACTTCAATGGAATTCCGAGAAGAATGGATGAGTTCCAAAGCATTTTTAAGCTTCGGCAGAATACCGAGAACAATAGAACAGTTCTAAGGCATATTTAAACTTCAGTGGAAATCCCAGAACAATGAAAGAGTTCCAAAGCATTGTTAAACATCAGTGGAATTCCGAGAACAATGGAGGAGTTCCAAAGCATTTTTAAACTTCAGCAGAATACCGAAAACAATGCAAGAATTTCGAAGCATTTTTAAACTTCAGCAGAATTCTGAGAACAATGGAAGAGTTCCAATGCATTTTTAAACTTCAGCAGTATTCCTAGAACCATTGAAGAGTTCCCATGCATTTTTAAACTTCAGCATGATTCCGAGAACAATGGAAGAGTTCCAAAGCATTTTTAAACGTCAGCGGAATTCCGAGAACAATGGAAGAGTTCAAATGCATTTTTAAACTTCAGCAGTATTCCGAGAACAATGGAAGAGTTCCAAAGCATTTTTAAACATCAGCGGAATTCCGAGAACAATGAAAAAGTTCCAAAGAATTTTTAAAATTCAACAGAATTCCGAGAGCAATGGAAGAGTTCCAAAGCCTTGTTAAACATCAGCGGAATTCTGAGAACAATTGAAGAATTCCAAAGCATTGTTAAACATCAGCGGAATTCTGAGAACAATGGAAGAGCTCCAAAGCATTTTTAAACTACAGCAGAATTCCAAGAACAATGGAAGAGTTCCAAAGCATTTTTAAACTTCAGCGGAATTCTGAGAACGACGGAAAAGTTCCAAAGCATTTTTCAATTTCAGCGGAATTCCGAGAACAAAGGAAGAGTTCCAAAGCATTTTTAAACTTTAGCGGATTTCTGAAATTGATGGAAGAGTTCCAAAGCATTTTTAAACATCAGCGGAGTTCCGAGAATAATGGAAGAGTTCCAAAGCATTTTTAAACTTCAGTGGAATTCTGAGAACAATGGAAGAGTTCCAAAACATTTTTATACTTCAGTGAAATTCCGAGAACAATGGAAGAGTTCCAAAGCATTTTTAAACTTCAGTGGAACTCCAATAACAATGGAAGTGTTCCAAAGCATTTTTAAACTTCAGCAGAATTCCGAGAACTATGGAAGAGTTCAAAAGCATTTTTAAACTTCAGCGGAATTCTGATAACAATGGAAGAGTTCCAAAGCATTGTTAAACATCAGCAGAATTCCAAGAACAATGGAAGAGTTCCAAAGCATTTTTAAACTTCAGCAGTATACCGAGAACAAAGGAAGATTTCCAAAGCATTTTTAAACTTCAGTGAAATTCCGAGAACAATGGAAGAGTTCCAAAGCATTTTTACACTTCAGCAAAATTCCGAGAACAATGGAAGAGTTCCAAATCATTTTTAAACTCCAGCAGAATTCCGAGAACAATGGAAGAGTTCCGAAGCATTTTTAAATTTCAGCAAAATTCTGAGAACAATGGAAGAGTTCCAAAGCGTTGTTAAACTTCAGCAGAATTCCGAGAACAATGGAAGAGTTCCAAAGCATTTTTAAATTTCAGCGGAAATCCGAAAACAACGGAAGAGTTCCAAAGCATTGTTAAACATCAGCGGAATTCCAAGAACAATGGAAGAGTTCAAAAGCATTTTTAATCTTCAGTGAAATTCCGAGAATCATGGTAAGAGTTCCAAACCATTGTTAAACCTCAGCGGAATTCCAAGAACAATGGAAGAGTTCCAAAGCATTTTTAAACTCCAGTGAAAGTCCAAGAACAATGGAAGAGTTCCAAAGCATTGTTAAACATCAGCGGAATTCCAAGAAAAATTGAAGAGTTCCAAAGCATTTTTAAACTTCTGCAGAATTCTGAGAACAATGGAAGAGTTCCAAAGCATTTTTAAACTCCAGTGAAATTCCAAGAACAATGGAAAAGTTCCAAAGCATTTTTAAATTTCAGCAGAATTCTGAGAACAATGGAAGAGTTCCAAAGCATTGCTAAACTGCAGCAAAATTCCGATAACAATGGAAGAGTTCCAAAGCATTTTTAAACTTCAGCGGAATTCCGAGAACAACGATAGAGTTCCAAAGCATTGTTAAACATCAGTGGAATTCCGAGAACAATAGAAGAGTTCCAAAGAATTTTTAAACTTCAGCGGAATTCCGAGAACAATGGAAGAGTTCCAAAGCATTTCTAAACTTCAGCGGAATTCCGAGAATAATGGAAGAGTTCCAAAGCATTTTTAAACTTCAATGGAATTCCGAGAAGAATGGATGAGTTCCAAAGCATTTTTAAGCTTCGGCAGAATACCGAGAACAATAGAACAGTTCTAAAGCATATTTAAACTTCAGTGGAAATCCGAGAACAATGAAAGAGTTCCAAAGCATTGTTAAACATCAGTGGAATTCCGAGAACAATGGAGGAGTTCCAAAGCATTTTTAAACTTCAGCAGAATTCCGAAAACAATGCAAGAATTTCGAAGCATTTTTAAACTTCAGCAGAATTCTGAGAACAATGGAAGAGTTCCAATGCATTTTTAAACTTCAGCAGTATTCCTAGAACCATGGAAGAGTTCCAAAGCATTTTTAAACTTCAGCATGATTCCGAGAACAATGGAAGAGTTCCAAAGCATTTTTAAACGTCAGCGGAATTCCGAGAACAATGGAAGAGTTCAAATGCATTTTTAAACTTCAGCAGTATTCCGAGAACAATGGAAGAGTTCCAAAGCATTGTTAAACTTCAGCGGAATTCCAAGAACAAGGGAAGAGTTCCAAAGCATTTTTAAACATCAGCGGAATTCCGAGAACAATGAAAAAGTTCCAAAGAATTTTTAAACTTCAACAGAATTCCGAGAGCAATGGAAGAGTTCCAAAGCCTTGTTAAACATCAGCGGAATTCTGAGAAAAATTGAAGAATTCCAAAGCATTGTTAAACATCAGCGGAATTCTGAGAACAATGGAAGAGCTCCAAAGCATTTTTAAACTACAGCAGAATTCCAAGAACAATGGAAGAGTTCCAAAGCATTTTTAAACTTCAGCGGAATTCTGAGAACGACGGAAGAGTTCCAAAGCATTTTTCAATTTCAGTGGAATTCCGTGAACAAAGGAAGAGTTCCAAAGCATTTTTAAACTTTATCGGATTTCTGAAATTGATGGAAGAGTTCCAAAGCATTTTTAAACATCAGCGGAGTTCCGAGAATAATGGAAGAGTTCCAAAGCATTTTTAAACTTCAGTGGAATTCTGAGAACAATGGAAGAGTTCCAAAACATTTTTATACTTCAGTGAAATTCCGAGAACAATGGAAGAGTTCCAAAGCATTTTTAAACTGCAGTGGAACTCCAATAACAATGGAAGTGTTCCAAAGCATTTTTAAACTTCAGCAGAATTCCGAGAACTATGGAAGAGTTCCAAAGCATTTTTAAACTCCAGCGGAATTCTGATAACAATGGAAGAGTTCCAAAGCATTGTTAAACATCAGCAGAATTCCAAGAACAATGGAAGAGTTCCAAAGCATTTTTAAACTTCAGCAGTATACCGAGAACAAAGGAAGATTTCCAAAGCATTTTTAAACTTCAGTGAAATTCCGAGAACAATGGAAGAGTTCCAAAGCATTTTTAAACTTCAGCAAAATTCCGAGAACAATGGAAGAGTTCCAAAGCATTTTTAAACTCCAGCAGAATTCCGAGAACAATGGAAGAGTTCCGAAGCATTTTTAAATTTCAGCAAAATTCTGAGAACAATGGAAGAGTTCCAAAGCGTTGTTAAACTTCAGCAGAATTCCGAGAACAATGGAAGAGTTCCAAAGCATTTTTAAACTTCAGCGGAAATCCGAAAACAACGGAAGAGTTCCAAAGCATTGTTAAACATCAGCGGAATTCCAAGAACAATGGAAGAGTTCCAAAGCATTTTTAATCTTCAGTGAAATTCCGAGAATCATGGTAAGAGTTCCAAACCATTGTTAAACATCAGCGGAATACCAAGAACAATGGAAGAGTTTCAAAGCATTTTTAAACTTCAGCGGAATTCCGAGAACAATGGAAGAGTCCCAAAGCATTGTTAAACATCAGTGGAATTCCAAGAACAATGGAAGAGTCCCAAAGCATTGTTAAACATCAGTGGAATTCCAAGAACAATGCAAGAATTCCAAAGCATTTTTAAACTTCAGCGGAACTCCGATAACAATGGAAGATTTCCAAAGCATTGTTAAACATCAGCGGAATTCCAAGAAAAATTGAAGAGTTCCAAAGCCTTTTTAAACTTCAGCGAAATTCCGAGAACAATGGAAGAGTTCCAAAGCTTTGTTAAACATCAGCAGAATTCCGAGAACAATGGAAGAGTTCCAAAGCATTTTTAAACTTCAGCGGAACTCCGATAACAATGGAAGATTTCCAAAGCATTGTTAAACATCAGCGGAATTCCAAGAAAAATTGAAGAGTTCCAAAGCATTTTTAAACTTCAGCAGAATTCCGAGAACAATGGAAGAGTTCCAAACCATTTTTAAACTTCAGCAAAATTCCGAGAACAATGGAAGAGTTCCAAAGCATTTTTAAACTTCAGCAGAATTCCAAGAACAATGGAAGAGTTCCAAAGCATTTTTAAACTCCAGTGAAATTCCAAGAACAATGGAAGAGTTCCAAAGCATTGTTAAACATCAGCGGAATTCCAAGAAAAATTGAAGAGTTCCAAAGCATTTTTAAACTTCTGCAGAATTCCGAGAACAATGGAAGAGTTCCAAAGCATTTTTAAACTCCAGTGAAATTCCAAGAACAATGGAAAAGTTCCAAAGCATTTTTAAATTTCAGCAGAATTCTGAGAACAATGGAAGAGTTCCAAAGCATTGCTAAACTGCAGCAGAATTCCGATAACAATGGAAGAGTTCCAAAGCATTTTTAAACTTCAGCGGAATTCCGAGAACAACGATAGAGTTCCAAAGCATTGTTAAACATCAGTGGAATTCCGAGAACAATAGAAGAGTTCCAAAGAATTTTTGAACTTCAGCGGAATTCCGAGAACAATGGAAGAGTTCCAAAACATTTCTAAACTTCAGCGGAATTCCGAGAATAATGGAAGAGTTCCAAAGCATTTTTAAACTTCAATGGAATTCCGAGAAGAATGGATGAGTTCCAAAGCATTTTTAAGCTTCGGCAGAATACCGAGAACAATAGAACAGTTCTAAAGCATATTTAAACTTCAGTGGAAATCCGAGAACAATGAAAGAGTTCCAAAGCATTGTTAAACATCAGTGGAATTCCAAGAACAATGGAGGAGTTCCAAAGCATTTTTAAACTTCAGCAGAATACCGAAAACAATGCAAGAATTTCGAAGCATTTTTAAACTTCAGCAGAATTCTGAGAACAATGGAAGAGTTCCAATGCATTTTTAAACTTCAGCAGTATTCCTAGAACCATGGAAGAGTTCCAAAGCATTTTTAAACTTCAGCATGATTCCGAGAACAATGGAAGAGTTCCAAATCATTTTTAAACTCCAGCAGAATTCCGAGAACAATGGAAGAGTTCCGAAGCATTTTTAAATTTCAGCAAAATTCTGAGAACAATGGAAGAGTTCCAAAGCGTTGTTAAACTTCAGCAGAATTCCGAGAACAATGGAAGAGTTCCAAAGCATTTTTAAATTTCAGCGGAAATCCGAAAACAACGGAAGAGTTCCAAAGCATTGTTAAACATCAGCGGAATTCCAAGAACAATGGAAGAGTTCAAAAGCATTTTTAATCTTCAGTGAAATTCCGAGAATCATGGTAAGAGTTCCAAACCATTGTTAAACCTCAGCGGAATTCCAAGAACAATGGAAGAGTTCCAAAGCATTTTTAAACTCCAGTGAAATTCCAAGAACAATGGAAGAGTTCCAAAGCATTGTTAAACATCAGCGGAATTCCAAGAAAAATTGAAGAGTTCCAAAGCATTTTTAAACTTCTGCAGAATTCTGAGAACAATGGAAGAGTTCCAAAGCATTTTTAAACTCCAGTGAAATTCCAAGAACAATGGAAAAGTTCCAAAGCATTTTTAAATTTCAGCAGAATTCTGAGAACAATGGAAGAGTTCCAAAGCATTGCTAAACTGCAGCAAAATTCCGATAACAATGGAAGAGTTCCAAAGCATTTTTAAACTTCAGCGGAATTCCGAGAACAACGATAGAGTTCCAAAGCATTGTTAAACATCAGTGGAATTCCGAGAACAATAGAAGAGTTCCAAAGAATTTTTAAACTTCAGCGGAATTCCGAGAACAATGGAAGAGTTCCAAAGCATTTCTAAACTTCAGCGGAATTCCGAGAATAATGGAAGAGTTCCAAAGCATTTTTAAACTTCAATGGAATTCCGAGAAGAATGGATGAGTTCCAAAGCATTTTTAAGCTTCGGCAGAATACCGAGAACAATAGAACAGTTCTAAAGCATATTTAAACTTCAGTGGAAATCCGAGAACAATGAAAGAGTTCCAAAGCATTGTTAAACATCAGTGGAATTCCGAGAACAATGGAGGAGTTCCAAAGCATTTTTAAACTTCAGCAGAATTCCGAAAACAATGCAAGAATTTCGAAGCATTTTTAAACTTCAGCAGAATTCTGAGAACAATGGAAGAGTTCCAATGCATTTTTAAACTTCAGCAGTATTCCTAGAACCATGGAAGAGTTCCAAAGCATTTTTAAACTTCAGCATGATTCCGAGAACAATGGAAGAGTTCCAAAGCATTTTTAAACGTCAGCGGAATTCCGAGAACAATGGAAGAGTTCAAATGCATTTTTAAACTTCAGCAGTATTCCGAGAACAATGGAAGAGTTCCAAAGCATTGTTAAACTTCAGCGGAATTCCAAGAACAAGGGAAGAGTTCCAAAGCATTTTTAAACATCAGCGGAATTCCGAGAACAATGAAAAAGTTCCAAAGAATTTTTAAACTTCAACAGAATTCCGAGAGCAATGGAAGAGTTCCAAAGCCTTGTTAAACATCAGCGGAATTCTGAGAAAAATTGAAGAATTCCAAAGCATTGTTAAACATCAGCGGAATTCTGAGAACAATGGAAGAGCTCCAAAGCATTTTTAAACTACAGCAGAATTCCAAGAACAATGGAAGAGTTCCAAAGCATTTTTAAACTTCAGCGGAATTCTGAGAACGACGGAAGAGTTCCAAAGCATTTTTCAATTTCAGTGGAATTCCGTGAACAAAGGAAGAGTTCCAAAGCATTTTTAAACTTTATCGGATTTCTGAAATTGATGGAAGAGTTCCAAAGCATTTTTAAACATCAGCGGAGTTCCGAGAATAATGGAAGAGTTCCAAAGCATTTTTAAACTTCAGTGGAATTCTGAGAACAATGGAAGAGTTCCAAAACATTTTTATACTTCAGTGAAATTCCGAGAACAATGGAAGAGTTCCAAAGCATTTTTAAACTGCAGTGGAACTCCAATAACAATGGAAGTGTTCCAAAGCATTTTTAAACTTCAGCAGAATTCCGAGAACTATGGAAGAGTTCCAAAGCATTTTTAAACTCCAGCGGAATTCTGATAACAATGGAAGAGTTCCAAAGCATTGTTAAACATCAGCAGAATTCCAAGAACAATGGAAGAGTTCCAAAGCATTTTTAAACTTCAGCAGTATACCGAGAACAAAGGAAGATTTCCAAAGCATTTTTAAACTTCAGTGAAATTCCGAGAACAATGGAAGAGTTCCAAAGCATTTTTAAACTTCAGCAAAATTCCGAGAACAATGGAAGAGTTCCAAAGCATTTTTAAACTCCAGCAGAATTCCGAGAACAATGGAAGAGTTCCGAAGCATTTTTAAATTTCAGCAAAATTCTGAGAACAATGGAAGAGTTCCAAAGCGTTGTTAAACTTCAGCAGAATTCCGAGAACAATGGAAGAGTTCCAAAGCATTTTTAAACTTCAGCGGAAATCCGAAAACAACGGAAGAGTTCCAAAGCATTGTTAAACATCAGCGGAATTCCAAGAACAATGGAAGAGTTCCAAAGCATTTTTAATCTTCAGTGAAATTCCGAGAATCATGGTAAGAGTTCCAAACCATTGTTAAACATCAGCGGAATACCAAGAACAATGGAAGAGTTTCAAAGCATTTTTAAACTTCAGCGGAATTCCGAGAACAATGGAAGAGTCCCAAAGCATTGTTAAACATCAGTGGAATTCCAAGAACAATGGAAGAGTCCCAAAGCATTGTTAAACATCAGTGGAATTCCAAGAACAATGCAAGAATTCCAAAGCATTTTTAAACTTCAGCGGAACTCCGATAACAATGGAAGATTTCCAAAGCATTGTTAAACATCAGCGGAATTCCAAGAAAAATTGAAGAGTTCCAAAGCCTTTTTAAACTTCAGCGAAATTCCGAGAACAATGGAAGAGTTCCAAAGCTTTGTTAAACATCAGCAGAATTCCGAGAACAATGGAAGAGTTCCAAAGCATTTTTAAACTTCAGCGGAACTCCGATAACAATGGAAGATTTCCAAAGCATTGTTAAACATCAGCGGAATTCCAAGAAAAATTGAAGAGTTCCAAAGCATTTTTAAACTTCAGCAGAATTCCGAGAACAATGGAAGAGTTCCAAACCATTTTTAAACTTCAGCAAAATTCCGAGAACAATGGAAGAGTTCCAAAGCATTTTTAAACTTCAGCAGAATTCCAAGAACAATGGAAGAGTTCCAAAGCATTTTTAAACTCCAGTGAAATTCCAAGAACAATGGAAGAGTTCCAAAGCATTGTTAAACATCAGCGGAATTCCAAGAAAAATTGAAGAGTTCCAAAGCATTTTTAAACTTCTGCAGAATTCCGAGAACAATGGAAGAGTTCCAAAGCATTTTTAAACTCCAGTGAAATTCCAAGAACAATGGAAAAGTTCCAAAGCATTTTTAAATTTCAGCAGAATTCTGAGAACAATGGAAGAGTTCCAAAGCATTGCTAAACTGCAGCAGAATTCCGATAACAATGGAAGAGTTCCAAAGCATTTTTAAACTTCAGCGGAATTCCGAGAACAACGATAGAGTTCCAAAGCATTGTTAAACATCAGTGGAATTCCGAGAACAATAGAAGAGTTCCAAAGAATTTTTGAACTTCAGCGGAATTCCGAGAACAATGGAAGAGTTCCAAAACATTTCTAAACTTCAGCGGAATTCCGAGAATAATGGAAGAGTTCCAAAGCATTTTTAAACTTCAATGGAATTCCGAGAAGAATGGATGAGTTCCAAAGCATTTTTAAGCTTCGGCAGAATACCGAGAACAATAGAACAGTTCTAAAGCATATTTAAACTTCAGTGGAAATCCGAGAACAATGAAAGAGTTCCAAAGCATTGTTAAACATCAGTGGAATTCCAAGAACAATGGAGGAGTTCCAAAGCATTTTTAAACTTCAGCAGAATACCGAAAACAATGCAAGAATTTCGAAGCATTTTTAAACTTCAGCAGAATTCTGAGAACAATGGAAGAGTTCCAATGCATTTTTAAACTTCAGCAGTATTCCTAGAACCATGGAAGAGTTCCAAAGCATTTTTAAACTTCAGCATGATTCCGAGAACAATGGAAGAGTTCCAAATCATTTTTAAACTCCAGCAGAATTCCGAGAACAATGGAAGAGTTCCGAAGCATTTTTAAATTTCAGCAAAATTCTGAGAACAATGGAAGAGTTCCAAAGCGTTGTTAAACTTCAGCAGAATTCCGAGAACAATGGAAGAGTTCCAAAGCATTTTTAAATTTCAGCGGAAATCCGAAAACAACGGAAGAGTTCCAAAGCATTGTTAAACATCAGCGGAATTCCAAGAACAATGGAAGAGTTCAAAAGCATTTTTAATCTTCAGTGAAATTCCGAGAATCATGGTAAGAGTTCCAAACCATTGTTAAACCTCAGCGGAATTCCAAGAACAATGGAAGAGTTCCAAAGCATTTTTAAACTCCAGTGAAATTCCAAGAACAATGGAAGAGTTCCAAAGCATTGTTAAACATCAGCGGAATTCCAAGAAAAATTGAAGAGTTCCAAAGCATTTTTAAACTTCTGCAGAATTCTGAGAACAATGGAAGAGTTCCAAAGCATTTTTAAACTCCAGTGAAATTCCAAGAACAATGGAAAAGTTCCAAAGCATTTTTAAATTTCAGCAGAATTCTGAGAACAATGGAAGAGTTCCAAAGCATTGCTAAACTGCAGCAAAATTCCGATAACAATGGAAGAGTTCCAAAGCATTTTTAAACTTCAGCGGAATTCCGAGAACAACGATAGAGTTCCAAAGCATTGTTAAACATCAGTGGAATTCCGAGAACAATAGAAGAGTTCCAAAGAATTTTTAAACTTCAGCGGAATTCCGAGAACAATGGAAGAGTTCCAAAGCATTTCTAAACTTCAGCGGAATTCCGAGAATAATGGAAGAGTTCCAAAGCATTTTTAAACTTCAATGGAATTCCGAGAAGAATGGATGAGTTCCAAAGCATTTTTAAGCTTCGGCAGAATACCGAGAACAATAGAACAGTTCTAAAGCATATTTAAACTTCAGTGGAAATCCGAGAACAATGAAAGAGTTCCAAAGCATTGTTAAACATCAGTGGAATTCCGAGAACAATGGAGGAGTTCCAAAGCATTTTTAAACTTCAGCAGAATTCCGAAAACAATGCAAGAATTTCGAAGCATTTTTAAACTTCAGCAGAATTCTGAGAACAATGGAAGAGTTCCAATGCATTTTTAAACTTCAGCAGTATTCCTAGAACCATGGAAGAGTTCCAAAGCATTTTTAAACTTCAGCATGATTCCGAGAACAATGGAAGAGTTCCAAAGCATTTTTAAACGTCAGCGGAATTCCGAGAACAATGGAAGAGTTCAAATGCATTTTTAAACTTCAGCAGTATTCCGAGAACAATGGAAGAGTTCCAAAGCATTGTTAAACTTCAGCGGAATTCCAAGAACAAGGGAAGAGTTCCAAAGCATTTTTAAACATCAGCGGAATTCCGAGAACAATGAAAAAGTTCCAAAGAATTTTTAAACTTCAACAGAATTCCGAGAGCAATGGAAGAGTTCCAAAGCCTTGTTAAACATCAGCGGAATTCTGAGAAAAATTGAAGAATTCCAAAGCATTGTTAAACATCAGCGGAATTCTGAGAACAATGGAAGAGCTCCAAAGCATTTTTAAACTACAGCAGAATTCCAAGAACAATGGAAGAGTTCCAAAGCATTTTTAAACTTCAGCGGAATTCTGAGAACGACGGAAGAGTTCCAAAGCATTTTTCAATTTCAGTGGAATTCCGTGAACAAAGGAAGAGTTCCAAAGCATTTTTAAACTTTATCGGATTTCTGAAATTGATGGAAGAGTTCCAAAGCATTTTTAAACATCAGCGGAGTTCCGAGAATAATGGAAGAGTTCCAAAGCATTTTTAAACTTCAGTGGAATTCTGAGAACAATGGAAGAGTTCCAAAACATTTTTATACTTCAGTGAAATTCCGAGAACAATGGAAGAGTTCCAAAGCATTTTTAAACTGCAGTGGAACTCCAATAACAATGGAAGTGTTCCAAAGCATTTTTAAACTTCAGCAGAATTCCGAGAACTATGGAAGAGTTCCAAAGCATTTTTAAACTCCAGCGGAATTCTGATAACAATGGAAGAGTTCCAAAGCATTGTTAAACATCAGCAGAATTCCAAGAACAATGGAAGAGTTCCAAAGCATTTTTAAACTTCAGCAGTATACCGAGAACAAAGGAAGATTTCCAAAGCATTTTTAAACTTCAGTGAAATTCCGAGAACAATGGAAGAGTTCCAAAGCATTTTTAAACTTCAGCAAAATTCCGAGAACAATGGAAGAGTTCCAAAGCATTTTTAAACTCCAGCAGAATTCCGAGAACAATGGAAGAGTTCCGAAGCATTTTTAAATTTCAGCAAAATTCTGAGAACAATGGAAGAGTTCCAAAGCGTTGTTAAACTTCAGCAGAATTCCGAGAACAATGGAAGAGTTCCAAAGCATTTTTAAACTTCAGCGGAAATCCGAAAACAACGGAAGAGTTCCAAAGCATTGTTAAACATCAGCGGAATTCCAAGAACAATGGAAGAGTTCCAAAGCATTTTTAATCTTCAGTGAAATTCCGAGAATCATGGTAAGAGTTCCAAACCATTGTTAAACCTCAGCGGAATACCAAGAACAATGGAAGAGTTTCAAAGCATTTTTAAACTTCAGCGGAATTCCGAGAACAATGGAAGAGTCCCAAAGCATTGTTAAACATCAGTGGAATTCCAAGAACAATGGAAGAGTCCCAAAGCATTGTTAAACATCAGTGGAATTCCAAGAACAATGCAAGAATTCCAAAGCATTTTTAAACTTCAGCGGAACTCCGATAACAATGGAAGATTTCCAAAGCATTGTTAAACATCAGCGGAATTCCAAGAAAAATTGAAGAGTTCCAAAGCCTTTTTAAACTTCAGCGAAATTCCGAGAACAATGGAAGAGTTCCAAAGCTTTGTTAAACATCAGCAGAATTCCGAGAACAATGGAAGAGTTCCAAAGCATTTTTAAACTCCAGTGAAATTCCAAGAACAATGGAAAAGTTCCAAAGCATTTTTAAATTTCAGCAGAATTCTGAGAACAATGGAAGAGTTCCAAAGCATTGCTAAACTGCAGCAGAATTCCAATAACAATGGAAGAGTTCCAAAGCATTTTTAAACTTCAGCGGAATTCCGAGAACAACGATAGAGTTCCAAAGCATTGTTAAACATCAGTGGAATTCCGAGAACAATAGAAGAGTTCCAAAGAATTTTTGAACTTCAGCGGAATTCCGAGAACAATGGAAGAGTTCCAAAACATTTCTAAACTTCAGCGGAATTCCGAGAATAATGGAAGAGTTCCAAAGCATTTTTAAACTTCAATGGAATTCCGAGAAGAATGGATGAGTTCCAAAGCATTTTTAAGCTTCGGCAGAATACCGAGAACAATAGAACAGTTCTAAAGCATATTTAAACTTCAGTGGAAATCCGAGAACAATGAAAGAGTTCCAAAGCATTGTTAAACATCAGTGGAATTCCAAGAACAATGGAGGAGTTCCAAAGCATTTTTAAACTTCAGCAGAATACCGAAAACAATGCAAGAATTTCGAAGCATTTTTAAACTTCAGCAGAATTCTGAGAACAATGGAAGAGTTCCAATGCATTTTTAAACTTCAGCAGTATTCCTAGAACCATGGAAGAGTTCCAAAGCATTTTTAAACTTCAGCATGATTCCGAGAACAATGGAAGAGTTCCAAATCATTTTTAAACGTCAGCGGAATTCCGAGAACAATGGAAGAGTTCAAATGCATTTTTAAACTTCAGCAGTATTCCGAGAACAATGGAAGAGTTCCAAAGCATTGTTAAACTTCAGCGGAATTCCAAGAACAAGGGAAGAGTTCCAAAGCATTTTTAAACATCAGCGGAATTCCGAGAACAATGAAAAAGTTCCAAAGAATTTTTAAACTTCAACAGAATTCCGAGAGCAATGGAAGAGTTCCAAAGCCTTGTTAAACATCAGCGGAATTCTGAGAACAATTGAAGAATTCCAAAGCATTGTTAAACATCAGTGGAATTCTGAGAACAATGGAAGAGCTCCAAAGCATTTTTAAACTACAGCAGAATTCCAAGAACAATGGAAGAGTTCCAAAGCATTTTTAAACTTCAGCGGAATTCTGAGAACGACGGAAGAGTTCCAAAGCATTTTTCAATTTCAGAGGAATTCCGTGAACAAAGGAAGAGTTCCAAAGCATTTTTAAACTTTAGCGGATTTCTGAAATTGATGGAAGAGTTCCAAAGCATTTTTAAACATCAGCGGAGTTCCGAGAATAATGGAAGAGTTCCAAAGCATTTTTAAACTTCAGTGGAATTCTGAGAACAATGGAAGAGTTCCAAAACATTTTTATACTTCAGTGAAATTCCGAGAACAATGGAAGAGTTCCAAAGCATTTTTAAACTTCAGTGGAACTCCAATAACAATGGAAGTGTTCCAAAGCATTTTTAAACTTCAGCAGAATTTCGAGAACTATGGAAGAGTTCCAAAGCATTTTTAAACTTCAGCGGAATTATGATAACAATGGAAGAGTTCCAAAGCATTGTTAAACATCAGCAGAATTCCAAGAACAATGGAAGAGTTCCAAAGCATTTTTAAACTTCAGCAGTATACCGAGAACAAAGGAAGATTTCCAAAGCATTTTTAAACTTCAGTGAAATTCCGAGAACAATGGAAGAGTTCCAAAGCATTTTTAAACTTCAGCAAAATTCCGAGAACAATGGAAGAGTTCCAAAGCATTTTTAAACTCCAGCAGAATTCCGAGAACAATGGAAGAGTTCCGAAGCATTTTTAAATTTCAGCAAAATTCTGAGAACAATGGAAGAGTTCCAAAGCGTTGTTAAACTTCAGCAGAATTCCGAGAACAATGGAAGAGTTCCAAAGCATTTTTAAACTTCAGCGGAAATCCGAAAACAACGGAAGAGTTCCAAAGCATTGTTAAACATCAGCGGAATTCCAAGAACAATGGAAGAGTTCCAAAGCATTTTTAATCTTCAGTGAAATTCCGAGAATCATGGTAAGAGTTCCAAACCATTGTTAAACATCAGCGGAATACCAAGAACAATGGAAGAGTTTCAAAGCATTTTTAAACTTCAGCGGAATTCCGAGAACAATGGAAGAGTCCCAAAGCATTGTTAAACATCAGTGGAATTCCAAGAACAATGGAAGAGTCCCAAAGCATTGTTAAACATCAGTGGAATTCCAAGAACAATGCAAGAATTCCAAAGCATTTTTAAACTTCAGCGGAACTCCGATAACAATGGAAGATTTCCAAAGCATTGTTAAACATCAGCGGAATTCCAAGAAAAATTGAAGAGTTCCAAAGCCTTTTTAAACTTCAGCGAAATTCCGAGAACAATGGAAGAGTTCCAAAGCATTTTTAAACTCCAGCATAATTCCAAGAACAATGGAAGAGTTCCAAAGCATTTTTAAACTCCAGTGGAATTGCAAGAACAATGGAAGAGTTCCAAAGCATTTTTAAATTTCAGCGGAATTCTGAGAACAATGGAAGAGTTCCAAAGCTTTGCTAAACTTCAGCAGAATTCCGGGAACAATGGAAGAGTTCCAAAGCATTTTTAAACTTTAGCGGAATTGCGAGAACAACTAAAGAGTTCCAAAGGATTGTTAAACATCAGTGGAATTCCGAGAACAATAGAAGAGTTCCAAAGAATTTTTAAACTTCAGCGGAATTCCGAGAACAATGGAAGAGTTCCAAAGCATTTCTAAACTTCAGCGGAATACCGAGAATAATGTAAGAGTTCCAAAGCATTTTTAAACTTCAATGGAATTCCGAGAACAATGGATGAGTTCCAAAGCATTTTTAAGCTTCGGCGGAATTCCGAGAACAATGGAACAGTTCCAAAGCATTTTTAAACTTCAGTGGAAATCCGAGAACAATGAAAGAGTTCCAAAGCATTTTTAAACATCAGCGGAATTCCGAGAACAATGGAAGAGTTCCAAAGTATTGTTACACATCAGCGGAATTCAGAGAACAATGAAAAAGTTCCAAAGAATTTTTAAACTTCAACAGAATTCCGAGAGCAATGGAAGAGTTCCAAAGCTTTGTTAAACATCAGCGGAATTCTGAGAACAATTGAAGAATTCCAAAGCAATTTTAAACTTCAGCGGAATTCCGACAACAATGGAAAAGGTCCAAAGCATTTTTAAACTTCAGCAGAATTCTGAGAACAATGGAAGAGTTCCAATGCATTTTTAAACTACAGCAGTATTCCGATAACAATGGAAGAGTTCCAAAGCATTGTTAAACTTTAGCGGAAATCCGAAAACAATGGAAGAGTTCCAAAGCATTGTAAAACATCATCGGAATTCCGAGAACAATGGAAGAATTTCAAAGCATTTTTAAACAACAGCGCAATTCCGAGAACAATGGAAGAGTTCCAATGCATTTTTAAACTTCAGCAGTATTCCTAGAATAATGGAAGAGTTCCAAAGCATTTTTAAACTTCAGTGGAATTCTGAGAACAATGGAAGAGTTCCAAAGCATTTTTAAACTTCAGTGGAATTCTGAGAACAATGGAAGAGTTCCAAAGCATTTTAAAACTTCAGCGGTATTCCGAGAACAATGGAAGAGTTCCAAAGCATTTGTAAACTTCAGCGGAATTCCGAGAACAATGGAACAGTTCCAAAACATTTTTAAACTTCAGCGGACATAAACAAACAATGGAAGATTTCCAGAGCATTTTTAAACTTCAGTGGAATTCCGAGAACAATGGAAGAATTTCAAAGCATTTTTAAACAACAGCGGAATTCCGAGAACAATGGAAGAGTTCCAAGGCTTTTTTAAACTTCAGCAGTATTCCGAGAATAATGGAAGAGTTCCAAAGCATTTTTAAACTTCAGTGGAATTCTGAGAACAATGGAAGAGTTCCAAAGCATTTTAAACTTTAGCGGTATTCCGAGAACAATGGAAGAGTTCCAAAGCATTTGTAAACTTCAGCGGAATTCCGAGAACAATGGAAGAGTTCCAAAATATTTTTAAACTTCAGCGGAATTTAACAAACAATGGAAGATTTCCAGAGAATTTTTAAACTTCAGTGGAATTCCGAGAATAATGGAAGAGTTTCAAAGCATTGTTAAACTTCAGCGGAATTCCGAGAATAATGGAAGAGTTCCAAAGCATTTTTAAAACATCAACGGAATTCCGAGAATCATGGAAGAGTTCCAAAGCATTTTTAAACATCAGCAAAATTCCGAGAACAATGGAAGAGTTCCAAAGCATTTTTAAACTTCAGCAGTATTCCGAGAACAATGGAAGAGTTCCAAAGCATTGTTAAACTTCAGCGGAATTCCAAGAACAAGGGAAGAGTTCCAAAGCAATTCTGACAACTGTCAATTTATGAGGTAATTACTCTGGAACGCTTCAACGGATCCTCCTGATTCTGACATTGTTTTTTCGTGACATATTGTACTTCATGATTGTGGTAAAATTTCTTCGATATCAATTACGTTTATTTGTGGAAAAAATGGAAATTTGGTGAAAATTTTGAAAATTTTGCAATTTTCAAAATTTGAATTTTTATGCCCTTAAATCAGAGAGATTTGTCACACAAAAGAGTTAATAAATAACATTTCCCACATGTCTACTTTACATCAGCGCAATTTTGGAACCAAGGGGTTTAAAGTTGACCAGCGATTTCTCATTTTTCCAACAAAATTTACAAAACCATTTTTTTAGGTACCACATCACATTTGAAGTCACTTTGAGAGGTCTTTATGACAGAAAATACCCAAAAGTGACACCATTCTAAAAACTGCACCCCTCAAGGTGCTCAAAACCACATTCAAGAACTTCATTAACCCTTCAGGTGCTTCACAGGAATTTTTTGAATGTGGAAGAAAAAAATGAACATTTAACTTTTTTTCACAAAAATGATACTTTAGACCCAATTTTTTTTATTTTTACAGGGGTAACAAGAAAAAATGGACCCCAAAATTTGTTGTGCAATTTCCCCTGGGCACGCAGATACCCAATATGTGGGGAAAAAACACTGTTTGGGCGCACGGCAGGGCTCGGAAGGGAAGGAGCGCCATTTGACTTTTTGATTGTAAAATTTGCTTGAATAATTAGCGAACGCCATGTTGTGTTTGGAGAGCCTCTGTGTGCCCAAACATTGGAGCTCCCCCACAAGTGAGCTTCAATGTTTGGGCACACACGGGCTCCCCAAACGCAACATGATGTCCGCTAATAATTTGAGCCGACAATTTGTTAGCGGATACCATGTTGCATTTGGAGAGTCCCTGTGTGCCCAAACATTGGAGCTCCCCCACAAGTGACCCCATTTTGGAAACTAGACCCCCCAAGGCACCTATCTAGATGCATAGTGAGCACTTGGAACCCCCAGGTGCTTCACAAATTGATTCATAAATATGAAAAAGTGTTTTTTTTTCTCTTTTTCATTTTTACGAATCAATTTGTGAAGCACCTGGGGGTTCCAAGTGCTCACTATGCATCTAGATAGGTGCCTTGGGGGGTCTAGTTTCCAAAATGGGGTCACTTGTGGGGGAGCTCCAATGTTTGTGCACGCAGTAGCTCTCCAAACGCAACATGGCGTCCGCTAACAATTTGAGCCGATTTTCCATTCAATTTGTTAGCGGACACCATGTCGTGTTTGGAGAGCCCGTGTTGTGCCTAAACAGTGGAGCTCCCCCACAAGTGACCCCATTTTGGAAACTATACCCCTCAAGGATTTTATTAAGGTGTATAGTGAACATTTTGAACCCAGAGGTACCACACAGAATTTGTTTACATTAGGTCATCATATTGAATAAGTTGTCATTAGTCTTGAGTGCAAGTGCTCGCTACTTGAGTTTGCATCAGGTACTCAGGTATGCACCATGTACAGCGTGTGCTCGAGTGCCATGCTCGAGTCCCTGCTCCGCACGTTTCACGGTTATTAGACACTCAAAAAAAACCATGCGGGGATCGCTCGTGCATGGCAGGCAATCCCCGTAAAGTTTTTTTGGCCGCGAAGCATATGGGGCATAGACTCGAGCATGTCACTCAAATACCCACGATACTCAATGCATACCAGAGCACCCGATGCAAACTCAAGTAGCGAGCACTTGCGCTCAACACTAGTCGCCATATCGTCATCTTTTTTCTTACTTTTGAAAAAAATCACAACCCCATCACAACCCTAACCCCAACCCTAACCCCAACCCCAGCCCTAACCGTAGCACAACCCTAACCGTAGCACAACCCTAACCGTAGCACAACCCTAACCCTAGCACAATCCTAACCCAAGAATTTATTTTTGACGCCGTTCCTCGTGCGGTATAAGTGATTAGACGACTTTATTCTTCGGGTCGGTGTGATTACAGCAATACCAGAATCATATGGGGTTTTTATGACTGATAGTTGTCACACACAAAAAGACGCATTTTTTGTAAAATCTAGTTTTTGCATCGCCATATTTTGAGAGCTATAATTTTTCCAGATTTTGGCAGACAGTCATGTGACAGCTCGTTTTTTGCGGGATGAGTTGACGTTGTTTTTGGTGCCACTTTCAGGCATGTGACATTTTTTGAATGCTTTCTATTCCAATTTTTGGGAGGCAGAATAAACAAAAACCAACAATTCAGGAATTGTTTTTTTTTTTTTTTATTTTGTTCCGCGTGTGGTAAAATTGATAAGGTAGCTTTATTCTTCGGGTCAGTACGTTTACAGCGGTACCACATTGATATCGTCTTTCTATGTTTTGCACTTTTACATAATAAAAGCAATTTTATAGAAAAAAATATTTTTTAGCATAGCTTTATTCTGAGAGCTATAACTTTTCTATTTTTCGGCTGATGGAGCTGTATGTCGGCTTGTTTTTTGCAGGATGAGATGAAGTTTTCAGCGGTACCATTTTTATTTATATTTGTCTTTTTGATTGCGTGTTATTCCATTTTTTGTTTGGCCTTATAGTGATAAAGCATTGTTTTTTGCTTCGTTTTTTTTTTTTTTTTTTACCGTGTTCACTGAAGGGGTTAACTAGTGGGACAGTTTTATAGGTCAGGTTGTTCCGGACGCGGCGATACCAAATATGTGTACTTTTATTGTTTTTTTTTTATAATAATATTTATTGATGGGTACATTATATTTTTATTTTTGGTGGATTATTTTATTTATTTTTTTAAAATATTTTTGCAATTTTTTTTTTTTTTTTTTTTCACTTTCTGACACTTTTTACACTTTTCTACTCTGTCCCACTCTGGGACTTTCACTTTTTTTTCTCTGATCGCCTGCATGGCACAGGAATGCAGCACCATCCCTGTGTCATGCAGGCTGTCAGCGCTGCACAGTGAGAAGATTGTTTGGAGATGCACTGCGCATGTCCAAACAATCTTCCTGCTCTCTGGTGACCCGGATGTTGTCATGACGACATTGGGTCGTCATGGCAACACCCGGGAAGCCTTTGCAGACAGCGCTGGAAGCCGGAAGAGGAGGTGAGTATCTGCGATCACCTCCGCTTGCCCCCGCAATGCTGCGATCGGCTGCGATCGACTTCGATTGCAGCATCGCAGGGGTTAATGTGCTG
The DNA here is from genome assembly GCF_046119375.1 of Phyllobates terribilis. Classification (NCBI taxonomy): domain Eukaryota; kingdom Metazoa; phylum Chordata; class Amphibia; order Anura; family Dendrobatidae; genus Phyllobates; species Phyllobates terribilis. The sequence goes on along the minus strand of NW_027363040.1, from coordinate 549,726 downwards.
GGAGCGGTGCAGGACCGCTCCCTGCACATAGTATCGGGTGTCAGCTGTAACAATCAGCTGACACCCGGCAGCGATCGCGCCCGCACAGCCTGTGTGCGCTTGCGATCGCGATGACGTACTAATGCGGGTCTGGCTCTTAAGTCCCAAGGCACAGACACGTATTAGTACGTCAAATGTTGTTAAGGGGTTAAACATCAGCGGAATTCCGAGAACAATGGAAGAGTTCCAAAGTATTGTTACACATCAGCGGAATTCAGAGAACAATGAAAAAGTTCCAAAGAATTTTTAAACTTCAGCAGAATTCCGAGAGCAATGGAAGAGTTCCAAAGCTTTGTTAAACATCAGCGGAATTCTGAGAACAATAGAAGAATTCCAAATCAATTTTAAACTTCAGCAGAATTCCGACAACAATGGAAGAGGTCCAAAGCATTTTTAAACTTCAGCAGAATTCCGATAACAATGGAAGAGTTCCAAAGCATTGTTAAACTTTAGTGGAAAGCCGAAAACAATGGAAGAGTTCCAAAGCATTGTAAAACATCAGCGGAATTCCGAGAAAAATGAAAGAATTTCAAAGCATTGTTAAACAACAGCAGAATTCCGAGAACAATGGAAGAGTTCCAATGCATTTTTAAACTTCAGCAGTATTCCGAGAACAATGGAAGAGTTCCAAAGCATTGTTAAACTTCAGCGGAGTTCTGAGAACAATGGAAGAGTTTCAGATCATTTTTAAACTTCAGCGGAATTCCGAGAACAATGGAAGAGTTCCAAAGCATTGTTAAACATGAGCGGAATTCCAAGAAAAATGGAAGAGTTCCAAAGCATTTTTAAACTTCAGCAGAATTCCGAGAACAATGGAAGAGTTCCAAAGCATTTTTAAACTTCAGCAAAATTCCGAGAACAATGGAAGAGTTCCAAAGCATTTTTAAACCTCAGTGGAATTCTGAGAACTATGGAAGAGTTCCAAAGCATTGTTAAACTTCAGCGGAATTCCAAGAACAAGGGAAGAGTTCCAAAGCATTTTTAAACATCAGCGGAAATCCGAGAACAATGGAAGAGTTCGAAAGTATTGTAACACATCAGCGGAATTCAGAGAACAATGAAAAAGTTCCAAAGAATTTTTAAACTTCAACAGAATTCCGAGAGCAATGGAAGAGTTCCAAAGCTTTGTTAAACATCAGCGGAATTCTGAGAACAATTGAAGAATTCCAAAGCAATTTTAAAGTTCAGCGGAATTCCGACAACAATGGAAAAGGTCCAAAGCATTTTTAAACTTCAGCAGAATTCTGAGAACAATGGAAGAGTTCCAATACATTTTTAAACTACAGCAGTATTCCGATAACAATGGAAGAGTTCCAAAGCATTGTTAAACTTTAGCGGAAATCCGAAAACAATGGAAGAGTTCCAAAGCATTGTAAAACATCAGCGGAATTCCGAGAACAATGGAAGAATTTCAAAGCATTTTTAAATAACAGCGGAATTCCGAGAACAATGGAAGAGTTCCAATGCATTTTTAAACTTCAGCAGTATTCCGAGAATAATGGAAGAGTTCCAAAGCATTTTTAAACTTCAGTGGAATTCTGAGAACAATGGAAGAGTTCCAAACAATTTTTAAACTTCAGCGGAATTCTGAGAAAAATGGAAGAGTTCCAAAGCATTTTTAATCTTCCTCAGAATTCCGAGAACAATGGAAGAGTTCCAAAGCTTTGTTAAACATCAGCAGAATTCCGAGAACAATGGAAGAGTTCCAAAGCATTTTTAAACTTCAGCGGAACTCCGATAACAATGGAAGATTTCCAAAGCATTGTTAAACATCAGCGGAATTCCAAGAAAAATTGAAGAGTTCCAAAGCATTTTTAAACTTCAGCAGAATTCTGAGAACAATGGAAGAGTTCCAAAGCATTTTTAAACTTCAGCAAAATTCCGAGAACAATGGAAGAGTTCCAAAGCATTTTTAAACTTCAGCAGAATTCCAAGAACAATGGAAGAGTTCCAAAGCATTTTTAAACTCCAGTGAAATTCCAAGAACAATGGAAGAGTTCCAAAGCATTGTTAAACATCAGCGGAATTCCAAGAAAAATTGAAGAGTTCCAAAGCATTTTTAAACTTCTGCAGAATTCCGAGAACAATGGAAGAGTTCCAAAGCATTTTTAAACTCCAGTGAAATTCCAAGAACAATGGAAAAGTTCCAAAGCATTTTTAAATTTCAGCAGAATTCTGAGAACAATGGAAGAGTTCCAAAGCATTGCTAAACTGCAGCAGAATTCCGATAACAATGGAAGAGTTCCAAAGCATTTTTAAACTTCAGCGGAATTCCGAGAACAACGATAGAGTTCCAAAGCATTGTTAAACATCAGTGGAATTCCGAGAACAATAGAAGAGTTCCAAAGAATTTTTAAACTTCAGCGGAATTCCGAGAACAATGGAAGAGTTCCAAAGCATTTCTAAACTTCAGCGGAATTCCGAGAATAATGGAAGAGTTCCAAAGCATTTTTAAACTTCAATGGAATTCCGAGAAGAATGGATGAGTTCCAAAGCATTTTTAAGCTTCGGCAGAATACCGAGAACAATAGAACAGTTCTAAGGCATATTTATACTTCAGTGGAAATCCCAGAACAATGAAAGAGTTCCAAAGCATTGTTAAACATCAGTGGAATTCCGAGAACAATGGAGGAGTTCCAAAGCATTTTTAAACTTCAGCAGAATACCGAAAACAATGCAAGAATTTCGAAGCATTTTTAAACTTCAGCAGAATTCCGAGAACAATGGAAGAGTTCCAATGCATTTTTAAACTTCAGCAGTATTCCTAGAATAATGGAAGAGTTCCAAAGCATTTTTAAACTTCAGTGGAATTCTGAGAACAATGGAAGAGTTCCAAAGCATTTTTAAACTTCAGTGGAATTCTGAGAACAATGGAAGAGTTCCAAAGCATTTTAAAACTTCAGCGGTATTCCGAGAACAATGGAAGAGTTCCAAAGCATTTGTAAACTTCAGCGGAATTCCGAGAACAATGGAACAGTTCCAAAACATTTTTAAACTTCAGCGGACATAAACAAACAATGGAAGATTTCCAGAGCATTTTTAAACTTCAGTGGAATTCCGAGAACAATGGAAGAATTTCAAAGCATTTTTAAACAACAGCGGAATTCCGAGAACAATGGAAGAGTTCCAAGGCTTTTTTAAACTTCAGCAGTATTCCGAGAATAATGGAAGAGTTCCAAAGCATTTTTAAACTTCAGTGGAATTCTGAGAACAATGGAAGAGTTACAAAGCATTTTAAACTTTAGCGGTATTCCGAGAACAATGGAAGAGTTCCAAAGCATTTGTAAACTTCAGCGGAATTCCGAGAACAATGGAAGAGTTCCAAAATATTTTTAAACTTCAGCGGAATTTAACAAACAATGGAAGATTTCCAGAGAATTTTTAAACTTCAGTGGAATTCCGAGAATAATGGAAGAGTTTCAAAGCATTGTTAAACTTCAGCGGAATTCCGAGAATAATGGAAGAGTTCCAAAGCATTTTTAAAACATCAACGGAATTCCGAGAATCATGGAAGAGTTCCAAAGCATTTTTAAACATCAGCAAAATTCCGAGAACAATGGAAGAGTTCCAAAGCATTTTTAAACTTCAGCAGTATTCCGAGAACAATGGAAGAGTTCCAAAGCATTGTTAAACTTCAGCGGAATTCCAAGAACAAGGGAAGAGTTCCAAAGCAATTCTGACAACTGTCAATTTATGAGGTAATTACTCTGGAACGCTTCAACGGATCCTCCTGATTCTGACATTGTTTTTTCGTGACATATTGTACTTCATGATTGTGGTAAAATTTCTTCGATATCAATTACGTTTATTTGTGGAAAAAATGGAAATTTGGTGAAAATTTTGAAAATTTTGCAATTTTCAAAATTTGAATTTTTATGCCCTTAAATCAGAGAGATTTGTCACACAAAAGAGTTAATAAATAACATTTCCCACATGTCTACTTTACATCAGCGCAATTTTGGAACCAAGGGGTTTAAAGTTGACCAGCGATTTCTCATTTTTCCAACAAAATTTACAAAACCATTTTTTTAGGTACCACATCACATTTGAAGTCACTTTGAGAGGTCTTTATGACAGAAAATACCCAAAAGTGACACCATTCTAAAAACTGCACCCCTCAAGGTGCTCAAAACCACATTCAAGAACTTCATTAACCCTTCAGGTGCTTCACAGGAATTTTTTGAATGTGGAAGAAAAAAATGAACATTTAACTTTTTTTCACAAAAATGATACTTTAGACCCAATTTTTTTTATTTTTACAGGGGTAACAAGAAAAAATGGACCCCAAAATTTGTTGTGCAATTTCCCCTGGGCACGCAGATACCCAATATGTGGGGAAAAAACACTGTTTGGGCGCACGGCAGGGCTCGGAAGGGAAGGAGCGCCATTTGACTTTTTGATTGTAAAATTTGCTTGAATAATTAGCGAACGCCATGTTGTGTTTGGAGAGCCTCTGTGTGCCCAAACATTGGAGCTCCCCCACAAGTGAGCTTCAATGTTTGGGCACACACGGGCTCCCCAAACGCAACATGATGTCCGCTAATAATTTGAGCCGACAATTTGTTAGCGGATACCATGTTGCATTTGGAGAGTCCCTGTGTGCCCAAACATTGGAGCTCCCCCACAAGTGACCCCATTTTGGAAACTAGACCCCCCAAGGCACCTATCTAGATGCATAGTGAGCACTTGGAACCCCCAGGTGCTTCACAAATTGATTCATAAATATGAAAAAGTGTTTTTTTTTCTCTTTTTCATTTTTACGAATCAATTTGTGAAGCACCTGGGGGTTCCAAGTGCTCACTATGCATCTAGATAGGTGCCTTGGGGGGTCTAGTTTCCAAAATGGGGTCACTTGTGGGGGAGCTCCAATGTTTGTGCACGCAGTAGCTCTCCAAACGCAACATGGCGTCCGCTAACAATTTGAGCCGATTTTCCATTCAATTTGTTAGCGGACACCATGTCGTGTTTGGAGAGCCCGTGTTGTGCCTAAACAGTGGAGCTCCCCCACAAGTGACCCCATTTTGGAAACTATACCCCTCAAGGATTTTATTAAGGTGTATAGTGAACATTTTGAACCCAGAGGTACCACACAGAATTTGTTTACATTAGGTCATCATATTGAATAAGTTGTCATTAGTCTTGAGTGCAAGTGCTCGCTACTTGAGTTTGCATCAGGTACTCAGGTATGCACCATGTACAGCGTGTGCTCGAGTGCCATGCTCGAGTCCCTGCTCCGCACGTTTCACGGTTATTAGACACTCAAAAAAAACCATGCGGGGATCGCTCGTGCATGGCAGGCAATCCCCGTAAAGTTTTTTTGGCCGCGAAGCATATGGGGCATAGACTCGAGCATGTCACTCAAATACCCACGATACTCAATGCATACCAGAGCACCCGATGCAAACTCAAGTAGCGAGCACTTGCGCTCAACACTAGTCGCCATATCGTCATCTTTTTTCTTACTTTTGAAAAAAATCACAACCCCATCACAACCCTAACCCCAACCCTAACCCCAACCCCAGCCCTAACCGTAGCACAACCCTAACCGTAGCACAACCCTAACCGTAGCACAACCCTAACCCTAGCACAATCCTAACCCAAGAATTTATTTTTGACGCCGTTCCTCGTGCGGTATAAGTGATTAGACGACTTTATTCTTCGGGTCGGTGTGATTACAGCAATACCAGAATCATATGGGGTTTTTATGACTGATAGTTGTCACACACAAAAAGACGCATTTTTTGTAAAATCTAGTTTTTGCATCGCCATATTTTGAGAGCTATAATTTTTCCAGATTTTGGCAGACAGTCATGTGACAGCTCGTTTTTTGCGGGATGAGTTGACGTTGTTTTTGGTGCCACTTTCAGGCATGTGACATTTTTTGAATGCTTTCTATTCCAATTTTTGGGAGGCAGAATAAACAAAAACCAACAATTCAGGAATTGTTTTTTTTTTTTTTTATTTTGTTCCGCGTGTGGTAAAATTGATAAGGTAGCTTTATTCTTCGGGTCAGTACGTTTACAGCGGTACCACATTGATATCGTCTTTCTATGTTTTGCACTTTTACATAATAAAAGCAATTTTATAGAAAAAAATATTTTTTAGCATAGCTTTATTCTGAGAGCTATAACTTTTCTATTTTTCGGCTGATGGAGCTGTATGTCGGCTTGTTTTTTGCAGGATGAGATGAAGTTTTCAGCGGTACCATTTTTATTTATATTTGTCTTTTTGATTGCGTGTTATTCCATTTTTTGTTTGGCCTTATAGTGATAAAGCATTGTTTTTTGCTTCGTTTTTTTTTTTTTTTTTTACCGTGTTCACTGAAGGGGTTAACTAGTGGGACAGTTTTATAGGTCAGGTTGTTCCGGACGCGGCGATACCAAATATGTGTACTTTTATTGTTTTTTTTTTATAATAATATTTATTGATGGGTACATTATATTTTTATTTTTGGTGGATTATTTTATTTATTTTTTTAAAATATTTTTGCAATTTTTTTTTTTTTTTTTTTTCACTTTCTGACACTTTTTACACTTTTCTACTCTGTCCCACTCTGGGACTTTCACTTTTTTTTCTCTGATCGCCTGCATGGCACAGGAATGCAGCACCATCCCTGTGTCATGCAGGCTGTCAGCGCTGCACAGTGAGAAGATTGTTTGGAGATGCACTGCGCATGTCCAAACAATCTTCCTGCTCTCTGGTGACCCGGATGTTGTCATGACGACATTGGGTCGTCATGGCAACACCCGGGAAGCCTTTGCAGACAGCGCTGGAAGCCGGAAGAGGAGGTGAGTATCTGCGATCACCTCCGCTTGCCCCCGCAATGCTGCGATCGGCTGCGATCGACTTCGATTGCAGCATCGCAGGGGTTAATGTGCTGGGAGCGGTGCAGGACCGCTCCCTGCACATAGTATCGGGTGTCAGCTGTAACAATCAGCTGACACCCGGCAGCGATCGCGCCCGCACAGCCTGTGTGCGCTTGCGATCGCGATGACGTACTAATGCGGGTCTGGCTCTTAAGTCCCAAGGCACAGACACGTATTAGTACGTCAAATGTTGTTAAGGGGTTAAACATCAGCGGAATTCCGAGAACAATGGAAGAGTTCCAAAGTATTGTTACACATCAGCGGAATTCAGAGAACAATGAAAAAGTTCCAAAGAATTTTTAAACTTCAGCAGAATTCCGAGAGCAATGGAAGAGTTCCAAAGCTTTGTTAAACATCAGCGGAATTCTGAGAACAATAGAAGAATTCCAAATCAATTTTAAACTTCAGCAGAATTCCGACAACAATGGAAGAGGTCCAAAGCATTTTTAAACTTCAGCAGAATTCCGATAACAATGGAAGAGTTCCAAAGCATTGTTAAACTTTAGTGGAAAGCCGAAAACAATGGAAGAGTTCCAAAGCATTGTAAAACATCAGCGGAATTCCGAGAAAAATGGAAGAATTTCAAAGCATTGTTAAACAACAGCAGAATTCCGAGAACAATGGAAGAGTTCCAATGCATTTTTAAACTTCAGCAGTATTCCGAGAACAATGGAAGAGTTCCAAAGCATTGTTAAACTTCAGCGGAGTTCTGAGAACAATGGAAGAGTTTCAGATCATTTTTAAACTTCAGCGGAATTCCGAGAACAATGGAAGAGTTCCAAAGCATTGTTAAACATGAGCGGAATTCCAAGAAAAATGGAAGAGTTCCAAAGCATTTTTAAACTTCAGCAGAATTCCGATAACAATGGAAGAGTTCCAAAGCCTTTTTAAACTTCAGCGAAATTCCGAGAACAATGGAAGAGTTCCAAAGCATTTTTAAACTTCAGCAAAATTCCGAGAACAATGGAAGAGTTCCAAAGCATTTTTAAACCTCAGTGGAATTCTGAGAACTATGGAAGAGTTCCAAAGCATCGTTAAACTTCAGCGGAATTCCAAGAACAAGGGAAGAGTTCCAAAGCATTTTTAAACATCAGCGGAAATCCGAGAACAATGGAAGAGTTCGAAAGTATTGTAACACATCAGCGGAATTCAGAGAACAATGAAAAAGTTCCAAAGAATTTTTAAACTTCAACAGAATTCCGAGAGCAATGGAAGAGTTCCAAAGCTTTGTTAAACATCAGCGGAATTCTGAGAACAATTGAAGAATTCCAAAGCAATTTTAAAGTTCAGCGGAATTCCGACAACAATGGAAAAGGTCCAAAGCATTTTTAAACTTCAGCAGAATTCTGAGAACAATGGAAGAGTTCCAATACATTTTTAAACTACAGCAGTATTCCGATAACAATGGAAGAGTTCCAAAGCATTGTTAAACTTTAGCGGAAATCCGAAAACAATGGAAGAGTTCCAAAGCATTGTAAAACATCAGCGGAATTCCGAGAACAATGGAAGAATTTCAAAGCATTTTTAAATAACAGCGGAATTCCGAGAACAATGGAAGAGTTCCAATGCATTTTTAAACTTCAGCAGTATTCCGAGAATAATGGAAGAGTTCCAAAGCATTTTTAAACTTCAGTGGAATTCTGAGAACAATGGAAGAGTTCCAAACAATTTTTAAACTTCAGCGGAATTCTGAGAAAAATGGAAGAGTTCCAAAGCATTTTTAATCTTCCTCAGAATTACGAGAACAATGGAAGAGTTCCAAAGCTTTGTTAAACATCAGCAGAATTCCGAGAACAATGGAAGAGTTCCAAAGCATTTTTAAACTTCAGCGGAACTCCGATAACAATGGAAGATTTCCAAAGCATTGTTAAACATCAGCGGAATTCCAAGAAAAATTGAAGAGTTCCAAAGCATTTTTAAACTTCAGCAGAATTCTGAGAACAATGGAAGAGTTCCAAAGCATTTTTAAACTTCAGCAAAATTCCGAGAACAATGGAAGAGTTCCAAAGCATTTTTAAACTTCAGCAGAATTCCAAGAACAATGGAAGAGTTCCAAAGCATTTTTAAACTCCAGTGAAATTCCAAGAACAATGGAAGAGTTCCAAAGCATTGTTAAACATCAGCGGAATTCCAAGAAAAATTGAAGAGTTCCAAAGCATTTTTAAACTTCTGCAGAATTCCGAGAACAATGGAAGAGTTCCAAAGCATTTTTAAACTCCAGTGAAATTCCAAGAACAATGGAAAAGTTCCAAAGCATTTTTAAATTTCAGCAGAATTCTGAGAACAATGGAAGAGTTCCAAAGCATTGCTAAACTGCAGCAGAATTCCGATAACAATGGAAGAGTTCCAAAGCATTTTTAAACTTCAGCGGAATTCCGAGAACAACGATAGAGTTCCAAAGCATTGTTAAACATCAGTGGAATTCCGAGAACAATAGAAGAGTTCCAAAGAATTTTTAAACTTCAGCGGAATTCCGAGAACAATGGAAGAGTTCCAAAGCATTTCTAAACTTCAGCGGAATTCCGAGAATAATGGAAGAGTTCCAAAGCATTTTTAAACTTCAATGGAATTCCGAGAAGAATGGATGAGTTCCAAAGCATTTTTAAGCTTCGGCAGAATACCGAGAACAATAGAACAGTTCTAAGGCATATTTATACTTCAGTGGAAATCCCAGAACAATGAAAGAGTTCCAAAGCATTGTTAAACATCAGTGGAATTCCGAGAACAATGGAGGAGTTCCAAAGCATTTTTAAACTTCAGCAGAATACCGAAAACAATGCAAGAATTTCGAAGCATTTTTAAACTTCAGCAGAATTCTGAGAACAATGGAAGAGTTCCAATGCATTTTTAAACTTCAGCAGTATTCCTAGAACCATTGAAGAGTTCCCATGCATTTTTAAACTTCAGCATGATTCCGAGAACAATGGAAGAGTTCCAAAGCATTTTTAAACGTCAGCGGAATTCCGAGAACAATGGAAGAGTTCAAATGCATTTTTAAACTTCAGCAGTATTCCGAGAACAATGGAAGAGTTCCAAAGCATTGTTAAACTTCAGCGGAATTCCAAGAACAAGGGAAGAGTTCCAAAGCATTTTTAAACATCAGCGGAATTCCGAGAACAATGAAAAAGTTCCAAAGAATTTTTAAAATTCAACAGAATTCCGAGAGCAATGGAAGAGTTCCAAAGCCTTGTTAAACATCAGCGGAATTCTGAGAACAATTGAAGAATTCCAAAGCATTGTTAAACATCAGCGGAATTCTGAGAACAATGGAAGAGCTCCAAAGCATTTTTAAACTACAGCAGAATTCCAAGAACAATGGAAGAGTTCCAAAGCATTTTTAAACTTCAGCGGAATTCTGAGAACGACGGAAAAGTTCCAAAGCATTTTTCAATTTCAGCGGAATTCCGAGAACAAAGGAAGAGTTCCAAAGCATTTTTAAACTTTAGCGGATTTCTGAAATTGATGGAAGAGTTCCAAAGCATTTTTAAACATCAGCGGAGTTCCGAGAATAATGGAAGAGTTCCAAAGCATTTTTAAACTTCAGTGGAATTCTGAGAACAATGGAAGAGTTCCAAAACATTTTTATACTTCAGTGAAATTCCGAGAACAATGGAAGAGTTCCAAAGCATTTTTAAACTTCAGTGGAACTCCAATAACAATGGAAGTGTTCCAAAGCATTTTTAAACTTCAGCAGAATTCCGAGAACTATGGAAGAGTTCAAAAGCATTTTTAAACTTCAGCGGAATTCTGATAACAATGGAAGAGTTCCAAAGCATTGTTAAACATCAGCAGAATTCCAAGAACAATGGAAGAGTTCCAAAGCATTTTTAAACTTCAGCAGTATACCGAGAACAAAGGAAGATTTCCAAAGCATTTTTAAACTTCAGTGAAATTCCGAGAACAATGGAAGAGTTCCAAAGCATTTTTACACTTCAGCAAAATTCCGAGAACAATGGAAGAGTTCCAAATCATTTTTAAACTCCAGCAGAATTCCGAGAACAATGGAAGAGTTCCGAAGCATTTTTAAATTTCAGCAAAATTCTGAGAACAATGGAAGAGTTCCAAAGCGTTGTTAAACTTCAGCAGAATTCCGAGAACAATGGAAGAGTTCCAAAGCATTTTTAAATTTCAGCGGAAATCCGAAAACAACGGAAGAGTTCCAAAGCATTGTTAAACATCAGCGGAATTCCAAGAACAATGGAAGAGTTCAAAAGCATTTTTAATCTTCAGTGAAATTCCGAGAATCATGGTAAGAGTTCCAAACCATTGTTAAACCTCAGCGGAATTCCAAGAACAATGGAAGAGTTCCAAAGCATTTTTAAACTCCAGTGAAATTCCAAGAACAATGGAAGAGTTCCAAAGCATTGTTAAACATCAGCGGAATTCCAAGAAAAATTGAAGAGTTCCAAAGCATTTTTAAACTTCTGCAGAATTCTGAGAACAATGGAAGAGTTCCAAAGCATTTTTAAACTTCAGTGAAATTCCAAGAACAATGGAAAAGTTCCAAAGCATTTTTAAATTTCAGCAGAATTCTGAGAACAATGGAAGAGTTCCAAAGCATTGCTAAACTGCAGCAAAATTCCGATAACAATGGAAGAGTTCCAAAGCATTTTTAAACTTCAGCGGAATTCCGAGAACAACGATAGAGTTCCAAAGCATTGTTAAACATCAGTGGAATTCCGAGAACAATAGAAGAGTTCCAAAGAATTTTTAAACTTCAGCGGAATTCCGAGAACAATGGAAGAGTTCCAAAGCATTTCTAAACTTCAGCGGAATTCCGAGAATAATGGAAGAGTTCCAAAGCATTTTTAAACTTCAATGGAATTCCGAGAAGAATGGATGAGTTCCAAAGCATTTTTAAGCTTCGGCAGAATACCGAGAACAATAGAACAGTTCTAAAGCATATTTAAACTTCAGTGGAAATCCGAGAACAATGAAAGAGTTCCAAAGCATTGTTAAACATCAGTGGAATTCCGAGAACAATGGAGGAGTTCCAAAGCATTTTTAAACTTCAGCAGAATTCCGAAAACAATGCAAGAATTTCGAAGCATTTTTAAACTTCAGCGCAATTCTGAGAACAATGGAAGAGTTCCAATGCATTTTTAAGCTTCAGCAGTATTCCTAGAACCATGGAAGAGTTCCAAAGCATTTTTAAACTTCAGCATGATTCCGAGAACAATGGAAGAGTTCCAAAGCATTTTTAAACGTCAGCGGAATTCCGAGAACAATGGAAGAGTTCAAATGCATTTTTAAACTTCAGCAGTATTCCGAGAACAATGGAAGAGTTCCAAAGCATTGTTAAACTTCAGCGGAATTCCAAGAACAAGGGAAGAGTTCCAAAGCATTTTTAATCTTCAGTGAAATTCCGAGAATCATGGTAAGAGTTCCAAACCATTGTTAAACATCAGCGGAATACCAAGAACAATGGAAGAGTTTCAAAGCATTTTTAAACTTCAGCGGAATTCCGAGAACAATGGAAGAGTCCCAAAGCATTGTTAAACATCAGTGGAATTCCAAGAACAATGGAAGAGTCCCAAAGCATTGTTAAACATCAGTGGAATTCCAAGAACAATGCAAGAATTCCAAAGCATTTTTAAACTTCAGCGGAACTCCGATAACAATGGAAGATTTCCAAAGCATTGTTAAACATCAGCGGAATTCCAAGAAAAATTGAAGAGTTCCAAAGCCTTTTTAAACTTCAGCGAATTCCGAGAACAATGGAAGAGTTCCAAAGCTTTGTTAAACATCAGCAGAATTCCGAGAACAATGGAAGAGTTCCAAAGCATTTTTAAACTTCAGCGGAACTCCGATAACAATGGAAGATTTCCAAAGCATTGTTAAACATCAGCGGAATTCCAAGAAAAATTGAAGAGTTCCAAAGCATTTTTAAACTTCAGCAGAATTCCGAGAACAATGGAAGAGTTCCAAAGCATTTTTAAACTTCAGCAAAATTCCGAGAACAATGGAAGAGTTCCAAAGCATTTTTAAACTTCAGCAGAATTCCAAGAACAATGGAAGAGTTCCAAAGCATTTTTAAACTCCAGTGAAATTCCAAGAACAATGGAAGAGTTCCAAAGCATTGTTAAACATCAGCGGAATTCCAAGAAAAATTGAAGAGTTCCAAAGCATTTTTAAACTTCTGCAGAATTCCGAGAACAATGGAAGAGTTCCAAAGCATTTTTAAACTCCAGTGAAATTCCAAGAACAATGGAAAAGTTCCAAAGCATTTTTAAATTTCAGCAGAATTCTGAGAACAATGGAAGAGTTCCAAAGCATTGCTAAACTGCAGCAGAATTCCGATAACAATGGAAGAGTTCCAAAGCATTTTTAAACTTCAGCGGAATTCCGAGAACAACGATAGAGTTCCAAAGCATTGTTAAACATCAGTGGAATTCCGAGAACAATAGAAGAGTTCCAAAGAATTTTTGAACTTCAGCGGAATTCCGAGAACAATGGAAGAGTTCCAAAACATTTCTAAACTTCAGCGGAATTCCAAGAATAATGGAAGAGTTCCAAAGCATTTTTAAACTTCAATGGAATTCCGAGAAGAATGGATGAGTTCCAAAGCATTTTTAAGCTTCGGCAGAATACCGAGAACAATAGAACAGTTCTAAAGCATATTTAAACTTCAGTGGAAATCCGAGAACAATGAAAGAGTTCCAAAGCATTGTTAAACATCAGTGGAATTCCAAGAACAATGGAGGAGTTCCAAAGCATTTTTAAACTTCAGCAGAATACCGAAAACAATGCAAGAATTTCGAAGCATTTTTAAACTTCAGCAGAATTCTGAGAACAATGGAAGAGTTCCAATGCATTTTTAAACTTCAGCAGTATTCCTAGAACCATGGAAGAGTTCCAAAGCATTTTTAAACTTCAGCATGATTCCGAGAACAATGGAAGAGTTCCAAATCATTTTTAAACGTCAGCGGAATTCCGAGAACAATGGAAGAGTTCAAATGCATTTTTAAACTTCAGCAGTATTCCGAGAACAATGGAAGAGTTCCAAAGCATTGTTAAACTTCAGCGGAATTCCAAGAACAAGGGAAGAGTTCCAAAGCATTTTTAAACATCAGCGGAATTCCGAGAACAATGAAAAAGTTCCAAAGAATTTTTAAACTTCAACAGAATTCCGAGAGCAATGGAAGAGTTCCAAAGCCTTGTTAAACATCAGCGGAATTCTGAGAACAATTGAAGAATTCCAAAGCATTGTTAAACATCAGTGGAATTCTGAGAACAATGGAAGAGCTCCAAAGCATTTTTAAACTACAGCAGAATTCCAAGAACAATGGAAGAGTTCCAAAGCATTTTTAAACTTCAGCGGAATTCTGAGAACGACGGAAGAGTTCCAAAGCATTTTTCAATTTCAGAGGAATTCCGTGAACAAAGGAAGAGTTCCAAAGCATTTTTAAACTTTAGCGGATTTCTGAAATTGATGGAAGAGTTCCAAAGCATTTTTAAACATCAGCGGAGTTCCGAGAATAATGGAAGAGTTCCAAAGCATTTTTAAACTTCAGTGGAATTCTGAGAACAATGGAAGAGTTCCAAAACATTTTTATACTTCAGTGGAACTCCAATAACAATGGAAGTGTTCCAAAGCATTTTTAAACTTCAGCAGAATTTCGAGAACTATGGAAGAGTTCCAAAGCATTTTTAAACTTCAGCGGAATTATGATAACAATGGAAGAGTTCCAAAGCATTGTTAAACATCAGCAGAATTCCAAGAACAATGGAAGAGTTCCAAAGCATTTTTAAACTTCAGCAGTATACTGAGAACAAAGGAAGATTTCCAAAGCATTTTTAAACTTCAGTGAAATTCCGAGAACAATGGAAGAGTTCCAAAGCATTTTTAAACTTCAGCAAAATTCCGAGAACAATGGAAGAGTTCCAAAGCATTTTTAAACTCCAGCAGAATTCCGAGAACAATGGAAGAGTTCCGAAGCATTTTTAAATTTCATCAAAATTCTGAGAACAATGGAAGAGTTCCAAAGCGTTGTTAAACTTCAGCAGAATTCCGAGAACAATGGAAGAGTTCCAAAGCATTTTTAAACTTCAGCGGAAATCCGAAAACAACGGAAGAGTTCCAAAGCATTGTTAAACATCAGCGGAATTCCAAGAACAATGAAAGAGTTCCAAAGCATTTTTAATCTTCAGTGAAATTCCGAGAATCATGGTAAGAGTTCCAAACCATTGTTAAACATCAGCGGAATACCAAGAACAATGGAAGAGTTTCAAAGCATTTTTAAACTTCAGCGGAATTCCGAGAACAATGGAAGAGTCCCAAAGCATTGTTAAACATCAGTGGAATTCCAAGAACAATGGAAGAGTCCCAAAGCATTGTTAAACATCAGTGGAATTCCAAGAACAATGCAAGAATTCCAAAGCATTTTTAAACTTCAGCGGAACTCCGATAACAATGGAAGATTTCCAAAGCATTGTTAAACATCAGCGGAATTCCAAGAAAAATTGAAGAGTTCCAAAGCCTTTTTAAACTTCAGCGAAATTCCGAGAACAATGGAAGAGTTCCAAAGCATTTTTAAACTCCAGCATAATTCCAAGAACAATGGAAGAGTTCCAAAGCATTTTTAAACTCCAGTGGAATTGCAAGAACAATGGAAGAGTTCCAAAGCATTTTTAAATTTCAGCGGAATTCTGAGAACAATGGAAGAGTTCCAAAGCTTTGCTAAACTTCAGCAGAATTCCGGGAACAATGGAAGAGTTCCAAAGCATTTTTAAACTTTAGCGGAATTGCGAGAACAACTAAAGAGTTCCAAAGGATTGTTAAACATCAGTGGAATTCCGAGAACAATAGAAGAATTCCAAAGAATTTTTAAACTTCAGTGGAATTCCGAGAACAATGGAAGAGTTCCAAAGCATTTCTAAACTTCAGCGGAATACCGAGAATAATGTAAGAGTTCCAAAGCATTTTTAAACTTCAATGGAATTCCGAGAACAATGGATGAGTTCCAAAGCATTTTTAAGCTTCGGCGGAATTCCGAGAACAATGGAACAGTTCCAAAGCATTTTTAAACTTCAGTGGAAATCCGAGAACAATGAAAGAGTTCCAAAGCATTGTTAAACATCAGTGGAATTCCGAGAACAATGGAGGAGTTCCAAAGCATTTTTAAACTTTAGCAGAATTCCGAAAACAATGCAAGAATTCCGAAGCATTTTTAAACTTCAGCATAATTCCGAGAACAATTGAAGAGTTCCAAAGCATTTTTAAACGTCAGCGGAATTCCGAGAACAATTGAAGAGTTCCAATGCATTTTTAAACTTCAGCAGTATTCCAAGAACAATGGAAGAGTTCCAAAGCATTGTTAAACTTCAGCGGAATTCCAAGAACAAGGGAAGAGTTCCAAAGCATTTTTAAACATCAGCGGAATTCCGAGAACAATGGAAGAGTTCCAAAGTATTGTTACACATCAGCGGAATTCAGAGAACAATGAAAAAGTTCCAAAGAATTTTTAAACTTCAACAGAATTCCGAGAGCAATGGAAGAGTTCCAAAGCTTTGTTAAACATCAGCGGAATTCTGAGAACAATTGAAGAATTCCAAAGCAATTTTAAACTTCAGCGGAATTCCGACAACAATGGAAAAGGTCCAAAGCATTTTTAAACTTCAGCAGAATTCTGAGAACAATGGAAGAGTTCCAATGCATTTTTAAACTACAGCAGTATTCCGATAACAATGGAAGAGTTCCAAAGCATTGTTAAACTTTAGCGGAAATCCGAAAACAATGGAAGAGTTCCAAAGCATTGTAAAACATCATCGGAATTCCGAGAACAATGGAAGAATTTCAAAGCATTTTTAAACAACAGCGCAATTCCGAGAACAATGGAAGAGTTCCAATGCATTTTTAAACTTCAGCAGTATTCCTAGAATAATGGAAGAGTTCCAAAGCATTTTTAAACTTCAGTGGAATTCTGAGAACAATGGAAGAGTTCCAAAGCATTTTTAAACTTCAGTGGAATTCTGAGAACAATGGAAGAGTTCCAAAGCATTTTAAAACTTCAGCGGTATTCCGAGAACAATGGAAGAGTTCCAAAGCATTTGTAAACTTCAGCGGAATTCCGAGAACAATGGAACAGTTCCAAAACATTTTTAAACTTCAGCGGAATTAAACAAACAATGGAAGATTTCCAGAGCATTTTTAAACTTCAGTGGAATTCCGAGAACAATGGAAGAATTTCAAAGCATTTTTAAACAACAGCGGAATTCCGAGAACAATGGAAGAGTTCCAAGGCTTTTTTAAACTTCAGCAGTATTCTGAGAATAATGGAAGAGTTCCAAAGCATTTTTAAACTTCAGTGGAATTCTGAGAACAATGGAAGAGTTACAAAGCATTTTAAACTTTAGCGGTATTCCGAGAACAATGGAAGAGTTCCAAAGCATTTGTAAACTTCAGCGGAATTCCGAGAACAATGGAAGAGTTCCAAAATATTTTTAAACTTCAGCGGAATTTAACAAACAATGGAAGATTTCCAGAGAATTTTTAAACTTCAGTGGAATTCCGAGAATAATGGAAGAGTTTCAAAGCATTGTTAAACTTCAGCGGAATTCCGAGAATAATGGAAGAGTTCCAAAGCATTTTTAAAACATCAACGGAATTCCGAGAATCATGGAAGAGTTCCAAAGCATTTTTAAACATCAGCAAAATTCCGAGAACAATGGAAGAGTTCCAAAGCATTTTTAAACTTCAGCAGTATTCCGAGAACAATGGAAGAGTTCCAAAGCATTGTTAAACTTCAGCGGAATTCCAAGAACAAGGGAAGAGTTCCAAAGCAATTCTGACAACTGTCAATTTATGAGGTAATTACTCTGGAACGCTTCAACGGATCCTCCTGATTCTGACATTGTTTTTTCGTGACATATTGTACTTCATGATTGTGGTAAAATTTCTTCGATATCAATTACGTTTATTTGTGGAAAAAATGGAAATTTGGTGAAAATTTTGAAAATTTTGCAATTTTCAAAATTTGAATTTTTATGCCCTTAAATCAGAGAGATTTGTCACACAAAAGAGTTAATAAATAACATTTCCCACATGTCTACTTTACATCAGCGCAATTTTGGAACCAAGGGGTTTAAAGTTGACCAGCGATTTCTCATTTTTCCAACAAAATTTACAAAACCATTTTTTTAGGTACCACATCACATTTGAAGTCACTTTGAGAGGTCTTTATGACAGAAAATACCCAAAAGTGACACCATTCTAAAAACGGCACCCCTCAAGGTGCTCAAAACCACATTCAAGAACTTCATTAACCCTTCAGGTGCTTCACAGGAATTTTTTGAATGTGGAAGAAAAAAATGAACATTTAACTTTTTTTCACAAAAATGATACTTTAGACCCAATTTTTTTTATTTTTACAGGGGTAACAAGAAAAAATGGACCCCAAAATTTGTTGTGCAATTTCCCCTGGGCACGCAGATACCCAATATGTGGGGAAAAAACACTGTTTGGGCGCACGGCAGGGCTCGGAAGGGAAGGAGCGCCATTTGACTTTTTGATTGTAAAATTTGCTTGAATAATTAGCGAACGCCATGTTGTGTTTGGAGAGCCTCTGTGTGCCCAAACATTGGAGCTCCCCCACAAGTGAGCTTCAATGTTTGGGCACACACGGGCTCCCCAAACGCAACATGATGTCCGCTAATAATTTGAGCCGACAATTTGTTAGCGGATACCATGTTGCATTTGGAGAGTCCCTGTGTGCCCAAACATTGGAGCTCCCCCACAAGTGACCCCATTTTGGAAACTAGACCCCCCAAGGCACCTATCTAGATGCATAGTGAGCACTTGGAACCCCCAGGTGCTTCACAAATTGATTCATAAATATGAAAAAGTGTTTTTTTTTCTCTTTTTCATTTTTACGAATCAATTTGTGAAGCACCTGGGGGTTCCAAGTGCTCACTATGCATCTAGATAGGTGCCTTGGGGGGTCTAGTTTCCAAAATGGGGTCACTTGTGGGGGAGCTCCAATGTTTGTGCACGCAGTAGCTCTCCAAACGCAACATGGCGTCCGCTAACAATTTGAGCCGATTTTCCATTCAATTTGTTAGCGGACACCATGTCGTGTTTGGAGAGCCCGTGTTGTGCCTAAACAGTGGAGCTCCCCCACAAGTGACCCCATTTTGGAAACTATACCCCTCAAGGATTTTATTAAGGTGTATAGTGAACATTTTGAACCCAGAGGTACCACACAGAATTTGTTTACATTAGGTCATCATATTGAATAAGTTGTCATTAGTCTTGAGTGCAAGTGCTCGCTACTTGAGTTTGCATCAGGTACTCAGGTATGCACCATGTACAGCGTGTGCTCGAGTGCCATGCTCGAGTCCCTGCTCCGCACGTTTCACGGTTATTAGACACTCAAAAAAAACCATGCGGGGATCGCTCGTGCATGGCAGGCAATCCCCGTAAAGTTTTTTTGGCCGCGAAGCATATGGGGCATAGACTCGAGCATGTCACTCAAATACCCACGATACTCAATGCATACCAGAGCACCCGATGCAAACTCAAGTAGCGAGCACTTGCGCTCAACACTAGTCGCCATATCGTCATCTTTTTTCTTACTTTTGAAAAAAATCACAACCCCATCACAACCCTAACCCCAACCCTAACCCCAACCCCAGCCCTAACCGTAGCACAACCCTAACCGTAGCACAACCCTAACCCTAGCACAATCCTAACCCAAGAATTTATTTTTGACGCCGTTCCTCGTGCGGTATAAGTGATTAGACGACTTTATTCTTCGGGTCGGTGTGATTACAGCAATACCAGAATCATATGGGGTTTTTATGACTGATAGTTGTCACACACAAAAAGACGCATTTTTTGTAAAATCTAGTTTTTGCATCGCCATATTTTGAGAGCTATAATTTTTCCAGATTTTGGCAGACAGTCATGTGACAGCTCGTTTTTTGCGGGATGAGTTGACGTTGTTTTTGGTGCCACTTTCAGGCATGTGACATTTTTTGAATGCTTTCTATTCCAATTTTTGGGAGGCAGAATAAACAAAAACCAACAATTCAGGAATTGTTTTTTTTTTTTTTTATTTTGTTCCGCGTGTGGTAAAATTGATAAGGTAGCTTTATTCTTCGGGTCAGTACGTTTACAGCGGTACCACATTGATATCGTCTTTCTATGTTTTGCACTTTTACATAATAAAAGCAATTTTATAGAAAAAAATATTTTTTAGCATAGCTTTATTCTGAGAGCTATAACTTTTCTATTTTTCGGCTGATGGAGCTGTATGTCGGCTTGTTTTTTGCAGGATGAGATGAAGTTTTCAGCGGTACCATTTTTATTTATATTTGTCTTTTTGATTGCGTGTTATTCCATTTTTTGTTTGGCCTTATAGTGATAAAGCATTGTTTTTTGCTTCGGTTTTTTTTTTTTTTTTTACCGTGTTCACTGAAGGGGTTAACTAGTGGGACAGTTTTATAGGTCAGGTTGTTCCGGACGCGGCGATACCAAATATGTGTACTTTTATTGTTTTTTTTTTATAATAATATTTATTGATGGGTACATTATATTTTTATTTTTGGTGGATTATTTTATTTATTTTTTTAAAATATTTTTGCAATTTTTTTTTTATTTTTTTTTCACTTTCTGACACTTTTTACACTTTTCTACTCTGTCCCACTCTGGGACTTTCACTTTTTTTTCTCTGATCGCCTGCATGGCACAGGAATGCAGCACCATCCCTGTGTCATGCAGGCTGTCAGCGCTGCACAGTGAGAAGATTGTTTGGAGATGCACTGCGCATGTCCAAACAATCTTCCTGCTCTCTGGTGACCCGGATTTTGTCATGACGACATTGGGTCGTCATGGCAACACCCGGGAAGCCTTTGCAGACAGCGCTGGAAGCCGGAAGAGGAGGTGAGTATCTGCGATCACCTCCGCTTGCCCCCGCAATGCTGCGATCGGCTGCGATCGACTTCGATTGCAGCATCACAGGGGTTAATGTGCTGGGAGCGGTGCAGGACCGCTCCCTGCACATAGTATCGGGTGTCAGCTGTAACAATCAGCTGACACCCGGCAGCGATCGCGCCCGCACAGCCTGTGTGCGCTTGCGATCGCGATGACGTACTAATGCGGGTCTGGCTCTTAAGTCCCAAGGCACAGACACGTATTAGTACGTCAAATGTTGTTAAGGGGTTAAACATCAGCGGAATTCCGAGAACAATGGAAGAGTTCCAAAGTATTGTTACACATCAGCGGAATTCAGAGAACAATGAAAAAGTTCCAAAGAATTTTTAAACTTCAGCAGAATTCCGAGAGCAATGGAAGAGTTCCAAAGCTTTGTTAAACATCAGCGGAATTCTGAGAACAATAGAAGAATTCCAAATCAATTTTAAACTTCAGCAGAATTCCGACAACAATGGAAGAGGTCCAAAGCATTTTTAAACTTCAGCAGAATTCCGATAACAATGGAAGAGTTCCAAAGCATTGTTAAACTTTAGTGGAAAGCCGAAAACA
Source organism: Phyllobates terribilis (assembly GCF_046119375.1). NCBI lineage: Eukaryota > Metazoa > Chordata > Amphibia > Anura > Dendrobatidae > Phyllobates > Phyllobates terribilis. The sequence goes on along the minus strand of NW_027363040.1, from coordinate 528,339 downwards.
ATGGAAGAGTTCCAAAGCATTGTAAAACATCAGCGGAATTCCGAGAAAAATGGAAGAATTTCAAAGCATTGTTAAACAACAGCAGAATTCCGAGAACAATGGAAGAGTTCCAATGCATTTTTAAACTTCAGCAGTATTCCGAGAACAATGGAAGAGTTCCAAAGCATTGTTAAACTTCAGCGGAGTTCTGAGAACAATGGAAGAGTTTCAGATCATTTTTAAACTTCAGCGGAATTCCGAGAACAATGGAAGAGTTCCAAAGCATTGTTAAACATGAGCGGAATTCCAAGAAAAATGGAAGAGTTCCAAAGCATTTTTAAACTTCAGCAGAATTCCGATAACAATGGAAGAGTTCCAAAGCCTTTTTAAACTTCAGCGAAATTCCGAGAACAATGGAAGAGTTCCAAAGCATTTTTAAACTTCAGCAGAATTCCAAGAACAATGGAAGAGTTCCAAAGCATTTTTAAACTCCAGCGGAATTCCGAGAACAATGGAAGAGTTCCAAAGCATTTCTAAACTTCAGCGGAATTCCGAGAATAATGGAAGAGTTCCAAAGCATTTTTAAACTTCAATGGAAATCCGAGAGCAATGGATGAGTTCCAAAGCATTTTTAAGCTTCAGCGGAATTCCAAGAACAATGAAAGAGTTCCAAAGCATTGTTAAACAGCAGTGGAATTCCGAGAACAATGGAGGAGTTCCAAAGCATTTTTTAGCTTCAGCGGAATTCCGAAAACAATGCAAGAATTCCAAAGCATTTTTAAACTTCAGCAGAATTCTGAGAACAATGGAAGAGTTCCAATGCATTTTTAAACTTCAGCAGTATTCCTAGAACAATGGAAGAGTTCCAAAGCATTTTTAAACTCCAGTGGAATTCCAAGAACAATGGAAGAGTTCCAAAGCAATTTTAATTTTCAGCAGAATTCTGAGAACAATGGAAGAGTTCCAAAGCGTTGCTAAACTTCAGAATTCCAGGAACAATGGAAGAGTTCCAAAGCATATTTAAACTTCAGTGGAATTCTGAGAACAACGAAAGAGTTCCAAAGCATTGTTAAACATCAGCGGAATTCCGAGAACAATAGAAGAGTTCCAAAGAATTTCTAAACTTCAGCTGAATTCCGAGAACAATGGAAGAGTTCCAAAGCATTTCTAAACTTCAGCGGAATTCCGAGAATAATGGAAGAGTTCCAAAGCATTTTTAAACTTCAATGGAAATCCGAGAGCAATGGATCAGTTCCAAAGCATTTTTAAGCTTCAGCGGAATTCCGAGAACAATGAAAGAGTTCCAAAGCATTGTTAAACAGCAGTGGAATTCCGAGAACAATGGAGGAGTTCCAAAGCATTTTTAAGCTTCAGCAGAATTCCGAAAACAATGCAAGAATTCCAAAGCATTTTTAAACTTCAGCAGAATTCTGAGAACAATGGAAGAGTTCCAATGCATTTTTAAACTTCAGCAGTATTCCTAGAACAATGGAAGAGTTCCAAAGCATTTTTAAACTCCAGCGGAATTCCAAGAACAATGGAAGAGTTCCAAAGCAATTTTAAATTTCAGCGGAATTCTGAAAACAATGGAAGAGTTCCAAAGGGTTGCTAAACTTCAGCAGAATTCCGGGAACAATGGAAGAGTTCCAAAGCATTTTTAAACTTCAGCGGAATTCCGACAACAATGGAAGAGGTCCAAAGCATTTTTAAATTTCAGCAGAATTCTGAGAACAATGGAAGATTTCCAATGCATTCTTAAACTACAGCAGTATTCTGATAACAATGGAAGAGTTCCAAAGCACTGTTAAACTTTAGCGGAAATCCGAAAACTATGGAAGAGTTCCAAAGCATTGTAAAACATCAGCGGAATTCCGAGAACAATGGAAGAATTTCAAAGCATTGTTAAACAACAGCATAATTCCGAGAACAATGGAAGAGTTCCAATGCATTTTTAAACTTCAGCAGTATTCCGAGAACAATGGAAGAGTTCCAAAGGATTGTTAAACTTCATCGGAATTCTGAGAACAATGGAAGAGTTTCAGACCATTTTTAAACTTCAGTGGAATTCCGAGAACAATGGAAGAGTTCCAAAGCATTGTTAAACATCAGCGGAATTCCAAGAACAATGGAAGAGTTCCAAAGCATTTTTAAACTTCAGAAGAATTCCGAGAACAATGGAAGAGTTCCAAAGCATTTTTAAACTTAAGGGGAATACTGAAAACAATGGAAGAGTTCCAAAACATTTTTAAACTTCAACGGAATTCCGAGAATAATGGAAAAATTTCAAAGCATTTTTAAACTCCAGCGGAATTCCGAGAACAATGGAAGATTTCCAAAGCATTTTTAAACTTCAGCGGAATTCTGAGAACAATGGAAGAGTTCCAAAGCATTGTTAAACTTAAGCGGAATTCCGAGAACAATGGAAGAGTTCCAAAGCATTTCTAAACTTCAGCGGAATTCCGAGAACAATGGAAGAGTTCCAAAGCATTTTTAAACTTCAGCAGTATTCCGAGAACAGTGGAAGAGTTCCAAAGCATTGTTAAACTTCAGCAGAATTCTGAGAATAATTTAGGAGTTCCAAAGCATTGTTAAATATCAGAGGAATTCCGAGAACAATGTAAGAGTTCCAAATCATTGTTACACATCACCGGAATTTAGAGAATAAAGAAAAAGTTCCAATGAATTTTTTAACTTCAGCAGAATTCCGAGAACAATGGAAGAGTACCAAAGCATTTTTCATCATCAGCAGAATTCCGAGAACAATGGAAGAGTTCCAAAGCATTTTTAAACTTCAGCGGAATTCCAACAACAATGGAAGAGTCCCAAAGCATTTTTAAACTTCAGCAGAATTCTGAGTACAATGGAAGAGTTCCAATGCATTTTTAAACTTCAGCAGTATTGAGATAACAATGGAAGAGTACCAAAGCATTGTTAAACTTCAGCAGAATTCCGAGAACAATGTAAGAGTTCCAGAGCATTTTTAAACTTCAGCGGAATTCCGAGAACAATGGAAGAGTTTCAAAGCATTGTTAAACATCAGAAGAATTCCGAGAACAATGGAAGAGTTCCAAAGCATTGTTAAAACTCAGCGGAATTCTGAGAACAATGAAGGATTTCCAAAGTATTTTTAAACTTCAGTGGAATTCCGCGAACAATGGAAGCGTTCCAAAGCATTGTTAAACATCATCAGAATTCCAAGAACAATGGTAGAGTTCCAAACCATTTTTAAACTTCCTCAGAATTCCGAGAACAATGGAAAAGTTCCAAAGCATTTTTAAACTACAGCGGAATTACGATAACAATGGAAGAATTCCAAAGCATTGTTAAACGTCAGCAGAATTCCAAGAACAATGGAAGAGTTCCAAAGCATTTTTAAACTTCCTCAGAATTCCGAGAACAATGGACGAGTTCCAAAGCATTGTTAAACATCAGCGGAATTCCGAGAAGAAAGGAAGAGCTCCAAAGCATTTTTAAACTTCAGCAGAATTCCGAGAACAATGGAAGAGTTCCAAAGCATTGTTAAACATCAGCGGAAATCCGAAAAGAAAGGAAGAGCTCCAAAGCATTTTTAAACTTCAGCAGAATTCTGAGAACAATGGAAGAATTCCATAGCATTTTTAAACTTCAGCTGAATTCTCAGAAAAATGGATGGATTCCAAAGCATTGTTAAACATCAGCGGAATTCCCAGAACAATGGAAGAGCTCCAAAGCATTTTTATACTTCAGCTGATTTCTGAGAACAATGGAAGAATTCCAAAGCATTTTTAAATTTCAGCGGAATACTGACAACAATAGAAGAGTTCCAATGCATTTTTAATATTCAGCAGTATTCCGATAACAATGGAAGAGTTTCAAAGCATTGTTAAACTTCAGCGGAATTCCGAGAACAATGTAAGAGTTCCAGAGAATTTATAAACTTCAGCAGAATTCAGAGAACAATGGAAGAGATCCAAAGCATTGTTAAACATCAACGGAATTCCAAGAACAATGGAAGAGTTCCAAAGCTTGTTAAACATCAGCGAAATTCCGAGAACAATGGAAGAGTTCCAAAGCATTTTTAAACTTCAGCGGAATTCTGAGAACAATGGAAGATTTCCAAAGCATCTTAAACTTCAGCGGAATTCCGAGAACAATGGAAGAGTTCTAAAGCATTTTTAAACTTCAGCAGAATTCCGATAACAATGGAAGAGCTCCAAAGCATTTTTGAACTTCAGCGAAATTCCGAGAGCAATGGAAGAGTTCCAAAGTATTTTTAAACTTCAGCGGAATTCCGACAATAATGTAAGAGTTCCAATGCATTTTTAAACTTCATCGGAATTCCGCGAACTACGTAAGAGTTCCAAAGCATTTTTAAACTTCATCGGAATTCCGAGAACAACGGAAGAGTTCCAAAGCATTTTTAAACATCAGCAGAATTCCGAGAACAACGGAAGAATTGCAAAGCATTTTTAAATTTCAGCAGAATTCTGAGAACAATGGAAGAGTTCCAATGCATTTTTAAACTTCAGCAGTATACCGAGAACAATGGAAGAGTTCCAAAGCATTGTTAAACTTCAGCGGAATTCCGAGGACAATGGAAGAGTTCCAAAGCATTGTTTCACATCACCGGAATTCAGAGAATAATGAAAAAGTTCGCAAGAATTTTTTAACTTCAGCAGAATTCCGAGATCAATGGAAGAGTTCCATAGCATTTTTCAACATCAGCGGAATTCCGAGAACAATGGAAGAGTTCCAGAGCATTTTTAAACTTCAGCGGAATTCAGAGAACAATGGAAGAGTTCCAAAGTATGGTTAAACATCAGCGGAATTCCAAGAACAATGGAAGAGTTCCAAAGCATTTTTAAACTTCCTCAGAATTTCGAGAACAATGGAAGGGTTCCAAAGCATTTTTAAACTTCAGCGGAATTACGAGAACAATGGACGAGTTCCAAAGCATTTTTAAACTTCAGCAGAATTCCGAGAACAATGGAAGAGTTCTAAAGCATTGTTAAACATCAGCGGAATTCCGAGAAGAATGGAAGAGCTCCAAAGCATTTTTAAACTTCAGCAGAATTCCAAGAACAATGGAAGAATTCCATAGCATTTTTAAACTTCAGCAGAATTCTTAGAAAAATGGATGGGTTCCAAAGCATTGTTAAACATCAGCGGAATTCCCAGAACAATGGAAGAGCTCCAAAGCATTTTTATACTTCAGCTGAATTCCGAGAACAATGGAAGAGTTCCAAAGAATTTTTAAATTTCAGCGGAATTCTGAGAACAATGGAAGAGTTCCAAAGCGTTGCTAAACTTCAGCAGAATTCCGGGAATAATGGAAGAGTTCCAAAGCATTGTTAAACATCAACGGAATACCGAGAACAATGGAAGAGTTCCAAAACATTATTAAACTTCAACGGAATTCCAAGAATAATGATAAATTTTCAAAGCATTTTTAAACTTCAGCAGAATTCTGAGAGCAATGGAAGAGTTCCAAAGCATTGTTAAACTTCAGCGGAATTCCGAGAACAATGGATGAGTTCCAAAGCATTTTTAAACTTCAGCGGAAATCCGAGAACAATGGAAGTGTTCCAAAGCATTTTTAAACTTCCTCAGAATTCTGAGAACAATGGAAGGGTTGCAAAGCATTTTTAAACTTCAGCGGAATTACGAGAACAATGGATGAGTTCCAAAGCATTTTTAAACTTCAGCAGAATTCCGAGAACAATGGAAGAGTTCCAAAGCATTGTTAAACATCAGCGGAATTCCGAGAAGAATGGAAGAGCTCCAAAGCATTTTTAAACTTCAGCAAAATTCCAAGAACAATGGAAGAATTCCATAGCATTTTTAAACTTCAGCAGAATTCTTAGAAAAATGGATGGATTCCAAAGCATTGTTAAACATCAGCGGAATTCCCAGAACAATGGAAGAGCTCCAAAGCATTTTTATGCTTCAGCTGAATTCCGAGAACAATGGAAGAGTTCCAAAGAATTTTTAAATTTCAGCGGAATTCTGAGAACAATGGAAGAGTTCCAAAGCGTTGCTAAACTTCAGCAGAATTCCAGGAACAATGGATGAGTTCCAAAGCATTTTTAAACTTCAGCGGAATTCCGAGAACAATGGAAGAGTTCCAAAGCATTTTTAAACTTCAGCAGTATTCCGAGAACAATGGAAGAGTTGCAAACATTTTTAAACTTCAGCAGAATTCTGAGAACAATGGAAGAGTTCCAAAGCATTGTTAAACATCAGAGGAATTCCGTGAACAATGTAAGAGTTCCAAAGCATTGTTACACATCACCGGAATTCAGAGAATAATGAAAAAGTTCCCAAGAATTTTTTAACTTCAGCAGAATTCCGAGAACAATAGAAGAGTTCCAAAGCATTTTTCAACATCAGCGGAATTCCGAGAACAATGGAAGAGTTCCAAAGCATTTTTAAACTTCAGCGGAAGTCCAACAACAATGGAAGAGTTCCAGAGCATTGTTAAACTTCACCAGAATTCTGAGTACAATGGAAGAGTTCCAATGCATTTTTAAACTTCAGCAGCAATGAGATAACAATGGAAGAGTTCCAAAGCATTGTTAAACTTCAGAGGAATTCCGAGAACAATGGAAGAGTTCCAGAGCATTTTTAAACTTCAGCGGAATTCAGAGAACAATGGAAGAGTTCCAAAGCATTGTTAAACATCAGCGGAATTCCAAGAACAATGGAAGAGTTCCAAAGCATTTTTAAACTTCCTCAGAATTCCGAAAACAATGTAAGGGTTCCAAAGCATTTTTAAACTTCAGCGGAATTACGAGAACAATGGATGAGTTCCAAAGCATTTTTAAACTTCAGCAGAATTCCGAGAACAATGGAAGAATTCCAAAGCATTGTTAAACATCAGCGGAATTCCGAGAAGAATGGAAGAGCTCTAAAGCATTTTTAAACTTCAGCAGAATTACAAGAACAATGGAAGAATTCCATAGCATTTTTAAACTTCAGCAGAATTCTTAGAAAAATGGATGGATTCCAAAGCATTGTTAAACACCAGTGGAATTCCCAGAACAATGGAAGAGCTCCAAAGCATTTTTATACTTCAGCTGAATTCTGAGAACAATGGAAGAATTCCAAAGCATTGTTAAACTTCAGTGGAATTCCGAGAACAATGGAAGAGTTCCAGAGCATTGTTAAACTTCAGCGGAATTCCGAGAACAATGGATGAGTTCCAAAGCATTGTTAAACTTCAGCGGAATTCCAAGAACAATGGATGAGTTCCAAAGCATTGTTAAACTTCAGCAGAATTCTGAGAACAATGGAAGAGTTCCAAAGCATTGTTAAACATCAGAGGAATTCCGAGAACAATGTAAGAGTTCCAAAGCATTTTTATACTTCAGCGGTATTCCGAGAACAATGGAAGAGTTCCAATGCATTTTTAAACTTCAGCAGCAATGCGATAACAATGGAAGAGTTCCAAAGCATTGTTAAACTTCAGCGGAATTCCGAGAACAATGGAAGAGTTCCAAAGCATTTTTAAACTTCAGCGGAATTCAGAGAACAATGGAAGAGTTCCAAAGCATTGTTAAACATCAGCGGAATTCCAAGAACAATGGAAGAGTTCCAGAGCATTTTTAAACTTCAGCGGAATTCAGAGAACAATGGAAGAGTTCCAAAGCATTGTTAAACATCAGCGGAATTCCAAGAACAATGGAAGAGTTCCAAAGCATTCTTAAACTTCCTCAGAATTCCGAGAACAATGGAAGGGTTCCAAAGCATTTTTAAACTTCAGCGGAATTACGAGAACAATGGACGAGTTCAAAGCATTTTTAAACTTCAGCAGAATTCCGAGAACAATGGAAGAGTTCCAAAGCATTTTTAAACATCAGCAGAATTCCGAGAAGAATGGAAGAGCTCCAAAGCATTTTTAAACTTCAGCAGAATTCCAAGAACAATGGAAGAATTCCTTAGCATTTTTAAACTTCAGCAGAATTCTTAGAAAAATGGATGGATTCCAAAGCATTGTTAAACATCAGCGGAATTCCCAGAACAATGGAAGAGCTCCAAAGCATTTTTATACTTCAGCTGAATTCTGAGAACAATGGAAGAATTCCAAAGCATTGTTAAACTTCAGTGGAATTCCAAGAACAATGGAAGAGTTCCAGAGCATTTATAAACATCAGCAGAATTCAGAGAACAATGGAAGAGATCCAAAGCATTGTTAAACTTCAGTGGAATTCCGAGAACAATGGAAGAGTTCCAGAGCATTTATAAACATCAGCAGAATTCAGAGAACAATGGAAGAGATCCAAAGCATTATTAAACATCAATGGAATTACAAGAACAATGGAAGAGTTCCAAAGCTTATTAAACATCAGCAGAATTCCGAGAACAATGGAAGAGTTCCAAAGCATTTTTAAACTTCAGCGGAATTCTGAGAACAATGGAAGATTTCCAAAGCATTCTTAAATTTCAGCAAAATTCCGATAACAATGGAAGAGTTCCAAAGCATTTTTAAACTCCAGCGGAATTCAGAGAACAATGGAAGAGTTCCAAAGCATTTTTAATCTTCAGCGGAATTCCGAGAACAATGGAAGAGTTCCAAAGCATTTTTAAACTTCAGCGGAATACTGAGAACAATGGAAGAGTTCCAAAACATTTTTAAACTTCAACGGAATTCCAAGATTAATGGAAAAATTCCAAAGCATTTTTATACTTCAGCGGAATTCTGAGAACAATGTAAGAGCTCCAAAGCATTGTTTAACTTCAGCGGAATTCTGAGAACAATAGAAGAGATCCAAAGCATTTTTAAACTTCAGCATATTTCCGAGAATAATGGAAGAGTTCCAAAGCATTGTTAAACATCAGTGGAATTCCGAGAACAATGTAAGAGTTCCAAAGCATTGTTACACATCACTGGAATTCAGAGAATAATGAAAAAGTTCCCAAGAATTTTTTAACTTCAGCAGAATTCCGAGAACAATGGAAGAGTTCCAAAGAATTTTTTACACATCAGCGGAATTCAGAGAACAATGAAAAAGTTCCAAAGAATTTTTAAACTTCAGCAGAATTATGAGAACAGTGGAAGAGTTCCAAAGCATTGTTAAACATCAGCAGAATTCCGAGAAGAATGGAAGAGCTCCAAAGCATTTTTAAACTTCAGTGGAATTCCGAGAACAATGGAAGAGTTCCAAAGCATTTTTAAACTTCAGCGGTATTCCGAGAACAATGGAAGAGTTCGAAAGCATTGTTAAACATCAGAGGAATTCCGAGAACAATGTAAGAGTTCCAAAGCATTGTTACACATCACCGGAATTCAGAGAATAATGAAAAAGTACCTAAGAATTTTTTAACTTCAGCAGAATTCCAAGAACAATGGAAGAGTTCCAAAGCATTTTTCAACATCAGCGGAATTCCGAGAACAATGGAAGAGTTCCAAAGCATTTTTAAACTTCAGCGGAAGTCCAACAACAATGGAAGAGTTCCAAAGCATTTTTAAACATCACCAGAATTCTGAGTTCAATGGAAAAGTTCCAATGCATTTTTAAACTTCAGCAGCAATGCGATAACAATGGAAGAGTTCCAAAGCATTGTTAAACTTCAGCGCAATTCCGAGAACAATGGAAGAGTTCCAAAGCATTTTTAAACTTCAGCGGAATTCAGAGAACAATGGAAGAGTTCCAAAGCATTGTTAAACATCAGCGGAATTCCAAGAACAATGGAAGAGTTCCAAAGCATTTTTAAACTTCCTCAGAATTCCGAAAACAATGGAAGGTTTCCAAAGCATTTTTAAACTTCAGCGGAATTACGAGAACAATGGACGAGTTCAAACCATTTTTAAACTTCAGCAGAATTCCGAGAACAATGGAAGAGTTCCAAAGCATTGTTAAACATCAGAGGAATTCCGAGAAGAATGGAAGAGCTCCAAAGCATTTTTAAACTTCAGCAGAATTCCAAGAACAATGGAAGAATTCCATAGCATTTTTAAACTTCAGCAGAATTCTTAGAAAAATGGATGGATTCCAAAGCATTGTTAAACATCAGCGGAATTCCCAGAACAATGGAAGAGCTCCAAAGCATTTTTATACTTCTGCTGAATTCTGAGAAAAATGGAAGAATTCCAAAGCATTGTTAAACTTCAGTGGAATTCCGAGAACAATGGAAGAGTTCCAGAGCATTTATAAACGTCATCAGAATTCAGAGAACAATGGAAGAGATCCAAAGCATAGTTAAACTTCAGTGGAATTCCGAGAACAATGGAAGAGTTCCAGTGCATTTATAAACGTCAGCAGAATTCAGAGAATAATGGAAGAGATCCAAAGCATTGTTAAACTTCAGCGGTATTCCGAGAAAAATGGAAGAGTTCCAAAGCATTTTTAAACTCCAGCGGAATTCCAAGAATGATGGAAGAGTTCCAAAGAATTTTTAAATTTCAGCGGAATTCTGAGAACAATGGAAGAGTTCCAAAGCATTGCTAAACTTCAGCAGAATTCCGGGAACAATGGAAGAGTTCCAAAGCATTTTTAAACTTCAGCGAAATTCTGAGAACAATGGAAGAGTTCCAAAGCATTTTTAAACTTCATCGGAATACTGAGAACAATGGAAGAGTTCCAAAGCATTTTTAAACTTCAGCGGAATTCCGAGAACAATGGAAGAATTCCAAAGCATTTTTTAACTTCAGCAGAATTCCGATAACAATGCAAGAGTTCCAAAGCATTTTTGAACTTCAGCGAAATTCCGAGAGCAATGGAAGAGTTCCAGAGCATTTTTAAACTTCAATGGAATTCCACGAACACTGGAAGAGTTCCAAATCATTTTTAAACTTCAGCGGTATTCCGAGAACAATGGAACAGTTCCAAAGCATTTTTAAACTTCAGCAGAATTCCGAGAACAATGGTAGTTTTCCAAAGCATTGTTAAACATCAGCAGAATTCCGAGAACAATGGAAGAGTTCCAAAGCATTGTTAAGCTTCAGCAGAATTCTGAGAACAGTGGAAGAGTTCCAATGCATTTTTAAACTTCAGCATTATTCCGAGAACAATGGAAGAGTTCCAAAGCATTGATAAACTTCAGCGGAATTCCGAGAACATTGGAAGAGTTCCGAAGCATTTTTAAACTTCAGCGGAATTCCGAGAACAATGGAAGAGTTCCAATGCATTTTTCAACTTCAGCAGTATTCCGAGAACAATGGAAGAGTTCCAAAGCATTGTTAAACTTTATCGGTATTCTGAGAACAATGTAAGAGTTCCAAAGCATTGTTAAACATCTGTGGAATTCCAAGAACAATGGAAGAGTTCCAAAGAATTGTTACACATCAGCGGAATTAAAAAAAAATGAAAAAGTTCCAAAGAATTTTTAAACTTCAGCAGAATTACGAGAACAATGGACAAGTTCCAAAGTATTTTTAAACATCAGCGGAATTCCGAGAAGAATGGAAGAGCTCCAAAGCATTTTTAAACCTCAGCAAAATTCCGAGAACAATGGAGGAGTTCCAAAGCATTTTTAAACTTCAGCGGAATACTGAGAACAATGGAAGAGTTCCAAATCATTTTTAAACTTCAACGGAATTCCAAGATTAATGGAAAAATTTCAAAGCATTTTTAAACTCCAGCGGAATTCCGAGAACAATGGAAGAGTTCCAAAGCATTTTTAAACTTCACCGGAATTCTGAGAACAATGGAAGAGCTCCAAAGCATTGTTAAACTTCAGCGGAATTCCGAGAACAATAGAAGAGATCCAAAGCATTTTTAAACTTCAGCATATTTCCGAGAATAATGGAAGAGTTCCAAAGCATTGTTAAACTTCAGCAGAATTCTGAGAACAATGGAAGAGTTCCAATGCATTGTTAAACATCAGAGGAATTCCGAGAACAATGTAAGAGTTCCAAAGCATTGTTACACATCACCGGAATTCAAAGAATAATGAAAAAGTTCCCAAGAATTTTTTAACTTCAGCAGAATTCCGAGAACAATGGAAGAGTTCCAAAGAATTTTTTACACATCAGCGGAATTCAGAGAACAATGAAAAAGTTCCAAAGAATTTTTAAACTTCAGCAGAATTATGAGAACAGTGGAAGAGTTCCAAAGCATTGTTAAACATCAGCAGAATTCCGAGAAGAATGGAAGAGCTCCAAAGCATTTTTAAACTTCAGTGGAATTCCGAGAACAATGGAAGAGTTCCAAAGCATTTTTAAACTTCAGCGGTATTCCGAGAACAATGGAAGAGTTCGAAAGCATTGTTAAACATCAGAGGAATTCCGAGAACAATGTAAGAGTTCCAAAGCATTGTTACACATCACCGGAATTCAGAGAATAATGAAAAAGTACCCAAGAATTTTTTAACTTCAGCAGAATTCCAAGAACAATGGAAGAGTTCCAAAGCATTTTTCAACATCAGCGGAATTCCGAGAACAATGGAAGAGTTCCAAAGCATTTTTAAACTTCAGCGGAAGTCCAACAACAATGGAAGAGTTCCAAAGCATTTTTAAACATCACCAGAATTCTGAGTTCAATGGAAAAGTTCCAATGCATTTTTAAACTTCAGCAGCAATGCGATAACAATGGAAGAGTTCCAAAGCATTATTAAACTTCAGCGCAATTCCGAGAACAATGGAAGAGTTCCAAAGCATTTTTAAACTTCAGCGGAATTCAGAGAACAATGGAAGAGTTCCAAAGCATTGTTAAACATCAGCGGAATTCCAAGAACAATGGAAGAGTTCCAAAGCATTTTTAAACTTCCTCAGAATTCCGAGAACAATGGAAGGTTTCCAAAGCATTTTTAAACTTCAGCGGAATTACGAGAAAAATGGACGAGTTCAAAGCATTTTTAAACTTCAGCAGAATTCCGAGAACAATGGAAGAGTTCCAAAGCATTGTTAAACATCAGAGGAATTCCGAGAAGAATGGAAGAGCTCCAAAGCATTTTTAAACTTCAGCAGAATTCCAAGAACAATGTAAGAATTCCATAGCATTTTTAAACTTCAGCAGAATTCTTAGAAAAATGGATGGATTCCAAAGCATTGTTAAACATCAGCGGAATTCCCAGAACAATGGAAGAGCTCCAAAGCATTTTTATACTTCTGCTGAATTCTGAGAAAAATGGAAGAATTCCAAAGCATTGTTAAACTTCAGTGGAATTCCGAGAACAGTGGAAGAGTTCCAGAGCATTTATAAACGTCAGCAGAATTCAGAGAACAATGGAAGAGATCCAAAGCATTGTTAAACTTCAGTGGAATTCCGAGAACAATGGAAGAGTTCCAGTGCATTTATAAACGTCAGCAGAATTCAGAGAATAATGGAAGAGATCCAAAGCATTGTTAAACATCAACGGAATTCCAAGAACAATGGAAGAGTTCCAAAGCTTATTAAACATCAGCAGAATTCCGAGAACAATGGAAGAGTTCCAAAGCATTTTTAAACTTCAGCGGAATTCTGAGAACAATGGAAGATTTCCAAAGAATTCTTAAACTTCAGCGGTATTCCGAGAAAAATGGAAGAGTTCCAAAGCATTTTTAAACTCCAGCGGAATTCCAAGAACGATGGAAGAGTTCCAAAGAATTTTTAAATTTCAGCGGAATTCTGAGAACAATGGAAGAGTTCCAAAGCATTGCTAAACTTCAGCAGAATTCCGGGAACAATGGAAGAGTTCCAAAGCATTTTTGAACTTCAGCAAAATTCTGAGAACAATGGAAGAGTTCCAAAGCATTTTTAAACTTCATCGGAATACTGAGAACAATGGAAGAGTTCCAAAGCATTTTTAAACTTCAGCGGAATTCCGAGAACAATGGAAGAATTCCAAAGCATTTTTTAACTTCAGCAGAATTCCGATAACAATGCAAGAGTTCCAAAGCATTTTTGAACTTCAGCGAAATTCCGAGAGCAATGGAAGAGTTCCAGAGCATTTTTAAACTTCAACGGAATTCCATGAACAATGGAAGAGTTCCAAATCATTTTTAAACTTCAGCGGTATTCCGAGAACAATGGAACAGTTCCAAAGCATTTTTAAGCTTCAGCAGAATTCCGAGAACAATGGTAGTTTTCCAAAGCATTGTTAAACATCAGCAGAATTCCGAGAACAATGGAAGAGTTCCAAAGCATTGTTAAGCTTCAGCAGAATTCTGAGAACAGTGGAAGAGTTCCAATGCATTTTTAAACTTCAGCATTATTCCGAGAACAATGGAAGAGTTCCAAAGCATTGATAAACTTCAGCGGAATTCCGAGAACATTGGAAGAGTTCCGAAGCATTTTTAAACTTCAGCGGAATTCCGAGAACCATGGAAGAGTTCCAATGCATTTTTCAACTTCAGCAGTATTCCGAGAACAATGGAAGAGTTCCAAAGCATTGTTAAACTTTATCGGTATTCTGAGAACAATGTAAGAGTTCCAAAGCATTGTTAAACATCTGTGGAATTCCAAGAACAATGGAAGAGTTCCAAAGAATTGTTACACATCAGCGGAATTAAAAAAAATTAAAAAGTTCCAAAGAATTTTTAAACTTCAGCAGAATTACGAGAACAATGGACAAGTTCCAAAGTATTTTTAAACATCAGCGGAATTCCGAGAAGAATGGAAGAGCTCCAAAGCATTTTTAAACCTCAGCAAAATTCCGAGAACAATGGAAGAGTTCCAAAGCATTTTTAAACTTCAGCGGAATACTGAGAACAATGGAAGAGTTCCAAAACATTTTTAAACTTCAACGGAATTCCAAGATTAATGGAAAAATTTCAAAGCATTTTTAAACTCAAGCGGAATTCCGAGAACAATGGAAGAGTTCCAAAGCATTTTTAAACTTCACCGGAATTCTGAGAACAATGGAAGAGCTCCAAAGCATTGTTAAACTTCAGCGGAATTCTGAGAACAATAGAAGAGATCCAAAGCATTTTTAAACTTCAGCATATTTCCGAGAATAATGGAAAAGTTCCAAAGCATTTTTAAACTTCAGCAGTATTCCGAGAACAATGGAAGAGTTCCAAACCATTGTTAAACTTCAGCAGAATTCTGAGAACAATGGAAGAGTTCCAAAGCATTGTTAAACATCAGAGGAATACCGAGAACAATGTAAGAGTTCCAAAGCATTGTTACACATCACCGGAATTCAGAGAATAATGAAAAAGTTCCCAAGAATTTTTTAACTTCAGCAGAATTCCGAGAACAATGGAAGAGTTCCAAAGAATTTTTTACACATCAGCGGAATTCAGAAAACAATGAAAAAGTTCCAAAGAATTTTTAAACTTCAGCAGAATTATGAGTACAGTGGAAGAGTTCCAAAGCATTGTTAAACATCAGCAGAATTCCAAGAAGAATGGAAGAGCTCCAAAGCATTTTTAAACTTCAGTGGAATTCCGAGAACAATGGAAGAGTTCCAAAGCATTTTTAAACTTCAGCGGTATTCCGAGAACAATGGAAGAGTTTCAAAGCATTGTTAAACATCAGCAGAGTTCTGAGAACAATGGAAGAGTTCCAAAGCTTGTTAAACATCAGCGGAATTTTGAGACCAATGGAAGAGTTCCAAAGCATTTTTAAACTTCAGCGGAATTCCGAGAACAATGGAAGAGTTCCAAAGCGTTTTAAATATCAGCGGAATTTCGAGAAAAAAGGAAGAGTTCCAAAGCATTTTTGAACTTCAGCGGAAATACGAGAACAATGGAAGAGTTCCAAAGCATTTCTAAACTTCAGCGGAATTCCGAGAATAATGGAAGAGTTCCAAAGCATTTTTAAACTTCAACGAAATTCCGAGAACAATGGAAGAGTTCCAAAGCATTTTTAAACTTCAGCGGAATTCTGAGAACAATGGAAGAGTTCCAAAGCGTTTTTAAATATCAGCGGAATTTCGAGAGAAAAGGAAGAGTTCCAAAGCATTTTTGAACTTCAGCGGAAATACGAGAACAATGGAAGAGTTCCAAAGCATTTTTAAACTTCAGCGGAATTCTGAGAACAATGGAAGAGTTCCTAAGCATTTTTAAACTTCAGCGGAATTCCCAGAACAATGGAAGAGTTCCAAAGCATTGATAAACATCAGCAAAATTTTGAGAACAATGGAAGAGTTCCAAAGCATTTTTAAACTTCAGCGGAATTCCGAGAACAATGGAAGAATTCCAAAGCATTTTTTAACTTCAGCAGAATTCCAATAACAATGCAAGAGTTCCAAAGCATTTTTGAACTTCAGCGAAATTCCGAGAGCAATGGAAGAGTTCCAGAGCATTTTTAAACTTCAAAGGAATTCCGCGAACCATGGAAGAGTTCCAAATCATTTTTAAACTTCAGCGGTATTCCGAGAACAATGGAACAGTTCCAAAGCATTTTTAAACTTCAGCAGAATTCCGAGAACAATGGTAGTTTTCCAAAGCATTGTTAAACATCAGCAGAATTCCGAGAACAATGGAAGAGTTCCAAAGCATTGTTAAGCTTCAGCAGAATTCTGAGAACAGTGGAAGAGTTCCATTGCATTTTTAAACTTCAGCATTATTCCGAGAACAATGGAAGAGTTCCAAAGCATTGATAAACTTCAGCGGAATTCCGAGAACATTGGAAGAGTTCCGAAGCATTTTTAAACTTCAGCGGAATTCCGAGAACAATGGAAGAGTTCCAATGCATTTTTCAACTTCAGCAGTATTCCGAGAACAATGGAAGAGTTACAAAGCATTGTTTAACTTTATCAGTATTCTGAGAACAATGTAAGAGTTCCAAAGCATTGTTAAACATCTGTGGAATTCCAAGAACAATGGAAGAGTTCCAAAGAATTGTTACACATCAGCGGAATTAAAAAAAAATGAAAAAGTTCCAAAGAATTTTTAAGCTTCAGCAGAATTACGAGAACAATGGACAAGTTCCAAAGTATTTTTAAACATCAGCGGAATTCCGAGAAGAATGGAAGAGCTCCAAAGCATTTTTAAACCTCAGCAAAATTCCGAGAACAATGGAAGAGTTCCAAAGCATTTTTAAACTTCAGCGGAATACTGAGAACAATGGAAGAGTTCCAAAACATTTTTAAACTTCAACAGAATTCCAAGATTAATGGAAAAATTTCAAAGCATTTTTAAACTCCAGCGGAATTCCGAGAACAATGGAAGAGTTCCAAAGCATTTTTAAACTTCAGCGGAATACCGAGAACAATAGAAGAGATCCAAAGCATTTTTAAACTTCAGCATATTTCCGAGAATAATGGAAAAGTTCCAAAGCATTTTTAAACTTCAGCAGTATTCCGAGAACAATGGAAGAGTTCCAAAGCATTGTTAAGCTTCAGCAGAATTCTGAGAACAATGGAAGAGTTCCAAAGCATTGTTAAACATCAGAGGAATACCGAGAACAATGTAAGAGTTCCAAAGCATTGTTACACATCACCAGAATTCAGAGAATAATGAAAACGTTCCCAAGAATTTTTTAACTTCAGCAGAATTCCGAGAACAATGGAAGAGTTCCAAAGAATTTTTTACACATCAGCGGAATTCAGAAAACAATGAAAAAGTTCCAAAGAATTTTTAAACTTCAGCAGAATTATGAGTACAGTGGAAGAGTTCCAAAGCATTGTTAAACATCAGCAGAATTCCAAGAAGAATGGAAGAGCTCCAAAGCATTTTTAAACTTCAGTGGAATTCCGAGAACAATGGAAGAGTTCCAAAGCATTTTTAAACTTCAGCGGTATTCCGAGAACAATGGAAGAGTTTCAAAGCATTGTTAAACATCAGCAGAGTTCTGAGAACAATGGAAGAGTTCCAAAGCTTGTTAAACATCAGCGGAATTTTGAGACCAATGGAAGAGTTCCAAAGCATTTTTAAACTTCAGCGGAATTCCGAGAACAATGGAAGATTTCCAAAGCGTTTTTAAATATCAGCGGAATTTCGAGAAAAAAGGAAGAGTTCCAAAGCATTTTTGAACTTCAGCGGAAATACGAGAACAATGGAAGAGTTCCAAAGCATTTTTAAACTTCAACGGAATTCCGAGAACAATGGAAGAGTTCCAAAGCATTTTTAAACTTCAGCGAAATTCTGAGAACAATGGAAGAGTTCCTAAGCATTTTTAAACTTCAGCGGAATTCCCAGAACAATGGAAGAGTTCCAAAGCATTGTTAAACATCAGCAAAATTCCGAGAACAATGGAAGAGTTCCAAAGCATTTTTAAACTTCAGCGGAATTCCGAGAACAATGGAAGAATTCCAAAGCATTTTTTAACTTCAGCATAATTCCGATAACAATGCAAGAGTTCCAAAGCATTTTTGAACTTCAGCGAAATTCCGAGAGCAATGGAAGAGTTCCAGAGCATTTTTAAACTTCAACGGAATTCCGCGAACAATGGAAGAGTTCCAAATCATTTTTAAACTTCAGCGGTATTCCGAGAACAATGGAACAGTTCCAAAGCATTTTTAAACTTCAGCAGAATTCCAAGAACAATGGTAGTTTTCCAAAGCATTGTTAAACATCAGCAGAATTCCGAGAACAATGGAAGAGTTCCAAAGCATTGTTAAGCTTCAGCAGAATTCTGAGAACAGTGGAAGAGTTCCAATGCATTTTTAAACTTCAGCATTATTCCGAGAACAATGGAAGAGTTCCAAAGCATTGATAAACTTCAGCGGAATTCCGAGAACAATGGAAGAGTTCTGAAGCATTTTTAAACTTCAGCGGAATTCCGAGAACAATGGAAGAGTTCCAATGCATTTTTCAACTTCAGCAGTATTCCGAGAACAATGGAAGAGTTCCAAAGCATTGTTAAACTTTATCGGTATTCTGAGAACAATGTAAGAGTTCCAAAGCATTGTTAAACATCTGTGGAATTCCAATAACAATGGAAGAGTTCCAAAGAATTGTTACACATCAGCGGAATTAAAAAAAAATGAAAAAGTTCCAAAGAATTTTTAAACTTCAGCAGAATTACGAGAACAATGGACAAGTTCCAAAGTATTTTTAAACATCAGCGGAATTCCGAGAAGAATGGAAGAGCTCCAAAGCATTTTTAAACTTCAGCAAAATTCCGACAACAATGGAAAAGTTCCAAAGCATTTTTAAACTTCAGCGGAATACTGAGAACAATGGAAGAGTTCCAAAACATTTTTAAACTTCAACGGAATTCCAAGATTAATGGAAAAATTTCAAAGCATTTTTAAACTCCAGCGGAATTCCGAGAACAATGGAAGAGTTCCAAAGCATTTTTAAACTTCACCGGAATTCTGAGAACAATGGAAGAGCTCCAAAGCATTGTTAAACTTCAGCGGAATTCCGAGAAAAATAGAAGAGATCCAAAGCATTTTTAAACTTCAGCATATTTCCGAGAATAATGGAAAAGTTCCAAAGCATTTTTAAACTTCAGCAGTATTCCGAGAACAATGGAAGAGTTCCAAAGCATTGTTAAACTTCAGCAGAATTCTGAGAACAATGGAAGAGTTCCAAAGCATTGTTAAACATCAGAGGAATACCGAGAACAATGTAAGAGTTCCAAAGCATTGTTACACATCACCGGAATTCAGAGAATAATGAAAAAGTTCCCAAGAATTTTTTAACTTCAGCAGAATTCCGAGAACAATGGAAGAGTTCCAAAGAATTTTTTACACATCAGCAGAATTCAGAAAACAATGAAAAAGTTCCAAAGAATTTTTAAACTTCAGCAGAATTATGAGAACAGTGGAAGAGTTCCAAAGCATTGTTAAACATCAGCAGAATTCCAAGAAGAATGGAAGAGCTCCAAAGCATTTTTAAACTTCAGTGGAATTCCGAGAACAATGGAAGAGTTCCAAAGCATTTTTAAACTTCAGCGGTATTCCGAGAACAATAGAAGAGTTTCAAAGCATTGTTAAACATCAGCAGAGTTCTGAGAACAATGGAAGAATTCCAAAGCTTGTTAAACATCAGCGGAATTTTGAGATCAATGGAAGAGTTCCAAAGCATTTTTAAACTTCAGCGGAATTCCGAGAACAATGGAAGAGTTCCAAAGCGTTTTTAAATATCAGCGGAATTTCGAGAAAAAAGGAAGAGTTCCAAAGCATTTTTGAACTTCAGCGGAAATACGAGAACAATGGAAGAGTTCCAAAGCATTTTTAAACTTCAGCGGAATTCCGAGAATAATGGAAGTGTTCCAAAGCATTTTTAAACTTCAATGGAATTCCGAGAACAATGGAAGAGTTCCAAAGCATTTTTAAACTTCAGCGGAATTCTGAGAACAATGGAAGAGTTCCTAAGCATTTTTAAACTTCAGCGGAATTCCCAGAACAATGGAAGAGTTCCAAAGCATTGTTAAACATCAGCAAAATTCCGAGAACAATGGAAGAGTTCCAAAGCATTTTTAAACTTCAGCGGAATTCCGAGAACAATGGAAGAATTCCAAAGCATTTTTTAACTTCAGCAAAATTCCGATAACAATGCAAGAGTTCCAAAGCATTTTTGAACTTCAGCGAAATTCCGAGAGCAATGGAAGAGTTCCAAAGCATTTTTAAACTTCAACGGATTTCCGCGAACCATGGAAGAGTTCCAAATCATTTTTAAACTTCAGCGGTATTCCGAGAACAATGGATCAGTTCCAAAGCATTTTTAAACTTCAGCAGAATTCCGAGAACAATGGTAGTTTTCCAAAGCATTGTTAAACATCAGCAGAAATCCGAGAACAATGGAAGAGTTCCAAAGCATTGTTAAGCTTCAGCAGAATTCTGAGAACAGTGGAAGAGTTCCATTGCATTTTTAAACTTCAGCATTATTCCGAGAACAATGGAAGAGTTCCAAAGCATCGATAAACTTCAGCGGAATTCCGAGAACAATGGAAGAGTTCTGAAGCATTTTTAACCTTCAGCGGAATTCCGAGAACAATGGAAGAGTTCCAATGCATTTTTCAACTTCAGCAGTATTCCGAGAACAATGGAAGAGTTCCAAAGCATTGTTAAACTTTATCGGTATTCTGAGAACAATGTAAGAGTTCCAAAGCATTGTTAAACTTTATCGGTATTCTGAGAACAATGTAAGAGTTCCAAAGCATTGTTAAACTTCTGTGGAATTCCAAGAACAATGGAAGAGTTCCAAAGCATTGTTAAACATCAGAGGAATACCGAGAACAATGTAAGAGTTCCAAAGCATTGTTACACATCACCGGAATTCAGAGAATAATGAAAAAGTTCCCAAGAATTTTTTAACTTCAGCAGAATTCCGAGAACAATGGAAGAGTTCCAAAGAATTTTTTACACATCAGCGGAATTCAGAAAACAATGAAAAAGTTCCAAAGAATTTTTAAACTTCAGCAGAATTATGAGAACAGTGGAAGAGTTCCAAAGCATTGTTAAACATCAGCAGAATTCCAAGAAGAATGGAAGAGCTCCAAAGCATTTTTAAACTTCAGTGGAATTCCGAGAACAATGGAAGAGTTCCAAAGCATTTTTAAACTTCAGCGGTATTCCGAGAACAATAGAAGAGTTTCAAAGCATTGTTAAACATCAGCAGAGTTCTGAGAACAATGGAAGAATTCCAAAGCTTGTTAAACATCAGCGGAATTTTGAGATCAATGGAAGAGTTCCAAAGCATTTTTAAACTTCAGCGGAATTCCGAGAACAATGGAAGAGTTCCAAAGCGTTTTTAAATATCAGCGGAATTTCGAGAAAAAAGGAAGAGTTCCAAAGCATTTTTGAACTTCATCGGAAATACGAGAACAATGGAAGAGTTCCAAAGCATTTTTAAACTTCAGCGGAATTCCGAGAATAATGGAAGAGTTCCAAAGCATTTTTAAACTTCAATGGAATTCCGAGAACAATGGAAGAGTTCCAAAGCATTTTTAAACTTCAGCGGAATTCTGAGAACAATGGAAGAGTTCCTAAGCATTTTTAAACTTCAGCGGAATTCCCAGAACAATGGAAGAGTTCCAAAGCATTGTTAAACATCAGCAAAATTCCGAGAACAATGGAAGAGTTCCAAAGCATTTTTAAACTTCAGCGGAATTCCGAGAACAATGGAAGAATTCCAAAGCATTTTTTAACTTCAGGAAAATTCCGATAACAATGCAAGAGTTCCAAAGCATTTTTGAACTTCAGCAAAATTCCGAGAGCAATGGAAGAGTTCCAGAGCATTTTTAAACTTCAACGGATTTCCGCGAACCATGGAAGAGTTCCAAATCATTTTTAAACTTCAGCGGTATTCCGAGAACAATGGAACAGTTCCAAAGCATTTTTAAACTTCAGCAGAATTCCGAGAACAATGGTAGTTTTCCAAAGCATTGTTAAACATCAGCAGAATTCCGAGAACAATGGAAGAGTTCCAAAGCATTGTTAAGCTTCAGCAGCATTCTGAGAACAGTGGAAGAGTTCCATTGCATTTTTAAACTTCAGCATTATTCCGAGAACAATGGAAGAGTTCTGAAGCATTTTTAAACTTCAGCGGAATTCCGAGAACAATGGAAGAGTTCCAATGCATTTTTCAACTTCAGCAGTATTCCGAGAACAATGGAAGAGTTCCAAAGCATTGTTAAACTTTATCGGTATTCTGAGAACAATGTAAGAGTTCCAAAGCATTGTTAAACATCTGTGGAATTCCAAGAACAATGGAAGAGTTCCAAAGAATTGTTACACATCAGCGGAATTAAAAAAAAATGAAAAAGTTCCAAAGAATTTTTAAACTTCAGCAGAATTACGAGAACAATGGACAAGTTCCAAAGTATTTTTAAACATCAGCGGAATTCCGAGAAGAATGGAAGAGCTCCAAAGCATTTTTAAACTTCAGCAAAATTCCGAGAACAATGGAAAAGTTCCAAAGCATTTTTAAACTTCAGCGGAATACTGAGAACAATGGAAGAGTTCCAAAACATTTTTAAACTTCAACGGAATTCCAAGATTAATGGAAAAATTTCAAAGCATTTTTAAACTCCAGCGGAATTCCGAGAACAATGGAAGAGTTCCAAAGCATTTTTAAACTTCACCGGAATTCTGAGAACAATGGAAGAGCTCCAAAGCATTGTTAAACTTCAGCGGAATTCCGAGAACAATAGAAGACATCCAAAGCATTTTTAAACTTCAGCATATTTCCGAGAATAATGGAAAAGTTCCAAAGCATTTTTAAACTTCAGCAGTATTCCGAGAACATTGGAAGAGTTCCAAAGCATTGTTAAACTTCAGCAGAATTCTGAGAACAATGGAAGAGTTCCAAAGAATTGTTAAACATCAGAGGAATACCGAGAACAATGTAAGAGTTCCAAAGCATTGTTACACATCACCGGAATTCAGAGAATAATGAAAAAGTTCCCAAGAATTTTTTAACTTCAGCAGAATTCCGAGAACAATGGAAGAGTTCCAAAGAATTTTTTACACATCAGCGGAATTCAGAGAACACTGAAAAAGTTCCAAAGAATTTTTAAACTTCAGCAGAATTATGAGAACAGTGGAAGAGTTCCAAAGCATTGTTAAACATCAGCAGAATTCCAAGAAGAATGGAAGAGCTCTAAAGCATTTTTAAACTTCAGTGGAATTCCGAGAACAATGGAAGAGTTCCAAAGCATTTTTAAACTTCAGCGGTATTCCGAGAACAATGGAAGAGTTTCAAAGCATTGTTAAACATCAGCAGAGTTCTGAGAACAATGGAAGAGTTCCAAAGCTCGTTAAACATCAGCGGAATTTTGAGACCAATGGAAGAGTTCCAAAGCATTTTTAAACCTCAGCGGAATTCCGATAACAATGGAAGAGTTCCAAAGCATTTTTAAACTTCAGCGGAATACCGAGAACAATGGAAGAGTTCCAAAGCATTTTTAAACTTTCTCAGAATTCCGAGAACAATACAAGAGTTCCAAAGCATTGTTAAACATCAGTTGAATTCCAAGAACAATGGAAGAGTTCCAAAGCATTTTTAAACTTCAGCGGAATTCTGAGAACAATGGAAGAGTTCCTAAGCATTTTTAAACTTCAGCCGAATTCCCAGAACAATGGAAGAGTTCCAAAGCATTTTTAAACTTCAGCGGAATTCCGAGAACAATGGAAGAATTCCAAAGCATTTTTTAACTTCAGCAGAATTCCGATAACAATGCAAGAGTTCCAAAGCATTTTTGAACTTCAGCGAAATTCCGAGAGCAATGGAAGAGTTCCAAAGCATTGTTAAACTTTATCGGTATTCTGATAACAATGTAAGAGTTCCAAAGCATTTTTAAACTTCAGCAGAATTCCGAGAACAATGGTAGTTTTCCAAAGCATTGTTAAACATCAACAGAATTCCGAGAACAATGGAAGAGTTCGAAAGCATTGTTAAGCTTCAGCAGAATTCTGAGAACAGTGGAAGAGTTCCAATGCATTTTTAAACTTCAGCATTATTCCGAGAACAATGGAAGAGTTCCAAAGCATTGATAAACTTCAGCGGAATTCCGAGAACAATGGAAGAGTTCCGAAGCATTTTTAAACTTCAGCGGAATTCCGAGAACAATGTAAGAGTTCCAATGCATTTTTCAACTTCAGCAGTATTCCGAGAACAATGGAAGAGTTCCAAAGCATTGTTAAACTTTATCGGTATTCTGATAACAATGTAAGAGTTCCAAAGTATTGTTAAACATCTGTGGAATTCCAAGAACAATGGAAGAGTTCCAAAGAATTGTTACACATCAGCGGAATTTAAAAAAAATGAAAAAGTTCCAAAGAATTTTTAAACTTCAGCAGAATTACGAGAACAATGGAAGAGTTCCAAAGTATTTTTAAACATCAGCGGTATTCAGAGAAGAATGGAAGAGTTCCAAAGCATTTTTAAACTTCAGCAAAATTCCGAGAACAATGGAAGAGTTCCAAAGCATTTTTAAACTTCAACAGAATTCTGAGAACAATCGAAGAATTCCAAAGCATTGTTAAATATCAGCGGTATTTCCAGAGTAATGGCAGAGTTCCAAAGCATTTTTAAACTTCAGCAGAATTCTGAGAACAATGGAAGAGTTTCAAAGCATTTTTAAACTTCATCGGAATTCCGAGAACAATAGAAGAGTTCCAAAGCATTTTTAAACTTCAACGGAATTCTGAGAACAATGGAAGAGTTCCAAAGCATTTTTAAACTTCAGCGGAATTCTGAGAACAATGGAAGAGTTCCAAAGCATTTTTAAACTTCAGCGGAATTCCGAGAGCAATGGAAGAGTTCCAAAGCATTGTTAAACATCAGCAGAATTCCGAGACCAATGGAAGAGTTCTAAAGCATTTTTAAACTTCAGCGGAATTGCGAGAACAATGGAAGAGTTTCAAAGCATTGTTAAACTTCAGCAGTATTCCGAGAACAATGGAAGAGTTTCAAAGCATTGTTAAACTTCAGTGGAATTCCGAGAACAATGGAAGAGTTCCAGAGCATTGTTAAACATCAGCAGAATTCCGAGAACAAGGGAAGAGTTCCAAAGCATTGTTACCCATCAGCGGAATTCAGAGAACAATGAAAAAGTTCCAAAGAATTTTTAAACTTCAGCAGAATTCCGAGAACAATGGAAGAGTTCCAAAGCATTGTTAAACATCAGCGGAATTCTGAGAACAATGGAAGAGCTCCAAAGCATTTTTAAACTTCAGCGGAAATCCGAGAACAATGGAAGAGTTCCAAAGCATTTTTAAACTTCAGCAGAATTCTGAGAACAATAGAAGAATTGCAAAGCATTGCTAAACATCAGCGGACTTCCCAGAACAATGGAAGAGTTCCAAAGCATTTTTAAACTTCAGCAGAATTCTGAGAACAATGGAAGAGTTCCAAAGAATTTTTAAACTTCAGCAGAATTCCGAGAACAATGGAAGAGTTCCAAAGCATTGTTAAACATCAGCGGAATTCCGAGAACAATGGAAGAGCTCCAAAGGATTTTTAAACTTCAGCAGAATTCCGAGAACAATGGAAGAGTTCTAAAGCATTTTTAAACTTCAGCGCAATTCCGATAACAATGCAAGAGTTCCAAAGCATTTTTGAACTTCAGCGAAATTCCGAGAGCAACGGAAGATTTCCAAAGCATTTTTAAACTTCAATGGAATTCCGCGAACAATGGAAGAGCTCCAAAGCATTTTTAAACTTCAGCGGTATTCCGAGAACAATGGAACAGTTCCAAAGCATTTTTAAACTTCAGCAGAATTCCAAAAACAATGGAAGTATTCCAAAGCATTGTTAAACATCAGCAGAATTCCAAGAAAAATGGCAGAGTTCCAAAGCATTGTTAAGCTTCAGCAGAATTCTGAGAACAGTGGAAGAGTTCCAATGCATTTTTAAACTTCATCATTATTCCAAGAACAATGGAAGAGTTCCAAAGCATTGATAAACTTCAGCGGAATTCCGAGAACAATGGAAGAGTTCCGAAGCATTTTTAAACTTCAGCGGAATTCCGAGAACAATGGAAGAGTTCCAATGCATTTTTCAACTTAAGCAGTATTCCGAGAATAATGGAAGAGTTCCAAAGCATTGTTAAACATTATCGGTATTCTGAGAACAATGTAAGAGTTCCAAAGCATTGTTAAACATCTGTGGAATTCCAAGAACAATGGAAGAGTTCCAAAGAATTGTTACACATCAGCGGAATTTAAAAAAAATGAAAAAGTTCCAAAGAATTTTTAAACTTCAGCAGAATTACGAGAACAATGGACGAGTTCCAAAGTATTTTTAAACATCAGCGGAATTCCGAGAAGAATGGAAGAGCTCCAAAGCATTTTTAAACTTCAGCAAAATTCCGAGAACAATGGAAGAGTTCCAAAGCATTTTTAAACTTCAACAGAATTCTGAGAACAATCGAAGAATTCCAAAGCATTGTTAAATATCAGCGGTATTTCCAGAGTAATGGCAGAGTTCCAAAGCATTTTTAAACTTCAGCAGAATTCTGAGAACAATGGAAGAGTTTCAAAGCATTTTTAAACTTCAGCGGAATTCCGAGAACAATGGAAGAGTTCCAAAGCATTGTTAAACATCAGCAGAATTCCGAGACCAATGGAAGAGTTCTAAAGCATTTTTAAACTTCAGCGGAATTGCGAGAACAATGGAAGAGTTCCAGAGCATTGTTAAACATCAGCGGAATTCCGAGAACAAGGGAAGAGTTCCAAAGCATTGTTACCCATCAGCGGAATTCAGAGAACAATGAAAAAGTTCCAAAGAATTTTTAAACTTCAGCAGAATTCCGAGGACAATGGAAGAGTTCCAAAGCATTGTTAAACATGAGCGGAATTCCGAGAACAATGGAAGAGCTCCAAAGCATTTTTAAACTTCAGCGGAATTCCGAGAACAATGGAAGAGTTCTAAAGCATTTTTAAACTTCAGCAGAATTCTGAGAACAATAGAATTGCAAAGCATTGTTAAACATCAGAGGACTTCCCAGAATAATGGAAGAGTTCCAAAGCATTTTTAAACTTCAGCAGAATTCTGAGAAGAATGGAAGAGTTCCAAAGAATTTTTAATCTTCAGCAGAATTCCGAGAACAATGGAAGAGTTCCAAAGCATTGTTAAACATCAGCGGAATTCCGAGAACAATGGAAGAGCTCCAAAGCATTTTTAAACTTCAGCGGAATTCCGAGAACAATGGAAGAGTTCCAAAGCATTTTTAAACTTCAGCAGAATTCTGAGAACAATAGAAGAATTGCAAAGCATTGTTAAACATCAGAGGACTTCCCAGAACAATGGAAGTTTTCCAAAGCATTTTTAAACTTCAGCAGAATTCTGAGAACAATAGAAGAATTGCAAAGCATTGTTAAACATCAGAGGACTTCCCAGAACAATGGAAGAGTTCCAAAGCATTTTTAAACTTCAGCAGAATTCTGAGAAGAATGGAAGAGTTCCAAAGAATTTTTAAACTTCAGCAGAATTCCGAGAACAATGGAAGAGTTCCAAAGCATTGTTAAACATCAGCGGAATTCCGAGAACAATGGAAGAGCTCCAAAGCATTTTTAAACTTCAGCGGAATTCCGAGAACAATGGAAGAGTTCCAAAGAATTTTTAAACTTCAGCAGAATTCCGAGAACAATGGAAGAGTTCCAAAGCATTGTTAAACATCAGCGGAATTCCGAGAACAATGGAAGAGCTCCAAAGGATTTTTAAACTCCAGCAGAATTCCGAGAACAATGGAAAAGTTCTAAAGCATTTTTAAACTTCAGCGGAATTCCGATAACAATGCAAGAGTTCCAAAGCATTTTTGAACTTCAGCGCAATTCCGAGAGCAATGGAAGATTTCCAAAGCATTTTTAAACTTCAACGGAATTCCGCGAACAATGGAAGAGCTCCAAAGCATTTTTAAACTTCAGCGGTATTCCGAGAACAATGGAAGAGTTCCAAAGCATTTTTAAACTTCAGCAGAATTCCAAAAACAATGGAAGTTTTCCAAAGCATTGTTAAACATCAGCAGAATTCCAAGAAAAATGGAAGAGTTCCAAAGCATTGTTAAGCTTCAGCAGAATTCTGAGAACAGTGGAAGAGTTCCAATGCATTTTTAAACTTCAGCATTATTCTGAGAACAATGGAAGAGTACCAAAGCATTGATAAACGTCAGCGGAATTCCGAGAACAATGGAAGAGTTCCAATGCATTTTTCAACTTCAGCAGTATTCCGAGAACAATGGAAGAGTTCCAAAGCATTGTTAAACTTTATCGGTATTCTGAGAACAATGTAAGAGTTCCAAAACATTGTTAAACATCTGTGGAATTCCAAGAATAATGGAAGAGTTCCAAAGAATTGTTACACATCAGCGAAATTCAAAAAAAATGAAAAAGTTCCAAAGAATTTTTAAACTTCAGCAGAATTACGAGAACAATGGACGATTTCCAAAGTATTGTTAAACTTCAGCGGAATTCCGAGAAGAATGGAAGAGCTCCAACGCATTTTTAGACTTCAGCAAAATTCTGAGAACAATGGAAGAGTTCCAAACCATTTTTAAACTTCAGCAGAATTCTGAGAACAATCGAAGAATTCCAAAGCATTGTTAAATACCAGTGGAATTTCCAGAGTAATGGCAGAGTTCCAAAGCATTTTTAAACTTCAGCAGAATTCTGAGAACAATGGAAGAGTTTCAAGGCGTTTTTAAACTTCATCGGAATTCCGAGAACAATAGAAGAGTTCCAGAGAATTTTTGAACTTCAGCGGAATTCCGACAACAATGGAAAAGTTGCAAAGCATTGTTAAACATCAGAAGAATTCCGAGAACAATGGAAGAGTTCCAAAGCTTGTTAAACATAAGCAGAATTCCGAGAACAATGAAAGAGTTCCAAAGCATTTTTAAACTTCAGCGGAATACCGAGAACAATGGAAGAGTTCCAAAGCATTTTTAAACTTTCTGAGAATACCGAGAACAATGGAAGAGTTCCAAAGCTTCATTAAACATCAGTTGAATTCCAAGAAGAATGGAAGAGTTTCAAAGCATTTTTAAACTTCATCAGAATTCCACGAACACTGGAAGAGTTCCAAAGCATTTTTGATCTTCAGCGGAAGTCCGATAACAATGGAAGAGTTCCAAAGCATTTTTAAACTTCAGCAGAATTTCGAGAATAATGGAAGAGTTCCAAAGCATTTTTAACCTTCAACGGAATTCCGAGAGCAATGGAAGAGTTCCAAAGCATCTTTGATCTTCAGCGGAAGTCCGATAACAATGGAAGAGTTCCAAAGTATTTTTAAACTTCAGCGGAATTCCGAGAATAATGGAAGAGTTCCAAAGCATTTTTAACCTTCAACGGAATTCCGAGAACAATGGAAGAGTTCCAAAGCATTTTTGAACTTCAGCGAAATTCCGAGAGCAATGGAAGATTTCCAAAGCATTTTTAAACTTCAACGGAATTCCGCGAACAATGGAAGAGTTCCAAAGCATTTTTAAACTTCAGCGGTATTCCGAGAACAATGGAACAGTTCCAAAGCATTTTTAAAGTTCAGCAGAATTCCGAGAACAATGGAAGTTTTCCAAAGCATTGTTAAACATCAACAGAATTCCAAGAAAAATGGAAGAGTTCCAAAGCATTGTTAAGCTTCAGCAGAATTCTGAGAACAGTGGAAGAGTTCCAATGCATTTTTAAACTTCAGCATTATTCTGAGAACAATGGAAGAGTACCAAAGCATTGATAAACTTCAGCAGAATTCCGAGAACAATGGAAGAGTTCCAATGCATTTTTCAACTTCAGCAGTATTCCGAGAACAATGGAAGAGTTCCAAAGCATTGTTAAACTTTATCGGTATTCTGAGAACAATGTAAGAGTTCCAAAACATTGTTAAACATCTGTGGAATTCCAAGAATAATGGAAGAGTTCCAAAGAATTGTTACACATCAGCGAAATTAAAAAAAAATGAAAAAGTTCCAAAGAATTTTTAAACTTCAGCAGAATTACGAGAACAATGGACGAGTTCCAAAGTATTGTTAAACATCAGCGGAATACCGAGAAGAATGGAAGAGCTCCAAAGCATTTTTAGACTTCAGTAAAATTCCGAGAACAATGGAAGAGTTCCAAAGCATTTTTAAACTTCAGCAGAATTCTGAGAACAATCGAAGAATTCCAAAGCATTGTTAAATATCAGCGGAATTTCCAGAATAATGGCAGAGTTCCAAAGCATTTTTAAACTTCAGCAGAATTCTGAGAACAATGGAAGAGTTTCAAGGCGTTTTTAAACTTCATCGGAATTCCGAGAACAATAGAAGAGTTCCAGAGCATTTTTAAACTTCAGCGGAATTCCGAGAACAATGGAAAAGTTGCAAAGCATTGTTAAACATCAGCAGAATTCCGAGAACAATGGAAGAGTTCCAAAGCTTGTTAAACATAAGCAGAATTCCGAGAACAATGAAAGAGTTCCAAAGCATTTTTAAACTTCAGCGAAATTCTAAGAACAATGGAAGAATACCAAAGCATTTTTAAACTTCAGCGGAATGCCGAAAATAATGGAAGACTTCCAAAGCATTTTTAAACTTCAGCGAAATTCCGAGAACAATGGAAGAGTTCGAAAGCATTTTTAAACATCAGGGAATTCTGAGAACAATTGAAGAGATCCAAGAATTTTTAAACTTCAGCAGAATTCCGAGAACAATGAAAGAGTTCCAAAGCATTGTTAAACATCAGCGGACTTCCCAAAGCAATGGAAGAGTTCCAAAGCATTTTTAAACTTCAGCAGAATTCTGAGAACAATGGAAGAATTCCAAAGAATTTTTAAACTTCAGCAGAATTCCGAGAACAATGGAAGAGTTTTAAAGCATTTTTAAACTTCAGCGGAATTCCGATAACAATGGAAGAGTTCCAAAGCATTTTTGAACTTCAGCCAAATTCCGAGAGCAATGGAAGAGTTCCAAAGCATTTTTAAACATCAGCGGAATTCCGAGAACAATGGAAGAGTTCCGAAGCATTTTTAAACTTCAGCGGAATTCCGAGAACAATGGAAGAGTTCCAATGCATTTTTCAACTTCAGCAGTATTCCGAGAACAATGGAAGAGTTCCAAAGCATTGTTAAACGTTATCGGTATTCTGAGAACAATGTAAGAGTTCCAAAGCATTGTTAAACATCTGTGGAATTCCAAGAACAATGGAAGAGTTCCAAAGAATTGTTACACATCAGCGGAATTAAAAAAAAATGAAAAAGTTCCAAAGAATTTTTAAACTTCAGCAGAATTACGAGAACAATGGACGAGTTCCAAAGTATTTTTAAACATCAGCGGAATTCCGAGAAGAATGGAAGAGCTCCAAAGCATTTTTAAACTTCAACAGAATTCTGAGAACAATCGAAGAATTCCAAAGCATTGTTAAATATCAGCGGTATTTCCAGAGTAATGGCAGAGTTCCAAAGCATTTTTAAACTTCAGCAGAATTCTGAGAACAATGGAAGAGTTTCAAAGCATTTTTAAACTTCAGCGGAATTCCGAGAACAATGGAAGAGTTCCAAAGCATTGTTAATCATCAGCAGAATTCCGAGACCAATGGAAGAGTTCTAAAGCATTTTTAAACTTCAGCGGAATTGCGAGAACAATGGAAGAATTCCAAAGCATTTTTTAACTTCAGCAGAATTCTGAGAACAATGGAAGAGTTTCAAAGCATTGTTAAACTTCAGCAGTATTCCGAGAACAATGGAAGAGTTTCAAAGCATTGTTAAACTTCAGTGGAATTCCGAGAACAATGGAAGAGTTCCAGAGCATTGTTAAACATCAGCGGAATTCCGAGAACAAGGGAAGAGTTCCAAAGCATTGTTACCCATCAGCGGAATTCAGAGAACAATGAAAAAGTTCCAAAGAATTTTTAAACTTCAGCAGAATTCCGAGAACAATGGAAGAGTTCTAAAGCATTGTTAAACATCAGCGGAATTCCGAGAACAATGGAAGAGCTCCAAAGCATTTTTAAACTTCAGCGGAATTCCGAGAACAATGGAAGAGTTCTAAAGCATTTTTAAACTTCAGCAGAATTCTGAGAACAATAGAAGAATTGCAAAGCATTGTTAAACATCAGAGGACTTCCCAGAACAATGGAAGAGTTCCAAAGCATTTTTAAACTTCAGCAGAATTCTGAGAACAATGGAAGAGTTCCAAAAAATTTTTAAACTTCAGCAGAATTCCGAGAAAAATGGAAGAGTTCCAAAGCATTTTTAAACTTCAGCAGAATTCTGAGAACAATAGAAGAATTGCAAAGCATTGTTAAACATCAGAGGACTTCCCAGAACAATGGAAGAGTTCCAAAGCATTTTTAAACTTCAGCAGAATTCTGAGAACAATGGAAGAGTTCCAAAGAATTTTTAAACTTCAGCAGAATTCCGAGAACAATGGAAGAGTTCCAAAGCATTGTTAAACATCAGCGGAATTCCGAGAACAATGGAAGAGCTCCAAAGGATTTTTAAACTCCAGCAGAATTCTGAGAACAATGGAAAAGTTCTAAAGCATTTTTAAACTTCAGCGGAATTCCGATAACAATGCAAGAGTTCCAAAGCATTTTTGAACTTCAGCGAAATTCCGAGAGCAATGGAAGATTTCCAAAGCATTTTTAAACTTCAACGGAATTCCGCGAACAATGGAAGAGCTCCAAAGCATTTTTAAACTTCAGCGGTATTCCGAGAACAATGGAAGAGTTCCAAAGCATTTTTAAACTTCAGCAGAATTCCAAAAATAATGGAAGTTTTCCAAAGCATTGTTAAACATCAGCAGAATTCCAAGAAAAATGGAAGAGTACCAAAGCATTGTTAAGCTTCAGCAGAATTCTGAGAACAGTGGAAGAGTTCCAAAGCATTTTTAAACTTCAGCAAAATTCTGAGAACAATGGAAGAATTCCAAAGAATTTTTAAACTTCAGCAGAATTCCGAGAACAATGGAAGAGTTTTAAAGCATTTTTAAACTTCAGCGGAATTCCGATAACAATGCAAGAGGTCCAAAGCATTTTTGAACTTCAGCCAAATTCCGAGAGCAATGGAAGAGTTCCAAAGCATTTTTAAACATCAGCAGAATTCCGACAATAATGGAAGAGTTCCAAAGCATTTTTAAACTTCAACGGAATTCCGCGAACAATGGAAGAGTTCCAAAGCATTTTTAAACTTCAACGGTATTCCGAGAACAATGGAACAGTCCAAAGCATTTTTAAACTTCAGCAGAATTCTGAGAACAATGGAAGTTTTCCAAAGCATTGTTAAACATCAGCAGAATTCCAAGAAAAATGGAAGAGTTACAAAGCATTGTTAAGCTTCAGCAGAATTCTGAGAACAGTGGAAGAGTTCCAATGCATTTTTAAACTTCAGCATTATTCTGAGAACAATGGAAGAGTACCAAAGCATTGATAAACTTCAGCGGAATTCCGAGAACAATGGAAGAGTTCCAATGCATTTTTCAACTAAAGCGGTATTCCGAGAACAATGGAAGAGTTCCAAAGCATTGTTAAACTTTATCGGTATTCTGAGAACAATGTAAGAGTTCCAAAACATTGTTAAACATCTGTGGAATTCCAAGAAAAATGGAAGAGTTCCAAAGAATTGTTACACATCAGCGGAATTAAAAAAAAATGAAAAAGTTCCAACGAATTTTTAAACTTCAGCAGAATTACGAGAACAATGGTCGAGTTCCAAAGTATTGTTAAACATCAGCGGAATTCCGATAAGAATGGAAGAGCTCCAAAGCATTTTTAAACTTCAGCAAAATTCCGAGAACAATGGAAGAGTTGCAAAGCATTTTTAAACTTCAGCAGAATTCTGAGAACAATCGAAGAATTCCAAAGCATTGTTAAATATCAGCGGAATTTTCAGAGTAATGGCAGAGTTCCAAAGCATTTTAAACTTCAGCAGAATTCTGAGAACAATGGAAGAGTTTCAAAGCATTTTTAAACTTCATCGGAATTCCGAGAACAATAGAAGTGTTCCAGATCATTTTTAAACTTCAGCGGAATTCCGAGAACAATGGAAAAGTTGCAAAGCATTGTTAAACATCAGCAGAATTCCGAGAACAATGGAAGAGTTCCAAAGCTGGTTAAACATAAGCAGAATTCCGAGAACAATGAAAGAGTTCCAAAGCATTTTTAAACTTCAGCGAAATTCTAAGAACAATGGAAGAGTTCCAAAGCATTGCTAAACTTCAGCGCAATTCCGAGAACAATGGAAGAGTTCCAAAGCAGTTTTAAACTTCAGCAGAATACCGAGAACAATGGAAGAGTTCCAAAGCATTTTTAAACTTTCTGAGAATTCCGAGAACAGTGGAAGAGTTCCAAAGCTTCATTAAACATCAGTTGAATTCCAAGAAGAATGGAAGAGTTCCAAAGCATTTTTAAACTTCAGCGGAATTCCGCGAACAATGGAAGAGTTGCAAAGCATTTTTAAGCTCCAGCAGAATTCCGAGAACAATGGAAGAGTTCCAAAGCATTTTTAAATTTCAGCGGAATTCTGAGAACAATGGAAGAGTTCCAAAGCATTGTTAAAATTCAGCAGAATTCCAAGAACAATGGAAGAGTTCCAAAGCATTTTTGATCTTCAGCGGAAGTCCGATAACAATGGAAGAGTTCCAAAGCATTTTTAAACTTCAGCGGAATTCCGAGAATAATGGAAGAGTTCCAAAGCATTTTTAACCTTCAACGGAATTCCGAGAACAATGGAAGAGTTCCAAAGCATTTTTAAACTTCAGCGGAATTCCGAGAACAATGAAAGAGTTCCAAAGCATTTTTGATCTTCAGCGGAAGTCCGATAACAATGGAAGAGTTCCAAAGCATTTTTAAACTTCAGCAGAATTCCGAGAATAATGGAAGAGTTCCAAAGCATTGTTAAACATCAGCAGAATTCCGAGAACAATGGAAGAGTTCCAAAGCATTTTTAAACTTCAGCGGAATTCTTAGAACAATGGAACAATTCCAAAGCATTTTTTAACTTCAGCAGAATTCTGAGCACAATGGAAGAGTTCCAATGCATTTTTAAACTTCAGCAGTATTCCGAGAATAATGGAAGAGTTTCAAAGCATTGTTAAACTTCAGCGCAATTCCGAGAACAATGGAAGAGTTCCAAAGCATTGTTAAACTTCAGCTAAATTCCGAGAACAATGGAACAGTTCCAGAGCCTTGTTAAACATCAGCGGAATTCCGAGAACAAGAGAAGAGTTCCAAAGCATTGTTACCCATCATCGGAATTCAGAGAACAATGAAAAAGTTCCAAAGAATTTTTAAACTTCAGCAGAACTCCGAGAACAATGGAAGAGTTCCAAAGCATTGTTAAACATCAGCGGAATTCCGAGAACAATGGAAGAGCTCCAAAGCATTTTTAAACTTCAGCTGATTTCCGATAACAATGGAAGAGTTCCAAAGCATTTTTGAACTTCAGCGAAATTCCGAGAGCAATGGAAGAGTTCCAAAGCATTTTTAAACTTCAACGGAACTCCGCGAACAATGGAAGAGTTCCAAAGCATTTTTTAACTTCAGCGGTATTCCGAAAACAATGGAACAGTTCCAAAGCATTTTTAAAGTTCAGCAGAATTCCGAGAACAATGGAAGTTTTCCAAAGCATTGTTAAACATCAACAGAATTCCAAGAAAAATGGAAGAGTTCCAAAGCATTGTTAAGCTTCAGCAGAATTCTGAGAACAGTGGAAGAGTTCCAATGCATTTTTAAACTTCAGCATTATTCTGAGAACAATGGAAGAGTACCAAAGCATTGATAAACTTCAGCAGAATTCCGAGAACAATGGAAGAGTTCCAATGCATTTTTCAACTTCAGCAGTATTCCGAGAACAATGGAAGAGTTCCAAAGCATTGTTAAACTTTATCGGTATTCTGAGAACAATGTAAGAGTTCCAAAACATTGTTAAACATCTGTGGAATTCCAAGAATAATGGAAGAGTTCCAAAGAATTGTTACACATCAGCGAAATTCAAAACAAATGAAAAAGTTCCAAAGAATTTTTAAACTTCAGCAGAATTACGAGAACAATGGACGAGTTCCAAAGTATTGTTAAACATCAGCGGAATTCCGAGAAGAATGGAAGAGCTCCAAAGCATTTTTAGACTTCAGTAAAATTCCGAGAACAATGGAAGAGTTCCAAAGCATTTTTAAACTTCAGCAGAATTCTGAGAACAATCGAAGAATTCCAAAGCATTGTTAAATATCAGCGGAATTTCCAGAATAATGGCAGAGTTCCAAAGCATTTTTAAACTTCAGCAGAATTCTGAGAACAATGGAAGAGTTTCAAGGCGTTTTTAAACTTCATCGGAATTCCGAGAACAATAGAAGAGTTCCAGAGCATTTTTAAACTTCAGCGGAATTCCGAGAACAATGGAAAAGTTGCAAAGCATTGTTAAACATCAGCAGAATTCCGAGAACAATGGAAGAGTTCCAAAGCTTGTTAAACATAAGCAGAATTCCGAGAACAATGAAAGAGTTCCAAAGCATTTTTAAACTTCAGCGAAATTCTAAGAACAATGGAAGAATACCAAAGCATTTTTAAACTTCAGCGGAATGCCGAAAATAATGGAAGACTTCCAAAGCATTTTTAAACTTCAGCGAAATTCCGAGAACAATGGAAGAGTTCGAAAGCATTTTTAAACATCAGGGAATTCTGAGAACAATTGAAGAGATCCAAGAATTTTTAAACTTCAGCAGAATTCCGAGAACAATGAAAGAGTTCCAAAGCATTGTTAAACATCAGCGGACTTCCCAAAGCAATGGAAGAGTTCCAAAGCATTTTTAAACTTCAGCAGAATTCTGAGAACAATGGAAGAATTCCAAAGAATTTTTAAACTTCAGCAGAATTCCGAGAACAAAGGAAGAGTTTTAAAGCATTTTTAAACTTCAGCGGAATTCCGATAACAATGCAAGAGGTCCAAAGCATTTTTGAACTTCAGCCAAATTCCGAGAGCAATGGAAGAGTTCCAAAGCATTTTTAAACATCAGCAGAATTCCGACAATAATGGAAGAGTTCCAAAGCATTTTTAAACTTCAACGGAATTCCGCGAACAATGGAAGAGTTCCAAAGCATTTTTAAACTTCAACGGTATTCCGAGAACAATGGAACAGTCCAAAGCATTTTTAAACTTCAGCAGAATTCTGAGAACAATGGAAGTTTTCCAAAGCATTGTTAAACATCAGCAGAATTCCAAGAAAAATGGAAGAGTTACAAAGCATTGTTAAGCTTCAGCAGAATTTTGAGAACAGTGGAAGAGTTCCAATGCATTTTTAAACTTCAGCATTATTCTGAGAACAATGGAAGAGTACCAAAGCATTGATAAACTTCAGCGGAATTCCGAGAACAATGGAAGAGTTCCAATGCATTTTTCAACTAAAGCGGTATTCCGAGAACAATGGAAGAGTTCCAAAGCATTGTTAAACTTTATCGGTATTCTGAGAACAATGTAAGAGTTCCAAAACATTGTTAAACATCTGTGGAATTCCAAGAAAAATGGAAGAGTTCCAAAGAATTGTTACACATCAGCGGAATTAAAAAAAAATGAAAAAGTTCCAACGAATTTTTAAATTTCAGCAGAATTACGAGAACAATGGTCGAGTTCCAAAGTATTGTTAAACATCAGCGGAATTCCGATAAGAATGGAAGAGCTCCAAAGCATTTTTAAACTTCAGCAAAATTCCGAGAACAATGGAAGAGTTCCAAAGCATTTTTAAACTTCAGCAGAATTCTGAGAACAATCGAAGAATTCCAAAGCATTGTTAAATATCAGCGGAATTTTCAGAGTAATGGCAGAGTTCCAAAGCATTTTTAAACTTCAGCAGAATTCTGAGAACAATGGAAGAGTTTCAAAGCATTTTTAAACTTCATCGGAATTCCGAGAACAATAGAAGTGTTCCAGATCATTTTTAAACTTCAGCGGAATTCCGAGAACAATGGAAAAGTTTCAAAGCATTGTTAAACATCAGCAGAATTCCGAGAACAATGGAAGAGTTCCAAAGCTGGTTAAACATAAGCAGAATTCCGAGAACAATGAAAGAGTTCCAAAGCATTTTTAAACTTCAGCGAAATTCTAAGAACAATGGAAGAGTTCCAAAGCATTGCTAAACTTCAGCGCAATTCCGAGAACAATGGAAGAGTTCCAAAGCAGTTTTAAACTTCAGCAGAATACCGAGAACAATGGAAGAGTTCCAAAGCATTTTTAAACTTTCTGAGAATTCCGAGAGCAATGGAAGAGTTCCAAAGCTTCATTAAACATCAGTTGAATTCCAAGAAGAATGGAAGAGTTCCAAAGCATTTTTAAACTTCAGCGGAATTCCGCGAACAATGGAAGAGTTCCAAAGCATTTTTAAGCTCCAGCAGAATTCCGAGAACAATGGAAGAGTTCCAAAGCATTTTTAAATTTCAGCGGATTTCTGAGAACAATGGAAGAGTTCCAAAGCATTGTTAAAATTCAGCGGAATTCCAAGAACAATGGAAGAGTTCCAAAGCATTTTTGATCTTCAGCGGAAGTCCGATAACAATGGAAGAGTTCCAAAGCATTTTTAAACTTCAGCGGAATTCCGAGAATAATGGAAGAGTTCCAAAGCATTTTTAACCTTCAACGGAATTCCGAGAACAATGGAAGAGTTCCAAAGCATTTTTAAACTTCAGCGGAATTCCGAGATCAATGAAAGAGTTCCAAAGCATTTTTGATCTTCAGCGGAAGTCCGATAACAATGGAAGAGTTCCAAAGCATTTTTAAACTTCAGCGGAATTCCGAGAATAATGGAAGAGTTCCAAAGCATTGTTAAACATCAGCAGAATTCCGAGAACAATGGAAGAGTTCCAAAGCATTTTTAAACTTCAGCGGAATTCTTAGAACAATGGAACAATTCCAAAGCATTTTTTAACTTCAGCAGAATTCTGAGCACAATGGAAGAGTTCCAATGCATTTTTAAACTTCAGCAGTATTCCGAGAATAATAGAAGAGTTCCAAAGCATTGTTAAACTTCAGCGCAATTCCGAGAACAATGGAAGAGTTCCAAAGCATTGTTAAACTTCAGCTAAATTCCGAGAACAATGGAACAGTTCCAGAGCCTTGTTAAACATCAGCGGAATTCCGAGAACAAGAGAAGAGTTCCAAAGCATTGTTACCCATCATCGGAATTCAGAGAACAATGAAAAAGTTCCAAAGAATTTTTAAACTTCAGCAGAACTCCGAGAACAATGGAAGAGTTCCAAAGCATTGTTAAACATCAGCGGAATTCCGAGAACAATGGAAGAGCTCCAAAGCATTTTTAAACTTCAGCTGATTTCCGATAACAATGGAAGAGTTCCAAAGCATTTTTAAACTTCAGCGGAATTCCGAGAACAATGGAAGAGTTACGAAGCATTTTTAAACTTCAGCGAAATTCTAAGAACAATGGAAGAGTTCCAAAGCATTTTTAAACTTTCTCAGAATTCCGAGAACAATGGAAGAGTTCCAAAGCTTTGGTAAACATCAGTTGAATTTCAAGAACAATGGAAGAGTTCCAAAGCATTTTTAAACTTCAGCGGAATTCCGAGAACAATGTAAGAGTTCCAAAGCGTTTTTAAACTCCAGCAGAATTCCGAGAACAATGGAAGAGTTCCAAAGCATTTTTAAATTTCAGCGGAATTCTGAGAACACTGGAAGAGTTCCAAAGCATTGATAAACTTCAGCGGAATTCCGAGACCAATGGAAGAGTTCCAAAGCATTTTTAAACTTCAGCGGAATTCCGAGAACAATGGAAGAGTTTCAAAGTATTTTAAACATCAGTGGAATTTCGAGAACAAAGGAAGAGTTCCAAAGCATTTTTGAACTTCAGCGGAATTCCGAGAACAATGGAAGAGTTCCAAAGCATTTTTAAACTTCAACGGAATTCCGAGAATAATGGAAGAGTTCCAAAGCATTTTTAAACTTCAGCGGAATTCCGAGAACAATGGAAGAGTTCCAAAACATTGTTAAACATCAGCGGACTTCCCAGAGCAATGGAAGAGTTCCAAAGCATTTTTAAACTTCAGCAGAATTCAGAGAACAATGGAAGAGTTCCAAAGAATTTTTAAACTTCAGCAGAATTCCGAGAACAATGGAAGAGTTCTAAAGCATTTTTAAACTTCAGCGGAATTCCGATAACTATGCAAGAGTTCCAAAGCATTTTTGAACTTCAGCCAAATTCCGATAGCAATGGAAGATTTCCAAAGCATTTTTAAACATCAGCAGAATTCCGACAATAATGGAAGAGTTCCAAAGCATTTTTAAACTTCAACGGAATTCCGCGAACAATGGAAGAGTTCCAAAGCATTTTTAAACTTCAGCGGTATTCCGAGAACAATGGAACAGTTCCAAAGCATTTTTAAAGTTCAGCAGAATTCCGAGAACAATGGAAGTTTTCCAAAGCATTGTTAAACATCAACAGAATTCCAAGAAAAATGGAAGAGTTTCAAAGCATTGTTAAGCTTCAGCAGAATTCTGAGAACAGTGGAAGAGTTCCAATGCATTTTTAAACTTCAGCATTATCCTGAGAACAATGGAAGAGTACCAAAGCATTGATAAACTTCAGCGGAATTCCGAGAACAATGGAAGAGTTCCAATGCATTTTTCAACTTCAGCAGTATTCCGAGAACAATGGAAGAGTTCCAAAGCATTGTTAAACTTTATCGGTATTCTGAGAACAATGTAAGAGTTCCAAAACATTGTTAAACATCTGTGGAATTCCAAGAATAATGGAAGAGTTCCAAAGAATTGTTACACATCAGCGAAATTCAAAAAAAATGAAAAAGTTCCAAAGAATTTTTAAACTTCAGCAGAATTACGAGAACAATGGACGAGTTCCAAAGTATTGTTAAACATCAGCGGAATTCCGAGAAGAATGGAAGAGCTCCAAAGCATTTTTAGTCTTCAGCAAAATTCCGAGAACAATGGAAGAGTTCCAAAGCATTTGTAAACTTCAGCAGAATTCTGAGAACAATGGAATAGTTTCAAGGCGTTTTTAAACTTCATCGGAATTCCGAGAACAATAGAAGAATTCCAGAGCATTTTTAAACTTCAGCGGAATTCCGAGAACAATGGAAAAGTTGCAAAGCATTGTTAAACATCAGCAGAATTCCGAGAACAATGGAAGAGTTCCAAAGCTTGTTAAACATAAGCAGAATTCCGAGAACAATGAAAGAGTTCAAAGCATTTTTAAACTTCAGCGAAATTCTAAGAACAATGGAAGAATTCCAAAGCATTGTTAAACATCAGCAGAATTCCGAGAACAATGGAAGAGTTCCAAAGCATTTTTAAACTTCAGCGGAATTCCGAGAACAATGGAAGAATTCCAAAGCATTTTTTAATTTCAGCGAAATTCCGAGAACAATGGAAGAATACCAAAGCATTTTTAAACTTCAGCGGAATGCCGAAAATAATGGAAGACTTCCAAAGCATTTTTAAACTTCAGCGAAATTCCGAGAATAATGGAAGAGTTCCAAAGCAATTTTAAACTTCAACGGAATCCCGAGAACAATGGAAGAGTTCCAAAGCATTTTTAAACATCAGGGAATTCTGAGAACAATTGAAGAGTTCCAAAGAATTTTTAAACTTCAGCAGAATTCCGAGAACAATGAAAGAGTTCCAAAGCATTGTTAAACATCAGCGGACTTCCCAGAGCAATGGAAGAGTTCCAAAGCATTTTTAAACTTCAGCAGAATTCTGAGAACAATGGAAGAGTTCCAAAGAATTTTTAAACTTCAGCAGAATTCCGAGAACAATGGAAGAGTTCTAAAGCATTTTTAAACTTCAGCGGAATTCCAATAACAATGCAAGAGTTCCAAAGCATTTTTAAACATCAGCAGAATTCCGACAATAATGGAAGAGTTCCAAAGCATTTTTAAACTTCAACGGA
Organism: Phyllobates terribilis; assembly: GCF_046119375.1. NCBI lineage: Eukaryota > Metazoa > Chordata > Amphibia > Anura > Dendrobatidae > Phyllobates > Phyllobates terribilis. The sequence goes on along the minus strand of NW_027363040.1, from coordinate 486,304 downwards.
ATTCCGCTAACAATGGAAGAGTTCCAAAGCATTTTTAAACTTCAACGGTATTCCGAGAACAATGGAACAGTCCAAAGCATTTTTAAACTTCACCAGAATTCCGAGAACAATGGAAGTTTTCCAAAGCATTGTTAAACATCAGCAGAATTCCAAGAAAAATGGAAGAGTTACAAAGCATTGTTAAGCTTCAGCAGAATTCTGAGAACAGTGGAAGAGTTCCAATGCATTTTTAAACTTCAGCATTATTCTGAGAACAATGGAAGAGTACCAAAGCATTGATAAACTTCAGCGGAATTCCGAGAACAATGGAAGAGTTCCAATGCATTTTTCAACTTCAGCGGTATTCCGAGAACAATGGAAGAATTCCAAAACATTGTTAAACTTTATCGGTATTCTGAGAACAATGTAAGAGTTCCAAAACATTGTTAAACATCTGTGGAATTCCAAGAATAATGGAAGAGTTCCAAAGAATTGTTACACATCAGCGGAATTAAAAAAAAATGAAAAAGTTCCAAAGAATTTTTAAACTTCAGCAGAATTACGAGAACAATGGTCGAGTTCCAAAGTATTGTTAAACATCAGCGGAATTCCGATAAAAATGGAAGAGCTCCAAAGCATTTTTAAACTTCAGCAAAATTCCGAGAACAATGGAAGAGTTCCAAAGCATTTTTAAACTTGAGCAGAATTCTGAGAACAATCGAAGAATTCCAAAGCATTGTTAAATATCAGCGGAATTTTCAGAGTAATGGCAGAGTTTCAAAGCATTTTTAAACTTCAGCAGAATTCTGAGAACAATGGAAGAGTTTCAAAGCGTCTTTAAACTTCATCGGAATTCCGAGAACAATAGAAGCGTTCCAGAGCATTTTTAAACTTCAGCGGAATTCCGAGAACAATGGAAAAGTTGCAAAGCATTGTTAAACATCAGCAGAATTCCGAGAACAATGGAAGAGTTCCAAAGCTTGTTAAACATAAGCAGAATTCCGAGAACAATGAAAGAGTTCCAAAGCATTTTTAAACTTCAGCGAAATTCTAAGAACAATGGAAGAGTTCCAAAGCATTGTTAAACTTCAGCGCAATTCCGAGAACAATGGAAGAGTTCCAAACTAGTTTTAAACTTCAGCAGAATACCGAGAACAATGGAAGAGTTCCAAAGCATTTTTAAACTTTCTGAGAATTCCGAGAACAATGGAAGAGTTCCAAAGCTTCATTAAACATCAGTTGAATTCCAAGAAGAATGGAAGAGTTCCAAAGCATTTTTAAACTTCAGCGGAATTCCGCGAACAATGGAAGAGTTCCAAAGCATTTTTAAGCTCCAGCAGAATTCCGAGAACAATGGAAGAGTTCCAAAGCATTTTTAAATTTCAGCGGAATTCTGAGAACAATGGAAGAGTTCCAAAGCATTGTTAAAATTCAGCGGAATTCCAAGAACAATGGAAGAGTTCCAAAGCATTTTTGATCTTCAGCGGAAGTCCGATAACAATGGAAGAGTTCCAAAGCATTCTTAAACTTCAGCGGAATTCCGAGAATAATGGAAGAGTTCCAAAGCATTTTTAACCTTCAACGGAATTCCGAGAACAATGGAAGAGTTCCAAAGCATTTTTAAACTTCAGCGGAATTCCGAGAACAATGAAAGAGTTCCAAAGCATTTTTGATCTTCAGCGGAAGTCCGATAACAATGGAAGAGTTCCAAAGCATTTTTAAACTTCAGCGGAATTCCGAGAATAATGGAAGAGTTCCAAAGCATTGTTAAACATCAGCAGAATTCCGAGAACAATGGAAGAGTTCCAAAGCATTTTTAAACTTCATCAGAATTCTGAGAACAATCGAAGAATTCCAAAGCATTGTTAAATATCAGCGGAATTTTCAGAGTAATGGCAGAGTTCCAAAGCATTTTTAAACTTCAGCAGAATTCTGAGAACAATGGAAGAGTTTCAAAGCATTTTTAAACTTCATCGGAATTCCGAGAACAATAGAAGTGTTCCAGAGCATTTTTAACTTCAGCGGAATTCCGAGAACAATGGAAAAGTTGCAAAGCATTGTTAAACATCAGCAGAATTCCGAGAACAATGGAAGAGTTCCAAAGCTTGTTAAACATAAGCAGAATTCCGAGAACAATGAAAGAGTTCCAAAGCATTTTTAAACTTCAGCGAAATTCTAAGAACAATGGAAGAGTTCCAAAGCATTGCTAAACTTCAGCGCAATTCCGAGAACAATGGTAGAGTTCCAAAGCAGTTTTAAACTACAGCAGAATACCGAGAACAATGGAAGAGTTCCAAAGCATTTTTAAACTTTCCGAGAATTCCGAGAACAATGGAAGAGTTCCAAAGCTTCATTAAACATTAGTTGAATTCCAAGAAGAATGGAAGAGTTCCAAAGCATTTTTAAACTTCAGCGGAATTCCGCGAACAATGAAAGAGTTCCAAAGCATTTTTAAGCTCCAGCAGAATTCCGAGAACAATGGAAGAGTTCCAAAGAATTTTTAAATTTCAGCGGAATTCTGAGAACAATGGAAGAGTTCCAAAGCATTGCTAAAATTCAGCGGAATTCCAAGAACAATGGAAGAGTTCCAAAGCATTTTTGATCTTCAGCGGAAGTCCGATAACAATGGAAGAGTTCCAAAGCATTTTTAAACTTCAGCGGAATTCCGAGAATAATGGAAGTGTTCCAAAGCATTTTTAACCTTCAATGGAATTCCTAGAACAATGTAAGAGTTCCAAAGCATTTTTAAACTTCAGCGGAATTCCGAGAACAATGAAAGAGTTCCAAAGCATTTTTGATCTTCAGCGGAAGTCCGATAACAATGGAAGAGTTCCAAAGCATTTTTAAACTTCAGCGGAATTCCGAGAATAATGGAAGAGATCCAAAGCATTGTTAAACATCAGCAGAATTCCGAGAACAATGGAAGAGTTCCAAAGCATTTTTAAACTTCAGCGGAATTCTTAGAACAATGGAACAATTCCAAAGCATTTTTTAACTTCAGCAGAATTCTGAGCACAATGGAAGAGTTCCAAAGCATTTTTAAACTTCAACAGAATTCTGAGAACAATGGAAGAATTGCAAAGCATTGTTAAACATCAGCGGACTTCCCAGAACAATGGAAGAGTTCCAAAGCATTTTTAAACTTCAGCAGAATTCTGAGAACAATGGAAGAGTTTCAAAGCATTGTTAAACTTCAGCGCAATTCCGAGAACAATGGAAGAGTTCCAAAGCATTGTTAAACTTCAGCGGAATTCGGAGAACAATGGAACAGTTCCAGAGCATTGTTAAACATCAGCGGAATTCCGAGAACAAGAGAAGAGTTCCAAAGCATTGTTACCCATCATCGGAATTCAGAGAACAATGAAAAAGTTCCAAAGAATTTTTAAATTTCAGCGGAATTCTGAGAACAATGGAAGAGTTCCAAAGCATTGATAAACTTCAGCTGAATTCCGAGACCAATGGAAGAGTTCCAAAGCATTTTTAAACTTCAGCGGAATTCCGAGAACAATGGAAGAGTTTCAAAGCATTTTAAACATCAGTGGAATTTCGAGAACAAAAGAAGAGTTCCAAAGCATTTTTGAACTTCAGCGGAATTCCGAGAACAATGGAAGAGTTCCAAAGCATTTTTAAACTTCATCGGAATTCTGAGAATAATGGAAGAGTTCCAAAGCATTTTTAAACTTCAACAGAATTCCGAGAACAATGGAAGAGTTCCAAAGCATTTTTAAACTTCAGCGGAATTCTGAGAACAATGGAAGTGTTCCAAAGCATTTTTAAACTTCAGCGGAATTCCGAGAACAATGGAAGAGTTCCAAAACATTGTTAAACATCAGCAGAATTCCGAGAACAATGGAAGAGTTCCAAAGCATTTTTAAACTTCAGCAGAATTCCGAGAACAATGGAAGAATTCCAAAGCAATTTTTAACTTCAGCAGAATTCTGAGAACAATGGAAGAGTTCCAATGCATTTTTAAACTTCAGCAGTATTCTGAGAAGAATGGAAGAGTTTCAAAGCATTGTTAAACTTCAGCGGAATTCCGAGAACAATGGAAGAGTTCCAAAGCATTGTTAAACTTCAGCGGAATTCCGAGAAAAATGGAAGATTTCCAGAGCATTGTTAAACATCAGCGGAATTCCGAGAACAAGGGAAGAGTTCCAAAGCATTGTTACCCATCAGCGCAATTCAGAGAACAATGAAAAAGTTCCAAAGAAATTTTAAACTTCAGCAGAATTCCGAGAACAATGGAAGAGTTCCAAAGCATTGTTAAACATCAGCGGAATTCCGAGAACAATGGAAGAGCTCCAAAGCATTTTTAAATTTCAGCGGAATTCCGAGAACAATGGAGGAGTTCCTAAGCATTTTTAAACTTCAGCAAAATTCTGAGAACAATGGAGGGATTGCAAAGCATTGTTAAACATCAGCGGACTTCCCAGAGCAATGGAAGAGTTCCAAAGCATTTTTAAACTTCAGCAGAATTCTGAGAACAATGGAAGAGTTCCAAAGATTTTTTAAACTTCAGCAGAATTCCGAGAACAATGGAAGAGTTCTAAAGCATTTTTAAACTTCAGCAGAATTCCGATAACTATGCAAGAGTTCCAAAGCATTTTTGAACTTCAGCCAAATTCCGAGAGCAATGGAAGATTTCCAAAGCATTTTTAAACATCAGCAGAATTCCGACAATAATGGAAGAGTTCCAAAGCATTTTTAAACTTCAACGGAATTCCGCGAACAAGGGAAGAGTTCCAAAGCATTTTTAAACTTCAACGGTATTCCGAGAACAATGGAACAGTTCCAAAGCATTTTTAAACTTCAGCAGAATTCCGAGAACAATGGAAGAGTTCCAAAGCATTGTTAAGCTTCAGCAGAATTCTGAGAACAGTGGAAGAGTTCCAATGCATTTTTAAACTTCAGCATTATTCTGAGAAAAATGGAAGAGTACCAAAGCATTGATAAACTTCAGCGGAATTCCGAGAACAATGGAAGAGTTCCAATGCATTTTTCAACTTCAGCGGTTTTCCGAGAACAATGGAAGAGTTCCAAAGCATTGTTAAACTTTATCGGTATTCTGAGAACAATGTAAGAGTTCCAAAACATTGTTAAACATCTGTGGAATTCCAAGAATAATGGAAGAGTTCCAAAGAATTGTTACACATCAGCGGAATTCAAAAAAAACAAAAAAGTTCCAAAGAATTTTTAAACTTCAGCAGAAGTACGAGAACAATGGTCGAGTTCCAAAGTATTGTTAAACATCAGCGGAATTCCGAGAAGGATGGAAGAGCTCCAAAGCATTTTTAAACTTCAGCAAAATTCCGAGAACAATGGAAGAGTTCCAAAGCATTTTTAAACTTCAGCAGAATTCTGAGAACAATCGAAGAATTGCAAAGCATTGTTAAATATCAGCGGAATTTCCAGAGTAATGGCAGAGTTCCAAAGCATTTTTAAACTTCAGCAGAATTCTGAGAACAATGGAAGAGTTTCAAAGCGTTTTTAAACTTCATCGGAATTCCGAGAACAATAGAAGAGTTCCAGAGCATTTTTAAACTTCAGCGGAATTCCGAGAACAATGGAAAAGTTGCAAAGCATTGTTAAACATCAGCAGAATTCCGAGAACAATGGAAGAGTTCCAAAGCTTGTTAAACATAAGCAGAATTCCGAGAACAATGAAAGAGTTCCAAAGCATTTTTAAACATCAGCGAAATTCTAAGAACAATGCAAGAGTTCCAAAGCATTGCTAAACTTCAGCGCAATTCCGAGAACAATGGAAGAGTTCCAAAGCAGTTTTAAACTTCAGCCGAATACCGAGAACAATGGAAGAGTTCCAAAGCATTTTTAAACTTTCTGAGAATTCCGAGAACAATGGAAGAGTTCCAAAGCTTCATTAAACATCATTTGAATTCCAAGAAGAATGTAAGAGTTCCAAAGCATTTTTAAACTTCAGCGGAATTTCGAGAACAATGGAAGAGTTCCAAAGCATTTTTAAGCTCCAGCAGAATTCCGAGAACAATGGAAGAGTTCCAAAGCATTTTTAAATTTCAGCGGAATTCTGAGAACAATGGAAGAGTTCCAAAGCATTGTTAAAATTCAGCGGAATTCCAAGAACAATAGAAGAGTTCCAAAGCATTTTTAATCTTCAGCGGAAGTCCGATAACAATGGAAGAGTTCCAAAGCATTTTTAACTTCAGCGGAATTCCGAGAATAATGGAAGAGTTCTAAAGCATTTTTAACCTTCAACGGAATTCCGAGAACAATGGAAGAGTTCCAAAGCATTTTTAAACTTCAGCGGAATTCCGAGAACAATGGAAGAGTTCCAAAGCATTTTTGATCTTCAGCGGAAGTCCGATAACAATGGAAGAGTTCCAAAGCATTTTTGATCTTCAGTGGAAGTCCGATAACAATGGAAGAGTTCCAAAGCATTTTTAAACTTCAGCGGAATTCCGAGAACAATGGAAGAGTTCCAAAGCATTTTTAAACTTCAGCGGAATTCCGAGAACAATGGAAGAATTCCAAAGCATTGTTAAACATCAGCAGAATTCCGAGAACAATGGAAGAGTTCCAAAGCATTTTTAAACTTCAGCGGAATTCCGAAAACAATGGAAGAGTTCCAAAGCATTTTTTAATTTCAGCGAAATTCCGAGAACAATGGAAGAATACCAAAGCATTTTTAAACTTCAGCGGAATGCCGAAAATAATGGAAGAGTTCCAAAGCATTTTTAAACTTCAGCGAAATTCCGAGAATAATGGAAGAGTTCCAAAGCAATTTTAAACTTCAACGGAATTCCGAGAACAATGGAAGAGTTCCAAAGCATTTTAAAACATCAGGGAATTCTGAGAACAATTGAAGAGTTCCAAGAATTTTTAAACTTCAGCAGAATTCCGAGAACAATGAAAGAGTTCCAAAGCATTGTTAAACATCAGCAGAATTCCGAGAACAATGGAAGAGTTCCAAAGCATTTTTAAACTTCAGCGGAATTCCGAGAACAATGGAACAATTCCAAAGCATTTTTTAACTTCAGCAGAATTCTGAGCACAGTGGAAGAGTTCCAATGCATTTTTAAACTTCAGCAGTATTCCGAGAATAATGGAAGAGTTTCAAAGCATTGTTAAACTTCAGCGCAATTCCGAGAACAATGGAAGAGTTACAAAGCATTGTTAAACTTCAGCGGAATTCCGAGAAAAATGGAAGAGTTCCAGAGCATTGTTAAACATCAGCGGAATTCCGAGAACAAGGGAAGAGTTCCAAAGCATTGTTACCCATCAGCGCAATTCAGAGAACAATGAAAAAGTTCCAAAGAAATTTTAAACTTCAGCAGAATTCCGAGAACAATGCAAGAGTTCCAAAGCATTTTTAAACATCAGCGGAATTCCGAGAACAATGGAAGAGCTCCAAAGCATTTTGAAACTTCAGCGGAATTCCGAGAACAATGGAAGAGTTCCTAAGCATTTTTAAACTTCAGCAAAATTCTGAGAACAATGGAGGGATTGCAAAGCATTGTTAAACATCAGCGGACTTCCCAGAGCAATGGAAGAGTTCCAAAGCATTTTTAAACTTCAGCAGAATTCTGAGAACAATGGAAGAGTTCCAAAGAATTTTTAAACTTCAGCAGAATTCCGAGAACAATGGAAGAGTTCTAAAGCATTTTTAAACTTCAGCGGAATTCCGATAACTATGCAAGAGTTCCAAAGCATTTTTGAACTTCAGCCAAGTTCCGAGAGCAATGGAAGATTTCCAAAGCATTTTTAAACATCAGCAGAATTCCGACAATAATGGAAGAGCTCCAAAGCATTTTTAAACTTCAACGGAATTCCGCGAACAAGGGAAGAGTTCCAAAGCATTTTTAAACTTCAACGGTATTCCGAGAACAATGGAACAGTTCCAAAGCATTTTTAAACTTCAGCAGAATTCCGAGAACAATGGAAGAGTTCCAAAGCATTGTTAAGCTTCAGCAGAATTCTGAGAACAGTGGAAGAGTTCCAATGCATTTTTAAACTTCAGCATTATTCTGAGAAAAATGGAAGAGTACCAAAGCATTGATAAACTTCAGCGGAATTCCGAGAACAATGGAAGAGTTCCAATGCATTTTTCAACTTCAGCGGTTTTCCGAGAACAATGGAAGAGTTCCAAAGCATTGTTAAACTTTATCGGTATTCTGAGAACAATGTAAGAGTTCCAAAACATTGTTAAACATCTGTGGAATTCCAAGAATAATGGAAGAGTTCCAAAGAATTGTTACACATCAGCGGAATTCAAAAAAAACAAAAAAGTTCCAAAGAATTTTTAAACTTCAGCAGAATTACGAGAACAATGGTCGAGTTCCAAAGTATTGTTAAACATCAGCGGAATTCCGAGAAGGATGGAAGAGCTCCAAAGCATTTTTAAACTTCAGCAAAATTCCGAGAACAATGGAAGAGTTCCAAAGCATTTTTAAACTTCAGCAGAATTCTGAGAACAATCGAAGAATTGCAAAGCATTGTTAAATATCAGCGGAATTTCCAGAGTAATGGCAGAGTTCCAAAGCATTTTTAAACTTCAGCAGAATTCTGAGAACAATGGAAGAGTTTCAAAGCGTTTTTAAACTTCATCGGAATTCCGAGAACAATAGAAGAGTTCCAGAGCATTTTTAAACTTCAGCGGAATTCCGAGAACAATGGAAAAGTTGCAAAGCATTGTTAAACATCAGCAGAATTCCGAGAACAATGGAAGAGTTCCAAAGCTTGTTAAACATAAGCAGAATTCCGAGAACAATGAAAGAGTTCCAAAGCATTTTTAAACATCAGCGAAATTCTAAGAACAATGCAAGAGTTCCAAAGCATTGCTAAACTTCAGCGCAATTCCGAGAACAATGGAAGAGTTCCAAAGCAGTTTTAAACTTCAGCCGAATACCGAGAACAATGGAAGAGTTCCAAAGCATTTTTAAACTTTCTGAGAAATCCGAGAACAATGGAAGAGTTCCAAAGCTTCATTAAACATCATTTGAATTCCAAGAAGAATGTAAGAGTTCCAAAGCATTTTTAAACTTCAGCGGAATTCCGAGAACAATGGAAGAGTTCCAAAGCATTTTTAAGCTCCAGCAGAATTCCGAGAACAATGGAAGAGTTCCAAAGCATTTTTAAATTTCAGCGGAATTCTGAGAACAATGGAAGAGTTCCAAAGCATTGTTAAAATTCAGCGGAATTCCAAGAACAATAGAAGAGTTCCAAAGCATTTTTAATCTTCAGCGGAAGTCCGATAACAATGGAAGAGTTCCAAAGCATTTTTAACTTCAGCGGAATTCCGAGAATAATGGAAGAGTTCTAAAGCATTTTTAACCTTCAACGGAATTCCGAGAACAATGGAAGAGTTCCAAAGCATTTTTAAACTTCAGCGGAATTCCGAGAACAATGGAAGAGTTCCAAAGCATTTTTGATCTTCAGCGGAAGTCCGATAACAATGGAAGAGTTCCAAAGCATTTTTGATCTTCAGCGGAAGTCCGATAACAATGGAAGAGTTCCAAAGCATTTTTAAACTTCAGCGGAATTCCGAGAACAATGGAAGAGTTCCAAAGCATTTTTAAACTTCAGCGGAATTCCGAGAACAATGGAAGAATTCCAAAGCATTGTTAAACATCAGCAGAATTCCGAGAACAATGGAAGAGTTCCAAAGCATTTTTAAACTTCAGCGGAATTCCGAAAACAATGGAAGAGTTCCAAAGCATTTTTTAATTTCAGCGAAATTCCGAGAACAATGGAAGAATACCAAAGCATTTTTAAACTTCAGCGGAATGCCGAAAATAATGGAAGAGTTCCAAAGCATTTTTAAACTTCAGCGAAATTCCGAGAATAATGGAAGAGTTCCAAAGCAATTTTAAACTTCAACGGAATTCCGAGAACAATGGAAGAGTTCCAAAGCATTTTTAAACATCAGGGAATTCTGAGAACAATTGAAGAGTTCCAAGAATTTTTAAACTTCAGCAGAATTCCGAGAACAATGAAAGAGTTCCAAAGCATTGTTAAACATCAGCAGAATTCCGAGAACAATGGAAGAGTTCCAAAGCATTTTTAAACTTCAGCGGAATTCCGAGAAAAATGGAACAATTCCAAAGCATTTTTTAACTTCAGCAGAATTCTGAGCACAGTGGAAGAGTTCCAATGCATTTTTAAACTTCAGCAGTATTCCGAGAATAATGGAAGAGTTTCAAAGCATTGTTAAACTTCAGCGCAATTCCGAGAACAATGGAAGAGTTACAAAGCATTGTTAAACTTCAGCGGAATTCCGAGAAAAATGGAAGAGTTCCAGAGCATTGTTAAACATCAGCGGAATTCCGAGAACAAGGGAAGAGTTCCAAAGCATTGTTACCCATCAGCGCAATTCAGAGAACAATGAAAAAGTTCCAAAGAAATTTTAAACTTCAGCAGAATTCCGAGAACAATGCAAGAGTTCCAAAGCATTGTTAAACATCAGCGGAATTCCGAGAACAATGGAAGAGCTCCAAAGCATTTTGAAACTTCAGCGGAATTCCGAGAACAATGGAAGAGTTCCTAAGCATTTTTAAACTTCAGCAAAATTCTGAGAACAATGGAGGGATTGCAAAGCATTGTTAAACATCAGCGGACTTCCCAGAGCAATGGAAGAGTTCCAAAGCATTTTTAAACTTCAGCAGAATTCTGAGAACAATGGAAGAGTTCCAAAGAATTTTTAAACTTCAGCAGAATTCCGAGAACAATGGAAGAGTTCTAAAGCATTTTTAAACTTCAGCGGAATTCCGATAACTATGCAAGAGTTCCAAAGCATTTTTGAACTTCAGCCAAATTCTGAGAGCAATGGAAGATTTCCAAAGCATTTTTAAACATCAGCAGAATTCCGACAATAATGGAAGAGTTCCAAAGCATTTTTAAACTTCAACGGAATTCCGCGAACAATGGAAGAGTTCCAAAGCATTTTTAAACTTCAACGGTATTCCGAGAACAATGGAACAGTTCCAAAGCATTTTTAAACTTCAGCAGAATTCCGAGAACAATGGAAGAGTTCCAAAGCATTGTTAAGCTTCAGCAGAATTCTGAGAACAGTGGAAGAGTTCCAATGCATTTTTAAACTTCAGCATTATTCTGAGAAAAATGGAAGAGTACCAAAGCATTTTTCAACTTCAGCGGAATTCCGATAACAATGAAAGAGTTCCAAAGCATTTTTAAACTTCAGCAGAATTCCGAGAACAATGGAAGAGTTACGAAGCATTTTTAAACTTCAACGAAATTCTAAGAGCAATGGAAGAGTTCCAAAGCATTTTTAAACTTCAGCGGAATTCCGAGAACAATGGAAGAGTTCCAGAGCATTTTAAACATCAGTGGAATTTCGAGAACAAAGGAAGAGTTCCAAAGCATTTTTGAACTTCAGCGGAATTCCGAGAACAATAGAAGAGTTCCAAAGCATTTTTAAACTTCAACTGAATTCCGAGAATAATAGAAGAGTTCCAAAGCATTTTTAAACTTCAACGTAATTCCGAGAACAATGGAAGAGTTCCAAAACATTTTTAAACTTCAGCGGAATTCTGAGAACAATGGACTTGTTCCAAAGCATTTTTAAACTTCAGCGGAATTCCGAGAACAATGGAAGAGTTCCAAAGCATTGTTAAACATCAGCAGAATTCCGAGAACAATGGAAGAGTTCCAAAGCATTTTTAAGCTTCAGCGGAATTCCGAGAACAATGGAAGAATTCCAAAGCAATTTTTAACTTCAGCAGAATTCTGAGAACAATGGAAGCATTCCAATGCATTTTTAAACTTCAGCAGTATTCTGAGAACAATGGAAGAGTTTCATAGCATTGTTAAACTTCAGCGGAATTCCGAGAACAGTGGAAGAGTACCAAAGCATTGTTAAACTTCAGCGGATTTCCGAGAAAAATGGAAGAGTTCCAGAGCATTGTTAAACATCAGCGGAATTCCGAGAACAAGGGAAGAGTTCCAAAGCAGTGTTACCCATCAGCGGAATTCAGAGAACAATGAAAAAGTTCCAAAGAATTTTTAAACTTCAGCAGAATTCCAAGAACAATGGAAGAGTTCCAAAGCATTGTTAAACATCAGCGGAATTCCGAGAACAATGGAAGAGTTCCAAAGCATTTTTAAACTTCAGCAGAATTCTGAGAACAATGGAAGAATTGCAAAGCATTGTTAAACATCAGCGGACTTCCCAGAACAATGGAAGAGTTCCAAAGCATTTTTAAACTTCAGCAGAATTCTGAGAACAATGAAAGAGTTCTAAAGCATTTTTAAACTTCAGCGGAATTCTGACAACATTGGAAGAGTTCCAAAGCATTTTTAAACTTCAGCAGAATTCTGAGAACAATGGATGAGTTCCTATGCATTTTTAAACTAGAGCAGTATTCCGATAACAATGGATGAGTTCCAAAGCATTGTTAAACTTCAGCGGAATTCCGAGAACGATGGAAGAGTTTCAAAGCATTGTTAAACATCAGCGGAATTCCGAGAACAATGGAAGAGTTGCAAATCATTGTTAAACATCAGCGGAATTCCGAGAACTATGGAAGAGTTCCAAAGCATTTTTAAACTTCAGCGGAATTCCGATAACAATGGAAGAGTTCCAAAGCATTGTTAATAATCAGCGGAATTCCAGGAACAATGGAAGAGTTCCAAAGCATTTTTAAACTTCAGAAGAATTCCGAGAACAATGGAAGAGTTCCAAAGCATTTTTAAACTTCAGCAAAATTCCGAGAACAATGGAAGAATACCAAAGCATTTTTAAACTTCAGCGGAATGCCAAGAATAATGGAAGAGTTCCAAAGCATTTTTAAACCTCAGCGGAATTCCGAGAATAATGGAAGAGTTCCAAAGCATTTTTAAACTTCTCGGAATTCCGAGAACAATGGAAGAGTACCAAAGCATTTTTAAACTTTAGCGCAAATCTGAGAACAATGGAAGAGTTCCAAGCATTTTTAAACTTCAGCAGAATTCCGAGAACAATGCTAGAGTTCCAAAGCATTGTTAAACATCCGCGGTATTCCGAGAACAATGGAACAGTTCCAAAGCATTTTTAAACTTCAGCAGAATTCCGAGAACAATGGAAGAGTTCCAAAGCATTGTTAAGCTTCAGCAGAATTCTGAGAACAGTGGAAGAGTTCCAATGCATTTTTAAACTTCAGCATTATTCTGAGAAAAATGGAAGAGTACCAAAGCATTGATAAACTTCAGCGGAATTCCGAGAACAATGGAAGAGTTCCAATGCATTTTTCAACTTCAGCGGTTTTCCGAGAACAATGGAAGAGTTCCAAAGCATTGTTAAACTTTATCGGTATTCTGAGAACAATGTAAGAGTTCCAAAACATTGTTAAACATCTGTGGAATTCCAAGAATAATGGAAGACTTCCAAAGAATTGTTACACATCAGCGGAATTCAAAAAAAACGAAAAAGTTCCAAAGAATTTTTAAACTTCAGCAGAATTACGAGAACAATGGTCGAGTTCCAAAGTATTGTTAAACATCAGCGGAATTCCGAGAAGGATGGAAGAGCTCCAAAGCATTTTTAAACTTCAGCAAAATTCCGAGAACAATGGAAGAGTTCCAAAGCATTTTTAAACTTCAGCAGAATTCTGAGAACAATCGAAGAATTGCAAAGCATTGTTAAATATCAGCGGAATTTCCAGAGTAATGGCAGAGTTCCAAAGCATTTTTAAACTTCAGCAGAATTCTGAGAACAATGGAAGAGTTTCAAAGCGTTTTTAAACTTCATCGGAATTCCGAGAACAATAGAAGAGTTCCAGAGCATTTTTAAACTTCAGCGGAATTCCGAGAACAATGGAAAAGTTGCAAAGCATTGTTAAACATCAGCAGAATTCCGAGAACAATGGAAGAGTTCCAAAGCTTGTTAAACATAAGCAGAATTCCGAGAACAATGAAAGAGTTCCAAAGCATTTTTAAACATCAGCGAAATTCTAAGAACAATGCAAGAGTTCCAAAGCATTGCTAAACTTCAGCGCAATTCCGAGAACAATGGAAGTGTTCCAAAGCAGTTTTAAACTTCAGCCGAATACCGAGAACAGTGGAAGAGTTCCAAAGCATTTTTAAACTTTCTGAGAATTCCGAGAACAATGGAAGAGTTCCAAAGCTTCATTAAACATCATTTGAATTCCAAGAAGAATGTAAGAGTTCCAAAGCATTTTTAAACTTCAGCGGAATTCCGAGAACAATGGAAGAGTTCCAAAGCATTTTTAAGCTCCAGCAGAATTCCGAGAACAATGGAAGAGTTCCAAAGCATTTTTAAATTTCAGCGGAATTCTGAGAACAATGGAAGAGTTCCAAAGCATTGTTAAAATTCAGCGGAATTCCAAGAACAATAGAAGAGTTCCAAAGCATTTTTAATCTTCAGCGGAAGTCCGATAACAATGGAAGAGTTCCAAAGCATTTTTAACTTCAGCGGAATTCCGAGAATAATGGAAGAGTTCTAAAGCATTTTTAACCTTCAACGGAATTCCGAGAACAATGGAAGAGTTCCAAAGCATTTTTAAACTTCAGCGGAATTCCGAGAACAATGGAAGAGTTCCAAAGCATTTTTGATCTTCAGCGGAAGTCCGATAACAGTGGAAGAGTTCCAAAGCATTTTTGATCTTCAGCGGAAGTCCGATAACAATGGAAGAGTTCCAAAGCATTTTTAAACTTCAGCGGAATTCCGAGAACAATGGAAGAGTTCCAAAGCATTTTTAAACTTCAGCGGAATTCCGAGAACAATGGAAGAATTCCAAAGCATTGTTAAACATCAGCAGAATTCCAAGAACAATGGAAGAGTTCCAAAGCATTTTTAAACTTCAGCGGAATTCCGAGAACAATGGAAGAGTTCCAAAGCATTTTTTAATTTCAGCGAAATTCCGAGAACAATGGAAGAATACCAAAGCATTTTTAAACTTCAGCAGAATGCCGAAAATAATGGAAGAGTTCCAAAGCATTTTTAAACTTCAGCGAAATTCCGAGAATAATGGAAGAGTTCCAAAGCAATTTTAAACTTCAACGGAATTCCGAGAACAATGGAAGAGTTCCAAAGCATTTTTAAACATCAGGGAATTCTGAGAACAATTGAAGAGTTCCAAGAATTTTTAAACTTCAGCAGAATTCCGAGAACAATGAAAGAGTTCCAAAGCATTTTTAAACATCAGCAGAATTCCGAGAACAATGGAAGAGTTCCAAAGCATTTTTAAACTTCAGCGGAATTCCGAGAACAATGGAACAATTCCAAAGCATTTTTTAACTTCAGCAGAATTCTGAGCACAGTGGAAGAGTTCCAATGCATTTTTAAACTTCAGCAGTATTCCGAGAATAATGGAAGAGTTTCAAAGCATTGTTAAACTTCAGCGCAATTCCGAGAACAATGGAAGAGTTACAAAGCATTGTTAAACTTCAGCGGAATTCCGAGAAAAATGGAAGAGTTCCAGAGCATTGTTAAACATCAGCAGAATTCCGAGAACAAGGGAAGAGTTCCAAAGCATTGTTACCCATCAGCGCAATTCAGAGAACATTGAAAAAGTTCCAAAGAAATTTTAAACTTCAGCAGAATTCCGAGAACAATGCAAGAGTTCCAAAGCATTGTTAAACATCAGCGGAATTCCGAGAACAATGGAAGAGCTCCAAAGCATTTTTAAACTTCAGCGGAATTCCGAGAACAATGGAAGAGTTCCTAAGCATTTTTAAACTTCAGCAAAATTCTGAGAACAATGGAGGGATTGCAAAGCATTGTTAAACATCAGCGGACTTCCCAGAGCAATGGAAGAGTTCCAAAGCATTTTTAAACTTCAGCAGAATTCTGAGAACAATGGAAGAGTTCCAAAGCATTTTTAAACTTCAGCAGAATTCCGAGAACAATGGAAGAGTTCTAAAGCATTTTTAAACTTCAGCGTAATTCCGATAACTATGCAAGAGTTCCAAAGCATTTTTGAACTTCAGCCAAATTCTGAGAGCAATGGAAGATTTCCAAAGCATTTTTAAACATCAGCAGAATTCCGACAATAATGGAAGAGTTCCAAAGCATTTTTAAACTTCAACGGAATTCCGCGAACAATGGAAGAGTTCCAAAGCATTTTTAAACTTCAACGGTATTCCGAGAACAATGGAACAGTTCCAAAGCATTTTTAAACTTCAGCAGAATTCCGAGAACAATGGAAGAGTTCCAAAGCATTGTTAAGCTTCAGCAGAATTCTGAGAACAGTGGAAGAGTTCCAATGCATTTTTAAACTTCAGCATTATTCTGAGAAAAATGGAAGAGTACCAAAGCATTTTTCAACTTCAGCGGAATTCCGATAACAATGGAAGAGTTCCAAAGCATTTTTAAACTTCAGCAGAATTCCGAGAACAATGGAAGAGTTACGAAGCATTTTTAAACTTCAACGAAATTCTAAGAGCAATGGAAGAGTTCCAAAGCATTTTTAAACTTCAGCGGAATTCCGAGAACAATGGAAGAGTTCCAGAGCATTTTAAACATCAGTGGAATTTCGAGAACAAAGGAAGAGTTCCAAAGCATTTTTGAACTTCAGCGGAATTCCGAGAACAATGGAAGAGTTCCAAAGCATTTTTAAACTTCAACTGAATTCCGAGAATAATAGAAGAGTTCCAAAGCATTTTTAAACTTCAACGTAATTCCGAGAACAATGGAAGAGTTCCAAAACATTTTTAAACTTCAGCGGAATTCTGAGAACAATGGACTTGTTCCAAAGCATTTTTAAACTTCAGCGGAATTCCGAGAACAATGGAAGAGTTCCAAAGCATTGTTAAACATCAGCAGAATTCCGAGAACAATGGAAGAGTTCCAAAGCATTTTTAAGCTTCAGCGGAATTCCGAGAACAATGGAAGAATTCCAAAGCAATTTTTAACTTCAGCAGAATTCTGAGAACAATGGAAGCATTCCAATGCATTTTTAAACTTCAGCAGTATTCTGAGAACAATGGAAGAGTTTCAAAGCATTGTTAAACTTCAGCGGAATTCCGAGAACAGTGGAAGAGTACCAAAGCATTGTTAAACTTCAGCGGATTTCCGAGAAAAATGGAAGAGTTCCAGAGCATTGTTAAACATCAGCGGAATTCCGAGAACAAGGGAAGAGTTCCAAAGCAGTGTTACCCATCAGCGGAATTCAGAGAACAATGAAAAAGTTCCAAAGAATTTTTAAACTTCAGCAGAATTCCAAGAACAATGGAAGAGTTCCAAAGCATTGTTAAACATCAGCGGAATTCCGAGAACAATGGAAGAGTTCCAAAGCATTTTTAAACTTCAGCAGAATTCTGAGAACAATGGAAGAATTGCAAAGCATTGTTAAACATCAGCGGACTTCCCAGAACAATGGAAGAGTTCCAAAGCATTTTTAAACTTCAGCAGAATTCTGACAACATTGGAAGAGTTCCAAAGCATTTTTAAACTTCAGCAGAATTCTGAGAACAATGGATGAGTTCCTATGCATTTTTAAACTAGAGCAGTATTCCGATAACAATGGATGAGTTCCAAAGCATTGTTAAACTTCAGCGGAATTCCGAGAACGATGGAAGAGTTTCAAAGCATTGTTAAACATCAGCGGAATTCCGAGAACAATGGAAGAGTTGCAAATCATTGTTAAACATCAGCGGAATTCCGAGAACTATGGAAGAGTTCCAAAGCATTTTTAAACTTCAGCGGAATTCCGATAACAATGGAAGAGTTCCAAAGCATTGTTAATAATCAGCGGAATTCCAGGAACAATGGAAGAGTTCCAAAGCATTTTTAAACTTCAGAAGAATTCCGAGAACAATGGAAGAGTTCCAAAGCATTTTTAAACTTCAGCAAAATTCCGAGAACAATGGAAGAATACCAAAGCATTTTTAAACTTCAGCGGAATGCCAAGAATAATGGAAGAGTTCCAAAGCATTTTTAAACCTCAGCGGAATTCCGAGAATAATGGAAGAGTTCCAAAGCATTTTTAAACTTCTCGGAATTCCGAGAACAATGGAAGAGTACCAAAGCATTTTTAAACTTTAGCGCAAATCTGAGAACAATGGAAGAGTTCCAAGCATTTTTAAACTTCAGCAGAATTCCGAGAACAATGCTAGAGTTCCAAAGCATTGTTAAACATCCGCGGAATTCCGAGAAGAATGGAAGAGCTCCAAAGCATTTTTAAACTTCAGCAGAATTCCGAGAACAATGGAAGAATTCCATAGCATTTTTAAACTTCAGCAGAATTCTTAGAAAAATGGATGTATTCCAAAGCATTGTTAAACATCAGCGGAATTCCCAGAACAATGGAAGATCTCCAAAGCATTTTTATACTTCAGCAGAATTCTGAGAACAATGGAAGAGTGACAGTGCTCAAATGACATGGGGACAGCATGGAGATCGCCCCTGGAAGCATTTCTGACCCCCAGGTCACTGCTGTCAACAACGTGGTCAGAGGTATTAAGCCACTTTTGCGGGCTCACAATGAAATGTTCAAAAACGAAACTGAAACGGTTTTCCTGTGAAATATGTTAAGGAATTTCCTTTCCAGGGTAAAAACTTGTGGATAAGGTAAAATAAATAACCAAAAACAAAAATACTCCTCCACACCTTGGGCTATGTTCACAAGTAGCATTTTTCATGCGTTTTTGCACTTTTGTATTGCTTTCAACCGTGACAAATGCGTTCACCGGGAAATGTCATTTTAACATTTTACAACCTTGTCTGGCCATGTGCTGTGTGACACATGCATACAGTGCTGAAAAGACAAGGGATCAGCATGGGGAAGACCCCTGAAAGCATCTCTGACCCCCAGGTCACTGTCTAAAAGTGTGCCCATTAGAAATGATCCTTGCCGCATCAGAAGATGCAGACTTGCAACTATCCTCGTGCAAGTCCTTGTCCCGGGGCAGTGTTCAATTCTACCTCCCCCATTCCTTGCAATGCAATCGAAAATATGCAGCCAACCACCCACCCACCCGCAGGCTGCAATACCATACTGCTAGCTTTCACTTGAAATGGGGCCTTTTAGTTTGGAGGAGGCCGAAGCTGGCCACTACCTCATGGCCGCTTCGGCAGCGAGGTATCCATACTCTGTCCCCAGCCGCCCGGCGGCCGGGTGTCCACGCTCGGTCCCCAGCCGCCAGGTGGCGGCCAGGTGTCCATACTCGGTCCCCAGTCACCCTGATTTCTCCTGTCACCTTCCCCCACACTTTTCTTAGCCTGGCCTGCTTTAGGGCAGCATTGGATGAGCCCACCAGAGAACCAGACTCCTCCAGTGGGCCCTGGCTTCTCCATCAGGGGAGTTGAGAGTGCCTAGGTGAGGAGCATGATGATGATGATAGAAGTTAGCATCTGCTTTGTTTTCTTTGAATGCAAGCGCATGTATGTAGTAGCGGCTAGGCCTGAGGTGGTCCGCGTTTTGGCGCATATCCTACCTCCTCCGAGGATTGCTGGATGTTTTCCTGCTACTATCCCAGTTCTATGACTCCCGTTAAAACAAAGCTTCAGGTGATAAATGATGGATGAGGTGGTGGCAAAGGAGAAAGAGCAGGAGGAACAGGGACCATTCACATCAATATCAGGCCAGTCGACCAGATATGTCTTGTAGGATATGTTTCTGTAACAAAAGGAGCGGTTCGGCTACACAGTTATAGGGCATACAGTGAGTGCAATGCCTACCAAAAATTTCGAGCCACTCCAATGCCCCTTGGAAATGACATGGAGGTCAGAGGGCGTTAACTAAACCTTTTTTTCGATTTATAGCAACTGGGTCTCCTGTGCACTGTTGGCCTAAGCAGTGAATGGAAGGCTTTCCAAAAATTATGAGGAACTGCAATGCCCCTTACAAGAGCCATGTGTGGCACCCCAGGGGTCTGCTCACCACAGTAATAGAGATATTACGTCGGAGAGCAAGTGGGAGGTTTCCTGGTCAGGATCCCTTAAACATGCAACATCCTCCTGCCCCAGTCCTGGGAGGGGAGAATTCTGCCCTTATAAACTGGATCTGGGGCGGGGTTGAGTGAGTCAGAGAACAGTCAGAGTCAGAGTGAGAGCAAGGGAAAGTAACAGCAAGGAGCTCTGTAGGAGCTAGGAGCTAAAGACCAGGGGCTGGAAGCTGAGTAGAGCTTGCCGTGGCAGAAGACAATAGGAACCGGACACAGGAGTCCGAAGCTGTGAGGACTTATATATCCAGCAGCAGAAATCAGCCGGCAGGGGATTTCAGGTCCTCTGGCCATAGAAGCCCGGAGGCTCAGTCACAAGCAAGGGACCAGCACCGCCGTCGTGGAGCGGAGGCTAACAGAAGGCCCCAAGTCACCAGCCATACGGATGAGCACTACACGGTACACTCAGGGACGTGGGCTACTTCTACCCGCTTAAAGCAAGGTAGCCAGGAAGAGTGCAAACAGACGGGGAGGCCTACAACTCCACCTGGCCAGGGGAACTCCTGCTTGCTCACAGACTGACCAGGCCTCTTATGCTAGCCAGTACTCCCGGGAGGGTCTACCTTATAATCATCAGTAAAGACCCTGAACTGCATTGCAAAGACTCTGAGTCGCTCCTGCTGCGCTCGCGCACCATCACCCCCATCATCCACACTCACTGCCCTGAGGCTATACTCCTCCCGAGGGGAGTTATCCCATTCTATGCTGCGCACACAACACCAGCCTCAGCGGTCTGCCTCGCAGCGGTGGTACTCCCTGACCGCAATCCACGGGTGGCGCAGTCGGACAATTAACCTCAAAACCTAAGAAAGACTGCCACTGGTTTGACCAGCCTGAGCCACGGGACCGGGTCACCGCCACGGAGACTACAGACCCCAGAGACCCGGCACCGGGTGTCCCACACACGTGTACACACGGCCCAGGGGGTGCGTCACATGCAGTACAGCATATTACAAACATAAGTCCCATTATCGGGGAGTGGGTGTCCCATAGTATTTGCTTATGCCTTGCAAGCAAAAGCTGCCAAAAATTAGGATGGAGCAACTTGCAATGCCCCTTACAAGAGCCATGCAGTACAGCATATTACAAACATAAGTCCCATTATTGGGGAGTGGGTCTCCCATAGTACTTGCTTATGCCTTGCAAGCAAAAGCTGCCAAAAATTAGGACGGAGCAACTTGCACTGCCCCTTACAAGAGCCATGCAGTACAGCATATTACAAACATAAGTCCCATTATTGGGGAGTGGGTCTCCCATAGTATTTGCTTATGCTTTCCCAGCAAAAGCTGCCAAAAATTAGGACGGAGCAACTTGCAATGCCCCTTACAAGAGCCATGCAGTACAGCATATTACAAACATAAGTCCCATTATTGGGGAGTGGGTCTCCCATAGTACTTGCTTATGCCTTGCAAGCAAAAGCTGCCAAAAATAAGGATGGAGCAACTTGCAATGCCCCTTACAAGAGCCATGCAGTACAGCATATTACAAACATACGTCCCATTATTGGGGAGTGGGTCTCCCATAGTATTTGCTTATGCTTTCCCAGCAAAAGCTGCCAAAAATTAGGACGGAGCAACTTGCAATGCCCCTTACAAGAGCCATGCAGTACAGCATATTACAAACATAAGTCCCATTATTGGGGAGTCGGTCTCCCATAGTATTTGCTTATACTTTCCCAGCAAAAGCTGCCGAAAATTAGGATGGAGCAACTTGAAATGCCCCTTACAAGAGCCATGCAGTACAGCATATTACAAACATAAGTCCCATTATTGGGGAGTGGGTGTCCCATAGTATATGCTTATGCCTTGCAAGCAAAAGCTGCCAAAAATTAGGACGGAGCAACTTGCAATGCCCCTTACAAGAGCCATGCAGTACAGCATATTACAAACATAAGTCCCATTATTGGGGAGTGGGTCTCCCATAGTATTTGCTTATGCTTTCCCAGCAAAAGCTGACAAAAATTAGGACGGAGCAACTTGCAATGCCCCTTACAAGAGCCATGCAGTACACCATATTACAAACATAAGTCCCATTATTGGGGAGTGGGTCTCCCATAGTATTTGCTTATGCTTTCCCAGCAAAAGCTGCCAAAAATTAGGACGGAGCAACTTGAAATGCCTCTTACAAGAGCCATGCAGTACAGCATATTACAAACATAAGTCCCATTATTGGGGAGTGGGTCTCCCATAGTATTTGCTTATGCTTTCCCAGCAAAAGCTGCCAAAAATTAAGACGGAGCAACTTGCAATGCCCCTTACAAGAGCCATGCAGTACAGCATATTACAAACATAAGTCCCATTATTGGGGAGTGGGTCTCCCATAGTATTTGCTTATGCTTTGCAAGCAAAAGCTGGCAAAAATTAGGATGGAGCAACTTGCAATGCCCCTTACAAGAGCCATGCAGTACAGCATATTACAAACATAAGTCCCATTATTGGGGAGTGGGTCTCCCATAGTATTTGCTTATGCTTTCCCAGCAAAAGCTGCCAAAAATTAGGACGGAGCAACTTGCAATGCCCCTTACAAGAGCCATGCAGTACAGCATATTACAAACATAAGTCCCATTATTGGGGAGTGGGTCTCCCATAGTACTTGCTTATGCCTTGCAAGCAAAAGCTGCCAAAAATTAGGACGGAGCAACTTGCACTGCCCCTTACAAGAGCCATGCAGTACAGCATATTACAAACATAAGTCCCATTATTGGGGAGTGGGTCTCCCATAGTACTTGCTTATGCCTTGCAAGCAAAAGCTGCCAAAAATTAGGACGGAGCAACTTGCAATGCCCCTTACAAGAGCCATGCAGTACAGCATATTACAAACATAAGTCCCATTATTGGGGAGTGGGTCTCCCATAGTATTTGCTTATGCTTTCCCAGCAAAAGCTGCCAAAAATTAGGACGGAGCAACTTGCAATGCCCCTTACAAGAGCCATGCAGTACAGCATATTACAAGAATAAGTCCCATTATTGGGGAGTGGGTCTCCCATAGTATTTGCTTATACTTTCCCAGCAAAAGCTGCCGAAAATTAGGATGGAGCAACTTGAAATGCCCCTTACAAGAGCCATGCAGTACAGCATATTACAAACATAAGTCCCATTATTGGGGAGTGGGTGTCCCATAGTATATGCTTATGCCTTGCAAGCAAAAGCTGCCAAAAATTAGGACGGAGCAACTTGCAATGCCCCTTACAAGAGCCATGCAGTACAGCATATTACAAACATACGTCCCATTATTGGGGAGTGGGTCTCCCATAGTATTTGCTTATGCTTTCCCAGCAAAAGCTGCCAAAAATTAGGACGGAGCAACTTGCAATGCCCCTTACAAAAATGCTGGCACCCTGGTGGTATAGTGGTGGTGGAGGCTGAGGATAAGGAGAAGAAGATTAAACAGCCGAAACGAGAAAGCGTATACCCATGTGTGGGTGTGAAGCGGTGCATGTGAATACACCTCCCGAAATAACACAGTGGATTTGACTTTATGTTACTCTGTTGTCATTTGGTGGTGATGAAAAGTCTGGCCCAATCCAGCCCTTGTTCATTTTGATAAGGGTCAGCTTGTCAGCATTGTCAGTTGACAGGCGAGTGCACTTATCAGTTATAATTCCCCCAGCGGCACTAAAAACACGCTCCGATAACACGCTAGCGGCAGGGCATGCCAGGACCTCCAAGGCGTACAGAGCGAGTTCATTCCAAGTGTCCAGCTTGGATACCCAATAATTAAAAGGCACAGAGGAATCACGGAGGACGCTGGTACGATCGGCAAGGTACTCCCTCACCATCTTTTGAAACTTTCCACTCCTTGTGAGAGTACACCGCGCCTCAGGGCCTGTAAGCTGGACGGGTGTCAGAAAACTGTCCCAGAACGTTGACAGTGTTCCCCTGCCTCTGCTGGATTGGAGTTGCATCTCTCTCGCCTGTACGCCTTGGTTGGACAACGAACTGTGACCTCTGCCGCTAGCGTGTTCAGATGGGAATTTTTTTAATAGTTCTGCAGCAAGGGCCTTCTGGTATTGCCCCATTTTTGTAGACCTCTCCACCTCAGGAATAAGAGAGTGAAAGTTCTCCTTGTAGCGGGGGTCTACAAGTGTCACCAACCAGTAATGACTGTCACCCAACATTTTGACATTGTCACACACGACCACGCCGGGATGTAGGTTCAGCGGTCTCAGCCACAGATCTGCCTGCTCTTTCACAGCTGTCCACAACTCACAAGCAGTGTGAGGTTTATCACCTAAGCTTATGAGTTTCAGCACAGCCTGTTGCCGCTTGGCGGAGGCAGTACTGTAATGCTTCCAGCTTGTAACTGATGTGGTGATATCTGAGATGGAGGCTGAACATGAGAAGGAGGAGGAGGATGCGCAGGAGCTGTACACTGTGGGGGCAACTCTGACTGACATAGGGCCCGCAATCCTCGGTGTGGGGAGGATGTGTTCCATCTCAAGGTCCGACTGGGTCCCGGCTTCCACTATGTTTACCCAGTGTGCCGTCAGAGAGATGTACTGTCCCTGGCCACAAGCACTTGTCCACGTGTCCGTTGTCAGGTGGACTCTCCCAGTAACTGCGTTGTTGAGGGCACGGCAGATGCTTTGGGACACGTGCTTGTGTAGTGCGGGGATGGCACACCGGGCAAAATAGTGTCGGCTGGGGAACGAGTACCGAGGGACGGCCACCGCCATAAGATTGCGGAAGGATTCTGTCTCCACCAGCCTAAAAGGCAGCATTTCCAATGCAAGCAGTCGTGAAATGTGCGAATTTAGGACTGTGGCCTGTGGGGCGTTAGCTGCGAATTTCTGCTTTCGTTCAAAGGTCTGGGATATGGACAATTGAACGTTGCGGTGGGACGTGGACGTGGACGTTGATGCTGTTTCTTGAGAAACTGCCATAACAAGTGAAGACTGAGAGGAGGGGGCATCTTTACATGCAGTATGGACAGGGAATTGCCTTGCACACACAACAGGGGGTTCTATTGCACGCACAACAGTGGAAGAAGCAGTGATGACACCCGCTGACACTGGTCGTGGACCCTGGGTTTCGCCCCACAAAGTCGGGTGCTTTGTTGCCATGTGCCTGATCATGCTGGTGGTGGTCAGGCTGGTAGTTTTGTCACCCCTGCTGATGCTGGCATGGCAGGTGGAACATATGGCCTTTTTGGGGTTATCAGCAGAGTCTTTAAAAAAATTCCAGACTCTGGAAGACCTACTGCTTGTACTGGCAACGTCCCTCATGTTGGTGTTGCGGGGAACGGTTGCCTGCCTTCTGTCTGCGGCCACCACACTGCTTCTTCCTGCCTGTTGGGGTACTCTGCCTCCCTCCCCCTGTCTGCTGCTGGCCTCACTCTGCATGTCCTCCTTCCACGTTGGGTCAGTTACTAGATCATCCACCACCTCCTCATCTTCCACTTGCGCACCACGATCCTCCTCCTCACTTCCTGGCAATTGTGTCTCGTCATCGTCCACCTCTTGTGACAGATTGCCAACGTCGACTTCCTGTGGCCGTGGCTGTTCAAATATTTGGGCATCGCAACATGGGATCTCCTCTTCCACCACTTCAAGCGTATCAGGCGAGGGGCCCAAATATGGAAATGGACCAGTGAACAGCTCTTCAGAGTGTCCAAGTGTGGGATCACTTGCTGTCTGACGACACTTGGCATGGTGGGAGGAAGGAGCATCAGGGTGAGGAGGAGTATGCGGTCGAGACTCACGGCTACTAAGAGTTGACCGTGTGGAAGATAGACCGGAGGTGGTGGTGCCCAGGTAACTGGAAGTATTGTCTGCTATCCAATTAATAACCTGTTCACACTAATCAGTTCTCAATACTGGTGTTCTGTGCTTCCCTAGTAATTCAGTCAAGAAGTGGGAGCGAGAAGATGTGGCTGTTGGTTGTGGCACATTTTCACCTTGGCCACGGCCCCGTCCTCTGCACGAACCATCACCAGAACGTCCACTTCCACGTCCCTTGCCACGCGCCTTGCCCATTGTAAATGAAGTAAAATAGCTTACACTTGCACTATCAATGGAAAAAGGGTAATAAAGAGTAGATTAGAACCATGGAAGAGGAAAACCACAGTTATTGTTTACTGGGGTATACCACACTTTTTTAAATAGAGATATTTGCGGCTGAACAGTGAGCGACACACTCAAACTGTTTTTTTTTAGATACAAATGGTCCAAAAGTGGATACTACAGAGGTTTGAACCATGAAACTGCAAAGCCACACTTGTATTTCTCGGGCCTACACCAGACTATTTTCAACAGATATATTTGTGTCTGAACAATCAGGAGGCACTATTTATTTTTTACGGCAAAAAATGCCAAAAGCAGGATAATAGAGATGTTTTACCGTGGAACAGCAAAACCACAGTTATAATTTACTGGTGTATACCAGACTTTTTTGAATATATATATATTTGCGGCTGAACAGTGAGCGACACACTCAAACTGTTTTTTTTAGATACAAATGGCCCAAAAGTGGATAATACAGAGGTTTGTACCGTGAAACTGCAAAACCACACTTGTATTTCTCAGGCCTACACCAGACTATTTTCAACAGATATATTTGTGTCTGAAAAATCAGGGAGACACTATTATTATTTTTTTTTAGAGCAAAAAATGCAAAAAGGAGGATAATAGAGATTTTTTACCGTGGAACAGCAAAAGCACACTTCTGTCTCTCTGGTCTACACCAGACTATTTTCAACAGATATATTTGTGTCTGAAAAATCAGGGAGACACTATTATTATTTTTATACAGCAAAAAATGCCAAAAACAGGATAATAGAGATGTTTTACCGTGGAGCATCAAAACCACAGTAATAATTTACTGGTGTATACCAGACTTTTTTAAATATATATATTTGCAGCTAAACAGTGAGCGACACACTCAAACTGTTTTTTTTAGATACAAATGGCCCATTGAACTGCAAAACCACACTTTTATTTCTCTGGCCTACACCAGACTATTTTCAACAGATATATTTGTGTCTGAAAAATCAGAGGCACACGTTTTTTTTTTTGGGGTGGGGGGGACCAAAAGGTTAATAAGATGGGTATTTGTACATTGTGAAGGAGGAAAAAAAAAAAGAGGATTTAGATAAAAAAAAGGATTTTTCCTGGCCCCCGGGACCTGGAGCTAAGTCCAGCAATTTCAGCAACAGGAGCAGCACACAGGACTGTAATGCAGCGTTTGCTGGTATAACCACTGCGTCTCCTATACAGCCTGCCTGCCTGCCTGATATACCTGGGATGGATATTAGTCCTGAGAAGGACTGTTTGTTTGATCTGGCAGCCTTTACAGACCCTACACTAACTATTTTGCAGGATATATCTCTCCCTAAATCAGCAGCGCTGTCCCTACACTGTCTGATCCGAAGCGACTGTGTCCAAGATGGCGGCGCCCGGTTTTAAATACTCAAGGTGACGCTGTGCGGCCAGCCAATCACTGTAATGTCCACAAACAACATGGCTACGGCATTACAGTGACTGGCTGGCAATCCCTGCATGTTCATTGGCTCTGTAAAGAGCGCCAAACATGCAGGGCAGAGACCCGAGCTCCCGCCCGAGTAACCCGGAAATGGTCGGTGCTCGCCGAACATCCCGAGTAGCGTGATGCTCGGGCGAGTACCGAGCAGTGTCGAGCATGTTCGCTCAACACTAATTTTTAAACTTCAGCAGTGTTCCAATAACAATGGATGAGTTCCAAAGCATTGTTAAACTTCAGCGGAATTCCGAGAACAATGGAAGAGTTCCAGAGCATTTATAAACTTTAGCAGAATTCAGAGAACAATGGAAGAGTTCCAAAGCATTACTAAACATCAACGGAATTCCATGTACAATGGAAGAGTTCCAAAGCTTGTTAAACATCAGCGGAATTCCGAAACAATGGAAGAGTACCAAAGCATTTTTAAACTTCAGCGGAATTCTGATAACAATGGAAGAGTTCCAAAGCATTTTTGAACTTCAGCGAAATTTCGAGAGCAATGGAAGAGTTCCAAAGCAATTTTAAACTTCAGCGGAATTCCGAGAACAATGGAAGAGTTCCAAAGCATTTTTAAGCTTCAGCGCTATTCCGAGAACAATGGAACAGTTCCAAAGCATTTTAAGACTTCAGCGGAATTCCGAGAACAATGGAAGAGTTCCAAAGCATTGCAAAACATCAGCAGAATTCCGAGAACAATGGAAGAGTTCCAAAGCATTTTTAAACTTCAGTGGAATTCCGAGAACAACGGAAGAATTCCAAAGCATTTTTAAGCTTCAGCAGAATTCTGAGAACAATGGAAGAGTTCCAATGCATTTTTAAACTTCAGCAGTATTCCGAGAACAATGGAAGAGTTCCAAAGCATTGTTAAACTTCAGTGGAATGCTGAGGACAATGGAAGAGTTCCAAAGCATTTTTAAACTTCAGCGGAATTCCGAGAACAATGGAAGAGTTCCAATACATTTTTAAACTTCAGCAGTATTCCGAGAACAATGGAAGAGTTCCAAAGCATTGTTAAACTTCATCGGAATTCCGAGAACAATGGAAGAGTTCCAAAGCATTGTTAAATATCAGTGGAATTCCAAGAACAATGGAAGAGTTCCAAAGAATTGTTAAACATCAGCAGAGTTCCGAGAACAATGGAAGAGTTCCAAAGCTTGTTAAGCATCAGCGGAATTTCAAGAACAATGGAAGAGTTCCAAAGCATTTCTAAACTTCAGCAGAATTCCGATAACAATGTAAGAGTTCCAAAGCATTTTTAAACTTCAGCGGAATTCTGAGAACAATGGAAAAGTTCCGAAGCATTTTTAAACTTCAGCTGAATACCGAGAACAATGGAAGAGTTCCAAAGCATTTTTAAATTTTCTCAGAATTCCGAGAACAATGGAAGAGTTCCAAAGCTTTGTTAAACATCAGTAGAATTCCAAGAACAATGGAAGAGTTCCAAAGCATTTTTAAACTTCAGCGGAATTCCCAGAACAATGGAAGAGTTCCAAAGCGTTTTTAAACTCCAGCAGAATTCCGAGAACAATGGAAGAGTTCCAAAGCATTTTTAAACTTCAGCGGAATTCCGAGAACAATGGAAGAGTTCCAAAGCATTTTTGATCTTCAGCAAAATTCCGAGAATAATGGAAGAGTTCCAAACCATTTTTAAACTTCAACGGAATTCCGAGAACAATGGAAGAGTTCCAAAGCATTTTTAAACTTCAGCGGATTTCTGAGAACAATGGAAGAGTTTCAAATCATTTTTAAACTTCAGCGGAATTCCGAGAACAATGGAAGAGTTCCAAAGCATTGTTAAACATCAGCAGAATTCCGAGAACAATGGAAGAGTTCCAAAGCATTTTTAAACTTCAGCGGAATTCCGAGAACAATGGAAGAATTCCAAAGCATTTTTTAATTTCAGTGAAATTTCGAGAACAATGGAAGAATACCAAAGCATTTTTAAACTTCAGAGGAATTCCGAGAACAATGGAAGACATCCAAAGCATTGTTAAACATCAGCAGAATTCCAAGAACAATGGAAGAGCTCCAAAGCATTTTTAAACTTCAGCATAATTCCGAGAACAATGGAAGAGTTCCAAAGCATTGTTAAACATCAGTGGAATTCCAAGAACAATGGAAGAGTTCCAAAGAATTGTTACACATCAGCGGAATTTAGAGAACAATGAAAAAGTTCCAAAGCATTGTTAAACATCAGCAGAGTTCCAAGAACAATGGAAGAGTTCCAAAGCTTGTTAAGCATCAGCGGAATTTCAAGAACAATGGAAGAGTTCCAAAGCATTTTTAAACTTCAGCGGAATTCAGATAACAATGTAAGAGTTCCAAAGCATTTTTAAACTTCAGCGGAATTCTGAGAACAATGGAAGAGTTCCGAAGCATTTTTAAACTTCAGCTGAATACCGAGAACAATGGAAGAGTTCCAAAGCATTTTTAAACTTTCTCAGCATTCCGAGAACAATGGAAGAGTTCCAAAGCTTTGTTAAACATCAGTAGAATTCCAAGAACAATGGAAGAGTTCCAAAGCATTTTTAAACTTCAGCGGAATTCCCAGAACAATGGAAGAGTTCCAAAGCGTTTTTAAACTCCAGCAGAATTCCGAGAACAATGGAAGAGTTCCAAAGGATTTTTAAACTTCAGCGGAATTCCGAGAACAATGGAAAAGTTCCAAAGCATTTTTGATCTTCAGCGAAATTCCGAGAATAATGGAAGAGTTCCAAAGAATTTTTAAACTTCAACGGAATTCCGAGAACAATGGAAGAGTTCCAAAGCATTTTTAAACTTCAGCGGATTTCTGAGAACAATGGAAGAGTTCCAAATCATTTTTAAACTTCAGCGGAATTCCGAGAACAATGGAAAAGTTCCAAAGCATTGTTAAACATCAGCAGAATTCCGAGAACAATGGAAGAGTTCCAAAGCATTTTTAAACTTCAGCGGAATTCCGAGAACAATGGAAGAATTCCAAAGCATTTTTTAATTTCAGTGAAATTTCGAGAACAATGGAAGAATACCAAAGCATTTTTAAACTTCAGCGGAATTCCGAGAACAATGGAAGAAATCCAAAGCATTGTTAAACATCAGCAGAATTCCAAGAACAATGGAAGATCTCCAAAGCATTTTTAAACTTCAGCATAATTCCGAGAACAATGGAAGAGTTCCAAAGCAATTTTAAACTTCAGCGGAATTCCGAGAACAATGGAAGAGTTGCAAAGCATTGTTAAACATCAGCGGAATTCCGAGAACAATGGAAGAGTTGCAAATCATTGTTAAACATCAGCAAAAGTCCAAGAATAATGGAAGAGTTCCAAAGCATTTTTAAACTTCAGCGGAATTCCGATAACAATGGAAGAGTTCCAAAGCATTGTTAATAATCAGCGGAATTCCAGGAAAAATGGAAGAGTTCCAAAGCATTTTTAAACTTCAGCGGAATTCCGAGAATAATGGAAGAATTCCAAAGCATTTTTAAACTTCTCCGAATTCCGAGAAAAATGGAAGAGTTCCAAAGCATTTTTAAACTTCTCCGAATTCCGAGAAAAATGGAAGAGTACCAAAGCATTTTTAAACTTCAGCGCAATTCTGAGAACAATGGAAGAGTTCCAAGCATTTTTAAACTTCAGCAGAATTCCGAGAACAATGGCAGAGTTCCAAAGCATTGTTAAACATCAGCGGAATTCCGAGAAGAATGGAAGAGCTCCAAAGCATTTTTAAACTTCAGCAGAATTCCGAGAACAATGGAAGAATTCCATGGCATTTTTAAACTTCAGCAGAATTCTTAGAAAAATGGATTGATTCCAAAGCATTGTTAAACATCAGCGGAATTCCCAGAACAATGGAAGAATACCAAAGCATTTTTAAACTTCAGCGGAATGCCGAAAATAATGGAAGAGTTCCAAAGCAATTTTAAACTTCAACGGAATTCCGAGAACAATGGTAGAGTTCCAAAGCATTTTTAAACTTCAGGGAATTCTGAGAACAATGGAAGAGTTCCAAAGCATTTTTTAACTTCAGCAGAATTCTGAGCACAATAGAAGAGTTCCAATGCATTTTTAAACTTCAGCAGTATTCCGAAAACAGTGGAAGAGTTTCAAAGCATTGTTAAACTTCAGCGGAATTCCGAGAACAATGGAAGAGTTCCAAAGCATTTTTAAACTTCAGCAAAATTCCGAGAACAATGGAAGAGTTCCAATGCATTATTAAATTTCAGCAATATTCCGAGAACAATGAAAGAGTTCCAAAGCATTGTTAAACTTCAGCGTTATTCCGAGAACATTGGAAGAGTTCCAGAGCATTGTTAAACATCAGCGGAATTCCGAGAACAAGGGACGAGTTCCAAAGCATTGTTTCCCATCAGCAAAATTCAGAGAACAATGAAAAAGTACCAAAGAATTTTTAAACTTCAGCAGAATTCCGAGAACAATGGAAGAGTTCCAAAGCATTGTTAAACATCAGCAGAATTCCAAGAACAATGGAAGAGCTCCAAAGCATTTTTAAACTTCAGCATAATTCCGAGAACAATGGAAGGGTTCCAAAGCATTTATAAACTTCAGCAGAATTCTGAGAACAATGGAAGTATTGCAAAGCATTGTTAAAAATCAGCGGACTTCCCAGAACAATGGAAGAGTTCCAAAGCATTTTTAAACTTCAGCAGAATTCTGAGAACAAAGGAAGAGTTCCAAAGCATTTTTAAACTTCAGCTTAATTCTGACAACAATGGAAGAGTTCCAAAGCATTTTTAAACTTCAGCAGAATTCCGAGAACAATGGAAGAGTTCCAAAGCATTTTTAAACTTCAGCGAAATTCCGAGCACAATGGAAGAATACCAAAGCATTTTTAAACTTCAGCGGAATGCCAAGAATAATGGAAGAGTTCCAAAGTATTTTTAAACTTCAGCGGAATTCCGAGAATAATGGAAGAGTTCCAAAGCATTTTTAAACTTCTCGGAATTCCGAGAACAATGGAAGAGTACCAAAGCATTTTTAAACTTCAGCGCAATTCTGAGAACAATGGAAGAGTTCCAAGCATTTTTAAACTTCAGCAGAATTCCGAGAACAATGGAAGAGTTCCAAAGCATTGTTAAACATCAGCGGAATTCCGAGAAGAATGGAAGAGCTCCAAAGCATTTTTAAACTTCAGCAGAATTCCGAGAACAATGGAAGAATTCCATGGCATTTTTAAACTTCAGCAGAATTCTTAGAAAAATGGATTGATTCCAAAGCATTGTTAAACATCAGCGGAATTCCCAGAACAATGGAAGAATACCAAAGCATTTTTAAACTTCAGCGGAATGCAGAAAATAATGAAAGAGTTCCAAAGCAATTTTAAACTTCAACGGAATTCCGAGAACAATTGTAGAGTTCCAAAGCATTTTTAAACTTCAGGGAATTCTGAGAACAATGGAAGAGTTCCAAAGCATTTTTTAACTTCAGCAGAATTCTGAGAACAATAGAAGAGTTCCAATGCATTTTTAAACTTCAGCAGTATTCCGAAAACAATGGAAGAGTTCCAAAGCATTTTCAAACTTCAGCAGAATTCTGAGAACAATGGAAGAGTTCCAAAGCATTTTTAAAATTCAGCGGAATTCTGACAACAATGGAAGAGTTCCAAAGCATTTTTAAACTTCAGCAGAATTCTGAGAACAATGGAAGAGTTCCAAAGCATTTTTAAACTAGAGCAGTATTCCCATAACAATGGATGAGTTCCAAAGCATTGTTAAACTTCAGCGGAATTCCGAGAACAATGAAAGAGTTTCAAAGCATTGTTAAACATCAGTGGAATTCCGAGAACAATGGAAGAGTTGCAAATCATTGTTAAACATCAGCAAAAGTCCGAGAACAATGGAAGAGTTCCAAAGCATTTTTAAACTTCAGCAGAATTCCGAGAACAATGGAAGAGTTCCAAAGCATTTTTAAACTTCAGCGAAATTCCGAGAACAATGGAAGCATACCAAAGCATTTTTAAACTTCAGCAGAATTCCGAGAACAATGGAAGAGTTCCAAAGCATTTTTAAACTTCAGCGAAATTCCGAGAACAATGGAAGAATACTAAAGCATTTTTAAACTTCAGCGAAATTCCGAGAACAATGGAAGAATACCAAAGCATTT
Source organism: Phyllobates terribilis (assembly GCF_046119375.1). Taxonomy (NCBI): domain Eukaryota; kingdom Metazoa; phylum Chordata; class Amphibia; order Anura; family Dendrobatidae; genus Phyllobates; species Phyllobates terribilis. The sequence continues at coordinate 452,880 of NW_027363040.1, read as the reverse complement.
TTAAACTTCAGCGGAATGCCAAGAATAATGGAAGAGTTCCAAAGTATTTTTAAACTTCAGCGGAATTCCGAGAATAATGGAAGAGTTCCAAAGCATTTTTAAACTTCTCGGAATTCCGAGAACAATGGAAGAGTACCAAAGCATTTTTAAACTTCAGCGCAATTCTGAGAACAATGGAAGAGTTCCAAGCATTTTTAAACTTCAGCAGAATTCCGAGAACAATGGAAGAGTTCCAAAGCATTGTTAAACATCAGCGGAATTCCGAGAAGAATGGAAGAGCTCCAAAGCATTTTTAAACTTCAGCAGAATTCCGAGAACAATGGAAGAATTCCATGGCATTTTTAAACTTCAGCAGAATTCTTAGAAAAATGGATTGATTCCAAAGCATTGTTAAACATCAGCGGAATTCCCAGAACAATGGAAGAATACCAAAGCATTTTTAAACTTCAGCGGAATGCCGAAAATAATGAAAGAGTTCCAAAGCAATTTTAAACTTCAACGGAATTCCGAGAACAATTGTAGAGTTCCAAAGCATTTTTAAACTTCAGGGAATTCTGAGAACAATGGAAGAGTTCCAAAGCATTTTTTAACTTCAGCAGAATTCTGAGAACAATAGAAGAGTTCCAATGCATTTTTAAACTTCAGCAGTATTCCGAAAACAATGGAAGAGTTCCAAAGCATTTTCAAACTTCAGCAGAATTCTGAGAACAATGGAAGAGTTCCAAAGCATTTTTAAAATTCAGCGGAATTCTGACAACAATGGAAGAGTTCCAAAGCATTTTTAAACTTCAGCAGAATTCTGAGAACAATGGAAGAGTTCCAATGCATTTTTAAACTAGAGCAGTATTCCCATAACAATGGATGAGTTCCAAAGCATTGTTAAACTTCAGCGGAATTCCGAAAACAATGAAAGAGTTTCAAAGCATTGTTAAACATCAGTGGAATTCCGAGAACAATGGAAGTGTTGCAAATCATTGTTAAACATCAGCAAAAGTCCGAGAACAATGGAAGAGTTCCAAAGCATTTTTAAACTTCAGCGGAATTCCGATAACAATGGAAGAGTGTCAAAGCATTGTTACTAATCAGCGAAATCCCAGGAACAATGGAAGAGTTCCAAAGCATTTTTAAACTTCAGCAGAATTCCGAGAACAATGGAAGAGTTCCAAAGCATTTTTAAACTTCAGCGAAATTCCGAGAACAATGGAAGCATACCAAAGCATTTTTAAACTTCAGCAGAATTCCGAGAACAATGGAAGAGTTCCAAAGCATTTTTAAACTTCAGCGAAATTCCGAGAACAATGGAAGAATACCAAAGCATTTTTAAACTTCAGCGGAATTCTGAGAACAATGGAAGACTTCCAAAGCATTGTTAAACATCAGCAGAATTCCAAGAACAATGGAAAAGCTCCAAAGCATTTTTAAACTTCAGCATAATTCCGAGAACAATAGAAGAGTTCCAAAGCAATTTTAAACTTCAGCAGAATTCTGAGAACAATGGAAGAATTGCAAAGCATTATTAAACATCAGCGGACTTCCCAGAACAATGGAAGAGTTCCAAAGCATTTTTAAACTTCAGCAGAATTCTGAGAACAATTGAAGAGTTCCAAAGCATTTTTAAACTTCAGCAGAATTCTGACAACAATGGAAGAGTTCCAAAGCATTTTTAAACTTCAGCAGAATTCTGAGAACAATGGAAGAGTTCCAATGCATTTTTAAACTAGAGCAGTATTCCGATAACAATGGATGAGTTCCAAAGCATTGTTAAACTTCAGCGGAATTCAGAGAACAATGGAAGAGTTTCAAAGCATTGTTAAACATCAGCGGAATTCCGAGAACAATGGAAGAGTTGCAAATCATTGTTGAACATCAGCAAAAGTCCAAGAACAATGTAAGAGTTCCAAAGCATTTTTAAACTTCAGCGGAATTCCGATAACAATGGAAGAGTTCCAATGCATTGTTAATAATCAGCGGAATTCCAGGAAAAATGGAAGAGTTCCAAAGCATTTTTAAACATCAGCAGAATTCCAAGAACAACGGAAGAGTTCCAAAGCATTTTTAATCTTCAGCGAAATTCCGAGAACAATGGAAGAATACCAAAGCATTTTTAAACTTCAGCGGAATGCCAAGAATAATGGAAGAGTTCCAAAGCATTTTTAAACTTCAGCGGAATTCCGATAACAGTGGAAGAGTTCCAAAGCATTGTTAATAATCAGCGGAATTCCAGGAACAATGGAAGAGTTCCAAAGCATTTTTAACCTTCAGCAGAATTCCGAGAACAATGGAAGAGTTCCAAAGCATTTTTAATCTTCAGTGAAATTCCGAGAACAATGGAAGAATACCAAAGCATTTTTAAACTTCAGCGGAATGCCAAGAATAATGGAAGAGTTCCAAAGCATTTTTAAACTTCAGCGGAATTCCGAGAATAATGGAAGAGTTCCAAAGCATTTTTAAACTTCTCGGAATTCTGAGAACAATGGAAGAGTACCAAAGCATTTTTAAACTTCAGCGCAATTCTGAGAACAATGGAAGAGTTCCAAGCATTTTTAAACTTCAGCAGAATTCCGAGAACAATGGAAGAGTTCCAAAGCATTGTTAAACATCAGCGGAATTCCGAAAAGAATGGAAGAGCTCCAAAGCATTTTTAAACTTCAGCAGAATTCCGAGAACAATGGAAGAATTCCATGGCATTTTTAAACTTCAGCAGAATTCTTAGAAAAATGGATTGATTCCAAAGCATTGTTAAACATCAGCGGAATTCCCAGGACAATGGAAGAATACCAAAGCATTTTTAAACTTCAGCGGAATGCCGAAAATAATGGAAGAGTACCAAAGCATTTTTAAACTTCAGCGGAATTCCGAGAATAATGGAAGAGTTCCAAAGCAATTTTAAACTTCAACGGAATTCCGAGAACAATGGTAGAGTTCCAAAGTATTTTTAAACTTCAGGGAATTCTGAGAACAATGGAAGAGTTCCAAAGCATTTTTTAACTTCAGCAGAATTCTGAGCACAATAGAAGAGTTCCAAAGCAATTTTAAACTTCAACGGAATTCCGAGAACAATGGAAGAGTTCCAAAGCATTTTTAAACATCAGCAGAATTCCAAGAACAACGGAAGAGTTCCAAAGCATTTTTAATCTTCAGCGAAATTCCGAGAACAATGGAAGAATACCAAAGCATTTTTAAACTTCAGCGGAATGCCAAGAATAATGGAAGAGTTCCAAAGCATTTTTAAACTTCAGCAGTATTCCGAAAACAGTGGAAGAGTTTCAAAGCATTGTTAAACTTCAGCGGAATTCCGAGAACAATGGAAGAGTTCCAATGCATTTTTAAACTTCAGCGAAATTACGAGAACAATCGAAGAGTTCCAATATATTATTACATTTCAGCAATATTCCGAGAACAATGAAAGAGTTCCAAAGCATTGTTAAACTTCAGAGTAATTCCGAGAACATTGGAAGAGTTCCAGAGCATTGTTAAACATCAGCGGAAATCCGAGAACAAGGGAAGAGTTCCAAAGCATTGTTACCCATCTGCAAAATTCAGAGAACAATGAAAAAGTTCCAAAGAATTTTTAAACTTCAGCAGAATTCCGAGAACAATGGAAGAGTTCCAAAGCATTGTTAAACATCAGCGGAATTCCAAGAACAATGGAAGAGCTACAAAGCATTTTTAAACTTCAGCATAATTCCGAGAACAATGGAAGGGTTCCAAAGCATTTTTAAACTTCAGCAGAATTCTGAGAACAATGGAAGTATTGCAAAGCATTGTAAAATATCAGCAGACTTCCCACAACAATGGAAGAGTTCCAAAGCATTTTTGATCTTCAGCAAAATTCCGAGAATAATGGAAGAGTTCCAAAGCATTTTTAAACTTCAACGGAATTCCGAGAACAATGGAAGAGTTCCAAAGCATTTTTAAACTTCAGCGGATTTCTGAGAACAATGGAAGAGTTTCAAATCATTTTTAAACTTCAGCGGAATTCCGAGAACAATGGAAGAGTTCCAAAGCATTGTTAAACATCAGCAGAATTCCGAGAACAATGGAAGAGTTCCAAAGCATTTTTAAACTTCAGCGGAATTCCGAGAACAATGGAAGAATTCCAAAGCATTTTTTAATTTCAGTGAAATTTCGAGAACAATGGAAGAATACCAAAGCATTTTTAAACTTCAGAGGAATTCCGAGAACAATGGAAGACATCCAAAGCATTGTTAAACATCAGCAGAATTCCAAGAACAATGGAAGAGCTCCAAAGCATTTTTAAACTTCAGCATAATTCCGAGAACAATGGAAGAGTTCCAAAGCATTGTTAAACATCAGTGGAATTCCAAGAACAATGGAAGAGTTCCAAAGAATTGTTACACATCAGCGGAATTTAGAGAACAATGAAAAAGTTCCAAAGCATTGTTAAACATCAGCAGAGTTCCAAGAACAATGGAAGAGTTCCAAAGCTTGTTAAGCATCAGCGGAATTTCAAGAACAATGGAAGAGTTCCAAAGCATTTTTAAACTTCAGCGGAATTCAGATAACAATGTAAGAGTTCCAAAGCATTTTTAAACTTCAGCGGAATTCTGAGAACAATGGAAGAGTTCCGAAGCATTTTTAAACTTCAGCTGAATACCGAGAACAATGGAAGAGTTCCAAAGCATTTTTAAACTTTCTCAGCATTCCGAGAACAATGGAAGAGTTCCAAAGCTTTGTTAAACATCAGTAGAATTCCAAGAACAATGGAAGAGTTCCAAAGCATTTTTAAACTTCAGCGGAATTCCCAGAACAATGGAAGAGTTCCAAAGCGTTTTTAAACTCCAGCAGAATTCCGAGAACAATGGAAGAGTTCCAAAGGATTTTTAAACTTCAGCGGAATTCCGAGAACAATGGAAAAGTTCCAAAGCATTTTTGATCTTCAGCGAAATTCCGAGAATAATGGAAGAGTTCCAAAGAATTTTTAAACTTCAACGGAATTCCGAGAACAATGGAAGAGTTCCAAAGCATTTTTAAACTTCAGCGGATTTCTGAGAACAATGGAAGAGTTCCAAATCATTTTTAAACTTCAGCGGAATTCCGAGAACAATGGAAAAGTTCCAAAGCATTGTTAAACATCAGCAGAATTCCGAGAACAATGGAAGAGTTCCAAAGCATTTTTAAACTTCAGCGGAATTCCGAGAACAATGGAAGAATTCCAAAGCATTTTTTAATTTCAGTGAAATTTCGAGAACAATGGAAGAATACCAAAGCATTTTTAAACTTCAGCGGAATTCCGAGAACAATGGAAGAAATCCAAAGCATTGTTAAACATCAGCAGAATTCCAAGAACAATGGAAGATCTCCAAAGCATTTTTAAACTTCAGCATAATTCCGAGAACAATGGAAGAGTTCCAAAGCAATTTTAAACTTCAGCGGAATTCCGAGAACAATGGAAGAGTTGCAAAGCATTGTTAAACATCAGCGGAATTCCGAGAACAATGGAAGAGTTGCAAATCATTGTTAAACATCAGCAAAAGTCCAAGAATAATGGAAGAGTTCCAAAGCATTTTTAAACTTCAGCGGAATTCCGATAACAATGGAAGAGTTCCAAAGCATTGTTAATAATCAGCGGAATTCCAGGAAAAATGGAAGAGTTCCAAAGCATTTTTAAACTTCAGCGGAATTCCGAGAATAATGGAAGAATTCCAAAGCATTTTTAAACTTCTCCGAATTCCGAGAAAAATGGAAGAGTTCCAAAGCATTTTTAAACTTCTCCGAATTCCGAGAAAAATGGAAGAGTACCAAAGCATTTTTAAACTTCAGCGCAATTCTGAGAACAATGGAAGAGTTCCAAGCATTTTTAAACTTCAGCAGAATTCCGAGAACAATGGCAGAGTTCCAAAGCATTGTTAAACATCAGCGGAATTCCGAGAAGAATGGAAGAGCTCCAAAGCATTTTTAAACTTCAGCAGAATTCCGAGAACAATGGAAGAATTCCATGGCATTTTTAAACTTCAGCAGAATTCTTAGAAAAATGGATTGATTCCAAAGCATTGTTAAACATCAGCGGAATTCCCAGAACAATGGAAGAATACCAAAGCATTTTTAAACTTCAGCGGAATGCCGAAAATAATGGAAGAGTTCCAAAGCAATTTTAAACTTCAACGGAATTCCGAGAACAATGGTAGAGTTCCAAAGCATTTTTAAACTTCAGGGAATTCTGAGAACAATGGAAGAGTTCCAAAGCATTTTTTAACTTCAGCAGAATTCTGAGCACAATAGAAGAGTTCCAATGCATTTTTAAACTTCAGCAGTATTCCGAAAACAGTGGAAGAGTTTCAAAGCATTGTTAAACTTCAGCGGAATTCCGAGAACAATGGAAGAGTTCCAAAGCATTTTTAAACTTCAGCAAAATTCCGAGAACAATGGAAGAGTTCCAATGCATTATTAAATTTCAGCAATATTCCGAGAACAATGAAAGAGTTCCAAAGCATTGTTAAACTTCAGCGTTATTCCGAGAACATTGGAAGAGTTCCAGAGCATTGTTAAACATCAGCGGAATTCCGAGAACAAGGGACGAGTTCCAAAGCATTGTTTCCCATCAGCAAAATTCAGAGAACAATGAAAAAGTACCAAAGAATTTTTAAACTTCAGCAGAATTCCGAGAACAATGGAAGAGTTCCAAAGCATTGTTAAACATCAGCAGAATTCCAAGAACAATGGAAGAGCTCCAAAGCATTTTTAAACTTCAGCATAATTCCGAGAACAATGGAAGGGTTCCAAAGCATTTATAAACTTCAGCAGAATTCTGAGAACAATGGAAGTATTGCAAAGCATTGTTAAAAATCAGCGGACTTCCCAGAACAATGGAAGAGTTCCAAAGCATTTTTAAACTTCAGCAGAATTCTGAGAACAAAGGAAGAGTTCCAAAGCATTTTTAAACTTCAGCTTAATTCTGACAACAATGGAAGAGTTCCAAAGCATTTTTAAACTTCAGCAGAATTCCGAGAACAATGGAAGAGTTCCAAAGCATTTTTAAACTTCAGCGAAATTCCGAGCACAATGGAAGAATACCAAAGCATTTTTAAACTTCAGCGGAATGCCAAGAATAATGGAAGAGTTCCAAAGTATTTTTAAACTTCAGCGGAATTCCGAGAATAATGGAAGAGTTCCAAAGCATTTTTAAACTTCTCGGAATTCCGAGAACAATGGAAGAGTACCAAAGCATTTTTAAACTTCAGCGCAATTCTGAGAACAATGGAAGAGTTCCAAGCATTTTTAAACTTCAGCAGAATTCCGAGAACAATGGAAGAGTTCCAAAGCATTGTTAAACATCAGCGGAATTCCGAGAAGAATGGAAGAGCTCCAAAGCATTTTTAAACTTCAGCAGAATTCCGAGAACAATGGAAGAATTCCATGGCATTTTTAAACTTCAGCAGAATTCTTAGAAAAATGGATTGATTCCAAAGCATTGTTAAACATCAGCGGAATTCCCAGAACAATGGAAGAATACCAAAGCATTTTTAAACTTCAGCGGAATGCAGAAAATAATGAAAGAGTTCCAAAGCAATTTTAAACTTCAACGGAATTCCGAGAACAATTGTAGAGTTCCAAAGCATTTTTAAACTTCAGGGAATTCTGAGAACAATGGAAGAGTTCCAAAGCATTTTTTAACTTCAGCAGAATTCTGAGAACAATAGAAGAGTTCCAATGCATTTTTAAACTTCAGCAGTATTCCGAAAACAATGGAAGAGTTCCAAAGCATTTTCAAACTTCAGCAGAATTCTGAGAACAATGGAAGAGTTCCAAAGCATTTTTAAAATTCAGCGGAATTCTGACAACAATGGAAGAGTTCCAAAGCATTTTTAAACTTCAGCAGAATTCTGAGAACAATGGAAGAGTTCCAATGCATTTTTAAACTAGAGCAGTATTCCCATAACAATGGATGAGTTCCAAAGCATTGTTAAACTTCAGCGGAATTCCGAGAACAATGAAAGAGTTTCAAAGCATTGTTAAACATCAGTGGAATTCCGAGAACAATGGAAGAGTTGCAAATCATTGTTAAACATCAGCAAAAGTCCGAGAACAATGGAAGAGTTCCAAAGCATTTTTAAACTTCAGCAGAATTCCGAGAACAATGGAAGAGTTCCAAAGCATTTTTAAACTTCAGCGAAATTCCGAGAACAATGGAAGCATACCAAAGCATTTTTAAACTTCAGCAGAATTCCGAGAACAATGGAAGAGTTCCAAAGCATTTTTAAACTTCAGCGAAATTCCGAGAACAATGGAAGAATACTAAAGCATTTTTAAACTTCAGCGAAATTCCGAGAACAATGGAAGAATACCAAAGCATTTTTAAACTTCAGCGGAATGCCAAGAATAATGGAAGAGTTCCAAAGTATTTTTAAACTTCAGCGGAATTCCGAGAATAATGGAAGAGTTCCAAAGCATTTTTAAACTTCTCGGAATTCCGAGAACAATGGAAGAGTACCAAAGCATTTTTAAACTTCAGCGCAATTCTGAGAACAATGGAAGAGTTCCAAGCATTTTTAAACTTCAGCAGAATTCCGAGAACAATGGAAGAGTTCCAAAGCATTGTTAAACATCAGCGGAATTCCGAGAAGAATGGAAGAGCTCCAAAGCATTTTTAAACTTCAGCAGAATTCCGAGAACAATGGAAGAATTCCATGGCATTTTTAAACTTCAGCAGAATTCTTAGAAAAATGGATTGATTCCAAAGCATTGTTAAACATCAGCGGAATTCCCAGAACAATGGAAGAATACCAAAGCATTTTTAAACTTCAGCGGAATGCCGAAAATAATGAAAGAGTTCCAAAGCAATTTTAAACTTCAACGGAATTCCGAGAACAATTGTAGAGTTCCAAAGCATTTTTAAACTTCAGGGAATTCTGAGAACAATGGAAGAGTTCCAAAGCATTTTTTAACTTCAGCAGAATTCTGAGAACAATAGAAGAGTTCCAATGCATTTTTAAACTTCAGCAGTATTCCGAAAACAATGGAAGAGTTCCAAAGCATTTTCAAACTTCAGCAGAATTCTGAGAACAATGGAAGAGTTCCAAAGCATTTTTAAAATTCAGCGGAATTCTGACAACAATGGAAGAGTTCCAAAGCATTTTTAAACTTCAGCAGAATTCTGAGAACAATGGAAGAGTTCCAATGCATTTTTAAACTAGAGCAGTATTCCCATAACAATGGATGAGTTCCAAAGCATTGTTAAACTTCAGCGGAATTCCGAAAACAATGAAAGAGTTTCAAAGCATTGTTAAACATCAGTGGAATTCCGAGAACAATGGAAGTGTTGCAAATCATTGTTAAACATCAGCAAAAGTCCGAGAACAATGGAAGAGTTCCAAAGCATTTTTAAACTTCAGCGGAATTCCGATAACAATGGAAGAGTGTCAAAGCATTGTTACTAATCAGCGAAATCCCAGGAACAATGGAAGAGTTCCAAAGCATTTTTAAACTTCAGCAGAATTCCGAGAACAATGGAAGAGTTCCAAAGCATTTTTAAACTTCAGCGAAATTCCGAGAACAATGGAAGCATACCAAAGCATTTTTAAACTTCAGCAGAATTCCGAGAACAATGGAAGAGTTCCAAAGCATTTTTAAACTTCAGCGAAATTCCGAGAACAATGGAAGAATACCAAAGCATTTTTAAACTTCAGCGGAATTCTGAGAACAATGGAAGACTTCCAAAGCATTGTTAAACATCAGCAGAATTCCAAGAACAATGGAAAAGCTCCAAAGCATTTTTAAACTTCAGCATAATTCCGAGAACAATAGAAGAGTTCCAAAGCAATTTTAAACTTCAGCAGAATTCTGAGAACAATGGAAGAATTGCAAAGCATTATTAAACATCAGCGGACTTCCCAGAACAATGGAAGAGTTCCAAAGCATTTTTAAACTAGAGCAGTATTCCGATAACAATGGATGAGTTCCAAAGCATTGTTAAACTTCAGCGGAATTCAGAGAACAATGGAAGAGTTTCAAAGCATTATTAAACATCAGCGGAATTCCGAGAACAATGGAAGAGTTGCAAATCATTGTTGAACATCAGCAAAAGTCCAAGAACAATGTAAGAGTTCCAAAGCATTTTTAAACTTCAGCGGAATTCCGATAACAATGGAAGAGTTCCAATGCATTGTTAATAATCAGCGGAATTCCAGGAACAATGGAAGAGTTCCAAAGCATTTTTAAACATCAGCAGAATTCCAAGAACAACGGAAGAGTTCCAAAGCATTTTTAATCTTCAGCGAAATTCCGAGAACAATGGAAGAATACCAAAGCATTTTTAAACTTCAGCGGAATGCCAAGAATAATGGAAGAGTTCCAAAGCATTTTTAAACTTCAGCGGAATTCCGATAACAGTGGAAGAGTTCCAAAGCATTGTTAATAATCAGCGGAATTCCAGGAACAATGGAAGAGTTCCAAAGCATTTTTAAACTTCAGCAGAATTCCGAGAACAATGGAAGAGTTCCAAAGCATTTTTAATCTTCAGTGAAATTCCGAGAACAATGGAAGAATACCAAAGCATTTTTAAACTTCAGCGGAATGCCAAGAATAATGGAAGAGTTCCAAAGCATTTTTAAACTTCAGCGGAATTCCGAGAATAATGGAAGAGTTCCAAAGCATTTTTAAACTTCTCGGAATTCTGAGAACAATGGAAGAGTACCAAAGCATTTTTAAACTTCAGCAGAATTCCGAGAACAATGGAAGAGTTCCAAAGCATTGTTAAACATCAGCGGAATTCCGAAAAGAATGGAAGAGCTCCAAAGCATTTTTAAACTTCAGCAGAATTCCGAGAACAATGGAAGAATTCCATGGCATTTTTAAACTTCAGCAGAATTCTTAGAAAAATGGATTGATTCCAAAGCATTGTTAAACATCAGCGGAATTCCCAGGACAATGGAAGAATACCAAAGCATTTTTAAACTTCAGCGGAATGCCGAAAATAATGGAAGAGTACCAAAGCATTTTTAAACTTCAGCGGAATTCCGAGAATAATGGAAGAGTTCCAAAGCAATTTTAAACTTCAACGGAATTCCGAGAACAATGGTAGAGTTCCAAAGTATTTTTAAACTTCAGGGAATTCTGAGAACAATGGAAGAGTTCCAAAGCATTTTTTAACTTCAGCAGAATTCTGAGCACAATAGAAGAGTTCCAATGCATTTTTAAACTTCAGCAGTATTCCGAAAACAGTGGAAGAGTTTCAAAGCATTGTTAAACTTCAGCGGAATTCCGAGAACAATGGAAGAGTTCCAATGCATTTTTAAACTTCAGCGAAATTACGAGAACAATCGAAGAGTTCCAATATATTATTACATTTCAGCAATATTCCGAGAACAATGAAAGAGTTCCAAAGCATTGTTAAACTTCAGAGTAATTCCGAGAACATTGGAAGAGTTCCAGAGCATTGTTAAACATCAGCGGAAATCCGAGAACAAGGGAAGAGTTCCAAAGCATTGTTACCCATCAGCAAAATTCAGAGAACAATGAAAAAGTTCCAAAGAATTTTTAAACTTCAGCAGAATTCCGAGAACAATGGAAGAGTTCCAAAGCATTGTTAAACATCAGCGGAATTCCAAGAACAATGGAAGAGCTACAAAGCATTTTTAAACTTCAGCATAATTCCGAGAACAATGGAAGGGTTCCAAAGCATTTTTAAACTTCAGCAGAATTCTGAGAACAATGGAAGTATTGCAAAGCATTGTAAAACATCAGCAGACTTCCCACAACAATGGAAGAGTTCCAAAGCATTTTTAAACATCAGCAGAATTCTGAGAACAATGGAAGAGTTCCAAAGCATTTTTAAACTTCAGCGGAATTCTGACAACAATGGAAGAGTTCCAAAGCATTCTTAAACTTCAGCAGAATTCTGAGAACAATGGAAGAGTTCCAATGCATTTTTAAACTAGAGCAGTATTCCGATAACAATGGATGAGTTCCAAAGCATTGTTAAACTTCAGCGGAATTCCGAGAACAATGGAAGAGTTTCAAAGCATTGTTAAACATCAGCGGAATTCCGAGAACAATGGAAGCGTTGCAAATCATTGTTAAACATCAGCAAAAGTCCAAGAATAATGGAAGAGTTCCAAAGCATTTTTAAACTTCAGCAGAATTCCAAGAACAATGGAAGAGTTCCAAAGCATTTTTAATCTTCAGCGAAATTCCGAGAACAATGGAAGAATACCAAAGCATTTTTAAACTTCAGCGGAATGCCAAGAATAATGGAAGAGTTCCAAAGCATTTTTAAACTTCAGCGGAATTCCGAGAATAATGGAAGAGTTCCAAAGCATTTTTAAACTTCTCCGAATTCCGAGAACAATGGAAGAGTACCAAAGGATTTTTAAACTTCAGCGCAATTCTGAGAACAATGGAAGAGTTCCAAGCATTTTTAAACTTCAGCAGAATTCCGAGAACATGGTAGAGTTCCAAAGCATTGTTAAACATCAGTGGAATTCCGAAAAGAATGGAAGAGCTCCAAAGCATTTTTTAACTTCAGCAGAATTCCGAGAACAATGGAAGAATTCCATGGCATTTTTAAACTTCAGCAGAATTCTTAGAAAAATGGATTGATTCCAAAGCATTGTTAAACATCAGCGGAATTCCCAGAACAATGGAAGAATACCAAAGCATTTTTAAACTTCAGCGGAATGCCGAAAATAATGGAAGAGTACCAAAGCATTTTTAAACTTCAGCGGAATTCCGAGAATAATGGAAGAGTTCCAAAGCAATTTTAAACTTCAACGGAATTCCGAGAACAATGGTAGAGTTCCAAAGTATTTTTAAACTTCAGGGAATTCTGAGAACAATGGAAGAGTTCCAAAGCATTTTTTAACTTCAGCAGAATTCTGAGCACAATAGAAGAGTTCCAATGCATTTTTAAACTTCAGCAGTATTCCGAAAACAGTGGAAGAGTTTCAAAGCATTGTTAAACTTCAGCGGAATTCCGAGAACAATGGAAGAGTTCCAAAGCATTTTTAAACTTCAGCGAAATTACGAGAACAATCGAAGAGTTCCAATGCATTATTACATTTCAGCAATATTCCGAGAACAATGAAAGAGTTCCAAAGCATTGTTAAACTTCAGAGTAATTCCGAGAACATTGGAAGAGTTCCAGAGCATTGTTAAACATCAGCGGAAATCCGAGAACAAGGGAAGAGTTCCAAAGCATTGTTACCCATCAGCAAAATTCAGAGAACAATGAAAAAGTTCCAAAGAATTTTTAAACTTCAGCAGAATTCCGAGAACAATGGAAGAGTTCCAAAGCATTGTTAAACATCAGCGGAATTCCAAGAACAATGGAAGAGCTACAAAGCATTTTTAAACTTCAGCATAATTCCGAGAACAATGGAAGGGTTCCAAAGCATTTTTAAACTTCAGCAGAATTCTGAGAACAATGGAAGTATTGCAAAGCATTGTTAAACATCAGCAGACTTCCCACAACAATGGAAGAGTTCCAAAGCATTTTTAAACATCAGCAGAATTCTGAGAACAATGGAAGAGTTCCAAAGCATTTTTAAACTTCAGCGGAATTCTGACAACAATGGAAGAGTTCCAAAGCATTGTTAAACTTCAGCAGAATTCTGAGAACAATGGAAGAGTTCCAATGCATTTTTAAACTAGAGCAGTATTCCGATAACAATGGATGAGTTCCAAAGCATTGTTAAACTTCAGCGGAATTCCGAGAACAATGGAAGAGTTTCAAAGCATTGTTAAACATCAGCGGAATTCCGAGAACAATGGAAGCGTTGCAAATCATTGTTAAACATCAGCAAAAGTCCAAGAATAATGGAAGAGTTCCAAAGCATTTTTAAACTTCAGCAGAATTCCGATAACAATGGAAGAGTTCCAAAGCATTGTTAATAATCAGCGGAATTCCAGGAAAAATGGAAGAGTTCCAAAGCATTTTTAAACTTCAGCAGAATTCCGAGAACAATGGAAGAGTTCCAAAGCATTTTTAATCTTCAGCGAAATTCCGAGAACAATGGAAGAATACCAAAGCATTTTTAAACTTCAGCGGAATGCCAAGAATAATGGAAGAGTTCCAAAGCATTTTTAAACTTCAGCGGAATTCCGAGAATAATGGAAGAGTTCCAAAGCATTTTTAAACTTCTCCGAATTCCGAGAACAATGGAAGAGTACCAAAGGATTTTTAAACTTCAGCGCAATTCTGAGAACAATGGAAGAGTTCCAAGCATTTTTAAACTTCAGCAGAATTCCGAGAACAATGGCAGAGTTGCAAAGCATTGTTAAACATCAGCAGAATTCCGAGAAGAATGGAAGAATTCCATGGCATTTTTAAACTTCAGCAGAATTCTTAGAAAAATGGATTGATTCCAAAGCATTGTTAAACATCAGCGGAATTCCCAGAACAATGGAAGAATACCAAAGCATTTTTAAACTTCAACGGAATTCCGAGAACAATGGTAGAGTTCCAAAGCATTTTTAAACTTCAGGGAATTCTGAGAACAATGGAAGAGTTCCAAAGCATTTTTTAACTTCAGCAGAATTCTGAGCACAATAGAAGAGTTCCAATGCATTTTTAAACTTCAGCAGTATTCCGAAAACAGTGGAAGAGTTTCAAAGCATTGTTAAACTTCAGCGGAATTCCGAGAACAATGGAAGAGTTCCAAAGCATTTTTAAACTTCAGCAAAATTCCGAGAACAATGGAAGAGTTCCAATGCATTATTAAATTTCAGCAATATTCCGAGAACAATGAAAGAGTTCCAAAGCATTGTTAAACTTCAGCGTAATTCCGAGAACATTGGAAGAGTTCCAGAGTATTTTTAAACATCAGCGGAATTCCGAGAACAAGGGACAAGTTCCAAAGCATTGTTACCCATCAGCAAAATTCAGAGAACAATGAAAAAGTTCCAAAGAATTTTTAAACTTCAGCAGAATTCCGAGAACAATGGAAGAGTTCCAAAGCATTGTTAAACATCAGCGGAATTCCAAGAACAATGGAAGAGCTCCAAAGCATTTTTAAACTTCAGCATAATTCCGAGAACAATGGAAGGGTTCCAAAGCATTTTTAAACTTCAGCAGAATTCTAAGAACAATGGAAGTTATTGCAAAGCATTGTTAAACATCAGCGGACTTCCCAGAACAATGGAAGAGTTCCAAAGCATTTTTAAACTTCAGCAGAATTCTGAGAACAATGGAAGAGTTCCAAAGCATTTTTAAACTTCAGCTTAATTCTGACAACAATGGAAGAGTTCCAATGCATTTTTAAACTTCAGCAGAATTCTGAGAACAATGGAAGAGTTCCAAAGCATTTTTAAACTTCAGCGGAATTCCGAGAATAATGGAAGAGTTCCAAAGCATTTTTAAACTTCTCCGAATTCCGAGAACAATGGAAGAGTACCAAAGGATTTTTAAACTTCAGCGCAATTCTGAGAACAATGGAAGAGTTCCAAGCATTTTTAAACTTCAGCAGAATTCCGAGAACAATGGCAGAGTTGCAAAGCATTGTTAAACATCAGCAGAATTCCGAGAAGAATGGAAGAATTCCATGGCATTTTTAAACTTCAGCAGAATTCTTAGAAAAATGGATTGATTCCAAAGCATTGTTAAACATCAGCGGAATTCCCAGAACAATGGAAGAATACCAAAGCATTTTTAAACTTCAACGGAATTCCGAGAACAATGGTAGAGTTCCAAAGCATTTTTAAACTTCAGGGAATTCTGAGAACAATGGAAGAGTTCCAAAGCATTTTTTAACTTCAGCAGAATTCTGAGCACAATAGAAGAGTTCCAATGCATTTTTAAACTTCAGCAGTATTCCGAAAACAGTGGAAGAGTTTCAAAGCATTGTTAAACTTCAGCGGAATTCCGAGAACAATGGAAGAGTTCCAAAGCATTTTTAAACTTCAGCAAAATTCCGAGAACAATGGAAGAGTTCCAATGCATTATTAAATTTCAGCAATATTCCGAGAACAATGAAAGAGTTCCAAAGCATTGTTAAACTTCAGCGTAATTCCGAGAACATTGGAAGAGTTCCAGAGTATTTTTAAACATCAGCGGAATTCCGAGAACAAGGGACAAGTTCCAAAGCATTGTTACCCATCAGCAAAATTCAGAGAACAATGAAAAAGTTCCAAAGAATTTTTAAACTTCAGCAGAATTCCGAGAACAATGGAAGAGTTCCAAAGCATTGTTAAACATCAGCGGAATTCCAAGAACAATGGAAGAGCTCCAAAGCATTTTTAAACTTCAGCATAATTCCGAGAACAATGGAAGGGTTCCAAAGCATTTTTAAACTTCAGCAGAATTCTAAGAACAATGGAAGTTATTGCAAAGCATTGTTAAACATCAGCGGACTTCCCAGAACAATGGAAGAGTTCCAAAGCATTTTTAAACTTCAGCAGAATTCTGAGAACAATGGAAGAGTTCCAAAGCATTTTTAAACTTCAGCTTAATTCTGACAACAATGGAAGAGTTCCAATGCATTTTTAAACTTCAGCAGAATTCTGAGAACAATGGAAGAGTTCCAATGCATTTTTAAACTTCAGCAGAATTCCGAGAACAATGGAAGAGTTCCAAAGCATTGTTAAACATCAGCGGAATTCCGAGAAGAATGGAAGAGCTCCAAAGCATTTTTAAACTTCAGCAGAATTCCGAGAACAATGGAAGAATTCCATGGCATTTTTAAACTTCAGCAGAATTCTTAGAAAAATGGATTGATTCCAAAGCATTGTTAAACATCAGCGGAATTCCCACAACAATGGAAGAATACCACAGCATTTTTAAACTTCAGCGGAATGCCGAAAATAATGAAAGAGTTCCAAAGCAATTTTAAACTTCAACGGAATTCCGAGAACAATTGTAGAGTTCCAAAGCATTTTTAAACTTCAGGGAATTCTGAGAACAATGGAAGAGTTGCAAAGCATTTTTTAACTTCAGCAGAATTCTGAGCACAATAGACGAGTTCCAATACATTTTTAAACTTCAGCAGTATTCCGAAAACAATGGAAGAGTTCCAAAGCATTTTTAAACTTCAGCAGAATTCTGAGAACAATGGAAGAGTTCCAAAGCATTTTTAAACTTCAGCAGAATTCCGAGAACAATGGAAGAGATCCAAAGCATTGTTAATAATCAGCGGAATTCCAGGAACAATGGAAGAGTTCCAAAGCATTTTTAAACTTCAGCAGAATTCCGGGAACAACGGAAGAGTTCCAAAGCATTTTTAATCTTCAGTGAAATTCCGAGAACAATGGAAGAATACCAAAGCATTTTTAAACTTCAGCGGAATTCCGAGAATAATGGAAGAGTTCCAAAGCATTTTTAAACTTCTCGGAATTCCGAGAACAATGGAAGAGTACCAAAGCATTTTTAAACTTCAGCGCAATTCTGAGAACAATGGAAGACTTCCAAGCATTTTTAAACTTCAGCAGAATTCCGAAAACAATTGAGGAGTTCCAAAGCATTGTTAAACATCAGCGGAATTCCGAGAAGAATGGAAGAGCTCCAAAGCATTTTTAAACTTCAGCAGAATTCCGAGAACAATGGAAGAATTCCATGGCATTTTTAAACTTCAACAGAATTCTTAGAAAAATGGATTGATTCCAAAGCATTGCTAAACATCAGCGGAATTCCCAGAACAATGGAAGAATACCAAAGCATTTTTAAACTTCAGCGGAATGCCGAAAATAATGGAAGAGTACCAAAGCATTTTTAAACTTCAGCGGAATTCCGAGAATAATGGAAGTGTTCCAAAGCAATTTTAAAAATCAACGCAATTCCGAGAACAATGGTAGAGTTCCAAAGCGTTTTTAAACTTCAGGGAATTCTGAGAACAATGGAAGAGTTCCAAAGCATTTTTTAACTTCAGCAGAATTCTGAGCACAATAGAAGAGTTCCAATGCATTTTTAAACTTCAGCAGTATTCCGAAAACAGTGGAAGAGTTTCAAAGCATTGTTAAACTTCAGCGGAATTCCGAGAACAATGGAAGAGTTCCAAAGCATTTCTAAACTTCAGTGAAATTCCGAGAACAATGGAAGAGTTCCAATGCATTTTTAAACTAGAGCAGTATTCCCATAACAATGGATGAGTTCCAAAGCATTGTTAAACTTCAGCGGAATTCCGAGAACAATGAAAGAGTTTCAAAGCATTGTTAAACATCAGCGGAATTCCGAGAACAATGGAAGAGTTGCAAATCATTGTTAAACATCAGCAAAAGTCCGAGAACAATGGAAGAGTTCCAAAGCATTTTTAAACTCCAGCGGAATTCCGATAACAATGGAAGAGTTTCAAAGCATTGTTACTAATCAGCGGAATCCCAGGAACAATGGAAGAGTTCCAAAGCATTTTTAAACTTCAGCAGAATTCCGAGAACAATGGAAGAGATCCAAAGCATTTTTAAACTTCAGCGAAATTCCGAGAACAATGGAAGAATACCAAAGCATTTTTAAACTTCAGCAGAATTCCGAGAACAATGGAAGAGTTCCAAAGCATTTTTAAACTTCAGCGAAATTCCGAGAACAATGGAAGAATACCAAAGCATTTTTAAACTTCAGCGGAATTCCGAGAACAATGGAAGACTTCCAAAGCATTGTTAAACATCAGCAGAATTCCAAGAACAATGGAAAAGCTCCAAAGCATTTTTAAACTTCAGCATAATTCCGAGAACAATGGAAGAGTTCCAAAGCAATTTTAAACTTCAGCAGAATTCTGAGAACAATGGAAGAATTGCAAAGCATTGTTAAACATCAGCGGACTTCCCAGAACAATGGAAGAGTTCCAAAGCATTTTTAAACTTCAGCAGAATTCTGAGAACAATTGAAGAGTTCCAAAGCATTTTTAAACTTCAGCGGAATTCTGATAACAATGGAAGAGTTCCAAAGCATTTTTAAACTTCAGCAGAATTCTGAGAACAATGGAAGAGTTCCAATGCATTTTTAAACTAGAGCAGTATTCCGATAACAATGGATGAGTTCCAAAGCATTGTTAAACTTCAGCGGAATTCAGAGAACAATGGAAGAGTTTCAAAGCATTGTTAAACATCAGCGGAATTCCGAGAACAATGGAAGAGTTGCAAATCATTGTTAAACATCAGCAAAAGTCCAAGAACAATGGAAGAGTTCCAAAGCATTTTTAAACTTCAGCGAAATTCCGAGAAGAATGGAAGAGTTCCAATGCATTATTAAATTTCAGCATTATTCCGACAACAATGAAAGCGTTCCAAAGCATTGTTAAACTTCAGAGTAATTCCGAGCACATTGGAAGAGTTTCAGAGCATTGTTAAACATCAGCGGAATTCCGAGAACAAGGGAAGAGTTCCAAAGCATTGTTACCCATCAGCAAAATTCAGAGAACAATGAAAAAGTTCCAAAGAATTTTTAAACTTCAGCAGAATTCCGAGAACAATGGAAGAGTTCCAAAGCATTGTTAAACATCAGCGGAATTCCAAGAACAATGGAAGAGCTCCAAAGCATTTTTAAACTTCAGCATAATTCCGAGAACAATGGAAGGGTTCCAAAGCATTTTTAAACTTCAGCAGAATTCTAAGAACAATGGAAGTTATTGCAAAGCATTGTTAAACATCAGCGGACTTCCCAGAACAATGGAAGAGTTCCAAAGCATTTTTAAACTTCAGCAGAATTCTGAGAACAATGGAAGAGTTCCAAAGCATTTTTAAACTTCAGCTTAATTCTGACAACAATGGAAGAGTTCCAATGCATTTTTAAACTTCAGCAGAATTCTGAGAACAATGGAAGAGTTCCAATGCATTTTTAAACTTCAGCAGAATTCCGAGAACAATGGAAGAGTTCCAAAGCATTGTTAAACATCAGCGGAATTCCGAGAAGAATGGAAGAGCTCCAAAGCATTTTTAAACTTCAGCAGAATTCCGAGAACAATGGAAGAATTCCATGGCATTTTTAAACTTCAGCAGAATTCTTAGAAAAATGGATTGATTCCAAAGCATTGTTAAACATCAGCGGAATTCCCACAACAATGGAAGAATACCACAGCATTTTTAAACTTCAGCGGAATGCCGAAAATAATGAAAGAGTTCCAAAGCAATTTTAAACTTCAACGGAATTCCGAGAACAATTGTAGAGTTCCAAAGCATTTTTAAACTTCAGGGAATTCTGAGAACAATGGAAGAGTTGCAAAGCATTTTTTAACTTCAGCAGAATTCTGAGCACAATAGACGAGTTCCAATACATTTTTAAACTTCAGCAGTATTCCGAAAACAATGGAAGAGTTCCAAAGCATTTTTAAACTTCAGCAGAATTCTGAGAACAATGGAAGAGTTCCAAAGCATTTTTAAACTTCAGCAGAATTCCGAGAACAATGGAAGAGATCCAAAGCATTGTTAATAATCAGCGGAATTCCAGGAACAATGGAAGAGTTCCAAAGCATTTTTAAACTTCAGCAGAATTCCGGGAACAACGGAAGAGTTCCAAAGCATTTTTAATCTTCAGTGAAATTCCGAGAACAATGGAAGAATACCAAAGCATTTTTAAACTTCAGCGGAATTCCGAGAATAATGGAAGAGTTCCAAAGCATTTTTAAACTTCTCGGAATTCCGAGAACAATGGAAGAGTACCAAAGCATTTTTAAACTTCACCGCAATTCTGAGAACAATGGAAGACTTCCAAGCATTTTTAAACTTCAGCAGAATTCCGAAAACAATTGAGGAGTTCCAAAGCATTGTTAAACATCAGCGGAATTCCGAGAAGAATGGAAGAGCTCCAAAGCATTTTTAAACTTCAGCAGAATTCCGAGAACAATGGAAGAATTCCATGGCATTTTTAAACTTCAACAGAATTCTTAGAAAAATGGATTGATTCCAAAGCATTGCTAAACATCAGCGGAATTCCCAGAACAATGGAAGAATACCAAAGCATTTTTAAACTTCAGCGGAATGCCGAAAATAATGGAAGAGTACCAAAGCATTTTTAAACTTCAGCGGAATTCCGAGAATAATGGAAGTGTTCCAAAGCAATTTTAAAAATCAACGCAATTCCGAGAACAATGGTAGAGTTCCAAAGCGTTTTTAAACTTCAGGGAATTCTGAGAACAATGGAAGAGTTCCAAAGCATTTTTTAACTTCAGCAGAATTCTGAGCACAATAGAAGAGTTCCAATGCATTTTTAAACTTCAGCAGTATTCCGAAAACAGTGGAAGAGTTTCAAAGCATTGTTAAACTTCAGCGGAATTCCGAGAACAATGGAAGAGTTCCAAAGCATTTCTAAACTTCAGTGAAATTCCGAGAACAATGGAAGAGTTCCAATGCATTTTTAAACTAGAGCAGTATTCCCATAACAATGGATGAGTTCCAAAGCATTGTTAAACTTCAGCGGAATTCCGAGAACAATGAAAGAGTTTCAAAGCATTGTTAAACATCAGCGGAATTCCGAGAACAATGGAAGAGTTGCAAATCATTGTTAAACATCAGCAAAAGTCCGAGAACAATGGAAGAGTTCCAAAGCATTTTTAAACTCCAGCGGAATTCCGATAACAATGGAAGAGTTTCAAAGCATTGTTACTAATCAGCGGAATCCCAGGAACAATGGAAGAGTTCCAAAGCATTTTTAAACTTCAGCAGAATTCCGAGAACAATGGAAGAGATCCAAAGCATTTTTAAACTTCAGCGAAATTCCGAGAACAATGGAAGAATACCAAAGCATTTTTAAACTTCAGCAGAATTCCGAGAACAATGGAAGAGTTCCAAAGCATTTTTAAACTTCAGCGAAATTCCGAGAACAATGGAAGAATACCAAAGCATTTTTAAACTTCAGCGGAATTCCGAGAACAATGGAAGACTTCCAAAGCATTGTTAAACATCAGCAGAATTCCAAGAACAATGGAAAAGCTCCAAAGCATTTTTAAACTTCAGCATAATTCCGAGAACAATGGAAGAGTTCCAAAGCAATTTTAAACTTCAGCAGAATTCTGAGAACAATGGAAGAATTGCAAAGCATTGTTAAACATCAGCGGACTTCCCAGAACAATGGAAGAGTTCCAAAGCATTTTTAAACTTCAGCAGAATTCTGAGAACAATTGAAGAGTTCCAAAGCATTTTTAAACTTCAGCGGAATTCTGATAACAATGGAAGAGTTCCAAAGCATTTTTAAACTTCAGCAGAATTCTGAGAACAATGGAAGAGTTCCAATGCATTTTTAAACTAGAGCAGTATTCCGATAACAATGGATGAGTTCCAAAGCATTGTTAAACTTCAGCGGAATTCAGAGAACAATGGAAGAGTTTCAAAGCATTGTTAAACATCAGCGGAATTCCGAGAACAATGGAAGAGTTGCAAATCATTGTTAAACATCAGCAAAAGTCCAAGAACAATGGAAGAGTTCCAAAGCATTTTTAAACTTCAGCGAAATTCCGAGAAGAATGGAAGAGTTCCAATGCATTATTAAATTTCAGCATTATTCCGACAACAATGAAAGCGTTCCAAAGCATTGTTAAACTTCAGAGTAATTCCGAGCACATTGGAAGAGTTTCAGAGCATTGTTAAACATCAGCGGAATTCCGAGAACAAGGGAAGAGTTCCAAAGCATTGTTACCCATCAGCAAAATTCAGAGAACAATGAAAAAGTTCCAAAGAATTTTTAAACTTCAGCAGAATTCCGAGAACAATGGAAGAGTTCCAAAGCATTGTTAAACATCAGCGGAATTCCAAGAACAATGGAAGAGCTCCAAAGCATTTTTAAACTTCAGCATAATTCCGAGAACAATGGAAGGGTTCCAAAGCATTTTTAAACTTCAGCAGAATTCTAAGAACAATGGAAGTTATTGCAAAGCATTGTTAAACATCAGCGGACTTCCCAGAACAATGGAAGAGTTCCAAAGCATTTTTAAACTTCAGCAGAATTCTGAGAACAATGGAAGAGTTCCAAAGCATTTTTAAACTTCAGCTTAATTCTGACAACAATGGAAGAGTTCCAATGCATTTTTAAACTTCAGCAGAATTCTGAGAACAATGGAAGAGTTCCAATGCATTTTTAAACTTCAGCAGAATTCCGAGAACAATGGAAGAGTTCCAAAGCATTGTTAAACATCAGCGGAATTCCGAGAAGAATGGAAGAGCTCCAAAGCATTTTTAAACTTCAGCAGAATTCCGAGAACAATGGAAGAATTCCATGGCATTTTTAAACTTCAGCAGAATTCTTAGAAAAATGGATTGATTCCAAAGCATTGTTAAACATCAGCGGAATTCCCACAACAATGGAAGAATACCAAAGCATTTTTAAACTTCAGCGGAATGCCGAAAATAATGAAAGAGTTCCAAAGCAATTTTAAACTTCAACGGAATTCCGAGAACAATTGTAGAGTTCCAAAGCATTTTTAAACTTCAGGGAATTCTGAGAACAATGGAAGAGTTGCAAAGCATTTTTTAACTTCAGCAGAATTCTGAGCACAATAGACGAGTTCCAATACATTTTTAAACTTCAGCAGTATTCCGAAAACAATGGAAGAGTTCCAAAGCATTTTTAAACTTCAGCAGAATTCTGAGAACAATGGAAGAGTTCCAAAGCATTTTTAAACTTCAGCAGAATTCCGAGAACAATGGAAGAGATCCAAAGCATTGTTAATAATCAGCGGAATTCCAGGAACAATGGAAGAGTTCCAAAGCATTTTTAAACTTCAGCAGAATTCCGGGAACAACGGAAGAGTTCCAAAGCATTTTTAATCTTCAGTGAAATTCCGAGAACAATGGAAGAATACCAAAGCATTTTTAAACTTCAGCGGAATTCCGAGAATAATGGAAGAGTTCCAAAGCATTTTTAAACTTCTCGGAATTCCGAGAACAATGGAAGAGTACCAAAGCATTTTTAAACTTCAGCGCAATTCTGAGAACAATGGAAGACTTCCAAGCATTTTTAAACTTCAGCAGAATTCCGAAAACAATTGAGGAGTTCCAAAGCATTGTTAAACATCAGCGGAATTCCGAGAAGAATGGAAGAGCTCCAAAGCATTTTTAAACTTCAGCAGAATTCCGAGAACAATGGAAGAATTCCATGGCATTTTTAAACTTCAACAGAATTCTTAGAAAAATGGATTGATTCCAAAGCATTGCTAAACATCAGCGGAATTCCCAGAACAATGGAAGAATACCAAAGCATTTTTAAACTTCAGCGGAATGCCGAAAATAATGGAAGAGTACCAAAGCATTTTTAAACTTCAGCGGAATTCCGAGAATAATGGAAGTGTTCCAAAGCAATTTTAAAAATCAACGCAATTCCGAGAACAATGGTAGAGTTCCAAAGCGTTTTTAAACTTCAGGGAATTCTGAGAACAATGGAAGAGTTCCAAAGCATTTTTTAACTTCAGCAGAATTCTGAGCACAATAGAAGAGTTCCAATGCATTTTTAAACTTCAGCAGTATTCCGAAAACAGTGGAAGAGTTTCAAAGCATTGTTAAACTTCAGCGGAATTCCGAGAACAATGGAAGAGTTCCAAAGCATTTCTAAACTTCAGTGAAATTCCGAGAACAATGGAAGAGTTCCAATGCATTTTTAAACTAGAGCAGTATTCCCATAACAATGGATGAGTTCCAAAGCATTGTTAAACTTCAGCGGAATTCCGAGAACAATGAAAGAGTTTCAAAGCATTGTTAAACATCAGCGGAATTCCGAGAACAATGGAAGAGTTGCAAATCATTGTTAAACATCAGCAAAAGTCCGAGAACAATGGAAGAGTTCCAAAGCATTTTTAAACTCCAGCGGAATTCCGATAACAATGGAAGAGTTTCAAAGCATTGTTACTAATCAGCGGAATCCCAGGAACAATGGAAGAGTTCCAAAGCATTTTTAAACTTCAGCAGAATTCCGAGAACAATGGAAGAGATCCAAAGCATTTTTAAACTTCAGCGAAATTCCGAGAACAATGGAAGAATACCAAAGCATTTTTAAACTTCAGCAGAATTCCGAGAACAATGGAAGAGTTCCAAAGCATTTTTAAACTTCAGCGAAATTCCGAGAACAATGGAAGAATACCAAAGCATTTTTAAACTTCAGCGGAATTCCGAGAACAATGGAAGACTTCCAAAGCATTGTTAAACATCAGCAGAATTCCAAGAACAATGGAAAAGCTCCAAAGCATTTTTAAACTTCAGCATAATTCCGAGAACAATGGAAGAGTTCCAAAGCAATTTTAAACTTCAGCAGAATTCTGAGAACAATGGAAGAATTGCAAAGCATTGTTAAACATCAGCGGACTTCCCAGAACAATGGAAGAGTTCCAAAGCATTTTTAAACTTCAGCAGAATTCTGAGAACAATTGAAGAGTTCCAAAGCATTTTTAAACTTCAGCGGAATTCTGATAACAATGGAAGAGTTCCAAAGCATTTTTAAACTTCAGCAGAATTCTGAGAACAATGGAAGAGTTCCAATGCATTTTTAAACTAGAGCAGTATTCCGATAACAATGGATGAGTTCCAAAGCATTGTTAAACTTCAGCGGAATTCAGAGAACAATGGAAGAGTTTCAAAGCATTGTTAAACATCAGCGGAATTCCGAGAACAATGGAAGAGTTGCAAATCATTGTTAAACATCAGCAAAAGTCCAAGAACAATGGAAGAGTTCCAAAGCATTTTTAAACTTCAGCGAAATTCCGAGAAGAATGGAAGAGTTCCAATGCATTATTAAATTTCAGCATTATTCCGACAACAATGAAAGCGTTCCAAAGCATTGTTAAACTTCAGAGTAATTCCGAGCACATTGGAAGAGTTTCAGAGCATTGTTAAACATCAGCGGAATTCCGAGAACAAGGGAAGAGTTCCAAAGCATTGTTACCCATCAGCAAAATTCAGAGAACAATGAAAAAGTTCCAAAGAATTTTTAAACTTCAGCAGAATTCCGAGAACAATGGAACAGTTCCAAAGCATTGTTAAACATCAGCGGAATTCCAAGAACAATGGAAGAGCTCCAAAGCATTTTTAAACTTCAGCATTATTCCGAGAACAATGGAAGGGTTCCAAAGCATTTTTAAACTTCAGCAGAATTCTGAGAACAATGGAAGTATTGCAAAGCATTGTTAAACATCAGCGGACTTCCCAGAACAATGGAAGAGTTCCAAAGCATTTTTAAACATCAGCAGAATTCTGAGAACAATGGAAGAGTTCCAAAGCATTTTTAAACTTCAGCGGAATTCTGACAACAATGGAAGAGTTCCAAAGCATTCTTAAACTTCAGCAGAATTCCGAGAACAATGGAAGAGTTTCAAAGCATTGTTAAACATCAGCGGAATTCCGAGAACAATGGAAGAGTTGCAAATCATTGTTAAACATCAGCAAAAGTCCAAGAACAATGGAAGAGTTCCAAAGCATTTTTAAACTTCAGCGGAATTCCGATAACAATGAAAGAGTTCCAAAGCATTGTTAATAATCAGCGGAATTCCAGGAACAATGGAAGAGTTCCAAAGCATTTTTAAACTTCAGCAGAATTCCGAGAACAATGGAAGAGTTCCAAAGCATTTTTAATCTTCAGTGAAATTCCGAGAACAATGGAAGAATACCAAAGCATTTTTAAACTTCAGCGGAATGCCAAGAATAATGGAAGAGTTCCAAAGCATTTTTAAACTTCAGCGAAATTCCGAGAATAATGGAAGAGTTCCAAAGCATTTTTAAACTTCTCCGAATTCCGAGAACAATGGAAGAGTATCAAAGCATTTTTAAACTTCAGCGCAATTCTGAGAACAATGGAAGAGTTCCAAGCATTTTTAAACTTCAGCAGAATTCCGAGAACAATGGAAGAGTTCCAAAGCATTGTTAAACATCAGCGGAATTCCGAGAAGAATGGAAGAGCTCCAAAGCATTTTTAAACTTCAGCAGAATTCCGAGAACAATGGAAGAATTCCATGGCATTTTTAAACTTCAGCAGAATTCTTAGAAAAATGGATTGATTCCAAAGCATTGTTGAACATCAGCGGAATTCCCAGAACAATGGAAGAATACCAAAGCATTTTTAAACTTCAGCGGAATGCCGAAAATAATAGAAGAGTACCAAAGCATGTTTAAACTTCAGCGGAATTCCGAGAATAATGGAAGAGTTCCAAAGCAATTTTAAACTTCAACGGAATTCCGAGAACAATGGTAGAGTTCCAAAGCATTTTTAAACTTCAGGGAATTCTGAGAACAATGGAAGAGTTCCAAAGCATTTTTTAACTTCAGCAGAATTCTGAGCACAATAGAAGAGTTCCAATGCATTTTTAAACTTCAGCAGTATTCCGAAAACAGTGGAAGAGTTTCAAAGCATTGTTAAACTTCAGCGGAATTCCGAGAACAATGGAAGAGTTCCAAAGCAATTTTAAACTTCAGCAAAATTCCGAGAACAATGGAAGAGTTCCAATGCATTATTAAATTTCAGCAATATTCCGAGAACAATGAAAGAGTTCCAAAGCATTGTTAAACTTCAGCGTAATTCCGAGAACATTGGAAGAGTTCCAGAGCATTGTTAAACATCAGCGGAATTCCGAGAACAATGGAAGAGTTCCAAAGCATTGTTACCCATCAGCAAAATTCAGAGAACAATGAAAAAGTTCCAAAGAATTTTTAAACTTCAGCAGAATTCCGAGAACAATGGAAGAGTTTCAAAGCATTGTTAAACATCAGCGGAATTCCAAGAACAATGGAAGAGCTCCAAAGCATTTTTAAACTTCAGCATAATTCCGAGAACAATGGAAGGGTTCCAAAGCATTTTTAAACTTCAGCAGAATTCTGAGAACAATGGAAGTATTGCAAAGCATTGTTAAACATCAGCGGACTTCCCAGAACAATGGAAGAGTTCCAAAGCATTTTTAAACATCAGCAGATTTCTGAGAACAATGGAAGGGTTCCAAAGCATTTTTAAACTTCAGCAGAATTCTGAGAACAATGAAAGTATTGCAAAGCATTGTTAAACATCAGCGGACTTCCCAGAACAATGGAAGAGTTCCAAAGCATTTTTAAACTTCAACAGAATTCTGAGAACAATGGAAGAGTTCCAATGCATTTTTAAACTAGAGCAGTATTCCCATAACAAAGGATGAGTTTCAAAGCATTGTTAAACATCAGCGGAATTCCGAGAACAATGGAAGAGTTGCAAATCATTGTTAAACATCAGCAAAAGTCCGAGAACAATGGAAGAGTTCCAAAGCAGTTTTAAACTTCAGCGGCATTCCGATAACAATGGAAGAGTTCCAAAGCATTGTTAATAATCAGCGGAATTCCAGGAACAATGGAAGAGTTCCAAAGCATTTTTAAACTTCAGCAGAATTCCGAGAACAATGGAAAAGTTCCAAAGCATTTTTAAACTTCAGCGAAATTCCGAGAACAATGGAAGCATACCTAAGCATTTTTAAACTTCAGCGGAATGCCAAGAATAATGGAAGAGTTCCAAAGCATTTTTAAACTTCAGCGGAATTCCGAGAATAATGGAAGAGTTCCAAAGCATTTTTAAACTTCTCGGAATTCCAAGAACAATGGAAGAGTACCAAAGCATTTTTAAACTTCAGCGCAATTCTGAGAACAATGGAAGAGTTCCAAGCATTTTTAAGATTCAGCAGAATTCCGAGAACAATGGAAGAGTTCCAAAGCATTGTTAAACATCAGCGGAATTCCGAGAAGAATGGAAGAGCTCCAAAGCATTTTTAAACTTCAGCAGAATTCCGAGAACAATGGAAGAATTCCATGGCATTTTTAAACTTCAGCAGAATTCTTAGAAAAATGGATTGATTCCAAAGCATTGTTGAACATCAGCGCAATTCCCAGAACAATGGAAGAATACCAAAGCATTTTTAAACTTCAGCGGAATGCCGAAAATAATAGAAGAGTACCAAAGCATGTTTAAACTTCAGCGGAATTCCGAGAATAATGGAAGAGTTCCAAAGCAATTTTAAACTTCAACGGAATTCCGAGAACAATGGTAGAGTTCCAAAGCATTTTTAAACTTCAGGGAATTCTGAGAACAATGGAAGAGTTCCAAAGCATTTTTTAACTTCAGCAGAATTCTGAGCACAATAGAAGAGTTCCAATGCATTTTTAAACTTCAGCAGTATTCCGAAAACAGTGGAAGAGTTTCAAAGCATTGTTAAACTTCAGCGGAATTCCGAGAACAATGGAAGAGTTCCAAAGCAATTTTAAACTTCAGCAAAATTCCGAGAACAATGGAAGAGTTCCAATGCATTATTAAATTTCAGCAATATTCCGAGAACAATGAAAGAGTTCCAAAGCATTGTTAAACTTCAGCGTAATTCCGAGAACATTGGAAGAGTTCCAGAGCATTGTTAAACATCAGCGGAATTCCGAGAACAATGGAAGAGTTCCAAAGCATTGTTACCCATCAGCAAAATTCAGAGAACAATGAAAAAGTTCCAAAGAATTTTTAAACTTCAGCAGAATTCCGAGAACAATGGAAGAGTTTCAAAGCATTGTTAAACATCAGCGGAATTCCAAGAACAATGGAAGAGCTCCAAAGCATTTTTAAACTTCAGCATAATTCCGAGAACAATGGAAGGGTTCCAAAGCATTTTTAAACTTCAGCAGAATTCTGAGAACAATGGAAGTATTGCAAAGCATTGTTAAACATCAGCGGACTTCCCAGAACAATGGAAGAGTTCCAAAGCATTTTTAAACATCAGCAGATTTCTGAGAACAATGGAAGGGTTCCAAAGCATTTTTAAACTTCAGCAGAATTCTGAGAACAATGAAAGTATTGCAAAGCATTGTTAAACATCAGCGGACTTCCCAGAACAATGGAAGAGTTCCAAAGCATTTTTAAACATCAGCAGATTTCTGAGAACAATGGAAGAGTTCCAAAGCATTTTTAAACATCAGCAGATTTCTGAGAACAATGGAAGGGTTCCAAAGCATTTTTAAACTTCAGCAGAATTCTGAGAACAATGAAAGTATTGCAAAGCATTGTTAAACATCAGCGGACTTCCCAGAACAATGGAAGAGTTCCAAAGCATTTTTAAACTTCAGCAGAATTCTGAGAACAATGGAAGAGTTCCAATGCATTTTTAAACTAGAGCAGTATTCCCATAACAAAGGATGAGTTTCAAAGCATTGTTAAACATCAGCGGAATTCCGAGAACAATGGAAGAGTTGCAAATCATTGTTAAACATCAGCAAAAGTCCGAGAACAATGGAAGAGTTCCAAAGCAGTTTTAAACTTCAGCAGCATTCCGATAACAATGGAAGAGTTCCAAAGCATTGTTAATAATCAGCGGAATTCCAGGAACAATGGAAGAGTTCCAAAGCATTTTTAAACTTCAGCAGAATTCCGAGAACAATGGAAGAGTTCCA
Source organism: Phyllobates terribilis (assembly GCF_046119375.1). Classification (NCBI taxonomy): domain Eukaryota; kingdom Metazoa; phylum Chordata; class Amphibia; order Anura; family Dendrobatidae; genus Phyllobates; species Phyllobates terribilis. The sequence goes on along the minus strand of NW_027363040.1, from coordinate 422,649 downwards.
AAGCATTTTTAAACTTCAGCGAAATTCCGAGAACAATGGAAGCATACCTAAGCATTTTTAAACTTCAGCGGAATGCCAAGAATAATGGAAGAGTTCCAAAGCATTTTTAAACTTCAGCGGAATTCCAAGAATAATGGAAGAGTTCCAAAGCATTTTTAAACTTCTCGGAATTCCAAGAACAATGGAAGAGTACCAAAGCATTTTTAAACTTCAGCGCAATTCTGAGAACAATGGAAGAGTTCCAAGCATTTTTAAGATTCAGCAGAATTCCGAGAACAATGGAAGAGTTCCAAAGCATTGTTAAACATCAGCGGAATTCCGAGAAGAATGGAAGAGCTCCAAAGCATTTTTAAACTTCAGCAGAATTCCGAGAACAATGGAAGAATTCCATGGCATTTTTAAACTTCAGCAGAATTCTTAGAAAAATGGATTGATTCCAAAGCATTGTTGAACATCAGCGGAATTCCCAGAACAATGGAAGAATACCAAAGCATTTTTAAACTTCAGCGGAATGCCGAAAATAATAGAAGAGTACCAAAGCATGTTTAAACTTCAGCGGAATTCCGAGAATAATGGAAGAGTTCCAAAGCAATTTTAAATTTCAACGGAATTCCGAGAACAATGGTAGAGTTCCAAAGCATTTTTAAACTTCAGGGAATTCTGAGAACAATGGAAGAGTTCCAAAGCATTTTTTAACTTCAGCAGAATTCTGAGCACAATAGAAGAGTTCCAATGCATTTTTAAACTTCAGCAGTATTCCGAAAACAGTGGAAGAGTTTCAAAGCATTGTTAAACTTCAGCGGAATTCCGAGAACAATGGAAGAGTTCCAAAGCAATTTTAAACTTCAGCAAAATTCCGAGAACAATGGAAGAGTTCCAATGCATTATTAAATTTCAGCAATATTCCGAGAACAATGAAAGAGTTCCAAAGCATTGTTAAACTTCAGCGTAATTCCGAGAACATTAGAAGAGTTCCAGAGCATTGTTAAACACCAGCGGAATTCCGAGAACAATGGAAGAGTTCCAAAGCATTGTTACCCATCAGCAAAATTCAGAGAACAATGAAAAAGTTCCAAAGAATTTTTAAACTTCAGCAGAATTCCGAGAACAATGGAAGAGTTTCAAAGCATTGTTAAACATCAGCGGAATTCCAAGAACAATGGAAGAGCTCCAAAGCATTTTTAAACTTCAGCATAATTCCGAGAACAATGGAAGGGTTCCAAAGCATTTTTAAACTTCAGCAGAATTCTGAGAACAATGGAAGTATTGCAAAGCATTGTTAAACATCAGCGGACTTCCCAGAACAATGGAAGAGTTCCAAAGCATTTTTAAACATCAGCAGATTTCTGAGAACAATGGAAGGGTTCCAAAGCATTTTTAAACTTCAGCAGAATTCTGAGAACAATGAAAGTATTGCAAAGCATTGTTAAACATCAGCGGACTTCCCAGAACAATGGAAGAGTTCCAAAGCATTTTTAAACTTCAACAGAATTCTGAGAACAATGGAAGAGTTCCAATGCATTTTTAAACTAGAGCAGTATTCCCATAACAAAGGATGAGTTTCAAAGCATTGTTAAACATCAGCGGAATTCCGAGAACAATGGAAGAGTTGCAAATCATTGTTAAACATCAGCAAAAGTCCGAGAACAATGGAAGAGTTCCAAAGCAGTTTTAAACTTCAGCGGCATTCCGATAACAATGGAAGAGTTCCAAAGCATTGTTAATAATCAGCGGAATTCCAGGAACAATGGAAGAGTTCCAAAGCATTTTTAAACTTCAGCAGAATTCCGAGAACAATGGAAAAGTTCCAAAGCATTTTTAAACTTCAGCGAAATTCCGAGAACAATGGAAGCATACCTAAGCATTTTTAAACTTCAGCGGAATGCCAAGAATAATGGAAGAGTTCCAAAGCATTTTTAAACTTCAGCGGAATTCCGAGAATAATGGAAGAGTTCCAAAGCATTTTTAAACTTCTCGGAATTCCAAGAACAATGGAAGAGTACCAAAGCATTTTTAAACTTCAGCGCAATTCTGAGAACAATGGAAGAGTTCCAAGCATTTTTAAGATTCAGCAGAATTCCGAGAACAATGGAAGAGTTCCAAAGCATTGTTAAACATCAGCGGAATTCCGAGAAGAATGGAAGAGCTCCAAAGCATTTTTAAACTTCAGCAGAATTCCGAGAACAATGGAAGAATTCCATGGCATTTTTAAACTTCAGCAGAATTCTTAGAAAAATGGATTGATTCCAAAGCATTGTTGAACATCAGCGCAATTCCCAGAACAATGGAAGAATACCAAAGCATTTTTAAACTTCAGCGGAATGCCGAAAATAATAGAAGAGTACCAAAGCATGTTTAAACTTCAGCGGAATTCCGAGAATAATGGAAGAGTTCCAAAGCAATTTTAAACTTCAACGGAATTCCGAGAACAATGGTAGAGTTCCAAAGCATTTTTAAACTTCAGGGAATTCTGAGAACAATGGAAGAGTTCCAAAGCATTTTTTAACTTCAGCAGAATTCTGAGCACAATAGAAGAGTTCCAATGCATTTTTAAACTTCAGCAGTATTCCGAAAACAGTGGAAGAGTTTCAAAGCATTGTTAAACTTCAGCGGAATTCCGAGAACAATGGAAGAGTTCCAAAGCAATTTTAAACTTCAGCAAAATTCCGAGAACAATGGAAGAGTTCCAATGCATTATTAAATTTCAGCAATATTCCGAGAACAATGAAAGAGTTCCAAAGCATTGTTAAACTTCAGCGTAATTCCGAGAACATTGGAAGAGTTCCAGAGCATTGTTAAACATCAGCGGAATTCCGAGAACAATGGAAGAGTTCCAAAGCATTGTTACCCATCAGCAAAATTCAGAGAACAATGAAAAAGTTCCAAAGAATTTTTAAACTTCAGCAGAATTCCGAGAACAATGGAAGAGTTTCAAAGCATTGTTAAACATCAGCGGAATTCCAAGAACAATGGAAGAGCTCCAAAGCATTTTTAAACTTCAGCATAATTCCGAGAACAATGGAAGGGTTCCAAAGCATTTTTAAACTTCAGCAGAATTCTGAGAACAATGGAAGTATTGCAAAGCATTGTTAAACATCAGCGGACTTCCCAGAACAATGGAAGAGTTCCAAAGCATTTTTAAACATCAGCAGATTTCTGAGAACAATGGAAGGGTTCCAAAGCATTTTTAAACTTCAGCAGAATTCTGAGAACAATGAAAGTATTGCAAAGCATTGTTAAACATCAGCGGACTTCCCAGAACAATGGAAGAGTTCCAAAGCATTTTTAAACATCAGCAGATTTCTGAGAACAATGGAAGAGTTCCAAAGCATTTTTAAACATCAGCAGATTTCTGAGAACAATGGAAGGGTTCCAAAGCATTTTTAAACTTCAGCAGAATTCTGAGAACAATGAAAGTATTGCAAAGCATTGTTAAACATCAGCGGACTTCCCAGAACAATGGAAGAGTTCCAAAGCATTTTTAAACTTCAGCAGAATTCTGAGAACAATGGAAGAGTTCCAATGCATTTTTAAACTAGAGCAGTATTCCCATAACAAAGGATGAGTTTCAAAGCATTGTTAAACATCAGCGGAATTCCGAGAACAATGGAAGAGTTGCAAATCATTGTTAAACATCAGCAAAAGTCCGAGAACAATGGAAGAGTTCCAAAGCAGTTTTAAACTTCAGCGGCATTCCGATAACAATGGAAGAGTTCCAAAGCATTGTTAATAATCAGCGGAATTCCAGGAACAATGGAAGAGTTCCAAAGCATTTTTAAACTTCAGCAGAATTCCGAGAACAATGGAAGAGTTCCAAAGCATTTTTAAACTTCAGCGAAATTCCGAGAACAATGGAAGCATACCTAAGCATTTTTAAACTTCAGCGGAATGCCAAAAATAATGGAAGAGTTCCAAAGCATTTTTAAACTTCAGCGGAATTCCAAGAATAATGGAAGAGTTCCAAAGCATTTTTAAACTTCTCGGAATTCCAAGAACAATGGAAGAGTACCAAAGCATTTTTAAACTTCAGCGCAATTCTGAGAACAATGGAAGAGTTCCAAGCATTTTTAAGATTCAGCAGAATTCCGAGAACAATGGAAGAGTTCCAAAGCATTGTTAAACATCAGCGGAATTCCGAGAAGAATGGAAGAGCTCCAAAGCATTTTTAAACTTCAGCAGAATTCCGAGAACAATGGAAGAATTCCATGGCATTTTTAAACTTCAGCAGAATTCTTAGAAAAATGGATTGATTCCAAAGCATTGTTGAACATCAGCGGAATTCCCAGAACAATGGAAGAATACCAAAGCATTTTTAAACTTCAGCGGAATGCCGAAAATAATAGAAGAGTACCAAAGCATGTTTAAACTTCAGCGGAATTCCGAGAATAATGGAAGAGTTCCAAAGCAATTTTAAATTTCAACGGAATTCCGAGAACAATGGTAGAGTTCCAAAGCATTTTTAAACTTCAGGGAATTCTGAGAACAATGGAAGAGTTCCAAAGCATTTTTTAACTTCAGCAGAATTCTGAGCACAATAGAAGAGTTCCAATGCATTTTTAAACTTCAGCAGTATTCCGAAAACAGTGGAAGAGTTTCAAAGCATTGTTAAACTTCAGCGGAATTCCGAGAACAATGGAAGAGTTCCAAAGCAATTTTAAACTTCAGCAAAATTCCGAGAACAATGGAAGAGTTCCAATGCATTATTAAATTTCAGCAATATTCCGAGAACAATGAAAGAGTTCCAAAGCATTGTTAAACTTCAGCGTAATTCCGAGAACATTAGAAGAGTTCCAGAGCATTGTTAAACACCAGCGGAATTCCGAGAACAATGGAAGAGTTCCAAAGCATTGTTACCCATCAGCAAAATTCAGAGAACAATGAAAAAGTTCCAAAGAATTTTTAAACTTCAGCAGAATTCCGAGAACAATGGAAGAGTTTCAAAGCATGGTTAAACATCAGCGGAATTCCAAGAACAATGGAAGAGCTCCAAAGCATTTTTAAACTTCAGCATAATTCCGAGAACAATGGAAGGGTTCCAAAGCATTTTTAAACTTCAGCAGAATTCTGAGAACAATGGAAGTATTGCAAAGCATTGTTAAACATCAGCGGACTTCCCAGAACAATGGAAGAGTTCCAAAGCATTTTTAAACATCAGCAGATTTCTGAGAACAATGGAAGGGTTCCAAAGCATTTTTAAACTTCAGCAGAATTCTGAGAACAATGAAAGTATTGCAAAGCATTGTTAAACATCAGCGGACTTCCCAGAACAATGGAAGAGTTCCAAAGCATTTTTAAACTTCAGCAGAATTCTGAGAACAATGGAAGAGTTCCAATGCATTTTTAAACTAGAGCAGTATTCCCATAACAAAGGATGAGTTTCAAAGCATTGTTAAACATCAGCGGAATTCCGAGAACAATGGAAGAGTTGCAAATCATTGTTAAACATCAGCAAAAGTCCGAGAACAATGGAAGAGTTCCAAAGCAGTTTTAAACTTCAGCGGCATTCCGATAACAATGGAAGAGTTCCAAAGCATTGTTAATAATCAGCGGAATTCCAGGAACAATGGAAGAGTTCCAAAGCATTTTTAAACTTCAGCAGAATTCCGAGAACAATGGAAGAGTTCCAAAGCATTTTTAAACTTCAGCGAAATTCCGAGAACAATGGAAGAATACCTAAGCATTTTTAAACTTCAGCGGAATGCCAAGAATAATGGAAGAGTTCCAAAGCATTTTTAAACTTCAGCGGAATTCCGAGAATAATGGAAGAGTTCCAAAGCATTTTTAAACTTCTCGGAATTCCAAGAACAATGGAAGAGTACCAAAGCATTTTTAAACTTCAGCGCAATTCTGAGAACAATGGAAGAGTTCCAAGCATTTTTAAACTTCAGCAGAATTCCGAGAACAATGGAAGAGTTCCAAAGTATTGTTAAACATCAGCGGAATTCCGAGAAGAATGGAAGAGCTCCAAAGCATTTTTAAACTTCAGCAGAATTCCGAGAACAATGGAAGAATTCCATGGCATTTTTAAACTTCAGCAGAATTCTTAGAAAAATGGATTGATTCCAAAGCATTGTTAAACATCAGCGGAATTCCCAGAACAATGGAAGAATACCAAAGCATTTTTAAACTTCAGTGGAATGCCGAAAATAATGAAAGAGTTCCAAAGCAATTTTAAACTTCAACGGAATTCCGAGAACAATTGTAGAGTTCCAAAGCATTTTTAAACTTCAGGGAATTCTGAGAACAATGGAAGAGTTCCAAAGCATTTTTTAACTTCAGCAGAATTCTGAGCACAATAGAAGAGTTCCAATGCATTTTTAAACTTCAGCAGTATTCCGAAAACAATGGAGGAGTTCCAAAGCATTTTTAAACTTCAGCAGAATTCTGAGAACAATGGAAGAGTTGCAAAGCATTTTTAAACTTCAGCGGAATTCTGACAACAATGGAAGTGTTCCAAAGCATTTTTAAACTTCAGCAGAAATCTGAGAACAATGGAAGAGTTCCAATGCATTTTTAAACTAGAGCAGTATTCCCATAACAATGGATGAGTTCCAAAGCATTGTTAAACTTCAGCGGAATTCCGAGAACAATGAAAGAGTTTCAAAGAATTGTTAAACATCAGTGGAATTCCGAGAACAATGGAAGAGTTGCAAATCATTGTTAAACATCAGCAAAAGTCCGAGAACAATGGAAGAGTTCCAAAGCATTTTTAAACTTCAGCGGAATTCCGATGACAATGGAAGAGTTCCAAAGCATTGTTAGTAATCAGCGTAATTCAAGGAACAATGGAAGAGTTCCAAACCATTTTTAAACTTCAACGGAATTCCGAGAACAATGGAAGAGTTCCAAAGCATTTTTAAACTTCAGCGCAATTCTGAGAACAATGGAAGAGTTCTAAGCATTTTTAAACTTCAGCAGAATGCAGAGAACAATGGAAGAATTCCAAAGCATTGTTAAACATCAGCAGAATTCCGAGAACAATGGAAGAGTTCCAAAGCATTTTTAAACTTCAGCGGAATTCCGAGAACAATGGAAGAATTCCAAAGCATTTTTAAACTTCAGTAGAATTCTGAGAACAATCGAAGAATTCCAAAGCATTGTTAAATATCAGCGGAATTTCCAGAACAATGGAAGAGTTCCAAATCATTTTTAAACTTCAGCAGAATTGTGAGAACAATGGAAGAGTTTCAAAACATTTTTAAACTTCATCAGAATTCCGAGAACAATGGAAGAGTTCCAAAGCATTTTTAAACTTCAGCGGAATTCCAAGAACAATGGAAGAGTTTCAAAGCATTGTTAAACATCAGCAGAATTCCGAGAACAACGGAAGAGTTCCAAAGCTTGTTAAACATAAGCGGAATTCCGAGAACAATAAAAGAGTTCCAAAGCATTTTTAAACTTCAGCGAAATTCTAAGAATAATGGAAGAGTTCCAAAGCATTGTTAAACTTCAGCGGAATTCCGAGAAAAATAGAAGAGTTCCAAAGCATTTTTAAACTTCAGGGAATTCTGAGAACAATGGAAGAATTCCAAGCATTTTTAAACTTCAGCAGAATTCCGAGAACAATGAAAGAGTTCCAAGGCATTGCTAAATATCAGCAGAATTCCCAGAACAATGGAAGAGTTCCAAAGCATTTTTAAATTTCAGCGGAATTCAGAGAACAATGGAACAATTCCAAAGCATTTTTTAACTTCAGCAGAATTCTGAGAACAATGGAAGAGTTCCAATGCATTTTTAAACTTTAGCAGTATTTTGAAAACAGTGAAAGAGTTTCAAAGCATTGTTAAACTTCAGCGGAATTCCGAGAACAATGGAAGAGTTCCAAAGCATTTTTAAACTTCAGCGGAATTCCGAGAACAATGGAAGAGTTCCAATGCATTTTTAAATTTCAGCAGAATTCCGAGAACAATGAAAGAGTTCCAAAGCATTGTTAAACTTCAGCATAATTCCGAGAACAATGGAAGAGTTCCAGAGCATTGTTAAACATCAGCGGAATTCCGAGAACAAGGGAAGAGTTCCAAAGCATTGTTACCGATCAGCAAAATTCAGAGAACAATGAAAAAGTTCCAAAGAATTTTTAAACTTCAGCAGAATTCCGAGAACAATGGAAGAGTTCCAATGCATTTTTAAACATCAGCGGAATTCCAAGAACAATGGAAGTGCTCCAAAGCATTTTTAAACTTCAGCATAATTCCGAGAACAATGGAAGAGTTCCAAAGCATTTTTAACCTTCAGCAGAATTCTGAGAACAATGGAAGAATTGCAAAGCATTTTTAAACTAGTGCAGTATTCCAATAACAATGGATGAGTTCCAAAGCATTGTTAAACTTTAGCGGAACTCCGAGAACAATGAAAGAGTTTCAAAGCATTGTTAAACATCAGCGGAATTCCGAGAACAATGGAAGAGTTGCAAAGCATTGTTAAACATCAGCAAAAGCCCGAGAACAATGGAAGAGTTCCAAAGCATTTTTAAACTTCAGCGGAATTCCGATAACAATGGAAGAGTTGCAAAGCATTGTTAATAATCAGCGGAATTCCAGGAACAATGGAAGAGTTCCAAAGCATTTTTAAATTTCAGGAGAATTCCGAGAACAATGGAAGAGTTCCAAAGCATTTTTAAACTTCAGCAAAATTCCGAGTACAATGGAAGAATACCAAAGCATTTTGAAACTTCAGCGGAATGTCAAGAATAATGGAAGAGTTCCAAAACATTTTTAAACTTCAGCAGAATTCCTAGAATAATGGAAGAGTTCCAAAGCATTTTTAAAGTTCAACGAAATTCCGAGAACAATGGAAGAGTTCCAAAGCATTTTTAAACTTCAGCGCAATTCTGAGAACAATGGAAGAGTTCCAAGCATTTTTAAACTTTAGCAGAATTCAGAGAACAATGGAAGAATTCCAAAGCATTGTTAAACATCAACAGAATTCCGAGAACAATGGAAGAGTTCCAAAGCATTTTTAAACTTCAGTGGAATTCCGAGAACAATGGAAGAATTCCAAAGCATTTTTTAACTTCAGCAGAATTCTGAGAACAATGGAAGAGTTCCAATGCATTTTTAAACTTCAGCAGTATTCCGAGAAAAACGGAAGAGTTCCAAAGCATTTTTAAACTTCAGCGGAATTCCGAAAACAATGGAGGATTCCAAAGCTTTTTTAAACTTCAGCAGAATTCTGAGAACAATGGAAGTGTTCCAATGCATTTTTAAACTTCAGCAGTATTCCGAGAACAATGGAAGAGTTCCAAAGCATTTTTATACTTCAGCGAAATTCCGATAACAATGGAAGAGTTCAAAAGCATTGTTAAACATCAGCTGAATTCCAAGAACAATGGAAGAGCTCCAAAGCATTTTTAAACTTCAGCATAATTCCGAGAACAATGGAAGAGTTCCAAAGCACTGTTAAACATCAGCGGAATTACGAGAACAATGGAAAAGTTCCAAAGCATGTTTAAACTTCAGCCGAATTCCGAGAACAATGGAAGAGTTCCAAAGCATTTTTAAACTTCAGCGGAATTCTGAGAACAATGGAAGAGTACCAAAGCATTTTTAAACTTCAGTGGAATTCTGAGAACAATGGAAGAGTTCCAAAGCATATTTAAACATCAGCGGAATTACGAGAACAATGGAAGAGTTCCAAAGCATTTTTAAACTTCAGCGGAATTCTAAAAACAATGGAAGAGTTCCCAAGCATTTTTAATCTTCAGCAGAATTCCTAGAACAATGGAACAATTCCAAAGCTTTTTTAAATTTCAGTGAAATTCTGAGAGCAATGGAAGAGTTCCAAAGTATTTTTAAACTTCAGCGGAATTCCGAGAACAGTGTTAGAGTTCCAAAGCATATTTAAACTTCACCGGAATTCCGAGAATAATGGAAGAGTTCCAAGGCATTTTTAAACTTTAGCGGAATTGCGAGAACAATGGAAGAGTACCAAAGCATTTTTAAACTTCAGCGGAATTCTGAGAACAATGGAAGAGTTTCAAAGCATATTTAAACATCAGCAGAATTACGAGAACAATGGAAGAGTTCCAAAGCATTGTTAAACATTAGTGGAATTCCAAGAACAATGGAAAAGTTCCAAAGCATTTTTAAACTTCAGCAGAGTTCCGAGAACACTGGAAGAGTTCGAAAGCATTGATTAATATCAGCGGAATTCCGAGAACAAAGGAAGAGTTCCAAAGCATTTTTAAACGTCAGCGGAATTCTGAGAACAATGGAAGAGTTCCAAAGCAGTGTTAAACATCAGCGGAATTACGAGAACAATGGAAAAGTTCCAAAGCATGTTTAAACTTCAGCAGAGTTCCGAGAACAATGGAAGAGTTCGAAAGCATTGATAAATATCAGCGGAAGTCCGAGAACAAAGGAAGAGTTCTAAAGAATTTTTAAACTTCAGCGGAATTCCGAGAACAATGGAAGAGTTCCAAACCAGTGTTAAACATCAGCGGAATTACGAGAACAATGGAAAAGTTCCAAAGCAGTGTTAAACATCAGCGGAATTACGAGAACAATGGAAAAGTTCCAAAGCATGTTTAAACTTCAGCAGAATTCCGAGAACAATGGAAGAGTTCCAAAGCATTTTTAAACTTCAGCGGAATTCTGAGAACAATGGAAGAGTTCCAAAGCATTTTTAAACTTCAGCGGAATTCTGAGAACAATGGAAGAGTTCCAAAGCATTGTTAAACATCAGCGGAATTCCGAGAACAATGGAAGAGTTCCAAAGCATTGTAAAACATTACTGGAATTCCAAGAACAATGGAAAAGTTCCAAAGCATTTTTAAACTTCACCAGAATATCGAGAACAATGGAACAGTTCCAAAGTATTTTTAAACTTCATCAGAATTCCGAGAACAATGGAAGAGTTCCAAAGCATTGATAAACATCAGCGAAATTCTGAAAACAATGGAAGAGTTCCAAAGCATTGTTAAACATTAGCGGAATTCCGAGACTAAGAGTGGCCACCACTGGGCATACACCTGCAAAGTGTAGACAGCTGCTCGTTCCACCCCCCCCCTTAATTGGTTCTCCTCCCTTCCACCGGTGTTGAGGCGGGTGGGAACAGCAGGGGGTGAGGGTGCTGTGCTAAAATAGGTGGAGTTATGCAGATCTAAAACACGTGGATTGCAGCAGCAGCAAGCCAAAAAGTGCAGTCATGTAAGGGATCTAGAGGTTGACAACATGTCTTCTTAACGGGAGTCCAGGTGCCCATCTCCACCAATGGACTTTTCAGGATCCGAGGGTGGTACCGTAGGCCGAAACCAATTCTGGTTATCGCTTCTCGGCCTGCTCAGAGACTATTCCATCGTGGACGGTCAGGAGGACGAGAATGAGGACTAAACTCCTCCTCTCCCTCTCCCCTTAAGTGTCTTGTCTTTCAATAAAGCTTCGGGCCTGTGATTTTCCCCTCCCCATCCCCTTTTTCCCAATCCCCATCCCTTATCACGGTTCGTCGTACTGTATTGATTGACACGCTTTTTCTTTCAGATTGAGTGTTTTGTGTAGCATAGGGGTGTGATGTGTCTAGTTAGTGCGTCGTATCCTCATGCTACGTAAATATGATGTAGAATTCTGTGTGTACTGGGCTGCGGCACTGTACACTGTCTGTTAACTTATTTTCTGTGCTAATAAAAGATATATTCAATCAAAATCTGTTCTTATCAGTTTAATATCTGATACGTCCCCTATCTGGGGACCATATATTAAATGGATTTTTAGAACAGGGAGATGGTAAAACAGCTTGCTCTGTTCACTCCACGCATTGACCTGGTATTGCAGCATTTCCAGGACCGGTGCACTCCTTCTTTAATGCAGTTTCTAAAATCAGACAGAATTGAATTCAATACATTTTGTTGCTTTTGCTTGTTTGTTGCATTTTTGAAAGGACATTTTTGCCTTGCTTTTCTTCCCCTCATTGGATTTTTCATGTTACAAGTTGCAGAAGCCAGATGACAAACTTGTTTTGGTTCAACTTCAGAAACTCTGCATTGCATTTTAATCTACAATGCAATGCTATGTATCCAGCTATACCCCCCTTTCCTTTCTTTTGGATAAAAAGCCATATTAGGCAAGCATTTTGGAGCTTTCACCTAACTAACTACAGGTGGTGAGATAAGCTGCACAATATAATTGTTCTTTCAGTATATTGTTGCACACACACCATCTATTTAGCAAATGCCCTTGTTATCAACAGCAGCCGTTTAAACTCACCTGAGCTAACAGGTATGTGCGCCGGTTATACTCTGCTGCACTTAAAATGTCTTTTTTGGCTTGCTCCAATGCCTTTTCTGAAACGTTGTCTCCCTCTGGTGGAACACTGACTTCTTTCATTTAACGCCTGCAGACTATAAAAAATAACCCAACCCAAAAAGTTTGGTTGATTAGTCTATGGCATTCTTTTAAACTGTTGCTTATGGCGGTCTCTGTGAGCTTCTCAGTGCCGTTCAGCCAGCCAGGTATCCTGCCTGCAGTAGATGGAATGTGGCAATGGAACGCTGGCTGCGCATGTCTTAATAGGCTCTGAGCCTTTATATACCTGCGCACGGCAGCAGCCACCTTCAGTCTGCTGCTGGACAGCCAGCAGCAGCAGGAAAGGTAAGTAATCAGCAACACTCCTGCTAAGTGTAGACAGCTGCTCGTTCCACCCCCCCCCCCTTAATTGGTTCTCCTCCCTTCCACCGGTGTTGAGGTGGGTGGGAACAGCAGGGGGTGAGGGTGCTGTGCTAATATAGGTGGAGTTATGCATATCTAAAACGCGTGGATTGCGGCAGCAGCAAGCCGAAAAGTGCAGGCATGTAAGGGATCTAGAGGTTGACAACATGTCTTCTTAACGGGAGTCCAGGTGCCCATCTCCACCAATGGACTTTTCAGGATCCGAGGGTGGTACCGTAGGCCGAAACCAATTCTGGTTATCGCTTCTCGGCCTGCTCAGAGACTAATCCATCGTGGACGGTCCGGAGGACGAGGATGAGGACTAAACTCCTCCTCCCCCTCTCCCCTTATGTGTCTTGTCTTTCAATAAAGCTTTGGGCCTGTGATTTTCCCCTCCCCATCCCCTTTTTCCCAATCCCCATCCCTTATCACGGTTCGTCGTACTGTATTGATTGACACGCTTTTTCTTTCAGATTGAGTGTTTTGTGTAGCATAGGGGTGTGATGTGTCTAGTTAGTGCGTCGTATCCTCATGCTATGTAAATATGATGTAGAATTCTGTGTGTACTGGGCTGCGGCACTGTACACTGTCTGTTAACTTATTTTCTGTGCTAATAAAAGATATATTCAATCAAAATCTGTTCTTATCAGTTTAATATCTGATACGTCCCCTATCTGGGGACCATATATTAAATGGATTTTTAGAACAGGGAGATGGTAAAAGAGCTTGCTCTGTCTGTCCACTCCACGCATTGACCTGGTATTGCAGCATTTCCAGGACCGGTGCACTCCTTCTTTAATGCAGTTTCTACAATCAGAAAGAATTGAATTCAATACATTTTGTTGCTTTTGCTTGTTTGTTACATTTTTGGAAGGACATTTTAGCCTTGCTTTTCTTCCCCTCATTGGATTTTTCAAGTTACAAGTTGCAGAAGCCAGATGACAAACTTGTTTTGGTTCAACTTCAGAAACTCTGCATTGCATTTTAATCTACTGTAATGCAATGCTATGTATCCAGCTATACCCCCCTTTCCTTCCTTTTGGACAAACAGCCATATTAGGCAAGCATTTTGGAGCTTTCACCTAACTAACTACAGGTGGTGAGATAAGCTGCACAATATAATTATCTTTTCAGTATATTGTTGCACACACACCATCTATTTAGCAAATGCCCTTGTTATCAACAGCAGCCGTTTAAACTCACCTGAGCTAACAGGTATGTGCGCCGGTTATACTCTGCTGCACTTAAAATGTCTTTTTTGGCTTGCTCCAATGCCTTTTCTGAAACGTTGTCTCCCTCTGGTGGAACACTGACTTCTTTCATTTAACGCCTGCAGACTATAAAAAATAACCCAACCCAAAAAGTTTGGTTGATTAGTCTATGGCATTCTTTTAAACTGTTGCTTATGGTGGTCTCTGTGAGCTTCTCAGTGCCGTTCAGCCAGCCAGGTATCCTGCCTGCAGTAGATGGAATGTGGCAATGGAACGCTGGCTGCGCATGTCTTAATAGGCTCTGAGCCTTTATATACCTGCGCACGGCAGCAGCCACCTTCAGTCTGCTGCTGGACAGCCAGCAGCAGCAGGAAAGGTAAGTAATCAGCAACACTCCTGCTAAGTGTAGACAGCTGCTCGTTCCACCCCCCCCCCCCTTAATTGGTTCTCCTCCCTTCCACCGGTGTTGAGGTGGGTGGGAACAGCAGGGGGTGAGGGTGCTGTGCTAATATAGGTGGAGTTATGCATATCTAAAACGCGTGGATTGCGGCAGCAGCAAGCCGAAAAGTGCAGGCATGTAAGGGATCTAGAGGTTGACAACATGTCTTCTTAATGGGAGTCCAGGTGCCCATCTCCACCAATGGACTTTTCAGGATCCGAGGGTGGTACCGTAGGCCGAAACCAATTCTGGTTATCGCTTCTCGGCCTGCTCAGAGACTAATCCATCGTGGACGGTCCGGAGGACGAGGATGAGGACTAAACTCCTCCTCCCCCTCTCCCCTTATGTGTCTTGTCTTTCAATAAAGCTTTGGGCCTGTGATTTTCCCCTCCCCATCCCCTTTTTCCCAATCCCCATCCCTTATCACGGTTCGTCGTACTGTATTGATTGACACGCTTTTTCTTTCAGATTGAGTGTTTTGTGTAGCATAGGGGTGTGATGTGTCTAGTTAGTGCGTCGTATCCTCATGCTATGTAAATATGATGTAGAATTCTGTGTGTACTGGGCTGCGGCACTGTACACTGTCTGTTAACTTATTTTCTGTGCTAATAAAAGATATATTCAATCAAAATCTGTTCTTATCAGTTTAATATCTGATACGTCCCCTATCTGGGGACCATATATTAAATGGATTTTTAGAACAGGGAGATGGTAAAAGAGCTTGCTCTGTCTGTCCACTCCACGCATTGACCTGGTATTGCAGCATTTCCAGGACCGGTGCACTCCTTCTTTAATGCAGTTTCTACAATCAGAAAGAATTGAATTCAATACATTTTGTTGCTTTTGCTTGTTTGTTACATTTTTGGAAGGACATTTTAGCCTTGCTTTTCTTCCCCTCATTGGATTTTTCAAGTTACAAGTTGCAGAAGCCAGATGACAAACTTGTTTTGGTTCAACTTCAGAAACTCTGCATTGCATTTTAATCTACTGTAATGCAATGCTATGTATCCAGCTATACCCCCCTTTCCTTCCTTTTGGACAAACAGCCATATTAGGCAAGCATTTTGGAGCTTTCACCTAACTAACTACAGGTGGTGAGATAAGCTGCACAATATAATTGTTCTTTCAGTATATTGTTGCACACACACCATCTATTTAGCAAATGCCCTTGTTATCAACAGCAGCCGTTTAAACTCACCTGAGCTAACAGGTATGTGCGCTGGTTATACTCTGCTGCACTTAAAATGTCTTTTTTGTCTTGCTCCAATGCCTTTTCTGAAACGTTGTCTCCCTCTGGTGGAACACTGACTTCTTTCATTTAACGCCTGCAGACTATAAAAAATAACCCAACCCAAAAAGTTTGGTTGATTAGTCTATGGCATTCTTTTAAACTGTTGCTTATGGCGGTCTCTGTGAGCTTCTCAGTGCCGTTCAGCCAGCCAGGTATCCTGCCTGCAGTAGATGGAATGTGGCAATGGAACGCTGGCTGCGCGTGTCTTAATAGGCTCTGAGCCTTTATATACCTGCGCACGGCAGCAGCCACCTTCAGTCTGCTGCTGGACAGCCAGCAGCAGCAGGAAAGGTAAGTAATCAGCAACACTCCTGCTAAGTGTAGACAGCTGCTCATTCCACCCCCCCCCCCTTAATTGGTTCTCCTCCCTTCCACCGGTGTTGAGGCGGGTGGGAACAGCAGGGGGTGAGGGTGCTGTGCTAAAATAGGAGGAGTTATGGAGATCTAAAACGCGTGGATTGCAGCAGCAGCAAGCCGAAAAGTGCAGGCATGTAAGGGATCTAGAGGTTGACAACATGTCTTCTTAACGGGAGTCCAGGTGCCCATCTCCACCAATGGACTTTTCAGGATCCGAGGGTGGTACCGTAGGCCGAAACCAATTCTGGTTATCGCTTCTCGGCCTGCTCAGAGACTATTCCATCGTGGACGGTCCGGAGGACGAGGATGAGGACTAAACTCCTCCTCCCCCTCTCCCCTTATGTGTCTTGTCTTTCAATAAAGCTTCCGGCCTGTGATTTTCCCCTCCCCATCCCCTTTTTCCCAATCCCCATCCCTTATCACAGCTCGTCGTACTGTATTGATTGACACGCTTTTTCTTTCAGATTGAGTGTTTTGTGTAGCATAGGGGTGTGATGTGTCTAGTTAGTGCGTCGTATCCTCATGCTATGTAAATATGATGTAGAATTCTGTGTGTACTGGGCTGTGGCACTGTACACTGTCTGTTAACTTATTTTCTGTGCTAATAAAAGATATATTCAACCAAAATCTGTTTTTATCAGTTTAATATCTGATACGTCCCCTATCTGGGGACCATATATTAAATGGATTTTTAGAACAGGGAGATGGTAAAAGAGCTTGCTCTGTCCACTCCACGCGTTGACCTGGTATTGCAGCATTTCCAGGACCGGTGCACACCTTCTTTAATGCAGTTTCTAAAATCAGAAAGAATTGAATTCAATACATTTTGTTGCTTTTGCTTGTTTGTTGCATTTTTGGAAGGACATTTTAGCCTTGCTTTTCTTCCCCTCATTGGATTTTTCATGTTACAAGTTGCAGAAGCCAGATGACAAACTTGTTTTGGTTCAACTTCAGAAACTCTGCATTGCATTTTAATCTACTGTAATGCAATGCTATGTATCCAGCTATACCCCCCTTTTCTTCCTTTTGGATAAACAGCCATATTAGGCAAGCATTTTGGAGCTTTCACCTAACTAACTACAGGTGGTGAGATAAGCTGCACAATATAATTGTTCTTTCAGTATATTGTTGCACACACACCATCTATTTAGCAAATGCCCTTGTTATCAACAGCAGCCGTTTAAACTCACCTGAGCTAACAGGTATGTGCGCTGGTTATACTCTGCTGCACTTAAAATTTCTTTTTTGGCTTGCTCCAATGCCTTTTCTGAAACATTGTCTCCCTCTGGTGGAACACTGACTTCTTTCATTTAACGCCTGCAGACTATAAAAAATAACCCAACCCAAAAAGTTTGGTTGATTAGTCTGTGGCATTCTTTTAAACTGTTGCTTATGGCGGTCTCTGTGTGCTTCTCAGTGCCGTTCAGCCAGCCAGGTATCCTGCCTGCAGTAGATGGAATGTGGCAATGGAACGCTGGCTGCGCGTGTCATAATAGGCTCTGAGCCTTTATATACCTGCGCACGGCAGCAGCCACCTTCAGTCTGCTGCTGGACAGCCAGCAGCAGCAAGAAAGGTAAGTAATCAGCAGCACTCCTGCTAAGTGTAGACAGCTGCTCGTTCCACCCCCCCCCCCTTAATTGGTTCTCCTCCCTTCCACCGGTGTTGAGGTGGGTGGGAACAGCAGGGGGTGAGGGTGCTGTGCTAATATAGGTGGAGTTATGCATATCTAAAACGCGTGGATTGCGGCAGCAGCAAGCCGAAAAGTGCAGGCATGTAAGGGATCTAGAGGTTGACAACATGTCTTCTTAACGGGAGTCCAGGTGCCCATCTCCACCAATGGACTTTTCAGGATCCGAGGGTGGTACCGTAGGCCGAAACCAATTCTGGTTATCGCTTCTCGGCCTGCTCAGAGACTAATCCATCGTGGACGGTCCGGAGGACGAGGATGAGGACTAAACTCCTCCTCCCCCTCTCCCCTTATGTGTCTTGTCTTTCAATAAAGCTTTGGGCCTGTGATTTTCCCCTCCCCATCCCCTTTTTCCCAATCCCCATCCCTTATCACGGTTCGTCGTACTGTATTGATTGACACGCTTTTTCTTTCAGATTGAGTGTTTTGTGTAGCATAGGGGTGTGATGTGTCTAGTTAGTGCGTCGTATCCTCATGCTATGTAAATATGATGTAGAATTCTGTGTGTACTGGTCTGCGGCACTGTACACTGTCTGTTAACTTATTTTCTGTGCTAATAAAAGATATATTCAATCAAAATCTGTTCTTATCAGTTTAATATCTGATACGTCCCCTATCTGGGGACCATATATTAAATGGATTTTTAGAACAGGGAGATGGTAAAAGAGCTTGCTCTGTCTGTCCACTCCACGCATTGACCTGGTATTGCAGCATTTCCAGGACCGGTGCACTCCTTCTTTAATGCAGTTTCTACAATCAGAAAGAATTGAATTCAGTACATTTTGTTGCTGTTGCTTGTTTGTTACATTTTTGGAAGGACATTTTAGCCTTGCTTTTCTTCCCCTCATTGGATTTTTCAAGTTACAAGTTGCAGAAGCCAGATGACAAACTTGTTTTGGTTCAACTTCAGAAACTCTGCATTGCATTTTAATCTACTGTAATGCAATGCTATGTATCCAGCTATACCCCCCTTTCCTTCCTTTTGGATAAACAGCCATATTAGGCAAGCATTTTGGAGCTTTCACCTAACTAACTACAGGTGGTGAGATAAGCTGCACAATATAATTGTTCTTTCAGTATATTGTTGCACACACACCATCTATTTAGCAAATGCCCTTGTTATCAACAGCAGCCGTTTAAACTCACCTGAGCTAACAGGTATGTGCGCTGGTTATACTCTGCTGCACTTAAAATGTCTTTTTTGTCTTGCTCCAATGCCTTTTCTGAAACGTTGTCTCCCTCTGGTGGAACACTGACTTCTTTCATTTAACGCCTGCAGACTATAAAAAATAACCCAACCCAAAAAGTTTGGTTGATTAGTCTGTGGCATTCTTTTAAACTGTTGCTTATGGCGGTCTCTGTGTGCTTCTCAGTGCCGTTCAGCCAGCCAGGTATCCTGCCTGCAGTAGATGGAATGTGGCAATGGAACGCTGGCTGCGCGTGTCATAATAGGCTCTGAGCCTTTATATACCTGCGCACGGCAGCAGCCACCTTCAGTCTGCTGCTGGACAGCCGGCAGCAGCAGGAAAGGTAAGTAATCAGCAACACTCCTGCTAAGGGTAGACAGCTGCTCGTTCCCCCCCCCCCCTTAATTGGTTCTCCTCCCTTCCACCGGTGTTGAGGTGGGTGGGAACAGCAGGGGGTGAGGGTGCTGTGCTAATATAGGTGGAGTTATGCATATCTAAAACGCGTGGATTGCGGCAGCAGCAAGCCGAAAAGTGCAGGCATGTAAGGGATCTAGAGGTTGACAACATGTCTTCTTAACGGGAGTCCAGGTGCCCATCTCCACCAATGGACTTTTCAGGATCCGAGGGTGGTACCGCAGGCCGAAACCAATTCTGGTTATCGCTTCTCGGCCTGCTCAGAGACTATTCCATCGTGGACGGTCCGGAGGACGAGGATGAGGACTAAACTCCTCCTCCCCCTCTCCCCTTATGTGTCTTGTCTTTCAATAAAGCTTCGGGCCTGTGATTTTCCCCTCCCCATCCCCTTTTTCCCAATCCCCATCCCTTATCACGGTTCGTCGTACTGTATTGATTGACACGCTTTTTCTTTCAGATTGAGTGTTTTGTGTAGCATAGGGGTGTGATGTGTCTAGTTAGTGCGTCGTATCCTCATGCTATGTAAATATGATGTAGAATTCTGTGTGTACTGGGCTGCGGCACTGTACACTGTCTGTTAACTTATTTTCTGTGCTAATAAAAGATATATTCAACCAAAATCTGTTCTTATCAGTTTAATATCTGATACGTCCCCTATCTGTGGACCATATATTAAATGGATTTTTAGAACAGGGAGATGGTAAAAGAGCTTGCTCTGTCCACTCCACGCATTGACCTGGTATTGCAGCATTTCCCGGACCGGTGCACTCCTTCTTTAATGCAGTTTCTAAAATCAGAAAGAATTTAATTCAATACATTTTGTTGCTTTTGCTTTTTTGTTGCATTTTTGGAAGGACATTTTAGCCTTGCTTTTCTTCCCCTCATTGGATTTTTCATGTTACAAGTTGCAGAAGCCAGATGACAAACTTGTTTTGGTTCAACTTCAGAAACTCTGCATTGCATTTTAATCTACTGTAATGCAATGCTATGTATCGAGCTATACCCCCTTTTCCTTCCTTTTGGATAAACAGCCATATTAGGCAAGCATTTTGGAGCTTTCACCTAACTAACTACAGGTGGTGAGATAAGCTGCACAATATAATTGTTCTTTCAGTATATTGTTGCACACACACCATCTATTTAGCAAATGCCCTTGTTATCAACAGCAGCCGTTTAAACTCACCTGAGCTAACAGGTATGTGCGCTGGTTATACTCTGCTGCACTTAAAATGTCTTTTTTGGCTTGCTCCAATGCCTTTTCTGAAACGTTGTCTCCCTCTGGTGGAACACTGACTTCTTTCATTTAACGCCTGCAGACTATAAAAAATAACCCAACCCAAAAAGTTTGGTTGATTAGTCTGTGGCATTCTTTTAAACTGTTGCTTATGTCGGTCTCTGTGTGCTTCTCAGTGCCGTTCAGCCAGCCAGGTATCCTGCCTGCAGTAGATGGAATGTGGCAATGGAACGCTGGCTGCGCGTGTCACAATAGGCTCTGAGCCTTTATATACCTGTGCACGGCAGCAGCCACCTTCAGTCTGCTGCTGGACAGCCAGCAGCAGCAGGAAAGGTAAGTAATCAGCAACACTCCTGCTAAGTGTAGACAGCTGCTCGTTCCACCCCCCCCTTAATTGGTTCTCCTCCCTTCCACCGGTGTTGAGGCGGGTGGGAACAGCAGGGGGTGAGGGTGCTGTGCTAAAATAGGAGGAGTTATGCAGATCTAAAATGCGTGGATTGTAGCAGCAGCAAGCCGAAAAGTGCAGGCATGTAAGGGATCTAGAGGCTGACAACATGTCTTCTTAACGAGAGTCCAGGTGCCCATCTCCACAAATGGACTTTTCAGGATCCGAGGGTGGTACCGTAGGCCGAAACCAATTCTGGTTATCGCTTCTCGGCCTGCTCAGAGACTATTCCATCGTGGACGGTCCGGAGGACGAGGATGAGGACTACACTCCTCCTCCCCCTCTCCCCTTATGTGTCTTGTCTTTCAATAAAGCTTCGGGCCTGTGATTTTCCCCTCCCCATCCCCTTTTTCCCAATCCCCATCCTTTATCACGGTTCGTGGTACTGTATTGATTGACACGCTTTTTCTTTCAGATTGAGTGTTTTGTGTAGCATAGGGGTGTGATGTGTCTAGTTAGTGCGTCGTATCCTCATGCTATGTAAATATGATGTAGAATTCTGTGTGTACTGGGCTGCGGCACTGTACACTGTCTGTTAACTTATTTTCTGTGCTAATAAAAGATATATTCAATCAAAATCTGTTCTGATCAGTTTAATATCTGATACGTCCCCTATCTGGGGACCATATATTAAATGGATTTTTAGAACAGGGAGATGGTAAAAGAGCTTGCTCTGTCCACTCCATGCATTGACCTGGTATTGCAGCATTTCCAGGACCGGTGCACTCCTTCTTTAATGCAGTTTCTAAAATCAGAAAGAATTGAATTCAATACATTTTGTTGCTTTTGCTAGTTTGTTGCATTTTTGGAAGGACATTTTAGCCTTGCTTTTCTTCTCCTCATTGGATTTTTCATGTTACAAGTTGCAGAAGCCAGATGACAAACTTGTTTTGGTTCAACTTCAGAAACTCTGCATTGCATTTTAATCTACTGTAATGCAATGCTATGTATCCAGCTATACCCCCCTTTCCTTCCTTTTGGATAAACAGCCATATTAGGCAAGCATTTTGGAGCTTTCACCTAACTAACTACAGGTGGTGAGATAAGCTGCACAATATAATTGTTACATAGTTACATAGTTACATTGTTTATAAGGCCGAAAAAAGACAAGCGTCCATCCAGTTCAGCCTATTTCTTGTGCACTGCAGCTATTCCGCAGCGTTGATCCAGGGGAAGGCAACAAAAACCCATGCGGTATAGGCCAATTTACATCATTGAGGAAAAATTCACTTCCCGACACCAATCTGGCAGTCAGATTAAATCCCTGGATTAATTAACTAAACATAAGATGTAATTTTATTGTTCTCAAGAAAGGCGTCCAGGCCTCTCTTGAACTCATTAAGTGAGTTGGACATCACCACTTCCTCTCCCAGAGAGTTCCAGAGTCTCACGGCTCTGACCGTAAAGAATCCCCTTCTATGCTGGTGCAGGAACCTCCTTTCCTCCAGACGCATAGTGTGCCCCCTCGTCTTTGTCACCATCCTTGGTATAAACAGGTCATGGGAGAGATCTCTGTAATGCCCCCTGATATATTTATACATGTTTATGAGGTCTCCCCTAAGCCTTCTCTTTTCCAACGTAAATAGGCCTAATTTTGACAACCTCTCTGGGTATTCTAGTCCCTCCATTCCCTTTATTACCTTAGTCGCCCTCCTTTGTACCCTCTCTAGCTCCAATATGTCTTTCCTGAGCACCGGAGCCCAGAACTGTGCACAATATTCTAAGTGCGGCCTTACCAGCGCTTTATACAGAGGAAGAACAATGTTCTCATCATATGCCCCTATTCCTCTTCTGATGCATGCCATGACTCTATTTGCCTTCGCAGCTGCTGCCTGACACTGGGCACTCCAATTTAATTTGCTATTAACCAAGACGCCCAGGTCCTTCTCCATGTCAGATTTCCCCAACGGTTTCCCATTTAATATGTATGGGTGACTGCTGTGTTTCTTTCCCATGTGCATGACCTTACATTTATCGGCATTGAACCCCATTTGCCATTTTTTGGCCCAACTCCCCAATTTATCTAAATCCTCCTGTAGCTGTGCCCTATCCTCATCTGTATTAACTACTTTACAAAGTTTAGTATCATCTGCAAATATTGCTATTTTACTATGCAACCCTTCCACTAGATCATTAATAATATATATTAAATAATATAGGGCCCAAGACAGACCCTTGAGGCACCCTGCTAGTAACCCTGACACACCCTGAGCTTACTCCATTGATAACCACCCTCTGCTTTCTATCACTCAGCCAGCTATTTACCCACTTGCACACATTATCCCCCAGACCAAGCATTCTCATTTTATATACCAACCTTTTGTGTGGCACAATATCAAACGCTTTGGAGAAGTCAAGGTATACAACATCCACTGACTCTCTCCGGTCCAGCTGTGAGCTCACCTCCTCGTAGAAGGCCATCAGGTTTGTTTGGCAGGAGCGATCCCTCATGAATCCATGTTGATATGGAGTTAGACAGTTATTATCATTAAGATATTCTACAATAGCATCTCTAAGAAATCCTTCAAACAATTTACCCACAACAGACGTTAAGCTGACTGGTCTATAGTTCCTAGGGTCACTTTTAGACCCCTTTTTGAATATTGGTACCACATTTGCTTGGCGCCAGTCTAGTGGGACAGTCCCTGTCCATAAAGAGTGCTTGAATATAAGATACAGCAGTCTGTCTATCACATTACTTAATTCTTTTAGTACCCGAGGGTGTATGCCATCTGGGCCTGGTGACTTGTCTATTTTGATATTATTTAGGCGTTTCTGAACTTCCTCCTGGGTTAGGTGGGTGATATTTAGCGGAGGGTTTACTTTATCACTCTGCATTTCCTCCGATAAATTGTTTTCTTTTGTGAAAACAGTGGAGAAGAAGCTATTGAGTAGGTTTGCTTTACCCTCATCGCCCTCTATGATTTTACCCAGGTTATTTTTCAAGGGGCCAACTCCATCAGTTTTAATCCTTTACTGTTTATATAGTTAAAGAACAGTTTGGGATTCGTTTTACTTTCCTTGGCAATTAGTCTCTCTGTCTCCTCTTTTGCTATTCTTATTTGTTTCTTACAGATTTTGTTTTTTTCCCTATAAGATATTAGCGCTTCCTCGCTGCCTTCTTGTTTAAGTTTACCGAAAGCCCTTTTTATGTTTTTCATTGCCCTCTTGACTTCCTTATTTAGCCACATTGGCTTCCTCCTATTCCTAGCCCTTTTATTCCCATAAGGTATGTACCTTCTACAGTGACTATGTAGGACTGTTTTGAAAATTTCCCATTTTCTATCCGTGCTCCTATTACTAAAGATACTATCCCAATCTATAAGGTGAAGGGCATCTCTTAGCTGATCAACCTTTGCCCTCCTGAAGTTCAGTGTTTTTGTGACTCCCTTGCTGGGCACCCTACTGAAGCACATGTGGAATTGTATAATGTTGTGGTCACTATTTCCCAGGTGCCCCCCGACCTGCACCTCAGTTATTCTGTCTGGCCTGTTAGTTAATATTAAGTTTAAAAGGGCCGTCCCTCTAGTTGATTCCTGCACAAGTTGTGACAAATAATTGTCTTTGATAATTGACAGAAACCTGTTTCCTTTCTGAGATCTACAGCTTTCGGTTTCCCAGTCTATATCGGGGTAGTTGAAGTCCCCCATAATAATCACCTCGTTATTTTTTGCTACTTCATCTATTTGTCTCATTAATAGACTTTCCGTGGCTTCTGCTATATTTGGTGGTTTATAACAGACTCCTATGATAATTTTATTATTGTTTTTTGCCCCATGTATCTCCACCCATAAGGACTCGACCTCCTCATTTCCCTCCCATACATCCTCCCGTATTGTAGGCTTTAGACACGTCTTTACATATAGACAGACTCCACCCCCTTTCCGATTTCTTCAATCCCTTCTAAACAGACTGTAACCCTGTAAGTTAACTGCCCAGTCATAGCTTTCATCTAACCATGTCTCGGTTATTCCCACTATGTCATAGTTACCTGTAGATATTTCTGCTTCCAGTTCATCCATCTTGTTTGTCAGGCTCCTGGCATTTGCTAGCACGCAGTTTACACGATTTTGTTTTGTTCCAATCTTCTCCCTGTGGATTGTATTAGAAATTTTCTTACCTCCCTTCCAAGCATCTTGTCTTGGACCTTCTTTGTCGCACTTCATATCTTTCATTAGTATGTTCTCTGGTTGCATGTTCGTGTCCGGCGTTTTTCTTCCCATCCCCTCTTCTTCTAGTTTAACGCCCTCCTGATGAGTGTTGCGAGTCTCCTGGCGAATGTGTGTTTCCCGGGTTTGTTCAGGTGTAGTCCGTTTCTGGCACGGTGTCTGTCATAGAGGTAATTCACACCGTGGTCCAGGAATCCAAATCCTTGTTGTCTGCACCATCATCTCAGCCAGTTGTTCACATCAAGGATCCTGTTCCATCTCCTGACGCCATGCCCGTCTACTGGAAGGATAGAAGAAAAAACTACCTACGCATCCAGTTCTTTTACTTTCTTCCCCAATGCTTCAAAGTCCTTGCAGATTGTCGGTAGGTCCTTCCTTGCCGTGTCATTGGTGCCAACATGTATCAGAAGAAATGGGTGGACATCCTTGGAACTGATGTGCAGTCATCCGAGTTTACTCACAGTTCTGTTTAAGTTCCTCAGGTACACTGTGAGGGTGTCAGCCTCCCGCGTCGCACCGCGTTCACCAGACAGGGGTTCAGCACTTTCTCAGGTAGATCAGGAGTGCTTGACGGGACCCCGCTTTTGTGTGTTCCTCTCTAGACCGACTTCCCGCGCTGGGTCTTCTCCCTCCTGCCCTGCGCCTCCCAGTAAAGTCCCGAACAGGTACTCTGTGATCCCTCTGGGCAACCTGGAGTTCCCGGACCTTCTTAGTGCCCTCTCTCAGTGACTTAGATGTGGGAGTATGGTAACTGCACCCTGGAAGTGCAGAAGCCTCTAGTTTTCTGGCTGAGACGTGAAGTACTCGGCCAGTCCTGGGACCGGTTCCCCTCTTGCGGCCTGGTCCCTCTGACACCTGGCAGATTCGGGCGTATGGGTGGCTTCCTGGTCCTTCCTTACCCCTGGGATCCCTTTCCTTAACGGAGCCTTCTCCTCTGCTCCCCTCCTGGGCCTTCCTGGCTAAGCCCCACTCTGGAGCAGAGCTCCCGAAGAGCCTCTGCTCCCCTCCTCTCCAAGACTACTCCTCCTCAGACTCTGACTCCTTCTCCTTCTACCTTCCCTCTCAAGATGGCTTCTCTTTATATATGTTTTCCAAAGTGCTCCCATAAACTACGCCCTCCACCCACACCCACTACATGGTTCCCCCTCTCTTTGGTTCCCCCCACTCCAGCCAGGGACAAGGCAGCAAATCACAGTGCATCTTGCCCTTCCAGCTGGCCTGGAGCAGTGTAGTGTTGGGTGCAGGTGTTGGGGTCTGGGGCAGCACTCCATCCTTACCTGAGAAGGAGATACCACACCTCTGGGTGAGGTGCAGTACCCCTGTGGCGATTGAACCCTCAGGGGCGCCACATTGTCATGTGATGCAGGTCCTGGACGATGTGCAGGCAGGTCTTTGCAACAGCGGTGAATGGAAATGTCACTTAGCTCCTCCAAAATAGGAAATAATATTAAACAAAACCCAAAGCAGCTCCACCAGCAGTCCCAAAGGGACAAACAGTAGAAAGTAATGCTAGTATGCCAGTGATCTTAAGCGCTAGAGTGATGGATGGGGATAAAAAAACGCTGAATAAAACAGGGCTAAATGGTCAATTGAGACCTTTTATTAAAAAAAGACAGCAGGCAGGCCGTCTTCATCAGGTGA
The DNA here is from genome assembly GCF_046119375.1 of Phyllobates terribilis. Taxonomy (NCBI): domain Eukaryota; kingdom Metazoa; phylum Chordata; class Amphibia; order Anura; family Dendrobatidae; genus Phyllobates; species Phyllobates terribilis. The sequence goes on along the minus strand of NW_027363040.1, from coordinate 395,932 downwards.
TACAAGGGGGTAGGCTTGGAAAGTTTAAAAAGGGTCCAAGAGATACTGATTGGACCATCAATTGATGACGTAACAACAGGACAATTAACCCCTTATATTTTAAGGGGTTAATTGTCCCCATCCATTTTATCCCCATCCATCACCCTAGCGCTTAAGATCACTGGCATACTCGCATTACTTTCTATATATAAGAAAGGGGCTTAGTGACCGGCTGTGGAGAGGAGCGCCCAGAAGATGCTGGTTAGATGTTAGAGGAAGTGTTCAACATGAGGGCCAGGTCAAAACTTGTAGACAAGCAGACAAGATAGGTAATATGCCTTATACTTCTGTTCTACGTGGTCTAGGGTACCGGGTATGCTCCACACTCGGTACCCTGAACCACTTAGGTAATATGCCTTCCATTACGTCATGTTTGGTGTTTCTGCTTTGTGTTTTAAGAACGTAGATTTTGTTAGAATAGATTGTGGGCTCCATTAGCTGAGCCCCTGAGGTGTCAGAACACGCCCCAGGTGACCCCATATTGGAAACTTCACTGCCTAAGGAACTCATCTAGGGGTGTAGTGAGTAATTTGAACCCATAGGTGCCTTACAGAATTTTATAAAATTGAGTCATGGAAATATGACATTTTAGTGGTAAAAATGCAATTTTTTTAATTTGCTGCAAATTTGTCAGGTACACAAGGGTTAATAGGTGAAACTGGACCCCAAAATTTATAAAATAATTTCTCCTGAAAGCGGTGATGTCCCATATGTCATCAGAAATTATTGTTAGGCCACACGTCAGGGGCCTATCATCATGTCATCATGATGACATCCGGGTGACCAGAGCTAACAAGTTATTTAGGTCATGTGCAGTGCACGATCTATCTAACTGGTGTCAGTGCAGCACTGACTGTTATAAAGTGTAGCAAAGCTCTTACATTGCTATGCTTTACAATGACTGCGATCAGAGCTGTGAAAGTGAAAATCTCATAGTGGGACTAAGTAATAAAAAAAGTAGAAAAAATAAAATTGTAAAAATATTTTTTTTTCATTTACAAAATAATAATTCTATATAATATTTTTTATGAAAAAAAAAATAGAAGAAAAGTACAATTGTTATCGTCGCGTCCAGAACGACCCGACCTATAAAACAGTCCCACTAGTTAACCCCTTCAGTGAACACTATAAAAAAATAATTAAAAAACAAGGCAGTGGGCGAGGCCTGATGCTTGATGTGAGCAGACACACGGACTGAGAGCTCCTGCTCATAATCCTGTAATCCCAGCCTGCACCGACCGAAAACAGATTTATACCGCTGATCCTACCTCCTAACACACTCCGGGACCTGTGAGGAGTTGATATCGGTGGTCCCCGATGAGAATGAACCGTCAAAAGAGCTGCACTGGCAAGGAAGACAGCCAGCCCAACATGGCACTGGCTGAAGAAACAAAACACTGAGATGTCAGAGACTGCAACTTGTCTGAGACGCTTTGCCCGGGTGACAGAGGCTGCTGTATATTCTCTTAAAGGTCAGCGTGGGAAGGAACAAGGAGAAGCAAGTGCTCCTGATAAAGTGCAGATGACGCAGCAAAAAATTCAGCAGCAACTTTCCTGGGTATCAAGTGAAGGAATTTACTTGGCTCCGGCAGTAAACATAGAGCATACCACAGATCAGGAACCCACCATGAGGAATGTGCTATCTGAGGTCAATATGTCCAACAAGTCCCTGACCAGCATTACCACCCATATGGGATTTATGAAGGAAGATATGTCATCTATAAGGAGAGACATTCAAAGGGCGTTTGAAAGAATTAAAGAAACAGAGGGCAGAATTAATAATATTGAGGATCAATTGTGTCCTATGCAAGATATGAAAACATACAAACAAATTCTGATTGCCCTGCTTAATAAAGCGGATGACTTAGAGAACAGGCCCTGTTGAAACAATCTACTCCTTATAGGAGTCCCAGAAAGAGCTGAAGGCAAAAACGCGGTTGAATTTATGGAGACCTGGTTCAGGGATGTGTTTTGAATAGAGGCGCTGTCTCCTATGTTGGCAATAGAGTGTGCTCATAGGGCGCCTTTCAGACCCCCTCCACCAGGAGCTCCACCAAGGCCTTTTGTATTGAAGTTACTGCAATACAGAGATACAATCACGTGACTGTCCTAACTTATCCATTGAAAATACCAAGGTGGCCATCTTTCCTGACTTCTCTGCTGAAGTGCAGAAACGCAGAGAACAATTTACACCTGGAAAGAAAAGGCTGCGAGACTTACTACTCCCATATTCTGTGATGTATCCGGCACACCTGAGGATTGTAGTCTCAGGAAAGGGGCTCATCCATGAATCTCCGCGGGAAACTACACAATGGCTGGACATCAATGACGCTAAATTGAAAGCAGATAAATCCGGACCTCCATAATCATCAACACTTTTGCTTTGGTGGCTTTTGAATCTTGATGCCATTTGATATGGACCGCGGGAATCTCTGAAAAGGTTTTGAAGAAGAGTTTTTCTTTTTAAGTCAGGTGTTGGACTTATAAAGGCTTCCAATCTCCCTCTGGGGAGAAATGTCTGTGATGTTTGATTGATTGTATTGCAATGTTAGAAGTTATTTATGTTATGTGTTAAAAAGGGGTACATGCAAAAAGAAGGGAGGGTGGAGGAACAGCTCAAAACGGTCTACTGGTTAGTCTGTTTCCCTGCGCACATATGGCTAAGCTTGTAAATACTATAGCGTGGAAGGTGCGGGGAATGGGAGACCCAACCAAGAGGTGGCTGTATATACTTGGCTACATCAATACCAACCAGCAGGTCGTGGATAGGCCATGCTTTTCATTCGGAATTTTCTTCTCACGCCGGAGGGGTATCTGTTTTGATTCATAAATCAATCCCATTTAAATCCCTTAAAACTGCATTGGATACTGAGGGACGATATATTGGTATATTAGTCTATATACAGAATTAAAATAATTTTGGTAGCTTTATATAAACTCCCTCCATATAAAGATACAATTATTAAAAACGTATTATACTTTACATTGGAATCTCCTAAGTCTCCAGTTTTTTGATGGGAGATTTCAATAATTATTTCCACCAGCATTGGGATAGACTACATATGGTTAACATACCTGACCCGGCCTCCTCTACGGGGATGGTTAGATTATTTTCAGAAATTGGGTATGTGGTTATTTGGAGACAAAGAAAACCCTCAATTAGACAATATTCATGCCACTCAATGTCACACCATTCCTTGTCAAGGACTGACTTGGCAATTGGAACAGAATCTCTGAATCCGTTAATTCACAAAGTGAAATATTTACCCAGGGGAATCTCAGACCATTCTCCGATATGTGTGCAATTGAGAACAGGGGGAATAGAGGGGGTAATGAAATGCCCGTGGCAATTAAATCCATAAAAGAGGACCTGATAGAATTTTTTTAAAATAAACGAGGGATCAACATCAAAAATCAAGATGATGAGTTGATTGAGAAATTTCCTCTAAGCCCTAATCAGACATTACAATTGGAACAAATTAGACGCTCTATCATGAGTCACCTGAAAGACACCTCCCTAGAAATTACTACTAATGGCTTTGATAGCTTAGTGAGGGCCACGAGGACGTCATCATCTATCTCTTTCTTATACAATGCAATGAGGGATGTGATGTTGGGAGTAAATACTGAATTTTTTTTCAAACACTGGGAGAAACAATTTAATGATCAAGACATTGGAGTTAAGATAAGAGAAGGTTGGGGAAAACCTGTAAAGCAATAACTAATGAGATGTGGAGGGAAACCCAATTTAAGATCATTCATAAAGCAAGATACGCCTTTGATCTCCCCAAAACGCCCCTTAAACCTGATAGAATTCTACGGACTTATTACATGGGCTTTGGCTGTGTCCAAGACTACATATCTTCTGGGGGGCTATTCTAGATTGCATTAACCCCTTTATGACCTGGAACGTATTAGTATGCCCCAGGTCATCACCCCCAGTTCAGCGTGGGCTTCGGCGCTGAGCCCGCACTGAACCGGGCACATGTCAGCTGATTTATACAGCTGACACGTGCCCGCAACAACCAAGGGGGGAATCGCGATCCACCCGCAGATGTTAACCAGTTAAATGCCGCTGTCAATCTCTGACAGCGGCATTTAACATTGCCGCGCCGGAAGCAAGGCATCAGCCCCGCCCATCGGTGACTCCGGGTCATCGATGGGTTGGCATGACAACCCAGGGTCTGCAACAGACCCCTGTGGTTGTCATGTCCTTATTTCTATGAGCGCCGCCCAGTGGTCGGCGCTCAGGCGCTCATAACAAGTGAGCATTTCTGCTGCATACAGGTGATCTGCTCACTGCCTGCATGCAGCAGAGGCAGACAAAAAGTGTAAAAAAATGTTTCTAAAAATATAAAAAAATAAAACAAATATGTATAAAAGTTTAAATCACCCTCCTTCCACCCCATTCAAAATAAAACAATAAAAAAAAACAAAAAACACATACACGTTTGGTATCACCGCATTCAGAATCACCAGATCTATCAACATAAAAGAAGAATTAATTCGATTGGTAAACGCCGTAACGAGAAAATAATTCTACATACCAGAATTACGTTTTTTGGTCGTCGCAACACTGCAATAAAATGCAATAACGGGCGATCAAAACATCGTATCTACCCCAAAATGATATCAATAAAAACGTCAGCTCGGCTCGCAAAAAATAAGCCCTCATTCGGCCCCAGATCACGAAAAATGGAGACGCCAGGCGTCTCGGAAAATGGCTTTTTTTTTTCCACCACTTAAATAAAAAAGAACCTATACATGTTTGGTGTTTACGAACTCGTAATAACCTTGAGAATAATAATGGCTGCTCAGTTTTAGCATTCAGTGAACGTGGTAAAAAAAACAACTGTAGAATTGCATTTTTTTGCAATTTCACCGCATTTGGAATTTTTTTCCCGTTTCCCAGTACATAATATTATAAAACCAGTAATGTTGTTCAAAAGTACAACTTGTCCCGCAAAAAATAAGCCCTCACATGGCCATATTGACCAAAAAATAAAAAAGCTATACCTCGGGGAACAAGGGGAGCAAAAACTAAAAATGCAAAAACGGAAAATCCCAAGGTCCTTAATGGGTTAAAGAAATGTGGATCTTTAAAACACAACTCCCTCTTATGATGAAATTGTTCCACTTCTGGCCTAGAGATAAAATGAAAGAGGGAACTTCTCCGTTTAAGATCCCCCCATTATTCTATGTTTTGGTTCTATTGGCAAACCGTATGTTACGAGGCTGCTGGTTGGAATCTTCAATCCCGACTTTACAGGATTTCATCTCACAATTAAAAATCTATTATATTTAGAAAGAATAGAAGCAGAAAAAATTAAACTCATGAGCAAATACTTTGTTAAATGGAACAACTTTTATTGGAAAACACTGAAATCAAAAAGAAATCACATATTGTAACGACGTTTGTTAACTCTGTTTGGTGTCACACTGAGAGATTGAGAGGGTCCCTAGGAAAACTCCTACAAGACCCAACAGATGATTCTGCAAATATTGTTTGATACATAAGAATCTATTGGTAGAAGTAATAGATATTAGAACATAATGAGAAACCAACTTGCATAAAGGTGTGAAATGGTTAGACAAAGATTAATAATCAATAGCATGTAGATCAGGGAAAGGAAGGAGGAGGAGAATAAGAACAAATTAGAAAGGAAAGATTGATCCATGTCACAACGTATGGCTGAAAGCTCAAGAATCAACAGCAAGACCCATCTGGATTGATTATTTCTTGTGTTTGGATGTGTTTTGAATTATCTTTACAAAAATACCAATAAAATATGTTTAAAGAATAATAATACTATGGGATGCCATGAAGGCCTATGTTAGAGGAACACTTATAAGAGATATTATTAGATACAAAGCTAAAACTAAAGAATTCACACAAGATCTCCAAAATGGGGTACAACAGGCTGAGGTGCAATACACCCTAAATCCATCAGCTGGTAATGGCCGGGAGTAAGAGGCAGCTCAGAGATTATTTCATGATCATCTTATCTCTAAGGCGGAAAACAAGCAGTTCTTTACAAAGCAAAAATATTTTGAACAGGGGGAAAGTGTGGGGCATCTTCTTTCTACCGTAGATAAATCACAGGAGGGTCCAGAAAATGGAGACAACACATCAGGAAACAATAATGTGCTAAATGTCTTTCATACTTACTATTCTAGTATTTATGAATCAAGATTTAGAGGAAAAGAGGACGAACTTGGATTGTTTCTTGAGGATATAAAATTACCTAAGTTTAAAGAGGAAAGTAGCTCCTACCTAGGAAACCCACTGACAATGTCTGAACTTGAGGATGCATTACAGTCCCTTGCTAATGAAAAGTCACCCGGCTCTGATCGACTGCTATGTAAGAATATAAGGATCTCCTAATCCCTAAACTATTAGATACTTTTAATGAAGCATTAGAATCGGGTCACATGCCAAAATCTATGCTGTCATATCGTCCCATTTTTCTTCTATTGGTAGACACTAAAATTATTGCAAAGGCCCTGGCAAATAGATTATTTCACATTATTACAGAGATTATTCATCAGGATCAATCAGGCTTTATGCCAAACTGGTCCACAGCAATGAATTTACTAAGGCTTTTTTTGAATATTCATAAATCAGATGTAATAATAGGACATAAAGCTATTCTTTCTTTCTCTCGATGCGGTGAAATTATTCAATGGCGTAGAATGGAAATACCTGTGGGAGGTTCTGAAAAGGTTTGGGTGGGTCCCAAATTCCTATCATACATACAGGTTTTGTACTCAGGATCTCAGGCTAAAATAAGAACTAACGGTCTCTTATCTGCTACAATCACGTTGGGGAGGGGCACACGGCAGGGATGCCCCCAGTCTCCCTTCCTTTCCGCGATGGCCATTGAACTTGTGGCCTGTATGTTGAGTGCTAGTCCGGATATTGTAGGCTTTAAATATGGTATCTTAGATGAACGAGTTTCACTCTATGCTGACGATTTACTGATATATATACAGGGTGGGCCTTTTATATGGATACACCTAAATTAAATGGGAATGGTTGGTGATATCAACCTCCTGTTTGTGGCACATTAGTATATGGGAGGGGGAAAACTTTTCCAGATGGTTGGTGACCATGGCGGCCATTTTGAATTCTGCCATTTTGGATCCAACTTTATTTTTTTCAATGGGAAGAGGGTCATGTGACACATCAAACTTATTGAGAATTTCATAAGAAAAACAATGGTGTGCTTGGTGTTAACATAACTTTATTCTTTCATGAATTTTTTACAAGTTTATGACCACTTATAAAATGTGTTCAAAGTGCTGCCCATTGTGTTGGAATGTCAATGCAACCCTCTTCTCCCACTCTTGACACACTGATAGCAACACCGCAGAAGAAATGCTGGCACAGGCTTCCAGTATCCGTTGTTTCAGATGCTGCATATTTTATTTCAAGCTAGGAAACATATTGCATCCAAATGGATTAACCCCTCACCTCCAGAAATGAGTGAACTCAAAAATAGGATAAATAATATCAGATTAGAAAAAGGGGTATATAAAAAACATAACTGAATGAATACATTTGAGAAAATATGGGGCTTAAGGTTGGATACACCTGGAATGCCATCAAGGGGGTTATTGTTGGAGAGACAATGACTTATAGGGGAAGGGGGGTATTGGCGAGGTCTAATGTTTCATTGTAATGTGTACTGGAATTCCTTAACATGTGGTATGGGTAATATAGCACACCTATATGTGTATAGGATTATAATGTTTATTACAACATTATGGTTATATAAAAGATTTCAAGAATGTGGAATGTTAATTGTAAGAAATAGTAACTGCAAGTTATCAGATGGTAATGGGCAAGCTGAAAGGATATAGAGGAGAGATGCATATATGTGATCCCTATGGTATGTTATTTTATTATTGTATGTACTGGTTTCTTGTTTTTTAAAAAAAATAAAAAAAAAAACTAATGAAAAAAATCTCAAATGTATTGGATTAAAAAGAAAAAGATTAGGAAAAAGGCTTCTCCCCTGTGTGAGTTCTCTGGTGATTAACCAAAGCTGATTTCTGATTAAAACATTTCCCACATTCTGAACATGAAAAAGGCTTCTCCCCTGTCTGAGTTCTCTGGTGCTTAATCAAATCTGATTTCTGGTTACAACATTTCCCACATTTTGAACATGAAAAAGGCTTTTCCCCTGTGTGGGTTCTCTGGTGAATAACTAAAACCGATTTATTGTTAAAACATTTCCCACATTCTGAACATGAAAAAGGGCTTCTCCCCTGTGTGAGTTCTCTTGTGGCAATCAAGAATCATTTTACGATTAAAACATTTTCCACATTCTGAACATGAAAAAGGCTTCTCCCCTGTGTGGGTTCTCTGGTGATTAACCAAAGCTGATTTATGGTTAAAACATTTCCCACATTCTGAACATGAAAAAGGCTTCTCCCCTGTGTGAGTTCTCTGGTGCTTAATCAAATCTGATTTCTGGTTACAACATTTCCCACATTCTGAACATGAAAAAGGTTTCTCCCCTGTGTGAGTTCTCTTGTGGCTATCAAGAATCATTTTACGATTAAAATATTTTCCACATTCTGAACATGAAAAAGCCTTCTCCCCTGTGTGGGTTCTCTGGTGGCTAATAAATTCTGATTTCTGGTTAAAACATTTCTCACATTCTGAACATGAAAAACGCTTCTCCCCTGTGTGGGTTCTCTGGTGGTTAATCAAATTTGATTTCTGGTTACAACATTTCCCACATTCTGAACATGAAAAAGGCTTCTCCCCTGTGTGGGTTCTCTGGTGATTAACCAAAACCGATTTATTGTTAAAACATTTCCCACATTCTGAACAAGAAAAAGGCTTCTCCCCTGTGTGGGTTCTCTGGTGGTTAACCGAAACTGATTTATAGCTAAAACATTTCCCACATTCTGAACATGAAAAAGGCTTCTCCCCTGTGTGGGTTTTCTGGTGCTTCACAAAATCTGATTTCTGGTTAAAACATCTCCCACATTTGGAACAAAAAAATCTATTGTCCACTGTGTGAATTTTTTGATGTTTAAGAATAGAGTTTTCGAGGGTAAACCTATTTCCATTTTCTGAAAGTGAAAAAGTCTTCTTTGCTTTAGGAGCAGTTCGTTTTTTAATGCTTATTTTTTTATTTTGACTTTCCTTAGTAGTCTGTAATGAATCAGAAGACAGAACCTGTTTCAGAGGATCAGATGAAATATCTTTGCTGTGGAGGGATGATGGTATATCTGGAGTAATGATATTCACTTCAATTGTATCCTGTGGGATCTCAAGATAATCAGATTTAAAAATCTCCTGTCCCTCTGATCTCCTGGTACAGTCATCTGCCAAGAAAAAAAAACAATTATTAATTTTGAATAAAATATCCTTGAAATTTATATTTTTGAACATTTCTACTTAAAATGTCTGTAGAAATGACAAGTTATTGACAGAATAACAGTGAAACGTGAAAACCTCATAGGATGAACCAGTAGAGCGTGGTGTTCAACTGTTTGCTCATTCAGCCTCCAAAATATGGAATAAGACGCCATCAAAAAATGTTATGTAGGCGAAAATAATACCAATAAAAACTTCTACTCATCAATAACCCAATCCAGCAATATCCGCTCTCCCAAAGTCAAATCTCCCCCTCGCTTCTGAGTCTTGCGCCCAAACCACAATTATCATCCATGTATTTGGCATTACTATAGTGAGAAGAACCCACTTAATTTACGGTGTGTGTCTCCTGGAGCACAATCTGGGCACTATGTGTTGGGTATTAAAATAGTATATTTGCCATTTTCACTCTCCATTATCCACTGCATGCTAATTTCCAGAAGGTGCCTGTGGAGTCAAAATAGTCACTACTCCTATATATTAATTCACTGAGGGTTATAATTTCCAAAATGGAGTCACTTTATGGTTTTCTGACATTTTGTCATATTAAGGTTTCTGTAAATGGTGTGTCCCATCTCCTCTGGGATCTGCTCCTGCGACGTCTGTTTCTGTGACGTCTGCTTCTGTCACCAGGAGCCACCTTAATCATTCTGCAGGTGGCACTGGTGATGAGGGACGTTAGAACCAGAAGCTCTGGGTGGCACAGAACTTGTCCAGCCACTACCATTAGGATGCCTGGGAGCTGTAGTACCATCCAGTCTGGCAGTATGGGTGTGTGTGATGCAGATGGAGTAACCTCCTCCCTGCTTCAGCCAATTGGAAAGCACCGCACCCTACTAAAGCTGGAAGCATATTGCCGGGAGCTGCCAGATACAGCCTTGTTCTCCTCTGGTTCAGTCCTCTGTGCTCAGCTCCCGGCTTGTGTATTTGTTTCCTGTTGTGACCTCGGCCCGTTTACTGACTACTCTTGTGTCTTCTGATTTTGTATTTTCTCTGCCCTCCTGGTTCTGACCTGGCTACCGGACTATTCTTCTTGGGTTTAAAAGGTGATGAGCAAGGCAATCCCTGGGATCTGGAAAATGGAGTATATAGCGCCAAGTTTGTTTGTGGTAGCCATGTTTTGAGTTGCCAGGTGACCATGAACAGTGCCCCCAATACATTGTGTCTGCAATCTATTCCAGCAAGATCTGCCTTCAAATAGCTAAATGTTGCTCCTTCCCTTCTTAACCTGCCATGTGCCCAGACAGTAGTGTACAACCATGTATAGGGCATTGTCACATTCAAGAGAAGTTGGAAAATAATTTGTAAGGTCCATTTGTTTCCTATTATCCTTTGTGAAGAATTCCAACACTTATCACCACATAAAGTGACAAATGTCAGATTTAAAAAATGGTAACAAAGAAAATGACGGCACTTCCACTATAAGAAATAGGTGTGAACAGGTGCTTACTAAGAGCAGCTACCTCCATATATAATGAACAAATAAAGTAGCACACTGTAACTCTGAGTATATAGATATGAAATATGAATAACATAACCGCTGTAGAAAATAGAAATAAATGAAAAAAATTTTTGAAACATTTTTTTTAGCGCATGTAAATATGAATTATGGAAAATGAATAGCATTACTGCTGTAAATAAATGAGAAATTTTAGCGCATAAATTGGCCAATTCATGTGTACCTGACAGCCGCTGTAAGGCGTTTCCCGATGTCAGGACCTACCAATGTGAATACCTCTCTAAGAGACCTCCGTCTGCTTATGTGTGGGAAAGACAGATCCTGATGCATTTAAAACCACCTGCGGCATGGGGGTGGGGGTGGAGTGCTCAGTCAATGCTAAATCTAGTAACAAAGAAAATGACGGCACTTCCACTTCAAGAAATAGGTGTGAACAGGTGCTTACTAAGAGCAGCTACCTCCATATATAATGAACAAATACATTTTTTCATTTATTTCTATTTTCTACAGCGGTTATGCTATTCATATTTCATATTTCATATCTATATACTCAGTGTTACAGTGTGCTACTTTATTTGTTCATTATATATGGAGGTAGCTGCTCTTAGTAAGCACCTGTTCACACCTATTTCTTGAAGTGGAAGTGCCATCATTTTCTTTGTTACTAGATTTAGCGTTGACTGAGCACTCCACCCCCACCCCCATGCCGCAGGTGGTTTTAAATGCATCAGGATCTGTCGTTCCCACACATAAGCAGACGGAGGTCTCTTAGAGAGGTATTCACATTGGTAGGTCCTGACATCGAGAAACGCCTTACCGCGGCTGTCAGGTACACATGAATTGGCCAATTTATGCGCTAAGATTTCTCATTTATTTACAGCAGTAATGCTATTCATTTTCCATAATTCATATTTACATGCGCTAAAAAAAAATTTCTAAAATTTTTTCATTTATTTCTATTTTCTACAGCGGTTATGCTATTCATATTTCATATTTCATATCTATATACTCAGAGTTACAGATTTAAAAAATGGGGCCTGATTGGGAACAGAAAACTGGCTGCAGGAAGAGGTTAAATCAGAGTATTTTGGGCACTAACTACTATAGTAAAAAGCAGTGACTATAAACAATAACACATCTACTGAAATGATCAAACTCAACAGTCTCCATCAGTAAAAAAAGAGTAACAAGTATGGGGCTCGGTGGTTCTTCGTAATCTAAACTATCGTAAGGGCCAATATTTTCTGTCAGATGACTTTCAAGAAGAAATATTAGACATTGAAGGAGAACTTTTTATAAATAGTGCAGAGCTGAGGTGTCTTAAATTTAGCCCTCGGGCATTGGGAAGACGTAATGGAGACCTTCTTTTAAAGACTACCAGGAAGTTACAGAGGCAAATCCCACCACAATAAAGCTATCACACAAAATGAACCTGGAAAAAAATACAGAATAAAAGATATGTTACATCCCAAACAACAACGTATGTAAGAGGGGAGAGCTCCAACACTAAACCGGAGTTGCACTCATTTATGATAAACCATTGGAGCTACTATGAGTCCTGACCAGGAGAGTAGAGAAAGTATTAGCACCCCCATTTCAGGAGAGATTGTGCAGTAATCTGAATTCCTTAGGATTGAAAACATAATGGAATTGATGATGTGGAGTGAATCCATGAAACCAGGGCTCGAGCCAACACATCTCCTGCAGGTGTGAATAAATGTATATTACAGACATCAGCCACGCACAGCTTAGAGATGTATCATGGCACAGGTGTAATGTTTTCTGTATAGTTTATCGCAATCCTGTATGAAGTTAGCTGGTTTGACAAGAAATTGAAAAGTCAGGATAAAGGGAAACTCTGCTGTTATTCTACAGAAATTCACACTTGGCCTCACTGCACATTTATTGTTGTCGATCATAAAAGTGAAGTTTGGCCAGAAAGACGGGACCTGGTCTTGTAGGGACCATATGACACATTCAGCAGCACAGAAGGGAGAGAAGGTAGATTCATCCAATAAGATATCAGGGATCTAGGAAGCCAACAGCATCATTACCCTCCGCTTTCTCTAAGAGGTCCATCATAATTTTTCTTCAAGTGATTTTCTAACTTGTCAGCACATTCTGCATACGCTGCCATTTGGCTTTGTAGTTTACAGATCTGGGCAGGTAACGGTCAGTGTCTCCTAATCCCAGGGGGAGGTGGATCCTCCAGGTTGTAAGTTCTATAGAAAAGGGCTTTCACAACTACACAAAGTAATGTGAACATTTTTGGATGGAGGAAAATGTTGTGATCTAGAGGTAAAATGCTGATCACACGATTGTGACATGGCTGGACTACACCACCGATAAAGCAGCCACAGCCGGTGATTGAGAAGAATCTGTGACTTTTCTGCATTTAGTGGTCACTACTCACCTGGGTAGTCATATGTAGGATTCTCCTCTTTACACCGCTTATCACCCCTCACATATGTCTCTGTAGTATCAATATGGGCCAGATCTTCACCCTGAAACAAATATTGTAAAAGTCACAGACAGATGGAAAAGTCACATCTATGATCAGCTCTAATCCAGCCATCTCCACCGTTCTCATTACACAAATATAAAACACATAATACTGGGGGATAAAACAAGACTGAGCACAAGACCTTCACAGCCGTCTACACATCATAGGGGAGATCTCATGACACCTTATCTCCATCTACCTGATGATCCTGAGGAACATTGGGATCTTCTTCTTTACAGTCCTGTGGAAGAAGAGGACGGGGACATCTCTCTGGTGTTGTCCTCTTACTGGATAGATCTGGAGGAAATATACAGGGACTGAATTCATTTTTTACACATAATTAGATAAGATAATTATAGGCTGTGTGTATTTAGTCCTGTCTATTACCTGGTGATGTGAGGGGCTGGGGAACCTCCATCATGACGTTCTTGTACAGATCTTTGTGTCCTTCTAAATACTCCCACTCCTCCATGGAGAAATAGACGGCGACATCCTGACACCTTATAGGAACCTGACACATACAATGATACCGTCATCCCCTCGATCCCTTCATAGCATTACTGTATAATGTCCCAGCAGTGTCACCTCTCCAGTCAGCAGCTCAATCATCTTGTAGGTGAGTTCTAGTATCTTCTGGTCATTGATGTCCTTATGTATCAGGGGGTGAGATGGAGGTCCTGTGATTGGGCTCAGGGGTCTTCCCCATCCCTCAGACACAGGGTCCTGACAGCGCCCACTAGAGGTCTTCTTCACTACTGTGTAATCCTGGTTATGGAGAGACACATTAATAAATCTCACTACAGACATTTCCAGAGTCCTCACCTCTCCAGTTCTGTCCATCTGTTATTCCCATATATAAGAATGATGTAATGTGACGTTATCAGAATCTCTCACCTCTCCAGTAAGCCGGAAGAGGATCTCTAGGGTGAGGTGCAATATCCTCTCCACCATCTTGTCTCTGTCCATATCCATCCTTGATAGGTGATTCAGAAAAATTCTCTTAATATAGAAGATCTTCACTGAGAGAATCCGATATTGTAGAGACCTGAATGAGAAGAAGATGAGCCGATGTAACATCATAAAGATCCTGTGTAATAATACAATTACTGGAGACAATAAGGGAAATATATCAGAAGATGTGTAGATGTTGTACAATAAGGGAAATATATCAGAAGATGTGTAGATGTTGTATTCTCTAGTCTTTTATGGACTGGAACACAGGTTGAATTGATGACTTAGACATCTCCTCCATACTTCCAATCACTGGCTAAGTTGACCACTGCTTCAGTAAGAATCACCCAGAAACCCAAGCAGCAATGGTATTTTTATTATTTTACAACATTCTGCTTTTGTCCCTGACGTACTAATAAAACCTATATATTTTAGGCCACAGACAACAAGCAGTTTCTTCCTCGGAGTCTGAAGCTGAATACGTTTCTGATAGACTCATCTTCCATAAAGCTAATTCTCGTCATATACATTACACATGACACGAGAAATAACAACTTCATGATGAGGACGACATCTTCATCTTCTAATACGGCTCTAGAAACAAATTTGGCCAGAGTCCGTCGCTGACCTCATCATCACCGACTGTCTACATGAATGTTTCCCGTCTTTCCCAGGTTATAATCTTTTATCACGTTAGATCTCATTTATAGGAGCTTGTTTGTAAGAACACAGACAGGAGTTATTTGATGCTAATGTCTCCTTGTACAGTGTTTTTTTTCCTGGATATTATGTTTCTTTTAGCATTTTCCTGTTGGCTTCCATATATTACATGAAAAACACCAAAAAAAGAAAACCAAGTGTTAATACATAAAATAAAATTGGGGTTGGCGGGACTGTGACAACATTATACTGTATGTGGGAAGATGGCGGTACTGTGGGAACATTATACTGTATGTGGGAAGATGGCGGTACTGTGAGAACATTATACTGTATGTGGGTAGATGGCGGTACTGTGAGAACATTATACTGTATGTGGGTAGATGGCGGTACTGTGATAACATTATACTGTATGTGGGAAGATGGCGGTACTGTGGGAACATTATACTGTATGTGGGAAGACGGCGGTACTGTGGGAACATTATACTGTATGTGGGTAGATGGCGGTACTGTGGGAACATTATACTGTATGTGGGAAGATGGCGGTACTGTGGGAACATTATACTGTATGTGGGAAGATGGCGGTACTGTGAGAACATTATACTGTATGTGGGTAGATGGCAGTACTGTGGGAACATTATACTGTATGTGGGAAGACGGCGGTACTGTGGGAACATTATACTGTATGTGGGAAGACGGCGGTACTGTGAGAACATTATACTGTATGTGGGAAGATGGCGGTACTGTGGGAACATTATACGGTGTGGGGAAATAGAGGTACTATGAGAGCATTATATTGAGAGGATTAATGACCGCAGTCGCTCCTGTGACCGGGCCCAGCCACCACCAGCCCCTGCTGCAGCAGGATGTGTGTTCTCGGACTGACATTCAGCTTAGTGCCACAATACACGCTGCCGACCAATCAGAGGCCAGCAGCTGACATCAGCATGTACGTCATTAGAGGCGCATGGAAGTGACATCATGCTCTCCTGTCGCTTCCAGCTGAAGTCAGCGGCAGCTCCAGAAAAAGACACCGCGCGGTGAGGGAGCGGAGAGAAGGTGAGTATAATGTTTTGGTATTTTTTAAATCAGCGAGTACACGGTGCCCTTGGCCATAACACTACATGTAAGAGTGTGGGCTGTGCATTATACTACATGTACGGACTATGGGCTGTGCATTATACTACATGTACGGACTATGGGCTGCGCATTATACTACATGTACGGACTATGGGCTGTGCATTATACTACATGTAAGACTATGGGCTGTGCATTATACTACATGTACGGACTATGGGCTGTGCATTATACTACATGTACGGACTATGGGCTGCGCATTATACTACATGTACGGACTATGGGCTGTGCATTATACTACATGTAAGAGGATGGGCTGTGCATTATACTACATGTACGGACTATGGGCTGTGCATTATACTACATGTACGGACTATGGGCTGTGCATTATACTACATGTAAGAGTGTGGGCTGTGCATTATACTACATGTATGGACTATGGGCTGTGCATTACACTACATGTACGGACTATGGGCTGTGCATTATACTACATGTACGGACTATGGGCTGTGCATTATACTACATGTACGGACTATGGGCTGTGCATTATACTACATGTAAGAGTGTGGGCTGTGCATTATACTACATGTATGGACTATGGGCTGTGCATTACACTACATGTACGGACTATGGGCTGTGCATTATACTACATGTACGGACTATGGGCTGTGCATTACACTACATGTACGGACTATGGGCTGTGCATTATACTACATGTACGGACTATGGGCTGTGCATTACACTACATGTACGGACTATGGGCTGTGCATTATACTACATGTACGGACTATGGGCTGTGCATTATACTACATGTACGGACTATGGGCTGTGCATTATACTACATGTACGGACTATGGGCTGTGCATTACACTACATGTACGGACTATGGGCTGTGCATTACACTACATGTACGGACTATGGGCTGTGCATTACACTACATGTACGGACTATGGGCTGTGCATTATACTACGTGTACGGACTATGGGCTGTGCATTATACTACATGTACGGACCATGGGCTGTGCATTATACTACATGGATGACTGTGGGCTGTGCATTATACTACATGTACGGACTATGGGCTGTGCATTATACTACATGGATGACTGTGGGCTGTGCATTATACTACATGTACGGACTATGGGCTGTGCATTATACTACATGGATGACTGTGGGCTGTGCATTATACTACATGTACGGACTATGGGCTGTGCATTATACTACATGGATGACTGTGGGCTGTGCATTACACTACATGTACGGACTATGGGCTGTGCATTACACTACATGTACGGACTATGGGCTGTGCATTACACTACATGTACGGACTATGGGCTGTGCATTATACTACATGTACGGACTATGGGCTGTGCATTATACTACATGTACGGACTATGGGCTGTGCATTACACTACATGTACGGACTATGGGCTGTGCATTACACTACATGTACGGACTATGGGCTGTGCATTACACTACATGTACGGACTATGGGCTGTGCATTATACTACATGTACGGACTATGGGCTGTGCATTACACTACATGTACGGACTATGGGCTGTGCATTACACTACATGTACGGACTATGGGCTGCGCATTATACTACATGTACGGACTATGGGCTGCGCATTATACTACATGTACGGACTATGGGCTGCGCATTATACTACATGTACGGACTATGGGCTGTGTATTATACTACATGTGTGGACCATGGGCTGTGCATTATACTACATGTACGGACTATGGGCTGTGCATTATACTACATGTACGGACCATGGGCTGTGCATTATACTACATGTACGGACCATGGGCTGTGCATTATACTACATGTACGGACCATGGGCTGTGCATTATACTACATGTACGGACCATGGGCTGTGCATTACACTGTGTTCCAAATTATTATGCAAATAATATTTTCTCAGATTTTCCCAAATTACCTATATGAATTGCAGTCATTGTAATTTTCCAGTCAAATAACTATTAGAGTACAATTGAAAGGTTTTTGTACAAACTGCCTATGATAACAGTATATTTAAAAAAAAATAAAACACTCAAACTGCACTCAAAATGCATGTTCCAAATTATTATGCACAGCAGAGTTTTCAACCTTTTCATTTTAATAAAGAACAAAAAAATGGTCATTTTTGAAATTATAAGCATTAGCAGGTTATTACAAACTGAAATCAAATAGTTTTCAACTCAAAACTTTATTCTAGGTGATGTTACATTTTCACATAGGACCCCTTGTTGGAAAGGAGCTTCTGAACTCTCTTATCTATTGAATTTGTCAAGTTTTGGATGGTTTCTGCTTCAATTGTTTTGCATGAGGACAGAATACCCTCCCAGAGCTGTTGCTTAGATGTGGCAAGCAATCCCCGCAATGTGCATATCCGAGCACCCGATGCAAACTCAAGTAGCGAACACTTGCGCTCAACACTAGTCGCCATATCGTCATCTATTTTTTTTTTTAAATATCCCAACCTTACCCCCAACCCTAATACAACCCCAACCCTAACCCTAGAGTTTGTTTTTTGCGCCGTTCCTCGTGCGGTATAAGTGATTAGACGACTTTATTCTTCGGGTTGGTGCGATTGCAGCGATACTAGAATCATATCGGGTTTTTATGACTGACAGCTGTCACTCACTAAAAGACGCATTTTTTAGTAAAATCTAGCTTTTGCATCGCCATATTTTGAGAGCTATAATTTTTCTATATTTTGGCTGACAGAGTCATGTGACAGCTTGTTTTTTGCGGGATGAGTTGACGTATTTATTGGTATCATTTTCAGGCACGTGACATTGCTTTCTATTCCGATTTTTGGGAGGCAGAATAAACAAAAAACAACAATTCAGGAAATGTTTTTTTTTTTTTATAATTTTTTTATGCCGTTCCGCGTGTGGTAAAATTGATAAGGTAGCTTTATTCTTCGGGTCAGTACGTTTACAGCGGTACCACATTTATATCGTTTTTCTATGTTTTGGTGCTTTTACACAATAAAAGCTATTTTATAGAATTTTTTTTTTTGCATCGCTTTATTCTGAGAGATATAACTTTTTTATTTTTCTGCTGATTGAGCTGTATGGCGGCTTGCTTTTTTGTGGGACAAGATGACGTTTTCAGCGGTACCATTTTTATTTATATTCGTCTTTTTGATCGTGTGTTATTCCATTTTTTGTTTTTGCGGTATGATGATAAAGCATTGGTTTCTGCTTAGTTTTTTTTTTACCGTGTTCACTAAATGGGTTAACTAGTGGGACAGTTTTATAGGTCAGGTCGTTCCGGACGCAGCGATACCAAATATGTGTACTTTTATTGTTTTGTTGTTTTTTTTTCATAATAATATTTATTGATGGGTACATTATATTTTTATTTTTGGTGGATTATTTTTTTGATTTTTTTTTTAAATATTTTTACAATTTTTTTTTTACTTTTAGACTTTTTCCCACAATAGGACTTTTTTCACTCTGATCACCTGTATAGCATAGGGATGGAGCACCATCCCTGTGCTATACAGGCTGTCAGTGCTGCAGATGCAGAAGATACTTTGGTCGTGCACTGCATATGACCAAAGTATCCTCCTGCTGTCTGGTGACCCGGATGTTTTTATGACATGGCAACATCCGGGAAGCCGCGGCAGACAGTGTTGGACGCCGGCAGGAGAGGTGAGTATGGGCGATCACCTCCCCAATCGACTTTGATCGTACATTGCATGGGTTAATGTGCCAGGCACATAGCACCGGGTGTCAGCTGTGACAATCAGCTGACACCCGGCGGCGATCACGCCCGCACAGCCTATGTGCGGGCAAAATCAACAGGGCGCACTAATACGTACCTGGCTCTGAAAGCCCAGGGGGCAGGTGCGTATTAGTACGCCCTGGTCTTTTAAGGGGTTAAAGTACACTCTGCACCCCATCTTGACTGAAAAAAAACAGAAATGTAGAAACTTTTGCAAATTTAATAAAAAAGAAAAACTGAAATATCACATGGTCATAAGTATTCAGACCCTTTGCTCAGTATTGAGTAGAAGCCCCCTTTTGAGCTAGTACAGCCATGAGTCTTCTTGGGAATGATGCAACAAGTTTTTCACACCTGGATTTGGGGATCCTCTGCCATTCTTCCATGCAGATCCTCTCCACTTCCGTCAGGTTGGATGGTGAACGTTGGTGGACAGCCATTTTCAGGTCTCTCCAGAGATGCTCAATTGGGCTTAGGTCAGGGCTCTGGCTGGGCCAGTCAAGAATGGTCACAGAGTTGTTCTGAAGCCACTCCTTTGTTATTTTAGCTGTGTGCTTAGGGTCATTGTCTTGTTGGAAGTTGAACCTTCAGCCAAGTCTGAGGTCCAAAGCACTCTGGAAGAAGTATTCATCCAGAATATGTACTTGGCCGCATTCATGTTTCCTTCAATTGCAAGCAGTCATCCTGTCCGTGCAGCTGAAAAACACCCCCATAGCATGATGCTGCCACCACCATGTTTCACAGTTGGGATTGTATTAGGCAGGTGATGAGCAGTGCCTGGTTTTCGCCACACATACCGCTTAGAACTTTTTGATGATAATTCTATCTTCGTCTCATCAGACCAGAGAATCTTATTTCTCATAGTCTGGGAGTCCTTCATGTGTTTTGTTCAAACTCTATGCTGGCTTTCATATGTTTTGCACTGCGGAGAGGCCTCCGTCGGGCCACTCAGCCATAAAAGCCCGACTGGTGGAGGGCTGCAGTGATAGTTGACTTTGTGGAACTTTCTTCCATCTCCCTACTGCATCTCTGGAGCTCAGCCAAGTGATCTTGGGGTTCCTCTTTACCTCGCTCACCAAGGTTCTTCTCTCACGATTCCTCAGTTTGGCTGGACAGCCATGTCTAGGAAGACTTCTGGTGGTCCTAAACTTCTTCCATTTAAGGAATATGGATGCCACTGTGCTCTTGGGAACCTTGAGTACTACAGAAATTCTTTTGTAACCTTGGCCAGATCTGTGCCTTGCCACAATTCTGTCTCTGAGCTCCTTGGGTAGTTCCTTTGAGCTCATGATTCTCATCTGGTCTGACATGCACTGTGAGCTGTGAGGTCTTATATAGACAGGTGTGTGCCTTTCCAAATCAAGTCCTATCAGTTTAATTAAACACAGCTGGACTCCAATTAAGGCGTAGAACCATCTCAAGGAGGATCACAAGGAAATGGACAGCATGGGACTAAAATATGAGTGTCTGAGCAAAGGGTCTGAATACTTATGACCATGAGATATTTCAGTTTTTCTTTTTTAATAAATTTGAAAAAAATTCTACATTTGTTTTTTTTCCAGTCAAGATGGGGTGCAGAGTGTACTTTAATGAGAAAAAATGACCTTTTTAGAAGTTACCAAATGGCTGCAATGAAAAAAAGAGTGAAAAATGTAAAGGGGTCTGAATACTTTCCGTACCCACTGTATATATCAGGATGGGTGGTGGTCAAAATCAACAAGCAACAGGTCCCATCATAGTTATGCCTCTGATTATACTGTGTGGGGGGATGGCGGTACTATGGGAACAATACACTGTGTGGGGGCGTCATACATCCTACATAAGGGGCATAATGGGGGAATTACACTGTGTGGGGCATCATACATCCTGCATAAGGGGTATAATGGGACATTACATTGTGTGGGAGCATCATACATCCTGCATAAGGGGCATAATGGGGGCATTACACTGTGTGGGGCATCATGCATCCTGCATAAGGAGCATAATGGGGGCATTACACTGTGTGGGGCATCATACATCCTGCATAAGGGGTATAATGGGGGCATTACACTGTGTGGGGCATCATGCATCCTGCATAAGGGGCATAATGGGGGAATTACACTGTGTGGGGCATCATACATCCTGCATAAGGGGTATAATGGGACATTACACTGTGTGGGAGCATCATACATCCTGCATAAGGGGCATAATGGGGGCATTACACTGTGTGGGGCATCATGCATCCTGCATAAGGAGCATAATGGGGGCATTACACTGTGTGGGGGGCATCATACATCCTGCATAAGGGGCATAATGGGGGCATTACACTGTGTGGGGGCATCATACATCCTGCATAAGGGGCATAATGGGGGCATTACACTGTGTGGGGGCATCATACATCCTGCATAAGGGGCATAATGGGGGCATTACACTGTGTGGGGGCATCATACATCCTGCATAAGGGGCATAATGGGGCATCATACTTCCTGTATAAGGGGCATAATGGGGGCATTACACTGTGTGAGGGCATCATACATCCTGCATAAGGGGCATAATGGGGGCATTACATTGTGTGGGGGCATCATACATCCTGCATAAGGGGCATAATGGGGGCATTACACTGTGGGGGCATCATACATCCTGCATAAGGGGCATAATGGGGGCATTACACTGTGTGGGGGGCATCATACATCCTGCAAAAGGGGCATAATGGGGGCATTACACTGTGGGGGCATCATACATCCTGTATAAGGGGCATAATGGGGGCATTACACTGTGTGGGGGGCATCATACATCCTGCATAAGGGGCATAATGGGGGCATTACACTGTGTGGGGGCATCATACATCCTGCATAAGGGGCATAATGGGGGCATTACACTGTGGGGCATCATACATCCTGCATAAGGGGCATAATGGGGGCATTACACTGTGTGGGGGCATCATACATCCTGCATAAGGGGCATAATGGGGGCATTACACTGTGGGGCATCATACATACTGTATAAGGGGCATAATGGGGGCATTACACTGTGTGGGGGGCATCATACATACTGTATAAGGGACATAATGGGGGCATTACACTGTGTGGGGCATCATACATCCTGCATAAGGGGCATAAGGGGGCATTACACTGTGGGGGCATCATACATACTGCATAAGGGGCATAATGGGACATTACACTGTGGGGGCATCATACATACTGCATAAGGGGTATAATGGGGGCATTACACTGTGGGGGCATCATACATACTGCATAAGGGGCATAATGGGGGCATTACACTGTGGGGGCATCATACATCCTACATAAGGGGCATAATGGGGGCATTACACTGTGGGGGCATCATACATCCTGTATAAGGGGCATAATGGGGGCATTACACTGTGTGGGGGGCATCATACATCCTGCATAAGGGGCATAATGGGGGCATTACACTGTGTGGGGGCATCATACATCCTGCATAAGGGGCATAATGGGGGCATTACACTGTGGGGCATCATACATACTTTATAAGGGGCGTATTGGGGGCATTACACTGTGTGGGGGGCATCATACATCCTGTATAAGGGACATAATGGGGGCATTACACTGTGTGGGGCATCATACATCCTGCATAAGGGGCATAATGGGGGCATTACACTGTGGGGGGCATCATACATACTGCATAAGGGGCATAATGAGGGCATTACACTGTGGGGGCATCATACATACTGCATAAGGGGTATAATGGGGGCATTACACTGTGGGGGCATCATACATACTGCATAAGGGGCATAATGGGGGCATTACACTGTGGGGGCATCATACATCCTTCATAAGGGGCATAATGGGAGCATTACACTGTGGGGGCATCATACATCCTGTATAAGGGGCATAATGGGGGCATTACACTGTGTGGGGGGCATCATACATCCTGCATAAGGGGCATAATGGGGGCATTACACTGTGTGGGGGCATCATACATCCTGCATAAGGGGCATAATGGGGGCATAACACTGTGGGGCATCATACATACTGTATAAGGGGCATAATGGGGGCATTACACTGTGTGGGGGGCATCATACATCGTGTATAAGGGACATAATGGGGGCATTACACTGTGTGGGGCATCATACATCCTGCATAAGGGGCATTATGGGGGCATTACACTGTGGGGACATCATACATCCTGCATAAGGGGCATAATGGGGCATTACACTGTGTGGGGGCATCATACATCCTGCATAAGGGGCATAATGGGGGCATTACACTGTGTGAGGGCATCATACATCCTGCATAAGGGGCATAATGGGGGCATTACACTGTGTGAGGGCATCATACATCCTGCATAAGGGGCATAATGGGGGCATTACACTGTGGGGGCATCATACATACTGCATAAGGGGCATAATGGGGGCATTACACTGTGGGGGCATCATACATCCTGCATAAGGGGCATAATGGGGCATTACACTGTGCGGGGGCATCATACTTCCTGCATAAGGGGCATAATGGGGGCATTACACTGTGCGAGGGCATCATACATCCTGCATAAGGGGCATAATGGGGGCATTACATTGTGTGGGGGCATCATACATCCTGCATAAGGGGCATAATGGGGGCATTACACTGTGTGGGGGCATCATACATCCTGCATAAGGGGCATAATGGGGGCATTACACTGTGTGGGGGGCATCATACATCCTGCATAAGGGGCATAATGGGGGCATTACACTGTGGGGGCATCATACATCCTGTATAAGGGGCATAATGGGGGCATTACACTGTGTGGGGGGCATCATACATCCTGCATAAGGGGCATAATGGGGGCATTACACTGTGTGGGGGCATCATACATCCTGCATAAGGGGCATAATGGGGGCATTACACTGTGTGGGGGGCATCATACATACTGTATAAGGGGCATAATGGGGGCATTACACTGTGTGGGGGGCATCATACATACTGTATAAGGGACATAATGGGGGCATTACACTGTGGGGGCATCATACATCCTGCATAAGGGGCATAATGGGGGCATTACACTCTGGGGGGCATCATACATACTGCATAAGGGGCATAATGGGGGCATTACACTGTGGGGGCATCATACATACTGCATAACGGGTATAATGGGGGCATTACACTGTGGGGGCATCATACATACTGCATAAGGGGCATAATGGGGGCATTACACTGTGGGGGCATCAAACATCCTTCATAAGGGGCATAATGGGGGCATTACACTGTGGGGGCATCATACATCCTGTATAAGGGGCATAATGGGGGCATTACACTGTGTGGGGGGCATCATACATCCTGCATAAGGGGCATAATGGGGGCATTACACTGTGTGGGGGCATCATACATCCTGCATAAGGGGCATAATGGGGGCATTACACTGTGGGGGGCATCATACATACTGCATAAGGGGCATAATGAGGGCCTTAAACTGTGGGGGCATCATACATACTGCATGAGGGGTATAATGGAGGCATAACACTGTGGGGGCATCATACATACTGCATAAGGGGTATAATGGGGGCATCATACATACTGCATAAGGGGCATAATGGGGGCATTACACTGTGGGGGCATCAAACATCCTTCATAAGGGGCATAATGGGGGCATTACACTGTGGGGGCATCATACATCCTGTATAAGGGGCATAATGGGGGCATTACACTGTGTGGGGGGCATCATACATCCTGCATAAGGGGCATAATGGGGGCATTACACTGTGTGGGGGCATCATACATCCAGCATAAGGGGCATAATGGGGGCATTACACTGTGGGGCATCATACATACTGTATAAGGGGCATAATGGGGGCATTACACTGTGTGGGGGGCATCATACATCCTGTATAAGGGACATAATGGGGGCATTACACTGTGTGGGGCATCATACATCCTGCATAAGGGGCATAATGGGGGCATTACACTGTGGGGGGCATCATACATACTGCATAAGGGGCATAATGAGGGCCTTAAACTGTGGGGGCATCATACATACTGCATGAGGGGTATAATGGAGGCATAACACTGTGGGGGCATCATACATACTGCATAAGGGGCATAATGGGGGCATTACACTGTGGGGGCATCATACATCCTTCATAAGGGGCATAATGGGGGCATTACACTGTGGGGGCATCATACATCCTGTATAAGGGGCATAATGGGGGCATTACACTGTGTGGGGGGCATCATACATCGTGTATAAGGGACATAATGGGGGCATTACACTGTGTGGGGCATCATACATCCTGCATAAGGGGCATAATGGGGGCATTACACTGTGGGGGGCATCATACATCCTGCATAAGGGGCATAATGAGGTCATTACACTGTGGGGGCATCATACATACTGCATAAGGGGCATAATGGGGGCATTACACTGTGTGGGCATCATACATACTGCATAAGGGGCATAATGGGGGCATTACACTGTGTGGGGGCATCATACATACTGCATAAGGGGCATAATGGGGGCATTACACTGTGTGGGGGCATCATACATACTGCATAAGGGGCATAATGGGGGCATTACACTGTGTGGTGGCATCATACATCCTGCATAAGGGGCATAATGGGGGCATTACACTGTGGGGGCATCATACATCCTGCATAAGGGGCATAATGGGGGCATTACACTGTGGGGGCATCATACATCCTGCATAAGGGGCATAATAGGGGCATTACACTGTGTGGGGGCATCATACATCCTGCATAAGGGGCATAATAGGGGCATTACACTGTGTGGGGGCATCATACATCCTGCATAAGGGGCATAATGGGGGCATTACACTGTGTGGGGGCATCATACATACTGCATAAGGGGCATAATGGGGGCATCATACATACTGCATAAGGGGCATAATGGGGGCATTACACTGTGTGGGGGCATCATACATCCTGCATAAGGGGCATAATGGGGGCATTACACTGTGGGGGCATCATACATCCTGCATAAGGGGCATAATGGGGGCATTACACTGTGGGGGCATCATACATCCTGCATAAGGGGCATAATAGGGGCATTACACTGTGTGGGGGCATCATACATCCTGCATAAGGGGCATAATGGGGGCATTACACTGTGGGGGCATCATACATCCTGCATAAGGGGCATAATGGGGGCATTACACTGTGTGGGGGCATCATACATACTGCATAAGGGGCATAATGGGGGCATTACACTGTGGGGGCATCATACATCCTGCATAAGGGGCATAATGGGGGCATTACACTTTGGGGGCATCATACATCCTGCATAAGGGGCATAATAGGGGCATTACACTGTGTGGGGGCATCATACATACTACATAAGGGGCATAATGGGGGCATTACACTGTGGGGGCATCATACATCCTGCATAAGGGGCATAATGGGGGCATTACACTGTGGGGGCATCATACATCCTGCATAAGGGGCATAATGGGGGCATTACACTGTGGGGGGCATCATACATCCTGCATAAGGGGCATAATGGGGGCATTACACTGTGGGGGCAGTAAAGGGGTCCTGTACTATGAGAACAATACGTTTCCTCCCTTCCTGTCTCCATAGTTGGGTCGTATGTATCTATTACAGGAAACAGAACAAAAACCTTATGATTCTTATAAAGGGGCAACACAAGACCCCAAAAGAGTCTCCGTGCTGAAGGGGTTAATGCCCCCTCCGCCCAGTAATGGGGTCTCCACATACCTCCTCCTGCAGAGCCGCCACCACATATATGGCTGCTCTGTGCGCACAGGAGCTGTGATGAGGTCACAGGAGGGGAGGAGTCAGGGGTCACATGATCAGGGGCCTCAGTGGATGAAGGACTCTGCTGTGCTGGTTGTCATGGTGCTGGATGAGCTGAAGTTTATGTGTGGGGTCAGGAGGGGTTTACAGTGTGGATGTAGCAGAGCCGCGTGTGTACGAGGTGTACGGAGCAGAGCCGCGTGTGTACGAGGTGTACGGAGCGGAGCCGCGTGTGTACGAGGTGTACGGAGCAGAGCCGCGTGTGTACGAGGTGTACGGAGCAGAGCCGTGTGTGTACGAGGTGCACGGAGCAGAGCCGCGTGTGTACGAGGTGTACGGAGCAGAGCCGTGTGTGTACGAGGTGTACGGAGCAGAGCCGTGTGTGTACGAGGTGTACGGAGCAGAGCCGTGTGTGTACGAGGTGTACGGAGCAGAGCCGCGCGTGTACGAGGTGTACGGAGCAGAGCCGTGTGTGTACGAGGCGTACGGAGCAGAGCCGCGTGTGTACGAGGTGTACGGAGCAGAGCCGCGTGTGTACGAGGTGTACGGAGCAGAGCCGTGTGTGTACGAGGTGCACGGAGCAGAGCCGCGTGTGTACGAGGTGTACGGAGCAGAGCCGTGTGTGTACGAGGTGTACGGAGCAGAGCCGTGTGTGTACGAGGTGTACGGAGCAGAGCCGCGCGTGTACGAGGTGTACGGAGCAGAGCCGCGCGTGTACGAGGTGTACGGAGCAGAGCCGCGCGTGTACGAGGTGTACGGAGCAGAGCCGCGCGTGTACGAGGTGTACGGAGCGGAGCCGCGTGTGTACGAGGTGTACGGAGCGGAGCCGCGTGTGTACGAGGTGTACGGAGCAGAGCCGCGTGTGTACGAGGTGTACGGAGCAGAGCCGCGTGTGTACGAGGTGTACGGAGCAGAGCCGCGTGTGTACGAGGTGTACGGAGCGGAGCCGCGTGTGTACGAGGTGTACGGAGCGGAGCCGCGTGTGTACGAGGTGTACGGAGCGGAGCCGTGTGTGTACGAGGTGTACGGAGCGGAGCCGCGTGTGTACGAGGTGTATGGAGCAGAGCCGTGTGTGTACACGGTGTACGGAGCGGAGCCGCGTGTGTACGAGGTGTACGGAGCAGAGCCGTGTGTGTACGAGATGTACGGAGCAGAGCCGCGTGTGTACGAGGTGTACGGAGCGGAGCCGCGTATACGAGGTGTACGGAGCGGAGCCGCGCGTGTACGAGGTGTACGGAGCGGAGCCGCGCGTGTACGAGGTGTACGGAGCGGAGCCGCGCGTGTACGAGGTGTACGGAGCGGAGCCGCGCGTGTACGAGGTGTACGGAGCGGAGCCGCGCGTGTACGAGGTGTACGGAGCAGAGCCGCGTGTGTACGAGGTGTACGGAGCGGAGCCGCGTATACGAGGTGTACGGAGCGGAGCCGCGCGTGTACGAGGTGTACGGAGCGGAGCCGCGCGTGTACGAGGTGTACGGAGCGGAGCCGCGCGTGTACGAGGTGTACGGAGCGGAGCCGCGCGTGTACGAGGTGTACGGAGCGGAGCCGCGCGTGTACGAGGTGTACGGAGCGGAGCCGCGCGTGTACGAGGTGTACGGAGCGGAGCCGCGTGTGTACGAGGTGTACGGAGCGGAGCCGCGTGTGTACGAGGTGTACGGAGCGGAGCCGCGTATACGAGGTGTACGGAGCGGAGCCGCGCGTGTACGAGGTGTACGGAGCGGAGCCGCGCGTGTACGAGGTGTACGGAGCGGAGCCGCGCGTGTACGAGGTGTACGGAGCGGAGCCGCGCGTGTACGAGGTGTACGGAGCAGAGCCGCGCGTGTACGAGGTGTACGGAGCAGAGCCGCGCGTGTACGAGGTGTACGGAGCAGAGCCGCCTGTGTACGAGGTGTACGGAGCAGAGCCGCGTGTGTACGAGGCGTGCGGAGCGGAGCAGCGCGTGTACGAGGCGTACGGAGCGGAGCCGGGCGTGTACGAGGTGTACGGAGCGGAGCCGCGCGTGTACGAGGTGTACGGAGCGGAGCCGCGCGTGTACGAGGCGTACGGAGCGGATGCTGCCCCTCTCCAGGAGCGATCACAGCAGCACGGCATGAGACGTTCTTGTACTACACGGACTGTCCTGACAGAACACAGCTCGTCAGTAGTAACAGTAGTAACCAGAAACTACTAGAAACTCTGCACCAAAATGAAGCAAATCCTTATTCTGGGACCTTCGCCTTGTACGTAACACCCCCGGATCCGGTACAAGCCGGGCAGATGGTCTCATTCATGTCATTTTCTGCTTAAGGTTCTGTGGTTTTCTGGCCAACTATAAAAAAAAAAAGCGTAAAACAATATTTGTTTCTGCTGTATTGACATAAGTGCAATCTTTCATTACATATAAATCTATTACACGTCGGGTCAATGCTGTAAAGGACAGTAAAGTGCCATGGTTGTGGTTGTGGTTTTTGGGGTCACTCTACTTCCCTCCCAAAAATGCAATCAGAAACTTGTAACTACTGATCTCTCCACAGGAAGAAGCCGACAACTCCATCAATGGGATCATTTTATAAAATTAGGTCTTCGCAAGATGAAAATGGTCTCACAAACCACATTTTTTTTAAATGTTCCTAAAAAAAACCAAAGAAACAAAAATAATAACCTTACTTTGATTTTTTCCCCATTTTTCAATACTTTATGTGGTAAATTGAATGTTGTCATTCCAAACAACAACTAGTCCCACAAAACACAAGCCCTCAGTCTGTTAATGAAAAAACAAAGTTATATTTTTTGGGAAAAGGGGAGGAAAAAAATAAAAAATTGGTCTTGTCAGAATAATGTAATTGCTATATATATATATTTTTTTTTAAAATTGAATAATTTTACCCCAAAATTTTGATCTCTTATAATATTATCATTCTTCTTGCGAGATTAATCATTAGTCTGTAAATAAATCCAAACATCTGGAAGATGTAGAACAATATATCTCTGATTCTCCTCTGCCAGGATAAGCGCCTCCTTTCTGTCCTTTCTGTGATGGAGAAAACGCTGGAAAGATTCAGAAAGTCCGATGAGTTTTTGGAGCTTATTGTAAAGGGCCTTAATGACGACCTGGGAAAGAAACCACCAGAAACAAAGGATCCAACCAGGTAAGTTCTAATGATCCCATCTGATAAAATGATCAGCTTTATTTCCATGGGATTGTTCTGTAGAAGAGATGGGACCTGCAGCATTTTGATCCTGAACTTCACTATGTATAGATGTAGCAAAGCTTAATGTGACAATTCACACACCGCATTGATAAACTGTCTCAGAAGGTTAGCTCTCATAACAGAATTAACATCACTTATAGTGGAACTAAACTTACAATTTGTTTTCAGAATTGTGAAAATTATGGCACTTTGCAAAGCACTTCATTAGTTTCTTTGGCGTCATATCCATAAAATGATCATATTAAAGTGGCCTCCAGACCCTGCTTTTCCCCAGTGCAGGAGCGTTGCTGGGGTCCTAAGAGATCAGGGACCCCAGCCCCAAAGTACATGTTTCCCCATATAACCTCCCTGCCACTTAAAAGAGGATTTATACATATATAATTACAGTATACCACTGTTACTAATCTAAAATACACTATACAAAGACCAATATTCCCAAAATTACTACTATACAAGGCCAAAATGATACTGCTACACAATGTCCTCTACCATCACCACCACACAGTGAGTACATACAGTACAGACCAAAAGTTTGGACACACCTTCTCATTTATATATTTTTCTGTATTTTCATGACTATGAAAATTGTACATTCACACTGAAGATATCAAAACTATGAATTAACACATGTGGAATTATATACTTAACAAAAAAGTGTGAAACAACTGAAAATATGTCTTATATTCTAGGTTCTTCAAAGTAGCCACCTTTTGCTTTGATGACTGCTTTGCACACTCTTGGCATTCTCTTGATGAGCTTCACGAGGTAGTCACCAGAAATGGTCTTCCAACAATCTTGAAGGAGTTCCCAGAGATGCTTAGCACTTGTTGGCCCTTTTGCCTTCACTCTGCGGTCCAGCTCACCCCAAACCATCTCGATTGGGTTCAGGTCTGGTGACTGTGGAGGCCAGGTCATCTGGCGTAGCACCCCATCACTCTCCTTCTTGGTCAAATAGCCCTTACACAGCCTGGAGGTGTGTTTGGGGTCATTGTCCTGTTGAAAAATAAATGATGGTCCAACTAAACGCAAACCGGATGGAATAGCATGCCGCTGCAAGATGCCTTGGTAGCCATGCTGGTTCAGTATGCCTTCAATTTTGAATAAATCCCCAACAGTGTCACCAGCAAAGCACCCCCACACCATCACACCTCCTCCTCCATGCTTCACTGTGGGAACCAGGCATGTAGAGTCCATCCATTCACCTTTTCTGCGTCACACAAAGACACGGTGGTGGGAACCAAAGATCTCAAATTTAGACTCATCAGAGCAAAGCACAGATTTCCTCTGGTCTAATGTCCATTCCTTGTATTCTTTAGCCCAAACAAGTCTCTTCTGCTTGT
Organism: Phyllobates terribilis; assembly: GCF_046119375.1. Taxonomy (NCBI): domain Eukaryota; kingdom Metazoa; phylum Chordata; class Amphibia; order Anura; family Dendrobatidae; genus Phyllobates; species Phyllobates terribilis. Next base: position 363,876 of record NW_027363040.1, on the reverse strand, counting down.
TGCCTGTCCTTAGCAGTGGTTTCCTAGCAGCTATTTTACCATGAAGGCCTGCTGCACAAAGTCTTCTCTTAACAGTTGTTGAAGAGATGTGTCTGCTGCTAGAACTCTGTGTGGCATTGACCTGGTCTCTAATCTGAGCTGCTGTTAACCTGCGATTTCTGAGACTGGTGACTCGGATAAACTTATCCTCAGAAGCAGAGGTGACTCTTGGTCTTCCTTTCCTGGGGCGGTCCTCATGTGAGCCAGTTTCTTTGTAGTGCTTGATGGTTTTTGCAACTGCACTTGGGGACACTTTCAAAGTTTGCCCAATTTTTCGGACTGACTGACCTTCATTTCTTAAAGTAATGATGGCCACTCGTTTTTCTTTACTTAGCTGCTTTTTTCTTGCCATAATACAAATTCTAACAGTCTATTCAGGAGGACTATCAGCTGTGTATCCACCTGACTTCTGCACAACACAACTAATGGTCCCAACCCCATTTATAAGGCAAGAAATCCCACTTATTAAACCTGATAGGGCACACCTGTGAAGTGAAAACCATTTCCGGTGACTACCTCTTGAAGCTCATCAAGAGAATGCCAAGAGTGTGCAAAGCAGTCATCAAAGCTAAAGGTGGCTACTATGAAGAACCTAGATTATAAGACATATTTTCAGTTGTTTCACACTTTTTTGTTAAGTATATAATTCCACATGTGTTAATTCATAGTTTTGATGCCTTCAGTGTGAATGTACAATTTTCATAGTCATGAAAATACAGAAAAATCTTTAAATCAGAAGGTGTGTCCAAACTTTTGGTCTGTACTGTATATGAAAGAAAACCCCGCAGGGTAAAAGACGATCAAAGGAGTCCAGGGAGTATAAAATCTATAATATTTATTCAGCAATAGAAAAATAGGATGATGGGGGAAGGGACACAACACATATGTGATTGTTAGACATGTAAGCAAAAAAAAGCAAGGCACGCAAGGAAGGGGCCATTCCAGGTATAATGGCTGTCTATAGTATCATCATGGGTATACTAAAATATCCCAAAATAGACACCGCATATATTCCACTGGGGGCAACAGTCATCATATGCAGGCGCATCTCACTAAATTAGAATATCATCAAAAAGTTAATTTATTTCAGTTCTTCAATAGAAAAAGTGAAACTCCTATATTATATGGAGTCATTACAAACAGAGAGATCTATTTCAAGTGTTTATTTCTGTTAATGTTAATGATTATGGCTTACAGCCAATGAAAACACAAAAGTCATTATCTCAGTAAATTAGAATAATTAACAAAAAACACCTGCAACGGCTTCCTAAGTGTTTAAAAATGTCCCATAGTCTGTTTCAGTAGGCTCCACAATCATGGGGAAGACTGCTGACTTGACAAATGCCAAGAAGGCAGTCATTGACACCATCCACAAGGTCCCAGAGTTCCAATTTTCCTTTGGAAATCAAGGTCCCAGAGACTGGAGGAAGAGTGAAGAGGCCACAATCTAAGCTGCTTGAGGTCTAGTGTGAAGTTTCCACAATCAGTGATGGTTTGGGGAGCCATGTCATCTGCTGGTGTAGGTCCACTGTGTTTTATCTAGACCAAAGTCAGCGCAGCTTTCTACCAGGACATTTTACAGCACTTCATGCTTCCCTCTGCCGGCAAGCTTTTTGGAGATGGAAATTTCATTCTCCAACAGGACTTGGCACCTGTCCACACTGCCAAAAGTACCAATACCTGGTTTAAAAACAACAGTATCACTGTGCTTGATTGGTCAGCAAACTCACATGACCTTAACCCCATAGAGAATCTATTATAGAGAATCTATGGGGTATTGTCAAGAGGAAGATAAGAGACACCAAACCCAACAAAGCAGACGAGCTGAAGGCTGCTATCAAAGTCACCTGGGCTTCCATAACACCTCAGCAGTGCCACAGGCTGATCGCTTCCATGTCACGCCGCATTGATGCAGTAATTGATGCAAAAGGAGCCCTGACCAAGTATTGAGGGCATTTACTGAACATACATTTCAGTAGGCCAACATTTCGGATTTTAAAAACATTTTTCAAGCTGATGTTATAAAGTATTTTAATTTACTGAGATAATGACTTTTGTGATCTCATTGGCTGTAAGCCATAATCAGTGGCGTACTGCAATGGTGGCAGGCCACACTACTGCTATGGGGCCCGTGAGCCTCGGTGGAGTGAGGAGGATAGGTGGGGGATGGGAGGTTGCAGCGGCGGAGGAGCAGGCACACGCAGTAGCGGCTGCTGTAGCTACCACGTGTGCCCGCTGCTAAAGGGATATGAATATTCCCTCTTCTCCACTTCCATGGGCGTGGAGAAGAGGGAATATTCATTCTCTTTAGTAGCGGGCACGGAGGAGCGCTGAGCCGTGGCTCCTGCTTACAGTGCCCGCTACTAAAGAGAATGCATATTCACGCTTGTCAACGCTCATAGTCCCGGCGTGGAGAGGAGTGAATATGCCGGCAGCAGCAGCAGCTCACCCCGACAACTGAGAGCGCGCGCTGCTCAGATACCAACATGAGCTGCTGGCAGACAGAACACAGCAGCTCTGGAGCAGAGGTGAGGAAGGAAGGTGAGTATAAGTGTTTATATTTTGTGTGTGCTGTGATGGGGTCACACATACCAGGATTGGGGGGTGAGAAGGCCATACATACCAGGATTGGGGGATGAGGGGGCCATGCATACCAGGATTGGGGGTTGTGGGGGCCAAACATACCAGGATTGGGGGATGAGAAGGCCACACATACCAGGATTGGGGGATGAGGAGGCCACACTTACCAGGATTGGGGGATGAGGAGGCGACACATACCAAGATTGGGGGATGAGGAGGCCACAGATACCAAGATTGGGGGATGAGAGGGGGCACGCATACCAGGATTGGGGGATAAGGGGTGCCATGCATACCAGGATTGGGGATGAGGGGGGCCATATATACCAGGAATGGGGGATGAAGAGGCCATGCATACCAGGATTGCGGGATGAAGAGGTCATACATACCAGGAGTGGGGGATGAGGAGACCATTCATATTAGGATTGGGGGATGAGGAGACCATGCATACCAGGATTGGGGGATGAGGGGGGGCCATGCATGCCAGGATTGGGGGATGAGGGGTGCTATGCATACCAGGATTGGTGGATGAGGAGGCCATACATACCAGGATTGGAGGATGAGGAGGCCACACATACCAGGATTGGGGGATGAGGAGGCCACGCATAGCAGGATTGGGGGATGAGGGGGCCACGCATACCAAGATTGGGGGATGAGGGGGGCACGCATACCAGGATTGGGGGATGAGGGGGGGCACGCATACCAGGATTGGGGGATAAGGGGTGCCATGCATACCAGGATTTGGGATGAGGGGGGCCATATATACCAGGAATGGGGGATGAAGAGGCCATGCATACCAGGATTGGGGGATGAAGAGGTCATACATACCAGGATTGGGGGATGAGGAGACCATTCATATTAGGATTGGGGGATGAGGAGACCATGCATACCAGGATTGGGGGATGAGGGGGGCCATGCATGCCAGGATGGGGGGATGAGGGGTGCTATGCATACCAGGATTGGTGGATGAGGGGTGGCCATGCATACCAGGATTGGGGGATGAGGGGTGCCATACATACCAGGATTGGGGGATGAGGAGACCATTCATATTATGATTGGGGGATGAGGAGACCATGCATACCAGGATTGGGGGATGAGGGGGGCCATGCATGCCAGGATGGGGGGATGAGGGGTGCTATGCATACCAGGATTGGTGGATGAGGGGTGGCCATGCATACCAGGATTGGGGGATGAGGGGTGCCATACATACCAGGATTGGGGGATGAGGAGACCATTCATATTATGATTGGGGGATGAGGAGACCATACATACCAGGATTGGGGGATGAGGGGGGCCATGCATGCCAGGATGGGGGGATGAGGGGTGCTATGCATACCAGGATTGGTGGATGAGGGGTGGCCATGCATACCAGGATTGGGGGATGAGGGGTGCCATACATACCAGGATTGGGGGATGAGGAGACCATTCATATTAGGATTGGGGGATGAGGAGACCATTCATATTAAGATTGGGGGATGAGGGGGGGCTATGCATGCCAGGATTGTGGGATGAGGGGTGCTATGCATACCAGGATTGGGGAATGAGGGGTGGCCATGCATACCAGGATTGGTGGATGAGGGGGAGCCATGCATACCAGGATTGGCGGATGAGGGGTGTCATATGTACCAGGATTGGGGGATGAGGAGTGCCATACATACCAGGATTGGTGATGAGGGTGCCATACATACCAGGATGGTGAAATTTTCCAGTAGCTGCTGCATTTCCAACCCTAGGCTTATACTCAACTCAATACGTTTTCCCAGTTTTTTTGTGGTAAAATTAGGGGCCTTGGCTTATACTCGGGTCGTCTTATTTAAAACATACGGTATTTTAAAATCAGTGAGTACGTGGTGCCCATAATACTGCAGGACTGTGTGGTGCATTATACTATATGGGGGCTGCATTTTACCCTTTGGGGTGTGAAATATACTGTATGGAGGACTATGGGGAGTGCATTATATTCTATCGAGGACCATGTCAAGTTCATTATACTATATGGAGGATTATGGGGGGTGCATTATACTATATGGAGGATTTTGGAGGGTGCATTATACTATATGGAGGATTATGGGTGGCATATTATACTATATGGAAGTCTATGTGGGGCCATTATGATATTTTGAGGGCTATGTGGGGGACCGTTATACTGTATGAAAGCAATTATACAGTGTGAAGGTTTGTGTGGGGTCCATCATACTGTTTGGAGGGCTGTGTGGGGCCATTATACTGTTTGAAAGGCTAGTATGGGCCATTATAGTGTATGTAGGCCCATCATACTGTTTGGAGGGCTGTGTGGGGCCATTATACTGTTTGAAGGGCTAGTGTGGGCCATTATACTGTATGTAGGCCCATCATACTGTTTGGAGGGCTGTGTGGGGCCATTATACTGTTTGGAGGGCTAGTGTGGGCCATTATACTGTATGTAGGCCCATCATACTGTTTGGAGGGCTGTGTGGGGCCATTATACTGTTTGGAGGGCTAGTGTGGACCATTATACTGTATGTAGGCCTATTATACTGTATGGAGGGCTGTGTGGGAGTCACAGTTGGGGGAATCATACTGTGTTAGGGTCACCATACTTTGCCTTGGGAGTTGAAGTGGGGTACAATAAGGTCATTATACTGTTCATGTAGAGGCTAATGTGGAGGAATGCACCATGGGGGTATCATACTGTGTTTGGGGGGCACTTTTATTGGCATCATACTTCATGGGGGCAATGAAAGAGGGATCTAGGACTTCAGTAGGAGGAACATTAGAAAAGCGAAGTAAAGGCTGGAAAGTTGTGAGATCGGCTCTTCTGTGACACAGACAAATATTTCTTTATTTTTTTGGTGGGGGGGGTCCAATTAGAGCTTCTGCTATGGGGTCTCATGATTTCTATGTGCGCCCCTGGCCATAATCATCAACATTAACAGAAATAACCACTTGAAATAGATCACTTTGATTGTAATGACTTTATATAATATATGAGTTTCATTTTCAGCATTGAAGAACTAAAATAAATAAACTTTTTGATGATATTCTAATTTAGTGAGATGCACCTGTGTATATATAAGGGGTGTGGGTGCCATCATACTATAAGGGGCTATGGGAGTCATCCTGCTATATATAAGGGGCAGTGGGGCCATCATATTATATAAAATGGGGAGTGGGTGCCAGAATACAGTTTATAAGGGGCTGTGGGGCCATCATACAGTATAAAGGGAGCTGTAGGGGCCATAATATAGTGTACAAGTGGGTGTGGGGGCCATCATACAGTATATATTGGGCTGCGGGGGCCATCATACAGTATAAAGGGAGCTGTAGGGGCCATAATATAGTGTACAAGTGGGTGTGGGGGCCATCATACAGTATATATTGGGCTGCGGGGGCCATCATACAGTATAAAGGGAGCTGTGGGGGCCATAATATAGTGTACAAGTGGGTGTGGGGGCCATCATACAGTATATATTGGGCTGCGGGGGCCATCATACAGTATAAAGGGAGCTGTAAGGGCCATAATATAGTGTACAAGTGGGTGTGGGGGCCATCATACAGTATATATTGGGCTGCGGGGGCCATCATACAGTACTGTATATATGGGGCTGTGAGGGCCATTATGCAGGATATAGGGAGTTGTAGGGACCATCATGCCAGTTATAAGGAGTTGTAGAGACCATCATACAGTGCATAAGGAGCTGTGGGGACCATCAGACAATGCATAGGGAGCTGTGGAGACCATCATACAGTGCATAGGGAGCTGTGGAGACCATCATACAGTGCATAGGGAGCTGTGGGGACCATCAGACAATGCTTAGGGAGCTGTGGGGACCATCATACAGTGCATAAGGAGCTGTGGGGACCATCAGACAATGCATATGGAGCTGTGGAGACCATCATACAGTGCATAGGGAGTTGTGGAGACCACCATACAGTGCATAGGGAGCTGTGGAGACCATCAGACAATGCATAGGGAGCTGTGGGGACCATCATACTATAAGGGGCTATGGAAGTCATCATGCTATATATAAGGGGCAGTGGGGCCATCATATTATATAAAATGGGGAGTGGGTGCCAGAATACAGTTTATAAGGGGCTGTGGGGCCATCATACAGTATAAAGGGAGCTGTAGGGGCCATAATATAGTGTATAAGTGGGTGTGGGGGCCATCATACAGTATATATTGGGCTGTGGGGGCCATCATACAGTATAAAGGGAGCTGTAGGGGCCATAATATAGTGTACAAGTGGGTGTGGGGGCCATCATACAGTATATATTGGGCTGTGGGGGCCATCATACAGGATATAGGGAGTTGTAGGGAACATCATGCCAGTTATAAGGAGTTGTAGAGACCATCATACAGTGCATAGGGAGCTGTGGGGATCATCAGACAATGCATAGGGAGCTGTGGAGACCATCATACAGTGCATAGGGAGCTGTGGGAACCATCATACAGGGCATAGGGAGCTGTAGAGACCATCATACAGTGCATAGGGAGCTGTGGGAACCATCATACAGGGCATAGGGAGCTGTGGAGACCATCATACAGTGCATAGGGAGCTGTGGGAACCATCATACAGGGCATAGGGAGCTGTGGAGACCATCATACAGTGCATAGGGAGCTGTGGGAACCATCATACAGTGCATAGGGAGCTGTGGGGACCATCATACAGCGTCTAGGGAGCTGTGGGGACCCTCATACAGTATCTAAGGAGCTGTGAGGACCATCATACAATGCATAGGGAGCTGTGGGGACCATCATACAGTGCATAGGGAGCTGTGGGGACCATCATACAGTGCATAGGGAGCTGTGGGGACCACCAGACAATGCATAGGGAGCTGTGGAGACCATCATACAGTGCATAGGGGGCTGTGAGGACCATTATGCAATGCATAGGGAGATGTGGGGACCATCATACAGTGCATAGGGAGCTGTGGGGACCATTATGCAGTGCATAGGGAGATGTGGAGACCATCATACGGGGCATAGGGAGCTGTGGAGACCATTATGCAGTCCGTAGGGAGCTGTGGGGACCATTATGCAGTGCATGTGGAGCTGTGGGGACCATTATGCAGTGCATAGGGAGTTGTGGGGACCATCATACTGTGCATAGGGAGCTGTGGGGACCATTATGCAGTGCATAGGGAGATGTGGGGACCATCATACAGGGCATAGGAAGCTGTGGGGACCATTATGCAGAGCGTAGGGAGCTGTGAGGACCATTATGCAGTGCACAGGGAGATGTGGGGACCATCATACAGGGCATAGGGAGCTGTGGGGACCATTATGCAGTGCATAGGGAGATGTGGGGACCATCATACAGGGCATAGGGAGCTGTGGGGACCATCATACAGTGCATAGTGAGCTGTGAGGACCATTATGCAATGCATAGGGAGATGTGGGGACCATCATACAGTGCATAGGGAGCTGTGGGGACCATTATGCAGTGCATAGAGAGATGTGGAGACCATCATACGGGGCATAGGGAGCTGTGGGGACCATTATGCAGTCCGTAGGGAGCTGTGGGGACCATTATGCAGTGCATGTGGAGCTGTGGGGACCATTATGCAGTGCATAGGGAGTTGTGGGGACCATCATACTGTGCATAGGGAGCTGTGGGGACCATTATGCAGTGCATAGGGAGATGTGGGGACCATCATACAGGGCATAGGGAGCTGTGGGGACCATTATGCAGAGCGTAGGGAGCTGTGAGGACCATTATGCAGTGCATAGGGAGCTGTGGGGACCATTATGCAGTGAATAGGGAGTTGTGGGGAACATTATACACAGCGTAGGGACCTGTGGGGACTGTCATACAGTACATAAGGAGTTGTGGGGACCATCATACAGTGTATAAGGAGCCGTGGTGACCATCATACAGTGTATAAGGAGCCGTGGGGGCCATCATACAGTGCATAAGGAGCTGCGGGGACCATCATACAGTGCGTAGAGAGCTGTGGGGACCATCAGACAATGCATAGGGATCTGTGGAGACCATCATACAGTGCCTAAGGAGCTGTGGGCACCATCATTCAGTGCATAGGGAGATGTGGGGACCATCATACAGGGCATAGGGAGCTGTGGGGACTATTATGCAGTGCATAGGGAGCTGTGGGGACCATCATACCGAGCGTAGGGAGCTGCGGGGATCATCATACAGTACATAAGGAGCCGTGGTGACCATCATACAGTGTATAAGGAGCCGTGGGGACCATCATTCAGTGCATAAGGAGCTGCGGGGACCATCATACAGTGCGTAGAGAGCTATGAGGACCATCATACAATGCATAGGGAGCTGTGGAGACCATCATACAAAGCATAGGGAGCTGTGAAGACCATCATACAGTGCATAGGGCACTGTGGAGACCATCATACAGAGCATAGGGAGCTGTGGGGACCATCATACAGAGTATAGGGAGCTGTGGGGACCATCATACAGTGTCTAGGAAGCTGTGGGGACCCTCATACAGTATCTAAGGAGCTGTGGGGACCATCATACAGTGCATAGGGAGCTGTGGGTTCCATCATACAGAGCGTAGATAGCTGTGGGGACCATCATACAGTGCATAGGAAGCTGTGGGTTCCATCATACAGGGTATAGGGAGCTGTGGGGAGTATTATGCAATGCATAGGGAGCTGTGGGGACCATCATACAGTGCATGGGGGAGCTGTGGGGATCATCATACAGTGTCTAGGGAGCTGTGGGGACCCTCACACAGTGTCTAAGGAGCTGTGGGGACAATCATACAGTGTGTAGGAAGCTGTGGGTTCCATCATACAGAGCGTAGATAGCTGTGGGGACCATCATACAGTGCATAGGAAGCTGTGGGTTCCATCATACAGGGCATAGAGAGCTGTGGGGAGTATTATGCAATGCATAGGGAGCTGTGGGGACCATCATACAGTGCATGGGGGAGCTGTGGGGATCATCATACAGTGTCTAGCGAGCTGTGGGCACCCTCATACAGTATCTAAGGAGCTGTGGGGACAATCATACAGTGTGTAGGAAGCTGTGGGGACCATCATACAGTGTCTAGGAAGCTGTGGGGACCATCGTACAGTATCTAAGGAGCTGTGGGGACCATCATACAGTGTATAGGGACCTGTGGGGACCATCATACAGAGAGTAGTGAGGCAATGTAGAGGCAATGGTCATGTCATAATACTATGTACTCACTGTGTAGTGTTGATGGTAGAGGGCATTGTGTAGCGGGATTATTATTGCCTTGTATAGAAGTAATTTTGGGAATATTGCTCTTTCAGTTGTGTATTTTAGGTTAGCAACAATGGTGTACTGTAATTATATATGTATAGGTCCTCTTTTAAGTGGCGGGGAGGTTGTATGGGGAAACACCTACTTTGGGGCTTTGGCCCCTGATCTTTTAGGACCCTAGCAACGTCCCGGCATACAAGGGATATCGGGGGCCACAAAGTGTTCTGGCCGTTTCCTTTACAGTATGAAGCATTTTCCACACAGTATCCTTCCTCTGTAATATACTCCAGGACTGGTGAGGCGCACTGTCGCTCCCTATTTCACCATAACTCGGCCTCGGCACTGCAGTGCTGATCAGCAGGTCTGCTTACTTGTTCTTCGGTTTCGCGCACTATGTCTTCCACTACTGGCGCCCTTGAACCCTTGCACTCGTGACTCCCACTAGTACATCATATTCAGTGCTGCTTTGGGGTCCGTAACTCGGCGTCCAATCCAAGGACCCTTCTCTGTAAGGCCACTCTGTCTCATCGGTCCAAAAAAGTCGGGCGCACTTCATGGCCGCCTCATATAGAATGAATGGAGCAGCATTTTAGCATGCGGACCACCGTTCCAATCTAAAGGGGATGAAGGTTCCTGTAGATTGGAGCTTGTTTTCATTGGACAACCCCTTTAATTTTTCACACACTGTTTCTGCATTAAGTCTATTTTTTGGTAAATATTCGATGACCTGGTGTAATTTGTGATGTGTTGATGTTCACCTGAGGTTGTATTGACCTCATTTTATAACTTCTAAGGACCAGACTTTTTTTTAATATATCCTGAATAGAACACAATAGAATTGTATGGAAAACATTATTGTGTTCTTCACAATTCAAGGCAACGTGTCCTTATGAGATCTTTTTCTTGAAGGTATATGGCCCTCAGGTTCTTTATCACCATGCAATCTGAAAAGCCAACTTAAACTAAGAGTGGCCACCACTGGGCATACACCATGGTGCAGCAAGGGTTAGCAATCTGTCCCTCCAATTGTGTGGGTACTTATTGCTTAGGGAATGTCAGTCCAATTCTTCTTTTTAAGAGGGTTCACTGTCTGTGCATCTCTGTGCCCGAAGAATATTAACCTGGTGTTACTGTATTACTGCTGTTCCAAGTGGCAAGCACATGGTTCTCTTAGAGACAGGACCCTTGTTTAAACCCAAGTAGACTTGAATTGGAAAGGCCACTGGTCTGGACCAGGACTCTGGTTGTGTCCGGTGATGGTGGCATGCACGGTTTCTATGGACGTGTCTGTGTGTAGTCAGAAAAGCATTTCAGTGGTGGCCTAATAACTGCAAGGACCGACGGAGGTGATGGACAAAGGTAACGAGTGGCTGCAGAACGGTTGGTAAATGTGGCCACTTCATGTGAATATTGGCCACTGATGGCTGAGGCCTCCCTCCTGGTTTGGTCCTGGAGCCCCCCGGCCACTTGTTGGACATCTTTCCTGTTTTTTACTGTTACACAAGACCCTGTGTCTCCTGTATTCTGCGGCTGCGTCCCGTTCTTCAGTCTTCTTTCTGTAGCATAGTGTGTACGACGTCCTGTATACAATGTTACTGCTCCATCACAGACTGAACCCCAGAACAATTGTCATGGAATTTGGTACCAGAGTTCTCTCTGTGTATGGAGCCCCCATATTTTGTGATTACTCTTATCATTCTCACTGTGGAAGGTGAAATCCAGGAAAAAAACACACAAAACAATATATATATATATAATTATTTTTTTTATTGAAATAGCAATAAGCAACATTGTAATGAAAATATTACTGGTCCTTTAAGAAATTAAACTATGGTCACAGTCACTCTCAGATTGGCCCCGGTGGAGACCACAAAACGAGCTGCGGTCATTGGGGACCACCTGAGAGTCATTGGGACCCAAAGATCCAGAAAAAGGCAAAGAAACCCCCCCAAAAGAATTCTGATTCAGGGGGGAAAAAAATTCCTTCCTGACCCCATTTCTGGCGATCGGATATTTCCCTGGATCTCGTGTATCCTGCTGCATATTGCTGTATATAACATAGGCTTACGTCATATGAACAATGGCCAAATAGCTGTTGGCTGAGAACTCGTCCTGTATGATAAAATCTGCAATGGAGGTTCCTAATACGGCTTCCAACGAAGATGTGACATCATCCAAATGTGTATAAGAACTAGCGAGTGATAAAGGAGACAATGGCTGGTAGGTAATAAGTCATTACCTGTCTGCCAATATCTTCTTCTGGAAGACTTCAAGATATCATGTATTACATATTACATATTATTCTGAAAGAGCACCATGTAATACCACATGTGTCCTGGAGAGGCCACTACGTCCAGCAAAACACAGCTGATTGCTGAGGGGGTTCACTGCCAGACCCCCGACTATCAACTGATCGCCTGCAAGTCCTCATTTGGGGACAGGAGTTGTTCACACTTGGCATATTTTGTGATTCATGAGGGGAGGACAGTAGCCGGATAGAGACTTTTTCTATAAAGTCAGATTAAAGGGGTTTTCAGGAATGTTTTTATGTAATATATAGGAGGTTCCCAGTGGTAGAGGAAACACACAGAGCTTTACTTTCTTCTGCTGCTCCAGCTCTGGATCTTCAGCGCTTCCTGTGGTCTATTGTGACAGGCTGCAGGGGTGATGGCTCAACTTCAGCACACATCATTGCTGCAGCCAATCACTGAGCTTAGAAGCTCTGTCAGCGTGGCCCACTGAGCCAAGTGATTGGCTGCAGAGCTGCAGTCATGATGTCCCCCTTGAAGCCAGTGACTAAAGATCAGCGGCAGCGGTGAAGTGCTGGAACTGGAGCAGGAGGTAGTAAAGCTTCATCTCTTCTACTTAAGTGACGATTTATAGGATTTATATTTAAGTGATGAAAAATAATTTTCTTGTGTCGCCACTTTCCGAGATCTGAAAGCCGCGGCGTTTTCATGTTTCGGGAATGGGGCTGCGTGAGGGCTAGTTTTTTGCACCACAAACTGATGGTTATATTGATATCATTTTGGGGTATATACAATGTTTTGATTGTCTGTTATTATATATTTTTTTCTTGTTGCAACGACTGAAATTCTGTAATTACTAAATGGATTCATTTATTTTAGATTTTGATGGATCTGACTTTTACTAACGCAGCGATACCAAATATGTGTATTGTTTAAATGTTTTATATTTCTTAATTTTTAATGGAGGGAAAACTGGGATGATTTGAACTTTTATACTTTTTTAATTTTTTTTACTTTTCACTGTATTTGTTCGTCTCTTTAGGGGGCTTGAACCTGCAATCATCTGATTGCTTGTGCTATATACAGCATTGCTATATATAGCAGAAATCACGGTCTCCTATGAACACTAGCAACAGGCTGGCTGTCACAGGAATCCAGTGATGACAGACACAGGGATCTTCAGTGATCCAGTCACGGGTGCGTCAATGAAGAGATGGAATGGTGCACCCCCTGCTGGCGCACATTAAATGCCGCTATCACACACTAATAGCAAGATTTAATAGGCTAACTGTCGTGGGCAGAGCTCCGCTCAACCTGCGACTGTTAGAGGCATATGATTGCTGAATAGCACAGCCATCATCTGCCGAGAAAGATGCAGACTCGGCGTGTGAGCCTGCAAGAAATGCGGGGAGCAGAATTATGACGGATATAGTCCTTCATAAGTTAAGATGCATTTCTTAGTTAAAGAGTGACCGTCATTAACTGTATTTTCTAGACTATATGACGCACTTTTTAACAACAAAAAATCTTGCTCAGTATTGTGTGCGTCCTATAGACCAGAAGCAGCGTCCTATCAAGTATGTTATCATGTGTCTGGCACCTGCCGGAGCAGATTTCAGCTGATCGTGGGGGTGCCAGCTGTCAGACCCTCCGATCTCATACTGATCAGCTATCTTACAGATAGCTCATCAATTCTTAAGTTCCAAATAACCCTTTAAGGGGACTGGGAATGAAATCACCACCAAGGCACCAACGGAATAATAAATATGTCCTTGTATAAACTATTGGTTCATTATAAGCTCGTTTTCTACACAATGTAGAAATGAATGATTTATACAGGGGCATCTTTATAAACTCATTACACAGTGGTATTTCACAATGGTGGTGGTTTAGGGGCCTGAAATGAAGTGATGGGTTACCTTTAATACATCCATGAACATTCACACACATACACACTCACTTCAACACACACATACATACACACACAAACACACAGACACAAATACACACTCACCTCTATACACATACAATAAACACACACCCCTTCAGTGCTGCAGTGCTCAGTACACAAACACACAGACCGTTAGTCCAGGGACACACAAACCATCACACAGCCACCCCTTTATTGAAGGGGTCACAGACACACATCCCTTTGGTACTGAGGTCACACAAACAGACACCAACACACACCTTCAGTGCTGGAGCCACACACACAGCCCTTCAGTGCTGCATTTCAGGGGAAATGTACACATGTGCCAAACACACGTGCACACACACCTTCAGTGCTGCAGTGTTGAAGACAGAAACACACTCCCCATTAGAGCAGGGACACACAAACCATCACACAGCCACCCCTTTATTGATGGGGCCATAGAGACACACCCCTTCATTGCTGGGTTCACAGACACACATCCCTTTGGTGCTGAGGTCACACAAACAGACACACACACCTTCAGTGCTGGGGCCACAGACACAGCCCTTCAGTGCTGCATTTCAGGGGACATGACACGTGTGCCAAACACACGTGCGTACACCCCTTCAGTGCTGCAGTGTTGAGGAAACAAGCACACACCCCATTAGTGCAGGGACACGCAAACCATCACACAGCCTCCCGGTTATTGATGGGGCCATAGAGACACACATCTTTATTGCTGGGGTCACAGACACACATCCCTTTGGTGCTGAGGTCACACAAACAGACACAGACACACACTTTCAGTGCTGGGGCCACACACACAGCCCTTCAGTGCTATATTTCTGGAGACATGTACATGTGTGCCAAACACACGTGCACACTCCCCTTCAGTGCTGCAGTGTTGACACAAACACACACCCCATTAGTGCAGGGACACACAAACCATCACACAGCCACCCCTTTATTAATGGGGCCATAGAGACACAGCCCTTCATTGCTGGGGTCACAGACACACATCCCTTTGGTGCTGAGGTCACACAAACAGACACACACCTTCAGTGCTGGGGCCACCCACACAGTCCTTCAGTGCTGCATTTCAGGGGACATGTACACGTGTGCCAAACACACGTGCACACACCCCTTTAGTGCTGCGGTGTTGAGGAAACAAGCACACACCTCATTAGTGCAGGGACACGCAAACCATCACACAGCCTCCCCGTTATTGGTGGGGCCATAGAGACACACATCTTTATTGCTGGGGTCACAGACACACATCCCTTTGGTGCTGAGGTCACACAAACAGACACAGACACACACCTTCAGTGCTGGGGCCACATACACAGCCCTTCAGTGCTGCATTTCAGGGGACATGTACACGTGTGCCAAACACACGTGCACACACCCCTTCAGTGCTGCAGTGTTGAGGACACAAACACACACCCCATTAGTGCAGGGACACACAAACCATCACACATCCACCCCTTTATTGATGGGGTCACAGAGACACCCCTTCATTTCTGGGGTCACAGACACACATCCCTTTGGTGCTGAGGTCACACAAACAGACACACACCTTCAGTGCTGGGGCCACACACACAGCCCTTCAGTGCTGCATTTCTGGAGACATGTACATGTGTGCCAAACACACGTGCACACTCCCCTTCAGTGCTGCAGTGTTGAGGACACAAACACACACCCCATTAGTGCAGGGACACACAAACCATCATACAGCCACCCCTTTATTAATGGGGCCATAGAGACACAGCCCTTCATTGCTGGGGTCACAGACACACATCCCTTTGGTGCTGAGGTCACACAAACGGACACAGACACACACCTTCAGTGCTGGGGCCACACACACAGCCCTTCAGTGCTGAATTTCAGGGAACATGTACACGTGTGCCAAACACACGTGCACACACCCCTTCAGTGTTGCAGTGATGAGGAAACAAGCACACACCCCATTAGTGCAGGGACACACAAACCATCGCACAGCCACCCCGTTATTGATGGGGTCATAGAGACACACATCTTTATTGCTGGGGTCACAGACACACATCCCTTTGGTGCTGAGGTCACACAAACAGACACAGACACGCACTTTCAGTGCTGGGGCCACACACACAGCCCTTAAGTGCCGCATTTCTGGAGACATGTACATGTGTGCCAAACACACATGCACACACCCCTTCAGTGCTGCAGTGTTGAGGACACAAACACACACCCCATTAGTGCAGGGACACACAAACCATCACACAGCCACCCCTTTATTGATGGGGCCATAGAGACACAACCCCTTCATTGCTGGGGTCACAGACACACATCCCTTTGGTGCTGAGGTCACACAAACAGACACACACCTTCAGTGCTGGGGCCACCCACACAGTCCTTCAGTGCTGCATTTCAGGGGACATGTACACGTGTGCCAAACACACGTGCACACACCCCTTTAGTGCTGCGGTGTTGAGGAAACAAGCACACACCTCCTTAGTGCAGGGACACGCAAACCATCACACAGCCTCCCCGTTATTGATGGGGCTATAGAGACACACATCTTTATTGCTGGGGTCACAGACACACATCCCTTTGGTGCTGAGGTCACACAAACAGACACAAACACACACCTTCAGTGCTGGGGCCACATGCACAGCCCTTCAGTGCTGCATTTCAGGGAACATGTACACGTGTGCCAAACACACGTGCACACACCCCTTCAGTGCTGCAGTGTTGAGGACACAAACACACACCCCATTAGTGCAGGGACACACAAACCATCACACATCCACCCCTTTATTGATGGGGTCACAGAGACACCCCTTCATTTCTGGGGTCACAGACACACATCCCTTTGGTGCTGAGGTCACACAAACAGACACAGACACACACCTTCAGTGCTGGGGCCACACACACAGCCCTTCAGTGCTGCATTTCTGGAGACATGTACATGTGTGCCAAACACACGTGCACACTCCCCTTCAGTGCTGCAGTGTTGAGGACACAAACACACACCCCATTAGTGCAGGGACACACAAACCATCATACAGCCACCCCTTTATTAATGGGGCCATAGAGACACAGCCCTTCATTGCTGGGGTCACAGACACACATCCCTTTGGTGCTGAGGTCACACAAACGGACACAGACACACACCTTCAGTGCTGGGGCCACACACACAGCCCTTCAGTGCTGAATTTCAGGGAACATGTACACGTGTGCCAAACACACGTGCACACACCCCTTCAGTGTTGCAGTGATCAGGAAACAAGCACACACCCCATTAGTGCAGGGACACACAAACCATCGCACAGCCACCCCGTTATTGATGGGGTCATAGAGACACACATCTTTATTGCTGGGGTCACAGACACACATCCCTTTGGTGCTGAGGTCACACAAACAGACACAGACACGCACTTTCAGTGCTGGGGCCACACACACAGCCCTTAAGTGCCGCATTTCTGGAGACATGTACATGTGTGCCAAACACACATGCACACACCCCTTCAGTGCTGCAGTGTTGAGGACACAAACACACACCCCATTAGTGCAGGGACACACAAACCATCACACAGCCACCCCTTTATTGATGGGGCCATAGAGACACAACCCCTTCATTGCTGGGGTCACAGACACACATCCCTTTGGTGCTGAGGTCACACAAACAGACACACACCTTCATTGCTGGGGCCACCCACACAGTCCTTCAGTGCTGCATTTCAGGGGACATGTACACGTGTGCCAAACACACGTGCACACACCCCTTTAGTGCTGCGGTGTTGAGGAAACAAGCACACACCTCCTTAGTGCAGGGACACGCAAACCATCACACAGCCTCCCCGTTATTGATGGGGCTATAGAGACACACATCTTTATTGCTGGGGTCACAGACACACATCCCTTTGGTGCTGAGGTCACACAAACAGACACAAACACACACCTTCAGTGCTGGGGCCACATGCACAGCCCTTCAGTGCTGCATTTCAGGGAACATGTACACGTGTGCCAAACACACGTGCACACACCCCTTCAGTGCTGCAGTGTTGAGGACACAAACACACACCCCATTAGTGCAGGGACACACAAACCATCACACATCCACCCCTTTATTGATGGGGTCACAGAGACACCCCTTCATTTCTGGGGTCACAGACACACATCCCTTTGGTGCTGAGGTCACACAAACAGACACAAACACACACCTTCAGTGCTGGGGCCACACACACAGCCCTTCAGTGCTACATTTCTGGAGACATATACATGTGTGCCAAACACACGTGCACACTCCCCTTCAGTGCTGCAGTGTTGAGGACACAAACACACACCCCATTAGTGCAGGGACACACAAACCATCACACAGCCACCCCTTTATTAATGGGGCCATAGAGACACAGCCCTTCATTGCTGGGGTCACAGACACACATCCCTTTGGTGCTGAGGTCACACAAACAGACACAGACACACACCTTCAGTGCTGGGGCCACAGACACAGCGCTTCAGTGCTGCATTTCAGGGAACATGTACATGTGTGCCAAACAAACGTGCACACACCCCTTCAGTGTTGCAGTGATGAGGAAACAAGCACACACCCCATTAGTGCAGGGACACACAAACCATCGCACAGCCACCCCGTTATTGATGGGGCCATAGAGACACACATCTTTATTGCTGGGGTCACAGACACACATCCCTTTGGTGCTGAGGTCACACAAACAGACACAGACACACACTTTCAGTTTCTGGGGCCACACACACAGCCCTTAAGTGCCGCATTTCTGGAGACCTATACATGTGTGCCAAACACACATGCACACAACCCTTCAGTGCTGCAGTGTTGAGGACACAAACACACACCCCATTAGTGCAGGGACACACAAACCATCACACAGCCACCCCTTTATTGATGGGGCCATAGAGACACAACCCCTTCATTGCTGGTGTCACAGACACACATCCCTTTGGTGCTGAGGTCACACAAACAGACACACACCTTCAGTGCTGGGGCCACCCACACAGTCCTTCAGTGCTGCATTTCAGAGGACATGTACACGTGTGCCAAACACACGTGCACACACCCCTTTAGTGCTGCGGTGTTGAGGAAACAAGCACACACCTCATTAGTGCAGGGACACGCAAACCATCACACAGCCTCCCCGTTATTGATGGGGCTATAGAGACACACATCTTTATTGCTGGGGTCACAGACACACATCCCTTTGGTGCTGAGGTCACACAAACAGACACACACCTTCAGTGCTGGGGCCACATACACAGCCCTTCAGTGCTGCATTTCAGGGGACATGTACACGTGTGCCAAACACACGTGCACACACCCCTTCAGTGCTGCAGTGTTGAGGACACAAACACACACCCCATTAGTGCAGGGACACACAAACCATCACACATCCACCCCTTTATTGATGGGGTCACAGAGACACCCCTTCATTTCTGGGGTCACAGACACACATCCCTTTGGTGCTGAGGTCACACAAACAGACACAGACACACACCTTCAGTGCTGGGGCCACACACACAGCCCTTCAGTGCTGCATTTCTGGAGACATGTACATGTGTGCCAAACACACGTGCACACTCCCCTTCAGTGCTGCAGTGTTGAGGACACAAACACACACCCCATTAGTGCAGGGACACACAAACCATCACACAGCCACCCCTTTATTAATGGGGCCATAGAGACACAGCCCTTCATTGCTGGGGTCACAGACACACATCCCTTTGGTGCTGAGGTCACACAAACGGACACAGACACACACCTTCAGTGCTGGGGCCACACACACAGCCCTTCAGTGCTGAATTTCAGGGAACATGTACACGTGTGCCAAACACACGTGCACACACCCCTTCAGTGTTGCAGTGATGAGGAAACAAGCACACACCCCATTAGTGCAGGGACACACAAACCATCGCACAGCCACCCCGTTATTGATGGGGTCATAGAGACACACATCTTTATTGCTGGGGTCACAGACACACATCCCTTTGGTGCTGAGGTCACACAAACAGACACAGACACGCACTTTCAGTGCTGGGGCCACACACACAGCCCTTAAGTGCCGCATTTCTGGAGACATGTACATGTGTGCCAAACACACATGCACACACCCCTTCAGTGCTGCAGTGTTGAGGACACAAACACACACCCCATTAGTGCAGGGACACACAAACCATCACACAGCCACCCCTTTATTGATGGGGCCATAGAGACACAACCCCTTCATTGCTGGGGTCACAGACACACATCCCTTTGGTGCTGAGGTCACACAAACAGACACACACCTTCAGTGCTGGGGCCACCCACACAGTCCTTCAGTGCTGCATTTCAGGGGACATGTACACGTGTGCCAAACACACGTGCACACACCCCTTTAGTGCTGCGGTGTTGAGGAAACAAGCACACACCTCCTTAGTGCAGGGACACGCAAACCATCACACAGCCTCCCCGTTATTGATGGGGCTATAGAGACACACATCTTTATTGCTGGGGTCACAGACACACATCCCTTTGGTGCTGAGGTCACACAAACAGACACAAACACACACTTTCAGTTTCTGGGGCCACACACACAGCCCTTAAGTGCCGCATTTCTGGAGACCTATACATGTGTGCCAAACACACATGCACACAACCCTTCAGTGCTGCAGTGTTGAGGACACAAACACACACCCCATTAGTGCAGGGACACACAAACCATCACACAGCCACCCCTTTATTGATGGGGCCATAGAGACACAACCCCTTCATTGCTGGTGTCACAGACACACATCCCTTTGGTGCTGAGGTCACACAAACAGACACACACCTTCAGTGCTGGGGCCACCCACACAGTCCTTCAGTGCTGCATTTCAGGGGAAATATACACGTGTGCCAAACACACGTGCACACACCCCTTTAGTGCTGCGGTGTTGAGGAAACAAGCACACACCTCATTAGTGCAGGGACACGCAAACCATCACACAGCCTCCCCGTTATTGATGGGGCTATAGAGACACACATCTTTATTGCTGGGGTCACAGACACACATCCCTTTGGTGCTGAGGTCACACAAACAGACACACATCATCAGTGCTGGGGCCACACATACAGCCCTTCAGTGCTACATTTCTGGAGACATGTACATGTGTGCCAAACACACGTGCACACTCCCTTTCAGTGCTGCAGTGTTGAGGACACAAACACACACCCCATTAGTGCAGGGACACACAAACCATCACACATGCACCCCTTTATTGATGGGGTCACAGAGACACCCCTTCATTTCTGGGGTCACAGACACACATCCCTTTGGTGTTGAGGTCACACAAACAGACACAGACACACACCTTCAGTGCTGGGGCCACACACACAGCCCTTCAGTGCTGCATTTCAGGTAACATGTACACGTGTGCCAAACACACGTGCACACACCCCTTGTTGCAGTGATGAGGAAACAAGCACACACCCCATTAGTGCAGGGACACACAAACCATCACACAGCCACCCCGTTATTGATGGGGCCATAGAGACACACATCTTTATTGCTGGGGTCACAGACACACATCCCTTTGGTGCTGAGGTCACACAAACAGACACACACCTTCAGTGCTGGGGCCACACACACAGTCCTTCAGTGCTGCATTTCAGGGGATATGTACACGTGTTCCAAACACACGTGCACACACCCCTTTAGTGCTGCGGTGTTGAGGACACAAACACGCACCCCATTAGTGCAGGGACACACAAACCATCACACATGCACCCCTTTATTGATGGGGTCACAGAGACACCCCTTCATTTCTGGGGTCACAGACACACATCCCTTTGGTGCTGAGATCACACAAACAGACACAGACACACACCTTCAGTGCTGGGGCCACACACACAGCCATTCAGTGCTACATTTCTGGAGACTTGTACATGTGTGCCAAACACACGTGCACACTCCCCTTCAGTGCTGCAGTGTTGAGGACACAAACACACACACCATTAGTGCAGGGACACACAAACCATCACACAGCCACCCCTTTATTAATGGGGCCATAGAGACACAGCCCTTCATTGCTGGGGTCACAGACACACATCCCTTTGGTGCTGAGGTCACACAAACAGACACAGACACACACCTTCAGTGCTGGAGCCACACACACAGCCCTTCAGTGCTGCATTTCAGGGGAGATGTACACATGTGCCAAACACACGTGCACACACCCCTTCAGTGTTGCAGTGTTGAGGACACAAACACACACCCCATTAGTGCAGGGACACACAAACCATCACATATGCACCCCTTTATTGATGGAGTCACAGAGACACCCCTTCATTTCTGGGGTCACAGACACACATCCGTTTGGTGCTGAGGTCACACAAACAGACACAGACACACACCTTCAGTGCTGGGGCCACACACACAGCCCTTCAGTGCTACATTTCTGGAGACATGTACATGTGTGCCAAACACACGTGCACATTCCCCTTCAGTGCTGCAGTGTTGAGGACACAAACACACACCCCATTAGTGCAGGGACACACAAACCATCACACAGCCACCCCTTTATTAATAGGGCCATAGAGACACAGCCCTTCATTGCTGGGGTCACAGGCACACATCCCTTTGGTGCTGAGGTCACACAGACATACACACACCTTCAGTGCTGGGGCCACCCACACAGCCCTTCAGTGCTGCATTTCAGGGGAAATATACACGTGTGCCAAACACACGTGCACACACCCCTTCAGTGCTGCAGTGTTGAGGAAACAAGCACACACCCCATTAGTGCAGGGACACGCAAACCATCACACAGCCTCCCCGTTATTGATGGGACCATAGAGACACACATCTTTATTGCTGGGGTCACAGACACACATCTCTTTGGTGCTGAGGTCACACAAACAGACACAGACACACACCTTCAGTGCTGGGGCCACATACACAGCCCTTCAGTGCTGCATTTCAGGGGAAATGTACACGTGTGCCAAACACACGTGCACACACCCCTTCAGTGCTGCAGTGTTGAGGACACAAACACACACCCCATTAGTGCAGGGACACACAAACCATCACACAGCCACCCCTTTATTGATGGGGCCATAGAGACACAGCCCCTTCATTGCTGGGGTCACAGACACACATCCCTTTGGTGCTGAGGTCACACAAACAGACACACACCTTCAGTGCTGAGGCCACCCACACAGCCGTTCAGTGCTGCATTTCAGGGGAAATATACACGTGTGCCAAACACACGTGCACACACCCCTTCAGTGCTGCAGTGTTGAGGAAACAAGCACACACCCCATTAGTGCAGGGACACGCAAACCATCACACAGCCTCCCCGTTATTGATGGGGCCATAGAGACACACATCTTTATTGCTGGGGTCACAGACACACATCCCTTTGGTGCTGAGGTCACACAAACAGACACAGACACACACCTTCAGTGCTGGGGCCACACACACAGCCCTTCAGTGCTACATTTCTGGAGACATGTACATGTGTGCCAAACACACGTGCACACTCCCCTTCAGTGCTGCAGTGTTGAGGACACAAACACACACCCCATTAGTGCAGGGACACACAAACCATCACACAGCCACCCCTTTATTAATGGGGCCATAGAGACACAGCCCTTCATTGCTGGGGTCACAGACACACATCCCTTTGGTGCTGAGGTCACACAAACAGACACAGACACACACCTTCAGTGCTGGAGCCACACACACAGCCCTTCAGTGCTGCATTTCAGGGGAGATGTACACGTGTGCCAAACACACTTGCACACACCCCTTCAGTGTTGCAGTGTTGAGGACACAAACACACACCCCATTAGTGCAGGGACACACAAACCATCACACATGCACCCCTTTATTGATGGGGTCACAGAGACACCCCTTCATTTCTGGGGTCACAGACACACATCCCTTTGGTGCTGAGGTCACACAAACAGACACAGACACACACCTTCAGTGCTGGGGCCACACACACAGCCCTTCAGTGCTACATTTCTGGAGACATGTACATGTGTGCCAAACACACGTGCACACTCCCCTTCAGTGCTGCAGTGTTGAGGACACAAACACACACCCCATTAGTGCAGGGACACACAAACCATCACACAGCCACCCCTTTATTAATGGGGCCATAGAGACACAGCCCTTCATTGCTGGGGTCACAGACACACATCCCTTTGGTGCTGAGGTCACACAAACAGACACAGACACACACCTTCAGTGCTGGAGCCACACACACAGCCCTTCAGTGCTGCATTTCAGGGGAGATGTACACGTGTGCCAAACACACGTGCACACACCCCTTCAGTGCTGCAGTGTTGAGGACACAAACACACACCCCATTAGTGCAGGGACACACAAACCATCACACAGCCACCCCTTTATTGATGGGGCCATAGAGACACAGCCCCTTCATTGCTGGGGTCACAGACACACATCCCTTTGGTGCTGAGGTCACACAAACAGACACACACCTTCAGTGCTGGGGCCACCCACACAGCCGTTCAGTGCTGCATTTCAGGGGAAATATACACGTGTGCCAAACACACGTGCACACACCCCTTCAGTGCTGCAGTGTTGAGGAAACAAGCACACACCCCATTAGTGCAGGGACACGCAAACCATCACACAGCCTCCCCGTTATTGATGGGGCCATAGAGACACACATCTTTATTGCTGGGGTCACAGACACACATCCCTTTGGTGCTGAGGTCACACAAACAGACACAGACACACACCTTCAGTGCTGGGGCCACACACACAGCCCTTCAGTGCTACATTTCTGGAGACATGTACATGTGTGCCAAACACACGTGCACACTCCCCTTCAGTGCTGCAGTGTTGAGGACACAAACACACACCCCATTAGTGCAGGGACACACAAACCATCACACAGCCACCCCTTTATTAATGGGGCCATAGAGACACAGCCCTTCATTGCTGGGGTTACAGCCACACATCCCTTTGGTGCTGAGGTCACACAAACAGACACAGACACACACCTTCAGTGCTGGAGCCACACACACAGCCCTTCAGTGCTGCATTTCAGGGGAGATGTACACGTGTGCCAAACACACTTGCACACACCCCTTCAGTGTTGCAGTGTTGAGGACACAAACACACACCCCATTAGTGCAGGGACACACAAACCATCACACATGCACCCCTTTATTGATGGGGTCACAGAGACACCCCTTCATTTCTGGGGTCACAGACACACATCCCTTTGGTGCTGAGGTCACACAAACAGACACAGACACACACCTTCAGTGCTGGGGCCACACACACAGCCCTTCAGTGCTACATTTCTGGAGACATGTACATGTGTGCCAAACACACGTGCACACTCCCCTTCAGTGCTGCAGTGTTGAGGACACAAACACACACCCCATTAGTGCAGGGACACACAAACCATCACACAGCCACCCCTTTATTAATGGGGCCATAGAGACACAGCCCTTCATTGCTGGGGTCACAGACACACATCCCTTTGGTGCTGAGGTCACACAAACAGACACAGACACACACCTTCAGTGCTGGAGCCACACACACAGCCCTTCAGTGCTGCATTTCAGGGGAGATGTACACGTGTGCCAAACACACGTGCACACACCCCTTCAGTGTTGCAGTGTTGAGGAAACAAGCACACACCCCATTAGTGCAGGGACACGCAACCCATCACACAGCCTCCCCGTTATTGATGGGGCCATAGAGACACACATCTTTATTGCTGGGGTCACAGACACACATCCCTTTGGTGCTGAGGTCACACAAACAGACACAGACACACACCTTCAGTGCTGGGGCCACACACACAGCCCTTCAGTGCTACATTTCTGGAGACATGTACATGTGTGCCAAACACACGTGCACACTCCCCTTCAGTGCTGCAGTGTTGAGGACACAAACACACACCCCATTAGTGCAGGGACACACAAACCATCACACAGCCACCCCTTTATTAATGGGGCCATAGAGACACAACCCCTTCATTGCTGGGGTCACAGACACACATCCCTTTGGTGCTGAGGTCACACAAACAGACACACACCTTCAGTGCTGGGGCCACCCACACAGCCCTTCAGTGCTGCATTTCAGGGGAAATATACACGTGTGCCAAACACACGTGCACACACCCCTTCAGTGCTGCAGTGTTGAGGAAACAAGCACACACCCCATTAGTGCAGGGACACGCAAACCATCACACAGCCTCCCCGTTATTGATGGGGCCATAGAGACACACATCTTTATTGCTGGGGTCACAGACACACATCCCTTTGGTGCTGAGGTCACACAAACAGACACAGTCACACACCTTCAATGCTGGGGCCACACACACATCCCTTCAGTGCTGCATTTCAGGGACATGTACACATGTGCCAAACACACGTGCACACACCCCTTTAGTGCTGCGGTGTTGAGAAAACAAGCACACACCCCATTAGTGCAGGGACACACAAACCATCACACATGCACCCCTTTATTGATGGGGTCACAGAGACACCCCTTCATTTCTGGGGTCACAGACACACATCCCTTTGGTGCTGAGGTCACACAAACAGACACAGACACTCACCTTCAGTGCTGGGGCCACACACACAGCCCTTCAGTGCTACATTTCTGGAGACATGTACATGTGTGCCAAACACACGTGCACACTCCCCTTCAGTGCTGCAGTGTTGAGGACACAAACACACACCCCATTAGTGCAGGGACACACAAACCATCACACAGCCACCCCTTTATTAATGGGGCCATAGAGACACAGCCCTTCATTGCTGGGGTCACAGACACACATCCCTTTGGTGCTGAGGTCACACAAACAGACACAGACACACACCTTCAGTGCTGGAGCCACACACACAGCCCTTCAGTGCTGCATTTCAGGGGAGATGTACACGTGTGCCAAACACACGTGCACACACCCCTTCAGTGCTGCAGTGTTGAGGAAACAAGCACACACCCCATTTAGTGCACGGGTCACAGACACACTTCCCTTTAGATCTGGGGTCACACAAACCTTCAATGCTGTGCCTACACACAGTCACATGCACGCACACCTACCTTCTTGCTGAATCCCAAAAAGTCTACTCACTTGATAATTTCCAGACGTATGATAGTTACTCCACAGATCTCAGAACAGCCTTGAGGAAGGTCAGGAAGAAAGAAAACAATGCAGCTAATAATCATCTGGAAATATCATGGGGATGAGGACACAGTCCATACAGCACACACTGCAGATCTCTTCCTGATCCTACTCTGCTGTTTGTGCTGTGACACAATGCTGTGCAGCCAGTCCTCCTCCCTTTCCGATGTGACCCGATCCCCAGCGTTCAGTGATGAGCTACTTACCTGGACTGGTCCTCTTCAAGCTGTGACACAAGATGGCTCAGGAATAGAACTTTGTACATTCTGTAGCAGTTATGATGTCATGTGAGGTCTATGATGTCATGTTCTCGGTGCTGTCATGTGTTTTGTGATGTCATCATAACGGACACTGCTGTTTTATGTATCAAGTTTACACTTCAGGAAATAAATTACTAAACAAAAAAGTCACAGACTGCAAATATCCCGCAGCCCCATGTTATAATTCATGACAGCTATTTAAATGAACCTTTATTTTAATCCATATAATCTACTGCTATATGAAAAACACTCGAGACCTGAACTGGAATTTTAATTGTCGTGCATGCAGCATGTAAGAGCATGTTCACACATGGCCACTAGCCAGAAAAAAAACGAAGACAGAAATACAATACACAAACACCCTGCAGTAAATAAATAAATCGCAATAGTGCATGAAAATAATAAAGCGTACTTAGTTAACATAATTTTGATTGAAATAATGCGAAAGCCATCCCGCCTCGTCACGGCGACCCTTATGGGACAGTCCTAACTCTAATATTTAAAACTTTACCGATGGCTTTCACATTATTTTGATCACAATTCTGTTAACTAAGTCCCCTTTGTTATTTTCATGCACTATTGCGGTTTATTTTACTGCAGGGGATTTGTGTATTGTGTTTCTGTCTTTGTCTTCTACTGCTATGTGAGTTACAGGAAAACACTGGACTAAAATCACTGACTGCGGTGGAATCCCCAATAAAATGTACATTTTATTTCCTTAAATAACATTTTCCTATACACACCTTACCTAATAACCGTGACATTTTGTGGAGCGTGCCAAATACTACTCTCCATTTAAAGTCTGCCAGCTGTGTTTTCTTGAACCTATTCACACTTGGTCGCAGACCAATACCACACTACAAGGCCAGTGCCTAAAACCGTGGTCATCAGACGTGATCCCATATTACTGCCGTAAACATCCTGAAATTTTTGGGAACTGTCAAATATTATACTCCATTTAACCCCTTTTAAAGCATGGGGCGTAATAGTACGCACTAGGCTATCACCCCCGGCGCTGAGCCCCCACTGAACCGGGCACATGTCGGCTGATTTATACAGCTGACATGTGCCCCCAACAGCCGCGGGTGGAATCGCAATCCACCCGCGGCTGTTAACATGTTAAATGCCGCTGTCAATCTCTGACAGCGGCATTTAACAGCGCTGCGCCGGAAGCGCATCACTTACCCCGCCCATCGGTGACCCCGTCACGTAATCGCGGGTCACTGATGGGTGGGCATGACAACTCTGGGTCTGCAGCAGACCCCAGTGATTGTCATGTACTGACGCTATGAGCGCCACCTAGTGGTCGGCGCTCATAGCACAGGAGCATTTCTGCTACATAGAGCTGATCTGCTCATCACCTCTATGTAGCAGAGGTGATTGGACAGTTGCTGCTTCTAGTCTCCTAATGAGACTATAGAAGCAAGCAAAAAGTGTACAAAAAAAATGTTTTTGAAAATATTAAAAAAAAATAAAAAATATATAAAAGTTTAAATCACCCCCCTTTCGTCCCATTCAAAATAAAATTCTAAAAATACCACCCACATACACATATTTGGTATCGCCGTGTTCAGAATCGCCCGATCTATCAATATAAAAAAGAATCCGATCGGTAAACGGCGTAACGAGAAAAAAATTCTAAACGCCAGAATTATGTTTTTTGGTCGCCGCAACATTGCAATAAAATGCAATAACGGGTGATCAAAACATCGGATCTACCCCAAAATGGTATCAATAAAAACTTCAGCTCGGTGTGCAAAAAATAAACCCGGTCCCAGATCCCGAAAAATGGAGACGCTACGGGTCTTGTAAAATTGCGCCATTTTATTTTTTTAATTATGGCACTTTGCAAAGCACTTCATTAGTTTCTTTGGCGTCATATCCATAAAATGATGATATTAAAGTGGCCTCCAGACCCTGCTTTTGCCCAGTGCAGGAGCGTTGCTGGGGTCCTAAGAGATCAGGGACCCCAGCCCCAAAGTACATGTTTCCCCATATAACCTCCCTGCCACTTAAAAGAGGATTTATACATATATAATTACAGTATACCACTGTTACTAATCTAAAATACACTATACAAAGACCAATATTACCAAAATTACTACTATACAAGGCCAAAATGATCCTGCTACACAATGTCCTCTACCATCAACACCACACAGTGAGTCCATATATGAAGGAAAACCCCGCAGGGTAAAAGACCATCAAAGGAGTCCAGGGAGTATAAAACCTATCATATTTATTCAGCAATAGAACAATAAGATGATGGGGGAAGAGACGCAACACATATGTGATTGTTAGACATGTAAGCGAAAAAAGCCAGCCACGCAAGGAAGGGGCCATTCCAGGTATAATGGCTGTCTATAGTATCATCATGGGTATACTAAAATATCCCAAAATAGACACCGCACATATTCCACTGGGGGCAACAGTCATCATATACAGGTGCATCTCACTAAATTACAATATCATCAAAAAGTTAATTTATTTGAGTTCTTCAATACAAAGAGTGAAACTCCTATATTATATAGAGTCAGTACAGACAGAGAGATCTATTTCAAGTGTTTATTTCTTTTAATGTTGACGATTATGGCTTACAGCCAATGAAAACAAAAAAGTCATTATCTCAGTAAATTAGAATAATTAACATAAAACACCTGCAACGGCTTCCTAAGTGTTTAAAAATGTCCCATAGTCTGTTTCAGTAGGCTCCACAATCATGGGGAAAACTGCTAACTTGACAAATGCCAAGAAGGCAGTCATTGACACCATCCACAAGGTCCCAGAGTTCCAATTTTCCTTTGGAAATCAAGGTCCCAGAGTCTGGAGGAAGAGTGGAGAGGCCACAATCCAAGCTGCTTGAGGTCTAGGGTGAAGTTTCCACAATCACTGATGGTTTGGGGAGCCATGTCATCTGCTGGTGTAGGTCCACTGTGTTTTATCAACACCAAAGTCAGCGCAGCCGTCTACCAGGAAATTTTACAGCACTTCATGCTTCCCTCTGCTGACAAGCTTTTTGTAGATGGAAATTTCATTCTCCAGCAGGACTTGGCACCTGTCCACACGGCCAAAAGTACCAATACCTGGTTTACACAACAGTATCACTGTGCTTGATTGGTCAGCAAACTCACATGACCTTAACCCCATAGAGAATCTATTATAGAGAATCTATGGGGTATTGTCAAGAGGAAGATAAGAGACACCAAACCAACAAAGCAGACAAGCTGAAGGCTGCCATCAAAACAACCTGGGCTTCCATAACACCTCAGCAGTGCCACAGGCTGATCTACTCCATGCCACGCCGCATTGATGCAGTAATTGATGCAAAAGGAGCCTGACCAAGTATTGAGGGCATTTACTGAACATACATTTCAGTAGGCCAACATTTCGGATTTTAAAAACATTTTTCAAGCTGATGTTATAAAGTATTTTAATTTACTGAGATAATGACTTTTGTGATTTCATTGGCTATAAGCCATAATGAGTGGCGTACCGCCAATGATGGCAGGCCACACCACTGCTATGGGGCCCGTGAGCCTCGGGGGAGCGAGGAGGATAGGTGAGTATTGGGGGGTGGGAGGTTCCGGCGGTGGAGGAGCAGGCACACTCAGTAGCGGCTGCTGTAGCTACCACGTGTGCCGGCTGCTAAAGGGACATGAATATTACCTCTTCTCCACTTCCATGGGCGTGGAGAAGAGGAAATATTCATTCTCTTTAGTAGCGGGCACGGAGGAGCGCTGAGCCGTTCACCTGTTGGCATATTCACTCCTCTCCACGCCGGGACTATGAGCATTGACAAGCGTGAATATGCATTCTCTTTAGTAGCAGGCACTGTAAGCAGGAGCCACGGCTCAGCGCTCCTCCATGCCCTCTACTAAAGAGAATGAATATTCCCTCTTCTCCACGCCCATGGAAGTGGAGAAGAGGTAATATTCATGTCCCTTTAGCAGCGGGCACACGTGGTAGCTACAGCAGCCGCTACTGAGTGTGCCCGCTCCTCCGCCGCCGCAACCTCCCACCCCCCAATACTCACCTATCCTCCTCGCTCCCCCGAGGCTCACGTGCTACATAGCAGTGGTGTGGCCTGAGGGTGTTTACTGCCAGATCCCCGACTATCAACTGATCGCCTGCAAGTCCTCATTTGGGGACAGAAGTTGTTCACACTTGGCATATTTTGTGAATCATGAGGGGAGGACAGTAGCCGGATATAGACTTTTTCTATAAAGTCAGATTAAAGGGGTTTTCAGGAATGAGGGGTGCCATATGTACCAGGATTGGGGGATGAGGGGTGCCATACACACCAGGATTGGTGATGAGGGAGCCATACATACCAGGATTGGGGGATGAGGGGGCCACACATAACAGGATTGGGGGATGAGGGGTACCATATGTACCAGGATTGAGGGATGAGGGGTGCCATACATACCAGGATTGGTGATGATGGAGCCATACATACCAGGATGGTGACATTTTACAGTAGCTGCTGCATTTCCTACCCTTGGCTTATACTCAACTCAATACGTTTTCCCAGTTTTTTTGTGGTAAAATTAGGGGCCTCAGCTTATACTCGGGTCGTCTTATTTAAAACATACGGTATTTTAAAATCAGTGAGTATGTGGTGCCCATAATACTGCAGGACTGTGTGGTGCATTATACTATATGAGGGCTGCATTTTACCCTTTGGGGTGTGAAATATACTGTATGGAGGACTATGGGGAGTGCATTATACTATATGGAGGATTATGGGGGGTGCATTATACTATATGGAGGATTTTGGAGGGTGCATTATACTATATGGAGGATTATGGGTGGCATATTATACTATATGGAAGTCTATGTGGGGCCATTATGATATTTTGAGGGCTATGTGGGGGGCCGTTATACTGTATGAAAGCAATTATACGGTGTGAAGGTTTGTGTGGGGTCCATCATACTGTTTGGAGGGCTGTGTGGGGCCATTATACTGTTTGGAGGGCTAGTGTGGGCCATTATACTGTATGTAGGCCATTATACTGTATGGAGGGCTGTGTGGGAGTCACAGTTGGGGGAATCATACTGTGTTAGGGTCACCATACTTTGCCTTGGGAGTTGAAGTGGGGTACAATAAGGTCATTATACTGTTCATGTAGAGGCTAATGTGGAGGAATGCACCATGGGGTATCATACTGTGTTTGGGGGCACTTTTATTGGCATCATACTTCATGGGGGCAATGAAAGAGGGATCTAGGACTTCAGTAGGAGGAACATTAGAAAAACGAAGTAAAGGCTGGAAAGTTGTGAGATCGGCTCTTCTGTGACACAGACAAATATTCATTTATTTTTTTGGTGGGGGGGTCCAATTAGAGCTTCTGCTATGCGGTCTCATGATTTCTATGTGCGCCCCTGCCATAATCATCAACATTAACAGAAATAAACACTTGAAATCGATCACTTTGATTGTAATGACTTTATATAATAGATGAGTTTCATTTTCAGCATTGAAGAACTAAAATAAATAAACTTTTTAATGATATTCTAATTTAGTGAGATGCACCTGTATATATAAGGGGTGTGAGTGTCATCATACTATAAGGGGCTATGAGAGTCATCATGCTATATATAAGGGGCAGTGGGGCCATCATATTATATAAAATGGGGAGTGGGTGCCAGAATACAGTTTATAAGGGGCCGTGGGGCCATCATACAGTATAAAGGGAGCTGTAGGGGCCATAATATAGTGTACAAGTGGGTGTGGGGGCCATCATACAGTATATATTGGGCTGCGGGGGCCATCATACAGTACTGTATATATGGGGCTGTGAGGGCCATTATACAGGATATAGGTAGTTGTAGGGACAATCATGCCAGTTATAAGGAGTTATAGAGACCATCATACAGTGCATAAGGAGCTGGGGGGACCATCAGACAATGCATAGGGAGCTGTGGGGACCATCATACAGTGCATAGGGAGCTGTGGAGACCATCATACAGTGCATAGTGAGCTGTGGGGACCATCAGACAATGCATAGGGAGCTGTGGAGACCATCATACAGTGCATAGGGAGCTTTGGGGACCATTATGCAGTGCATAGGGAGCGTGGGGACCATTATGCAGTGCATAGGGAGATGTGGGGACCTTTATACAGGGCAAAGGGAGCTGTGGGGACCATTATGCAGTGCATAGGGAGCTGTGGGGACCATTATGCAGTGCATAGGGAGCTGTGGGGACCATTATGCAGTGCATAGGGAGCTGTGGGGACCATTATGCAGTGCGTAGGCAGCTGTGGGGACCATTATGCAGTGCATATGGAGCTGTGGGGACCATTATGCAGTGCATAGGGAGTTGTAGGGACCATCATACAGAGCGTAGGGAGATGTGGGGAGTATCATACAGTACTTAAGGAGCCGTGGGGACCATCATACAGTGTATAAGGAGCCGTGGGGACCATCATACAGTGTATAAGGAGCCGTGGGGACCATCATACAGTGTATAAGGAGCCGTGAGGACCATCATACAGTGCATAAGGAGCTGCAGGGACCATCATACAATGCGTAAAGAGCTGTGGGGACCATCAGAAAATGCATAGGGAGCTGTGGAAACCATCATACAGTGCCTGAGGAGCTGTGGGGACCATCATACAGTGCATAGGGAGATGTGGGGACCATCATACCGAGCGTAGGGAGCTGCGGGGACCATCATACAGTACATAAGGAGCCATGGGGACCATCATACAGTGTATAAGGAGCCATGGGGACCATCATTCAGTGCATGAGGAGCTGCGGGGACCATCATACAGTGCGTAGAGAGCTATGAGGACAATCATACAATGCATAGGGAGCTGTGGAGACCATCATACAATGCATAGGGAGCTGTGAAGACCATCATACAGTGCATAGGGCACTGTGGGGACCATCATACAGAGCATAGGGAGCTGTGGGGACCATCATACAGAGCATAGGGAGCTGTGGGGACCATCATACAGTGTCTAGGGAGCTGTGGGGACACTCATACAGTATCTAAGGAGCTGTGGGGACCATCATACAGTTTGTAGGGAGCTGTGGGGACCATCATACAGTGTATAGGGAAGTATGAGGACCATCATACAGTATCTAAGGAGCAAGGAGCTGTGGGGACCATCATACAGTGCATAGTGAGCTGTGGGGACCATCATACAGAGCGTAGATAGCTGTGGGGACCATCATACAGTGCATAGGGAGCTGTGGGTTCCATAATACAGAGCTTAGATAGCTGTGGGGACCATCATACAGTGCATAGGGAGCTGTGGGTTCCATCATACAGAGCATAGGGAGCTGTGGGGACCCTCATACAGAGCATAGAGAGCTGTGGGGACCATTATGCAATGCATAGGGAGCTGTGGGGACCATCATACAGTGCATGGGGGAGCTGTGGGGATCATCATACAGTGTCTAGGGAGCTGTGGGGACCATCGTACAGTGTCTAAGGAGCTGTGGGGACCATCATACAGTGTCTAGGGAGCTGTGGGGACCATCATACAGTGTATAGGGAGCTGTGGGGACCATCATACAGAGCGTAGGGAGCTGTGGGGACCATGATACCAGTGCATATGGAGCTGTGGGTACCATCATACAGTGCATAGGGAGCTGTGGGGACCATCATACAGTGCATAGGGAGCTGTGGGGACCATCATACAGAGCGTAGGGAGCTGTGGGGACCATGATACAGTGCATATGGAACTGTGGGTACCATCATACAGGGCATAGGGAGCTGTGGGGACCATTATGCAGTGCATACGGAGCTGTGGGGACCATCATACAGGGTATAGGGAGCTGTGGGGACCATGATACAGTGCATATGGAACTGTGGGTACCATCATACAGGGCATAGGGAGCTGTGGGGACCATTATGCAGTGCATACGGAGCTGTGGGGACCATTATGCAGTGCATACGGAGCTGTTGGGACCATCATACAGTGCGTAGGGAGCTGTGGGGACCATCATACAGTGCATAGGGAGCTGTGGGGACCATCATACAGTGTGTAGTGAGCTGTTGGACTATCATACAATATACAGGGTGCTATGGGGGCACTAAGGACATTATTTATTTTAAATGGGTGCATCATCAGAAATTTCTTCTTTCACCTCCCAGAAATCATCGTCCATAGACTTGAAGAAGAACTTTGTAGTTGGGTGTAGTTTGATTGTGGATTTAAGGGGGCATTATTACTTAAAGGGGATACTCAACGGTATTTGTTGCTTGGAGGGAACACTTCAGATATTGAAACTTTCATAAGAGCATATCTGGCATTATTACTTGCTAGGCAGCACAGTGGGGTCTTTACTACTTTCTATGGGACGCTATTATTTTTATAGGTCCCCTCTATCTGGCACACAGTCTTTGTAGCATTAATTGGTGGAGGGTAATCATAGTAATGACATAATTTATGAAGTATTGAGGTTCCTATTCCACGTCGGAAGAGCAGGCAGCATGGGGAGGTTGTGCAGGGTGGGAATAGAAATGTGAGAAGTCAGATGGTCTTTGTACAGTGTGTTTTTTATGTAGAGGCAATGGTCATATCATAATACTATGTACTCACTGTGTAGTGTTGATGGTAGAGGGCATTGTGTAGCGGGATTATTATTGCATTGTGTAGAAGTAATTTTGGGAATATTGGTCTTTCAGTTGTGTATTTTAAGTTAGCAACAATGGTGCACTGTAATTATATATCTATAGGTCCTCTTTTAAGTGGCGGGGAGGTTGTATGGGGAAACACCTACTTTGGGGCTTTGGCCCCTGATCTTTTAGGACCCTAGCAACGTCCCGGCATACAAGGGATATCGGGGGGCACAAAGTGTTCTGGACGTTTCCTTTACAGTATAAAGCATTTTCCACACAGTATCCTTCCTCTGTAATATACTCCAGGACTGGTGAGGCGCACCGTCGCTCCCTATTTCGCCATAACTCGGCCTCAGCACTGCAGTGCTGATCAGCCGGTCTGCTTACTTGTTCTTCGGTTTCGCGCACTATGTCTTCCACTACTGGCGCCCATGAACCCTTGCACTCGTGACTTCCACTAGTACATGGGTCTCAAACTCGATAGAGTAAATGGGCCGCACTTAAAAAAAATTGTAAGCTGGCGGGCCGCATTCCTTTCAAATTTAATACAGTACAAAATTATTGTTAAACAATTATCTATTTGATCTACTATAACAATTGTCCATTACGTTACTATAATACTGCTAGGTTTAAACTTAACGGAAATTTGCCGGCTTACTCCATATGCTTATTTTAACAATCCAGTTTTCCACTTCAAGTGTCGCAGAATTCAATCTGGCTGCTCAGTTGGCAGCATTTGCCAGATACGAGAATGTCAAGATTGGGCTTGAAATCATGAGTGTCGGCCAATCGCAATGTTGCACGAAGATGTTCATCTGTAAGTCTTGACCATAATGCTGATTTGTTAAGCTTCATTGAAGAGAAAAACTGTTCTTATACAGTACAGACCAAAAGTTTGGACACACCTTCTCATTTAAAGATTTTTCTATATTTTCATGACTATGAAAATTGTACATTCACACTGAAGGCATCAAAACTATGAATTAACACATGTGGAATTATATACTTAACAAAAAAGTGTGAAACAACTGAAAATATGTCTTATATTCTAGGTTCTTCTAAGTAGCCACCTTTTGCTTTGATGACTGCTTTGCACACTCTTGGCATTCTCTTGATGAGCTTCAAGAGGTAGTCACCGGAAATGGTTTTCACTTCACAGGTGTGCCCTGTCAGGTTTAATAAGTGGGATTTCTTGCCTTATAAATGGGGTTGGGACCATCAGTTGTGCTGTGCAGAAGTCTGGTGGATACACAGCTGATAGTCCTACTGAATAAACTGTTAGAATTTGTATTATGGCAAGAAAAAAGCAGCTAAGTAAAGAAAAACGAGTGGCCATCATTACTTTAAGAAATGAAGATCAGACAGTCCGAAAAATTGGGAAAACTTTGAAAGTGTCCCCGAGTGCAGTTGCTAAAACCATCAAGCGCTACAAAGAAACTGGCTCACATGAGGACCGCCCCAGGAAAGGAAGACCAAGAGTTACCTCTGCTTCTGAGGATAAGTTTATCCGAGTCACCAGCCTCAGAAATCGCAGGTTAACAGCAGCTCAGATTAGAGACCAGGTCAATGCCACACAGAGTTCTAGCAGCAGACACATCTCTACAACAACTGTTAAGAGCAGACTTTGTGCAGTAGGCCTTCATGGTAAAATAGCTGCTAGGAACCCACTGCTAAGGACAGGCAACAAGCAGAAGAGACTTGTTTGGGCTAAAGTACACAAGGAATGGACATTAGACCAGTAGAAATCTGTGCTTTGGTCTGATGAGTCCAAATTTGAGATCTTTGGTTCCAACCACCGTGTCTTTGTGCGACTCAGAAAAGGTGAACGGATGGACTCTACATGCTTGGTTCCCACCGTGAAGCATGGAGGAGGAGGTGTGATGGTGTGGGGGTGCTTTGCTGGTGAGACTGTTGGAGATTTATTCAAAATTGAAGGCATACTGAACCAGCATGGCTACGACAGCATCTTGCAGCGGCATGCTATTCCATGCAGTTTGCGTTTAGTTGGACCATCATTTATTTTTCAACAGGACAATGACCCCAAACACACCTCCAGGCTGTGTAAGGGCTATTTGACCAAGAAGGAGAGTGATGGGGTGCTACGTCAGATCACCTGGCCTCCACAGTCACCAGACCTGAACCCAATTGAGATGGTTTGGGGTGAGCTGGACCACAGAGTGAAGGCAAAAGGGCCAACAAGTGCTAAGCATCTCTGGGAACTCCTTCAAGATTGTTGGAAGACCATTTCCGGTGACTACCTCTTGAAGCTCATCAAGAGAATGCGAAGAGTGTGCAAAGCAGTCATCAAAGCAAAAGGTGGCTACTTTGAAGAACCTAGAATATAAGACATATTTTCAGTTGTTTCACACTTTTTTGTTAAGTATATAATTCCACATGTGTTAATTCATAGTTTTGCTGCCTTCAGAGTGAATGTACAATTTTCAAAGTCATGAAAATACAGAAAAATCTTTAAATGAGAAGGTGTGTCCAAACTTTTCGTCTGTACTGTACGTATGTACTTCCGAACATGGCCATGATCCTGGCAGCGGCTTTAAGAAGATTTGGAAATTTTTCTCGTGCGACAAACCTATAGAGATCTGGAACAGCAATGTCCATATACTTCTGTTTAAGAACAGCGTCGCATTGCAAGTCCACAATCTCCATCTGCAGATCTTCTGAAACACAAGCAATGTCTACCGCAAACGGAGTGGGAAAGAGTGTAAATTCAGCTTCAAGATCCTGAAACCCATGAAAACGTCTATCAAACTCTTGTAGTAACTGAGAAATTATATTGGAAGAGTAGTTCAAGCGTTCGGGTTCCACTCGTACCAGCGACTGCACAGCTGAGAAATGAGCCAAATTGCCAGACTGCAGCTGCTGGGCCACATAGACAGCTACATCTGATTGCTTTTATACCAGCAAACATCATTGTAATCATCTGCTTTGGGCCCTGGAGCTTCAAGTTGAGTGCGTTGAGGTGTTCTGTGACATCTGTTAGAAACGCTAAGTCAGATAGAAAAGCTGGGAAGGAAAGTTGGAAAGCGTCTCTATCTTTCAGCGCCATAAAAATCTATCTCCTGTCTCAAAGCAAAAAATCTTTCCAACCCTCTTCACCGACTCAACCATCTGACCTCGGTATGCTACAGCAAGTCTCCATATTCACTGTCCATATCAGACAGGAATGAAGTGAACGGCCTATGGTTAAGACCTCTTGCCCGTATAAAGTTACCAGTCTTAAGCACAAAGTCCATAACTTCTTTCATTTGTACACTTTTTCCGCACAGCGCCCCCTGATGCAGAATGCAGTGTATAGCACTGAAAGGACCTGACAATGAACGCTGGCTTCGTTTTGCTTTCAATAATCCCACAACACCAATGTTTTCAGGACACATTGCTGGTGCCCCATCCGCTACCACAGACACCAGTTTATCCCATGGCGGTCCTGCTGGGTTAATACAACCTTCAAGCTCTTTAAAAATGTCCCGACCGGTCGTTGTGCCTTTCATTGGTAATAAATCCAATAATTCCTCGGTTATGTTTAGGTTTTCATCAACCCCACGAATGAACACAGCACAGTATGGAGTATCTGTTACCCTCAGTAAATGGTCGTGAATGATTTGCTCTCATGTTACTGAGTACAAAACTCGCTTTTCCAGAAGCTTCACTTGACCCGTTAATACTTGGGAAGAAGTTTTGCTGTTTTTGAAGAGACGCTTTCATCTGCTGAAGCTTTTCCTCTCTGTTTGCCAGACATTGCTCCATACTGTCCTCCATGCTGCGTCATGTAATGACAACGCACATTGTAGTCCTTAAGCTGCGACAAATGAAGACAAATCAGACTCCGGGCTCTCTCCGACCTCTGTGACAAAATATAAGTTTTCCCACTTTTCCTGAAATATTCGTTTTTCATCAGCAATCTTGCGCTTTTTTGATGACGATGCCATTTATGATGTTAAACTGGTGCTCTGTGTATTGAAAAATATGTCTGTTAGCAACTCCGTCCTGCTCCCATAGAAATGCATCATAGTCTGCGGGTGTATGCAGAGTATGGACTATAATGGTGCTGGCAGAGCGAACATCTGCTCTGTCGTGCATCGCCTACTTGAGGCCGACACTCGGACATAGTAGACTGCGTCCAGTAGGTGTATACGCCCGAAAATGATGCAGGACAGAGCACACATTGACTCTGTCAGCACCATTATATATTCTATGATCCTCGTTGGCACATACGTCCAAATCCCATTTTATATTGGTTCGGACATAAGCCCCGACGGGACCAACACACATGGGCAAGAACACAATGTGAAAGGGGCGTCAGCAATATATGAGGCTGCTGTGTTCTGCCCATACATTGCTTAGTTCACTGCCAGAGCAGTTTTCAACTGATAAAGGGGTGTGCCGGGCGCCCGCACCCCACTGATTTCATATCACTGATTTATTCAATGAAGTGGCCATTTAATCATTAAAGGGGTTGTCAGACAATTTTATTTTGATGGCCTATCATTAGGACAGGTGATGGATATCTGATCGGTGGGATGCAACATCCAGCTCCCCCCACTGATCAGCAGTTCCTGGTGCCCGTGGTATGTGCTCACTTGCGGAGCGGAACTACACAGCTCCATCAACTGTATAGTGGCCACGGCTCGGCACTTCATATCCACTCTTATTGAGGCGTAGATTTGCATTACCCAGTTGCAGCCATTACAAAGGATAGGCCATCAATATAAAAGCAATGGACAATCCCTTTAAGTCCTGCAGAATCTCTTTATGTAGTTTCTCAACATAGCAATGCCATACATGTCAATATTAAAGAGAACCTGTAATGTCAGAAAACGCTATTTACCTGGTGATATAGAGTCAATCTGCAGGTAAATATCTTTACAATGCTACATGGCCGTCTTACTGTAAGTGCAGCTACCAGGAAAGAATTAACTTATTTCCTCCCGGGAGCTATGGGCTTTCAGTCATAGAAGCTACATTCATTGCTCACAGCACTGCTCACTATACTGTAAGCACGCCCCACACCTTCTGATTTTCTCCGCACAGATGCGCTGCACACTGAGCTGGCAATCCAAGTGCTGGAGCGTGCTTACAGCAACTACTCATAGTGTAGTAAGCCGGCTTAAGCAACTCCTTGCATGACTGAAAGCCGATGGCTCTTGAAAGAAATATAGTTCAGTTTCTCCCAGTAGCTGAACATTTAGTAAAGCTGCCAGGAAACGTTGTAACACTATTTACCTGCAGATTATTCCTGTTTCTGACGTTTTCAGCTATACCATTTTTGGTATATGGGTTTTTGATCATTTTTTATTCTATTTTCTGTCAGTATGATGGAAAAGCTCCTTTTTTGGTGCGTTTATTATTTTTTATTCATCATGAGGCTATGATCACACATTACGTTTTTGCAGTGTTTTCTCTGCAACCAAAATTTGCTCTTGCTTATAAGGGCTCTTTCACACGTCAGTATTTCCAGTATGAGTGGTGACAGTTTCCACACGTGCTGGAGACATCAATACACGATGAATGAATTGGTCTGTGCACATCTCAATGTGTTTCCACAGACCATGTGTCAGTGCGCTCCACGGGGAGAATGAGCGGCTTTGGAGCTGCGCTCAGTGAGTGACAGGACACGGCTCCTGAGCTCAGCTCCGGAGCCACTCATTCTCCCTGGCTCCTTGGTATCAGAGGATTACAGCGGGGGACACCTAGAAGAGGTGAGTATATGGATTTTATTGTTTTATTCTTTGTTTTACACAGGGACACAGCGGGAGCAGACACTACTACTACCCTCATCCTTGTCCCTGCTGGTGCTGATTGCAGCGCAGGCAAGGAATCATGATGAGTGCAGCATTCAACACCCGGCGCTTGAGAACAGCGTTAGCTGTACGCTGATTCCCTGGTGCCGGTATGTGTGATCCTGATGCAGCACATGGGCCGCACACGGATGCAACATGTAAAACGGATATCTCCGGTAACGGAAATATATGCGAAACCGGCCTAAAAAACAGGTTTTGTGGCGTTTTTTGGTGGAGATTATAGGAATCTACAGTACGTTTAATAAAGTCAGTTTTATTCACCAAAAAACCTGCAAAATCAGTGTTTTCCCACTTTCTTATTGCTATGGGTGAAAAACGCTGCAAAAACGCTTTTGTTCAATGTCCCCATTGGGGCATACGTTCGAACCCTACAAGAAAACGGTGTACGGATATTTGTGCCTACAGGGCCATAGACTGTAATGATGCCGGCAGAGCAAACGTGCGCTCTGCCTGATTTTCTGGAGTGCACGCCTACAGGAGGCGGACACTCAGACATAATAGACTGCATCTGAATGTCCGCTTCCAGTATGTGTACACTTCCGAAAATGATGCCAGCAGAACGCACGTTCGCTGTGTCGGCACCATTACAGTATATGGCCCCATAGGCACATATGTCTGAATCCCGTTTTGTGGGGGGGTCCGGACGTATGCCCCGATGGGGACATTGAGCGTAATGTGAAGGCACAGTAAGCCAGGGATATGGTACAGATTTATACCACAAATGTGTACTTTTTTTTTTCACTTTCAAGTTTAGTAGCAGAATACTTTTATTTCATATTTTATTTAGATTTTTTTATGTAGCTTTTAACTTTTACTTTACA
Organism: Phyllobates terribilis; assembly: GCF_046119375.1. Classification (NCBI taxonomy): domain Eukaryota; kingdom Metazoa; phylum Chordata; class Amphibia; order Anura; family Dendrobatidae; genus Phyllobates; species Phyllobates terribilis. Next base: position 321,286 of record NW_027363040.1, on the reverse strand, counting down.
GTCACTGATCTAATATCCTGCAATACTTCTGCACTGCAGAATATTAGGTCTGTCTGTCTTATATTGACAGTTCACATGTAGGACCCTGCATATTCCAGGCCCCAAAGATGGCTAACCCAAAGGCCATTATTTGGTCTCAGGTTACCATAGGCTTAAGAGTAAGCCCCTCCCCTGAAATAGCCATCTAGATGCCGCTGTCACAATTGATGGCGGTATCTAAAGGGTTAAACGGCTGCGATCGGTGTTAATACCAATCGTGGCCATTAAAGTAGGTTGTCAGCTGTGATGTACAGCTTACCTCAGCGGATGATAGGGTCGGCTCTGCATGTGAGCCGGCGCTATCATCTTGCTGTACATGTACAGCCACAGCATATGTCACCTACAAAATCCAGCAATGGGGGGGAAAGTCACGCCTCCGCTCTCTGTGCACTGGCGTGATGTCATCACCCAGCGCCAGAGGGATGTCATCACGCAGCGCCAGAGGGATGTCATAATATAGTTTGGAAGAAAAAAGACTCAGGATATACAACCGTGCACACCCAATATTAGAAAAATGAAAAAATCTTTATTACATGATTACACACTGACAACACAAGAAAAGATAAAAACATTTAAAAACAGACAAGGCATAACAATATTCATGGGGGAAGAACAATAATAGTGTTCCAAAGCAATAAATCCCCCCTTAGGCCACAGGTATAATATATATAATTTTAATATCTCATAATACAATAATGGTTTTTAACCAAGCTATGTCACCCTAGTGGAGGGTAGCACAGCACCACTAGACCAAACATAGGTAATGGACCAGGCACTCCCAAATAATGAGACTATACATCATAATAGATCACAGAATGAGTGGGAGTAATAACCTGCTAGCACTAGGGGCCCGTATAGTATCAGCATTTACCAAAAAGTGTCATCCCACGTAAGGTACGACATCGGATCATGAGTTAAATCATGTATGGCAAAACGGGCACTCCTGAGTAGTCAAGGGATAAATCAAAAATAATAAATTGACATAGTTACCTGTTGGCACCGAACACCCTACGCGTTACGCTGCTGGACCGCAGCTTCGTCAGGGGTATGTTGTCAGTGAACACATGTGTACATTAAATAATCTATCCAATTTAGTGTGATTCCCTTCAGGTGAGTATAGATGCCCTCAGAAAGTCTCTCCAGCATCGTGGCAAATCGGACGGTAACTTCCTGTTTCCACAGCGTGCCGCCCACGTGCTGTGATGTAACGCAACCGGAACTGGATAAGACGTCATATCCGGTCGGCGAACCGCCGCCCCTTCCTATCTCTCATGCGTTCCACCCAGACGCTATGGTGGAACGCAACCGGAACTAGGTAAAAGATCATATCCGGTTTTGGAAACCGCCCCCTCAGAGATCAAGAGGGATGTAGTCCCTTGGGATGGTCACAATAGGAAAGAAGCTGGCATTCCCGGGTAAGATAGAACGCAAAAAATATATGTATACCCCCGGAAGTAGCGCGTCCGCTACAAAAAATTACCGGTACAAAGAAAAGAGGGCTGGCCCTGATCAAGGAAAGTGCCTGGCCAGGCCAAAGAGCAAGATGAAAAGTGTGATTGGAGTCAGAAAGTCACCAAATGTGCATAAAAGTGTGACCAATAATAACAATACAAACAAAAACATAAAAGACTTACCAGACAAACCAACCACAAACAAACATAGAACAAACAACAATCATGTACAAATTGTGGGACATTACAAAGGTGGCTAATGAAGCCAAACAGCAACATATATGGATATACGTACAATTATAAATAAGGACCTGGCATTTAAGATGATAAGAATGCTGGGGATTAACTTGTTATGAGATGGAGGAAATGCACAAGCCAGCCACACGAGAAAAGATGGAAGGATAAAAAGGATAAAGAGGAAAAAGGTTGAACCAGAGAGCCCTCAATCTAAAGCGGGATTCCAATAGCAAGGATACCATGGGAGTTTAAGCCAAGTAACCAGTAAATGAAAAGTCCTCATTTATACCCCTAGGGGCCACTGTATCAAGAACAAAGATCCACCTAGATTCAGATCTCAATAGATCCTTGGTGTGATCTGAATTACGTGAATTGGGCCTCATCTTCTGGAGGCCCATGACTCGCAATTTATTGGGGCTACCAGAGTGGCATTGGAAGAAGTGCAGAGCCACCGAAGAGATGGCTTTGCCCTTCTTCAAATCCTGTTCAGCAAGATGGATGTTGGAAACATGTTGCTGTACCCGTCTACGGAGTTCCTGCGACGTTTGACCAATATAAACCTTCGGACAGGGACAGGTCAATGCATATACAACATTAGTGGACCTACAATTGATAAAGTCCCTCAAAGGGTATTGATGGTTGTCAATCGGATTAGTGAAAGTTTTACCAGAAGAGAGAAATGGACAAGCAGAACAATCGCCACAAGGGAATGAGCCCTTAAATTTACTGCTGCCCGAGGTACTACAACTGGGGCGTGTATAGTGACTATGCATAAGTTTATCCCTTAAATTTGGGGCGCGTCTAGCCGTCAACAATGGTCTCTCTGGTAAAATGCTAGAAAGACGACTATCCGTCTTAAGTATATTCCAATGTTTCCGAAATAGACTACCCACTTCATTCCATTGATTGTTAAACCTGGTGATAAATCTAATATGTGTATCCTCCATATTGACACGTGATTGTAGCAACATCTCCCGTGGTTTGACCAAAACCTTCTGGTGAGCCTTGGAAATTACCGCTTTAGGATATCCGCGCTCCCGAAAACGTGAGGTTAAATTGCTGGCCTCGGTTTTGTAATCCTCCTGTGTTGTACAGTTCCTTTTGGCCCTTGAGAATTGTCCCACCGGTATGCTGTCTCTCAAGTTTCTAGGATGAAAACTTTAGTAGTGTAAGAGACTGTTTGTGGCAGTCGATTTCCTATGTAATTTGGATACAAGTGAGCCACCCACTTTCCTGATCTCCAGATCCAGGAAGTTAACTGCAGAGGAAGATATACAATGGGTAAGATGAATGTTAAAATCATTAACGTTCAGCCTATCAATGAAGGTAAGTGCCTCGGCTTCCGTGCCCGTCCAGATAATCAAGATATCATCTATGAAGTGTAGCCACTTGAAGACCCCCCGATTGTATGCCTGTGAGGGGTACACGTGTGTGTCCTCCCACCAACCCAGAAAAAGGTTGGCAAAGGAGGGCGCACACCGTGCCCCCATGGCGGTCCCAGAGATTTGTCGATAGAAGATATGATCAAACACAAAATAATTGTGGGTAAGAATGAAGTTCAAGAGGTCCACAATGAAAGAGTCATGTAAACGATTACCTCCACTTGTAGCATTCAGAAAATAGAGGACTGCTGCTATGCCATCTTTGTGGGCTATATTTGAATATAGCGATTCAACATCAACAGTGATGAATAAGAACTGGTCAGGTAAGCAAAGAGAGTTGAGAGTCCGTATCAGATGAGATGAATCTCTGAGATAAGAGGGTAAACTGGTAACGAGGGGCTGCAAGAAAAAATCTATGTAAATACATGCCTTTTCACAAATGCTTCCTATGCCTGACACAATAGGTCGACCCGGTGGACATTCCAGATTTTTGTGGACTTTGGGCAAGACATAGAAAGTGGGTATGGTAGGTTTCCTCACTATCATAAATTCCCTCTCTTGTTTATTAATGGTTCCCATAGAGAAAGCCTTCAAAAGTAGTCGTTCAAGCTTAGCCGAGAAGACCTGTGTGGGGTCCGAGGGAAGTCTCAAATAAAATCTGGTGTTATTGAGCTGTCTATGTACTTCAGCAGTGTACATGCCACGAGGCCATAAAACAATATTTCCCCCTTTGTCTGCTTCCTTTATCAGGAATTCCTGGTTTTTCTGCAGATTATCTGGACTTGCACGGAAGCCGAGGCACTTACCTTCATTGATAGGCTGAACGTTAATGATTTTAACATTCATCTTACCCATTGTATATCTTCCTCAGCATACCGGTGGGACAATTCTCAAGGGCTAAAAGGAACTGTACAACACAGGAGGATTACAAAACCGAGGCCAGCAATTTAACCTCACGTTTTCGGGAGCGCGGATATCCTAAAGCGGTAATTTCCAAGGCTCACCAGAAGGTTTTGGTCAAACCACGGGAGATGTTGCTACAATCACGTGTCAATATGGAGGATACACAGATTAGATTTATCACCAGGTTTAACAATCAATGGAATGAAGTGGGTAGTCTATTTCGGAAACATTGGAATATACTTAAGACGGATAGTCGTCTTTCTAGCATTTTACCAGAGAGACCGTTGTTGACGGCTAGACGTGCCCCAAATTTAAGGGATAAACTTATGCATAGTCACTATACACGCCCCAGTTGTAGTACCTCGGGCGGCAGTAAATTTAAGGGCTCATTCCCTTGTGGCGATTGTTCTGCTTGTCCATTTCTCTCTTCTGGTAAAACTTTCACTAATCCGATTGACAACCATCAATACCCTTTGAGGGACTTTATCAATTGTAGGTCCACTAATGTTGTATATGCATTGACCTGTCCCTGTCCGAAGGTTTATATTGGTCAAACGTCGCAGGAACTCCGTAGACGGGTACAGCAACATGTTTCCAACATCCATCTTGCTGAACAGGATTTGAAGAAGGGCAAAGCCATCTCTTCGGTGGCTCTGCACTTCTTCCAATGCCACTCTGGTAGCCCCAATAAATTGCGAGTCATGGGCCTCCAGAAGATGAGGCCCAATTCACGTAATTCAGATCACACCAAGGATCTATTGAGATCTGAATCTAGGTGGATCTTTGTTCTTGATACAGTGGCCCCTAGGGGTATAAATGAGGACTTTTCATTTACTGATTACTTGGCTTAAACTCCCATGGTATCCTTGCTATTGGAATCCCGCTTTAGATTGAGGGCTCTCTGGTTCAACCTTTTTCCTCTTTATCCTTTTTATCCTTCCATCTCTTCTCGTGTGGCTGGCTTGTGCATTTCCTCCATCCCATAACAAGTTAATCCCCAGCATTCTTATCATCTTAAATGCCAGGTCCTTATTTATAATTGTACGTATATCCATATATGTTGCTGTTTGGCTTCATTAGCCACCTTTGTAATGTCCCACAATTTGTACATGATTGTTGTTTGTTCTATGTTTGTTTGTGGTTGGTTTGTCTGGTAAGTCTTTTATGTTTTTGTTTGTATTGTTATTATTGGTCACACTTTTATGCACATTTGGTGACTTTCTGACTCCAATCACACTTTTCATCTTGCTCTTTGGCCTGGCCAGGCACTTTCCTTGATCAGGGCCAGCCCTCTTTTCTTTGTACCGGTAATTTTTTGTAGCGGACGCGCTACTTCCGGGGGTATACATATATTTTTTGCGTTCTATCTTCCCCGGGAATGCCAGCTTCTTTCCTATTGTGACCATCCCAAGGGACTACATCCCTCTTGATCTCTGAGGGGGCGGTTTCCAAAACCGGATATGATCTTTTACCTAGTTCCGGTTGCGTTCCACCATAGCGTCTGGGTGGAACGCATGAGAGATAGGAAGGGGCGGCGGTTCGCCGACCGGATATGACGTCTTATCCAGTTCCGGTTGCGTTACATCACAGCACGTGGGCGGCACGCTGTGGAAACAGGAAGTTACCGTCCGATTTGCCACGATGCTGGAGAGACTTTCTGAGGGCATCTATACTCACCTGAAGGGAATCACACTAAATTGGATAGATTATTTAATGTACACATGTGTTCACTGACAACATACCCCTGACGAAGCTGCGGTCCAGCAGCGTAACGCGTAGGGTGTTCGGTGCCAACAGGTAACTATGTCAATTTATTATTTTTGATTTATCCCTTGACTACTCAGGAGTGCCCGTTTTGCCATACATGATTTAACTCATGATCCGATGTCGTACCTTACGTGGGATGACACTTTTTGGTAAATGCTGATACTATACGGGCCCCTAGTGCTAGCAGGTTATTACTCCCACTCATTCCTTCATTCCTTGATCTATTATGATGTATAGTCTCATTATTTGGGAGTGCCTGGTCCATTACCTATGTTTGGTCTAGTGGTGCTGTGCTACCCTCCACTAGGGTGACATAGCTTGGTTAAAAACCATTATTGTATTATGAGATATTAAAATTATATATATTATACCTGTGGCCTAAGGGGGGATTTATTGCTTTGGAACACTATTATTGTTCTTCCCCCATGAATATTGTTATGCCTTGTCTGTTTTTAAATGTTTTTATTTTTTCTTGTGTTGTCAGTGTGTAATCATGTAATAAAGATTTTTTCATTTTTCTAATATTGGGTGTGCACGGTTGTATATCCTGAGTCTTTTTTCTTCCAAACTATATTATACAATTATATCAGGTTACTGTAGCACCCCGTTTTGCTCACTATTCTATAGCAGTGCCCACCTCCTTGCAGAGGGATGTCATAACGCAGCGCCAGAGGGATGTCATAACGCAGGGCCATAGCCACTACAGAGCGGCGCACTCATCCTCTCTGCTAGGGTGAGACTTGTGGTGCACCGCGGGCTGCAGATGCCTGCCTCAGGGGCCGCATGTGGCCCGCGGGCCGCATGTTTGAGACCATTGCTTTAGATGGTAAGAAATCTACATATATGGTCATTTTGGAGATAGAAAGTCTGATGTGGAAGCTCCCTTAACATTAGTATTAATTGTAATAATTTAGATGATCTTTAATAAGATATTTTATTGTAATATCTATTTACTACAATATTATCCATGATCTGTGACATGGTTTTATTAACCAATTAAAATAAATTAATTATTTTAGATAAAACCCTCGACCTTTCAAATTTTAATATTTAGTTCTTATATAGATATATTTCCTATGATTAAGACATTTAACTATGGTACAATGATAATCTTTTAATATCCTATGTATAGGGTGGGCCATTTATATGGATACACCTAAATAAAATGGGAATGGTTGGTGATATCAACTTCCTGTTTGTGGCACATTAGTATATAGGAGGGGAAAAACTTCCAGATGGGTGGTGACCATGGCGGCCATTTTGAAGTCGGCCATTTTGGATCCAACTTTATTTTTTTCAATGGGAAGAGGGTCATGTGACACATTAAACTTATTGAGAATTTCATAAGAAAAACAATGGTGTGCTTGGTTTTAACGTAACTTTATTCTTTCATGAGTTATTACAAGTTTCTCTTTGTTTACAGCCATTGACATGTCACAGAGGTTAACACGTGAGGAGCGGATAGAAATTGTGTTGATGTTTGGTGAATGCAGTACCCGGGTCATTGCAGCAGATTTCAATGCAAGACACCCTATGAGACCACCCATCTCCCGTGCTACATTTAGCAAATTCTTGCCAAATTTCATGAAACAGGTTCAGTGTTGGATTTGCCAAAATGTGGATGCAAGAAAACTGTCACTAATGAAGAAACATCAGTGGCTGTCCTTGCTTCATTCAGCAAGAGCCCACAGCGTAGCACTCGTCGCATGTCACCTGAGAGTGGCATCAGTCAAACATCCCTTCGATGGATATTAGCTACTCACAAATGACACCCTTACAAAATCCAGCTGCTGCAGCATCTCAACGAGGATGACCCAGATCGGCGCACTGAATTTGCAGAATGGGCAAAACAAAAATTGGAACAGGATCCTCAGTTTACGCAGAACATTATGTTCAATGATGAGGCAAACTTTTTTGTGAATGGTGAACAAAACCACACACAAAACCACACACTGACACTAGCGCACAGTTCATAGATCCCTCCAAGACTGTTGGAACACAAAAATTGATGGTATTGTGTGGTATATGGGGTACAAAGATAGTGGGGCCATTCTTCATCAATGGAAACCTCAATGCCACTGGATATCTGAAATTGCTACATGATGATGTGTTGCTCTCTTTATGCACTGAAGATGGCATGTTCCCTAAGTTTTTTCAACAAGATGGTGCACCACCACATTATGGGTGTCAGGTCTGAGCATTCCTACATGAACATTTTCCTGGAAAGTGGATTGGTAGTCGTGGGTCAGTTGAATTGCCACCAAGGTCTCACGATCTGACCCCCTTACACTTTTATCTTTGAGGTCATCTGAAAGCAATTGTCTATGCTGTGAAGATACAAGATGTACAGCATTTGAAACAACAGATACTGGAAGCCTGTGCTAGCATTTCTTCTGCGTTGTTGCTATCAGTGTGTCAAGAGTGGGAGAAGAGGGTTGCATTGACAATCCAACACAATGGGCAGCACTTTGAACACATTTTATAAGTGGTCATAAACTTGTAAATAACTCATGAAAGAATAAAGTTATGTTAAAACCAAGCACACCATTGTTTTTCTTATAAAATGCTCAATAAGTTTGATGTGTCACATGACCCTATTCCCATTGAAAAAAATAAAGTTTGGATCAAAATGGCTGACTTCAAAATGGCCGCCATGGTCACCACTCATCTGGAAAAGTTTTCCCCCTCCCATATACTAATGTGCCACAAACAGGAAGTTAATATCACCAACCATTCCCATTTTATTTAGGTGTATCATATAAATGGCCCACCCTGTATATTTTTTAGATGTCACAATTTTATCAAACTCCCGGAACATCGAGCATTTAGATCTCCATGAAGTGATTGTCTTTTTTTCTCAGAGTATAAAACTCCACTCATTGTAATTCCAGTCACTACCGTTTTACCTTCTGAGAGAATCCATGTAGCAAGCACGGGATTCCTCTGATGTTCCCCGTCCTCTATTACCTACAGTCCCTGATAACGAAGGCTTGTAGTAAAAAGAAAGATCTCCCTGACCGGATCCCCCCGTGACGTCACCACTGCCCTAGGTGACCCCTCAGCAGATGAAATCCTTACAAGTTAAGCACATAGCCATATATTTACTCCATCGGCCGTATTCATGGACAGAGGTAAGCCACGCTCTCTCCCCATATTTCACCATCACATTGTATGAGAAACTAATTAATTAAAGAAGGAAGCGTGGAATTAATTTATAATGATATTTATTTTCCCTCTAATAAAATTATACAGGAATTGATAAAACACACTGATATCAGTATAATGACACAAAATAATATTCTGACATATGAAACACGACAAATGGACTGTAACCAATATAATAAACTAAAATAATATTTAGAGGAATTCGGATAAGAGCATTTTAGCTCATCAAAAAGACATTAAATAAAATAAATCAAGAATTTATTGACATACAATGAGCTACAAGTTTTTTACACACTTTTCTCCGACCCTTGGATTTGCTTTTCTTTTTAATCATCTGCTAATTCCTAAATACACATAGCGGCTTAATGAGTAAAGAACACAGGACACAGTGGTTTTCCCTATAGAGACATAGGTTCTAGCCCAACTCCTGCTATTAGAATAAGTGAATACATACATTTATTTTAGTGAACATTTGAACTTATATATATACAATTTTTAAATAATGCTGAATAGGTTTATAGTATATGAATCGTGATACATTTTTTAGGAGGAATTTCTTTGTATAATTGAAATACACACAATTTTGTTATTTTCCGATGTAATCGTTTGCCAATCCAGTGAACTTTGACACAACTCAGACAGTCATGTGTTGATTTGGTGTCTTAATTCAAACCTCAAGCCTTAACATTGTCTTGCAGGATTTTGTCTGTATGTGGTTGTCTCCTGAAGAAGAAGTGCTTGTTAGTGTTGAGCCACCCCCGTAGTGTTCGAGTTCGGTTCGGTTCGTCGAACACCCGTGTGTTCGTCGAACTGTTCGTCGAACTGTTAGTCGAACACCTTCGAACACCGTTAAAACCAATGGCAGGCAAACAAAAACACATAGAAACACATAGAAAACACCTTCAAAGGTGTCCAAAAGCTGACAAACTGCTCAGAAGACACAACTAACACATGGAAAAGTGACAAGTACATATAGTCATGCGAAAATAAAAGAGGTGGAGGAGTAAAAGGAGGGGGAGACACAGATATAGGCATGTCATGCCCTTCTAAAATCCAAAAAGTGAGAAGCCGACACGGCCAGTCCGCTCCTGCCCGTGCCACCTCCGTGTCGCCGGGTTTGTGCCAGAGCCGCGGTGAACCCTGATGGCCAGCCCCCCTCTCCCAATACTGGTGCCTGTCCGCTGGTGGGTCGAGCGAGCCCCCCTGTGGTGGAGGCAGCTCTAAGCTTTTTAATTTAAATTGTCTCTCTAATTTGAATGAATACACTTTAAATCCATTTACAAGGATCTATTGGAGGGCAAGTCTCATGCCAGCAGCCGCGTAATTCCAGCTCCAGTAGCGTCCACTAAAGCTGCTGCAGTTAAAAAGCTTTTATAAGGATCGAGCTCGGCTGTCCACCGCAAGGCATCCTACTGCCAGTCCCAGCCCCTATGCCTTGGGGTGCCTCCTGATGCTCTTCACTGAGTATCCCATGGTCCCGAAGCATTTCCTTTGAAAAAATTAAGTGTCTAAACTACAGGTGGTGTAGCTTGCTTAACAGCCGGGATAATCCGCTGACTAGCAGACACTGCTACTAGGCACAAAGTATTTCCTGGGCTAGATGCAGTTAAAAATTTGTAATTAGATACTCTCGTTGAATGCTGAGAAAGCATTCCATAGAGTCTCCTGGCACGCCATATATGATTCTCTTAAAAAGCTTGGGGTAGGGGTGTAGGGGACCCTTTTATAGCCAAAATCACGGCCCTGTATCGCAATACGTCACCTAGGCTGAAGATAAATGGAACTGTAGCACCCTGAGGGCTCGGTTGCTACAGACGTATTGCACCTCACCCAGAGGTGTGATATCTCACTCTCAGGTAAGGATGGAGTGTGGATCAGGACCCGACACCTGCATGCATTACACCACATTGCCGTGGGGCAGGGCGACCAATATGCCCCTGAGATGGGCACGACAGTCCCTGTCCCTGGCTGGAGTGGGGGGAGGGAACACTGAGGAAGGGGAACCCTGTAGTGCAGGAGCAGGGAGGAAGCAGTTCCTGGGTGCATTGAGAAGGGAGTATAAAAGGTGGGCACCATCTTAGTTCAGTGCAGAGAAGTCTGAGCAGAAGTGGCAGGGAGCAGGGGCTCTGCATGAGCTCTGCTCCGGAGGCGGGCCTAGTAACAGAGGCCCAGGCCTGGAAGAGGGAGAAGGAAGGAAGAGGAGCGGAGAAGGCTCCAGGAACGAGGAATGAAGGGATCCCAGGGGTGCGGACGGGCGAGTTGCCACCGCACGCCCGAATCCACCTGCGTGGAGGGGTCAGGCCAAAGGGGGAGACCGGTCCCCGAACTAGTGGAGGCAGGAAACGACCCTCAGCTAGAAACCGGAGGCTCTGACATTTTATGTGGCGCAGCCCCTCGCTACACCCGCTAGGAAGGCACCACATAGGGTCAGGGAAACTGGCGCCAAGTTTACCAAGAGGAGGCCCGAGGCAGCCGGACAGAAGTGTTGGTAAGAAAGGCCAGACAAAGGACACACAAAGGGGGTCCTGTGAAGTGCTCCAAAGTTATCTGGGAGTTGTCTGAGCCCCTCACCTGGTGAGCACAGTACGACGTGGGCAGCCGTTACCTGCAGACGTGGTCTGGATAATAAGAACTGTGAGTAAAGGCCCTGGACTGCATCACTGACTCCGTGTCGTTACTGCTGCTGCCCTGCACCATCACCCCCATCCTCCGCATACACTGCCCTGAGGCTATACTCCTCCCGTGGGGAGTTATGCTACGCTCTGCTGCACCCACAACACCAGCCTCAGCGGTCTGCCCTGTAGCGGCGGTTCACTCTGACCGCAATCCACGGGTGGCGTAGTCGGACATTTAAACATCAAAACCACATAAATAGTTCCGCCACTGGTTTGACCGCCCTGAGCCACGGAACCGGGTCGCCGCCACGAAGACTACAACCACCAGCATCCACCAAAAAGGGTCCGGCTCCGGGTGTCCCAAGGCCCAGGGGGTGCGTCAGAACATTTTCATCACCTTTCACAATCACCAATGGGACAAGGCAGGGATGTCCTCTGTCCCCTCTCTTATACATCCTAGTGACGGAGCACCTGCTCTCATCAATTCGCCATAACCCCAATATTAGGTGGATTGAGGTGGGAGGCACCGAGTACAAGTGCTCTCTATTTGCTGATGATGTCCTAGTATATATCACTCAATCACATATATCCATCCATGCTGTTATGGCTGAAATAGATCACTTTGTTACATGGTCAAATTTTAAAATCAATGCAGCGAAGTCTGAGGCCCTCGATGTCTCCCTCCCCAAATCCATATAGGATTCCATCCAGTCCAACTTTCCCTTTGCCTGGCCCTCACAGGGTATCAAATACTTAGGAATTCCTATTCATAGAGACCTCTCCCATCTATGTTATCTTAATTTTGGGCCCTTTATTGAACAATTCCATACAGACCACAGTTGGCAAGTTAGAACTGTAAGATTCACTACGTGAACCGCTGGTGTTTTGTGGAAAAGCACATGTACACCGCGTTCCAAATTATTATGCAAAAAGTGTTTAGGAGTGATAAGGGAAGAATTTGTTTGTTTGTCAGTTAAACTCATTGATGGTGATGTGTGTCAGGGCTCTTTATATCACTGTAAGCAATTGCAGACACCTGTGCTAATTAGTTTGGCAGGTGTGTCCAATGAAAGGCAAGACTACTTAAGAAGGCTCTCTCACATTATTAAGCAGCCTACATTTTCTGCCAAAATGGGAAAGAAAAAGGATGTGTCGGCTGCTGAGAAGCAACAAATTGTGGAGTGTTTAGGTCAAGGCATGACTACAATCAACATTGTGCGATGATCAGGATGAAGTGTCTTGGCAATCAAGAAGTATGTAGCTGATTCACAGTACACACGTGTGCGTGCTGATAAGGGCAAATTGAGGACTCTTTCCTACAGGCAATTACGTCAGGTTGAAAGAGCAGCGGCAAAAAAGCCTTGTCATAGCAGCAGACAAGTTTTTGAAGCTGCTTGTGCCTCCAACGTCCCCCGAACAACAAGATGCAGGGTCCTTCAGAGGTTTGCAGCTGTGCATACGCCATCCTGTCGACCTCCTCTATCCACTTCACACAAGCAGAAACGGCTCCAGTGGGCCAAACATTACATGAAGACTGATTTCAAAACTGTTTTGTTCACGGATGAGTGCCGTGCAGCGCTCGATGGTCCAGATGGATGGAGTGGAGGATGGCTGGTTGATGGACACCCCACGCAAACACGGCTACAGCGCCAACAAGGAGGAGGTGGAGTAATGTTTTGGGCTGGAATCATGGGGAGAGAGATTGTCGGCCCCTTTAGGATCCCTGAAGGCGCTAAAGATGAACTCCATAATGTATGTGGATTTTCTCAAACAGCACTTCCTGCCATGGTTCAAGAAGAAGAACCGTGTATTTCACAGCAAGATCATTTTTCTGCATGATAATGCACCATCTCATGCTGCACATAAAACATCTGCATCTCTGGCTGATATGGGCATAAAAGGGGACAAACTTATGGTGTGACCCCCATGCTCCCCTGACCTCTACCCCATTCAGAACCTTTGGAGCATCATTAAAAGGAGTGTCTATGATGGCGGGAGGCAGTTCACATCTAAGCAACAGCTCTGGGAGGGTATTCTGTCCTCATGCAAAACAATTGAAGCAGAAACCATCCAAAACCTGACAAATTCAATGGACGAGAGAGTTCAGAAGCTCCTTTCGAACAAGGGGTCCTATGTGAAAATGTAACATCACCTAGAATAAAGTTTTGAGTTGAAAACTGTTTGATTTCAGTTTCTAACAACCTGCTAATGCTTATAATTTCAAAAATGACCATTTTTTTGGTCTTTATTAAAATGAAAAGGTTGATCGAAAAGTTTGGGGGATCTAAGAGTGTGGCAACCCAGTAGTCATGATTACTTCGAATTCTGACAATATGAGGGTCATGCTGCAGGTAGTGCAGCAAGAAGGCACTTATGTGTCTTGCGCATCTCGGAGCCCCAAAATTATTTTCCGGGCTAGATGCAGCTAAAAATTATTTTTAATTTTAAATCTGGTGGAGCTTGTTATAGATGGCCTAATAGGATCAGTGCTGCACACTGCTACAAAGCCCAAATTATTTTCCAGTCAAGATACAGATAAACATGATTAGTAATTTGAAAGCTTAAAACGTTTGGTAGGGTGATTTTAACCAATCATCAAGCTTTTACTCTCCCCAGGATGACACAGGGGTAGAAAAGTCGTTTCGGATCCATGATTTGTTCATCTTTATGAACGTGAGTCTGTCTACATTATCAGTGGAGAGCCGCGTGCGCTTATCTGTCAGCACACCACCAGCAGCGCTGAACACACGTTCAGACAGAACGCTGGCTGCGGGGCATGACAAGATCTCCAAGGCGTAAGTGGCTAGCTCCGGCCATTTATCCAGATTGGAAGCCCAAAAAGAGCAAGGGTCCAGTGACACAGTCGTGGCTTCAATGTTTACTTGGAGATACTCCTGTACCATCGTCTCTAGGCGTTGACTATGTGTCAGACTTCTTGTCTCCTGTGGCCTTGCAAAGGATGGGCTAAAAAAGTGGTGAAATGATTCCGCAAAATTGATGTTACCAGCAGATACTGTGGTTCTGTTACGGTTTGAGTGCTGAACACTTGACGGTCCCACGGTTAGCAAGTTGGAACTGTGAGATTCACTACGTGCACCACTGGTATTTTGTGGAAAAGCACATGTAAGATTCTGCAACAGTCTCTGCTGATACTCCTGCATGCGTGCATCCCTTTCTATGGCAGGAATAATTTCTGCAAATTTACTTTTGTACCGGGGATCTAACAGTGTGGCAACCCAGTAGTCAGGATTATTTCTAATTCTCACAATTCGAGGGTCATGTTGCAGGTAGTGCAGCAAGAAGGCACTCATGTGTGTTGCGCATCCAGGAGCACCAAGTCCCTGTTGTGTTGGTGGCGAGGTAACAATCATGCTTCCTTCCTCTGTCCTCTCCCCCCAACCTCGCACAACAGAAATGTGATCAAGGTCTCCCTCATCTGATGAGTCTTCCATCAGTTCGTCCTCCACTTCTTCCTGGGCTCCTGCACCTTCCTCACTAGTTTGGCTGCTACCATGCGCCCTGGTAAAACCATCTCCCCCACCCTCACATGCCTGCCGCCTTGGTGCTGCCGACCTTCTGGACCTTGCAGATGTTAGCCCTTCCGCATACAACTCCTCCTCCTCTACTTCCTCCACCTCCTCTTGTGCCACCACCTGACTCCGAATTCTGTTTAACATGTGCTCCAGCATGTAAATCACCGGAATAGTCATGCTGATAATGGCATCGTCAGCACTAAACATCTTCGTCGCCATTTCAAAACTGTGCAGAAGGGTGCATAGGTCCCTGATCTGAGACCACTCCTCCAGCGTGATTTGCCCCACCTCTGAATCTCGTTGGCCCAGGCTATACGTCAGAACGTATTGCACCAGGGCTTGTCGGTGCTGCCACAGTCGCTGCAACATGTGCAGAGTTGAATTCCACCGGGTAGGCACATCGCATTTTAGCCGGTGAAGTGGCAGGCCCAACGACTTCTGTAGAGATGTAAGTCGCTGAGCTGCGGGATGCGAACGGCGGAAGTGAGCACACAGCGACCGTGCCCTCTGCAGAAGGCCATCTAGTCTGGGATAGTGGGCTAAAAATTGCTGGACAACCAGGTTCAACACGTGAGCCATACAAGGCACGTGTGTGACATTGCCCCGGCGAAGGGCCGCACCCAGGTTTGCAGCATTGTCGCACACGGCCTTCCCTGGTTTCAGGTCCAGTGGAGACAACCATTCATGAAATTGGTTCTCCAGAGCTGACCACAACTCCTCAGCTGTGTGACTCACATTTCCCAGACATTTCAATGTAAAAACCGCCTGATGACGTTGAGCCCTACTGCCAGCATAGTAAGGAGGTGTGCAGGATCCCTTCTGCGCAGTTAGAAAGCTTGTGGCATGACCAGACAGGCTTTGGGTGCAGGTGGAAGACCGAGAGGAGGTTGAGGAGGCAGAAGCAGTGGAGGAACTTTGACATAAAGAGGATTGACGCACAACTCGTGGGGACGGCAAGACTTGGACAGCAGCCCCTTGTCCTGCTGTCACCATAGTTACCCAGTGCCCAGTCAGCGACATGTAACGCCCCTGTCCATGCCTACTCGTCCAAGTGTCTGTGGTGAAATGCACCCTGTCACACACAGAGTTTCTCAAAGAAGCGGTGATGTTGTGTGCGACATGCTGGTGGAGCGCAGGCACACCTTTCTTTGAGAAGTAGTGCCGACTGGGCATCTGGTACTGGGGCACTGCGACGGACATAAGGTCTCGAAAATCCTCTGTGTCCACCAGGCGGAAAGGCAGCATTTCTGTAGCCAAGAGCTTGCAGATGGTGAAATTCAACCTCTTAGCTTTCTCATGGCTAGGAGGAAATGGTCTTTTACTTGTCCACATCTGAGGGACCGAGGGCTGGCTATTGTGCTTAGACGGGGTTGATAAGGGTGTCCCCGGCAAACTGCCGGTCTGTGAGGAAGATGCAGGCGGACATGTTAGTTTGCCTTGATCCAAAGGTGGTGCTATCGATGTCGGACAGCGCTCAACACCAGCTGGTGTTACCACCTCCAAAGAAAATGATGACCTGCCAATCACGCTGGCTGTTGCGGGTAAAGAGGTGGCAGGTCTGCGCCCCAAAACAGGTGTGACTGCTGTCCCCCCAGTCACAGAGGATGAAGAGGCCGCGGATGCACAAGATATGGCAGACGGTGGTTGGCCCGGCCGGCTAGGCCGCATTGTAGCACACTGAGCTTCCCACTGCAACTTATGCTTCATGTCCATGTGCCGGTTCATGCATGAAGTACTCAAACTATGTATTTTTTGGCCTCTACTTAGCTTTTGCTGACAAATGTTACAGATAACACGAGTTGGGTCATCTTTATCGATCTGAAAAAATGCCCAGGCTATGCAAGGCTTAGCACCCATGCGACCTGAAGAGCCACCACGACTTGTGGTGAGAGGCAGAGTTGTGTTTGAGGATGCAGTTGTTGACGTGCTTCCAGTACTACGTCTCTGTCCAGGAAGGCGCAACCTGACCTCGTCGTCACTAGCATCTTCCTCCACCTCCTCTGCTGACCTCATCTCTTGGCTGACTGTGGGTTGACAGTAAGTGGGATCTCCGACCTCATCATCATCACCCTGTGCGTTATCACACCCGTCGTCCTCAGAGCCAACCTGTTCCTGCCCTGACAAAAAACTAAAGTTGTCTCTCCAATCAGGTATTTGAGTCTTATCATCGTCTTCCTCATTGTCTCCACCAACAGGAGTTACAGTTTGGGAATGAGGGTCTACATTATGGTCAGAACCTTCTGCGTCTGGTCCTGGATCCGACTCATAAAGATTCTGGGCATCAGTGCAGATCATTTCCTCGTCTGGATTCACAGAAGCGCTGGAGTCGACCTCTGATTCCCAGGCTATAGTATGAGTAAACAGCTCTGCAGACTCAACCATCTGTTCTACCTCATACTCAGACGGGCAGCTGGAGATTTGGGAGCTGTGAGGAAGCAAGTGCGATTTGGGTGACACCTTTGAGGACTGGAGTATTTGTGATGTTGAAGTTGATGTGGAGGAGAGCCCACTTAAAGGAGCACTTGATATCCGTTGAAGCACCTGCTGTTTTTGTGCCTCATCTGGAATTTGTAGCGATTGGCGTGGCCGTAAGAAAGGGATCTTATCACATTGTCCGCTAAAAGAAGTAGACATTTTAGTTTGGCTGGAAGATGGTCTTTCTTCTGCAGATGTTACTGTTGCTTTAACACCTACCCCACGGACACAACCTTTTTTCCCCTTCCCAACACGCCTATTCCCCTTTCCACCAGCAGCAGGCCTTTTTCCACTCATTTTGGTGGTTAACTAATTCACAACTCTGGAGTTGTTTGCACAAAAAAACAATGGATGGTAACCGAGCAGAGCTGAGTGGCCAAACTGTGGTATTAGGCCAAAACTATTGGCTGGGTTAGATGCAGAAAAAAATTATTTTGAATTTGCAACCTGATGGAGGTCAGTATAGATGGACTAATAGAGAAAGTCCGACACACTACTAGAAGGCCAAATATTTTTTCAGAGGTAGATGCAGAAAAAAATATATTCAGTTTGCAACCTGATGGAGGTCAGTATAGATGGATTAATAGAACAAGACCCACACACAGCTAGAAGCCCAATATTTTTTCAGAGGTAGATGCAGAAAAAAATATATTCAGTTTGCAACCTGATGGAGGTCAGTATAGATGGACTAATAGAACAAGTCCCACACACTGCTAGAAGCCCAAATATTTTTTCAGAGGTACTGTAGATGCAGATAAAAATTAGTTTTAATTTGCAACCTGATGGAGGTCAGTATAGATGGACTAATAGAGAAAGTCCGACACACTACTAGAAGGCCAAATATTTTTTCAGAGGTAGATGCAGAAAAAAATATATTCAGTTTGCAACCTGATGGAGGTCAGTATAGATGGATTAATACAACAAGTCCCGCACACAGCTAGAAGCCCAAATATTTTTTCAGAGGTACTGTAGATGCAGATAAAAATTATTTTTAATTTGCAACCTGATGGAGGTCAGTATAGATGGACTAATAGAGAAAGTCCGACACACTACTAGAAGGCCAAATATTTTTTCAGAGGTAGATGCAGAAAAAAATATATTCAGTTTGCAACCTGATGGAGGTCAGTATAGATGGACTAATACAACAAGTCCCACACACAGCTAGAAGCCCAAATATTTTTTCAGAGGTACTGTAGATGCAGATAAAAATTAGTTTTAATTTGCAACCTGATGGAGGTCAGTATAGATGGACTAATAGAGAAAGTCCGACAAACTACTAGAAGGCCAAATATTTTTTCAGAGGTAGATGCAGAAAAAAATATATTCAGTTTGCAACCTGATGGAGGTCAGTATAGATGGATTAATAGAACAAGACCCACACACAGCTAGAAGCCCAATATTTTTTCAGAGGTAGATGCAGAAAAAAATATATTCAGTTTGCAACCTGATGGAGGTCAGTATAGATGAACTAATAGAACAAGTCCCACACACTGCTAGAAGCCCAAATATTTTTTCAGAGGTACTGTAGATGCAGATAAAAATTAGTTTTAATTTGCAACCTGATGGAGGTCAGTATAGATGGACTAATAGAGAAAGTCCGACACACTACTAGAAGGCCAAATATTTTTTCAGAGGTAGATGCAGAAAAAAATATATTCAGTTTGCAACCTGATGGAGGTCAGTATAGATGGACTAATACAACAAGTCCCGCACACAGCTAGAAGCCCAAATATTTTTTCAGAGGTACTGTAGATGCAGATAAAAATTATTTTTAATTTGCAACCTGATGGAGGTCAGTATAGATGGACTAATAGAGAAAGTCCGACATACTACTAGAAGGCCAAATATTTTTTCAGAGGTAGATGCAGAAAAAAATATATTCAGTTTGCAACCTGATGGAGGTCAGTATAGATGGACTAATACAACAAGTCCCACACACAGCTAGAAGCCCAAATATTTTTTCAGAGGTACTGTAGATGCAGATAATATTTAGTTTTAATTTGCAACCTGATGGAGGTCAGTATAGATGGACTAATAGAGAAAGTCCGACACACTACTAGAAGGCCAAATATTTTTTCAGAGCTAGATGCAGAAAAAAATATATTCAGTTTGCAACCTGATGGAGGTCAGTATAGATGGATTAATAGAACAAGACCCACACACAGCTAGAAGCCCAATATTTTTTCAGAGGTAGATGCAGAAAAAAATATATTCAGTTTGCAACCTGATGGAGATCAGTATAGATGGACTAATAGAACAAGTCCCACACACTGCTAGAAGCCCAAATATTTTTTCAGAGGTACTGTAGATGCAGATAAAATTAGTTTTAATTTGCAACCTGATGGAGGTCAGTATAGATGGACTAATAGAGAAAGTCCGACACACTACTAGAAGGCCAAATATTTTTTCAGAGGTAGATGCAGAAAAAAATATATTCAGTTTGCAACCTGATGGAGGTCAGTATAGATGGATTAATAGAACAAGACCCACACACAGCTAGAAGCCCAATATTTTTTCAGAGGTAGATGCAGAAAAAAATATATTCAGTTTGCAACCTGATGGAGGTCAGTATAGATGGACTAATAGAACAAGTCCCACACACTGCTAGAAGCCCAAATATTTTTTCAGAGGTACTGTAGATGCAGATAAAAATTAGTTTTAATTTGCAACCTGATGGAGGTCAGTATAGATGGACTAATAGAGAAAGTCCGACACACTACTAGAAGGCCAAATATTTTTTCAGAGGTAGATGCAGAAAAAAATATATTCAGTTTGCAACCTGATGGAGGTCAGTATAGATGGACTAATACAACAAGTCCCGCACACAGCTAGAAGCCCAAATATTTTTTCAGAGGTACTGTAGATGCAGATAAAAATTATTTTTAATTTGCAACCTGATGGAGGTCAGTATAGATGGACTAATAGAGAAAGTCCGACACACTACTAGAAGGCCAAATATTTTTTCAGAGGTAGATGCAGAAAAAAATATATTCAGTTTGCAACCTGATGGAGGTCAGTATAGATGGACTAATACAACAAGTCCCACACACAGCTAGAAGCCCAAATATTTTTTCAGAGGTACTGTAGATGCAGATAAAATTTAGTTTTAATTTGCAACCTGATGGAGGTCAGTATAGATGGACTAATAGAGAAAATCCGACACACTACTAGAAGGCCAAATATTTTTTCAGAGGTAGATGCAGAAAAAAATATATTCAGTTTGCAACCTGATGGAGGTCAGTATAGATGGATTAATAGAACAAGACCCACACACAGCTAGAAGCCCAATATTTTTTCAGAGGTAGATGCAGAAAAAAATATATTCAGTTTGCAACCTGATGGAGGTCAGTATAGATGGACTAATAGAACAAGTCCCACACACTGCTAGAAGCCCAAATATTTTTTCAGAGGTACTGTAGATGCAGATAAAAATTAGTTTTAATTTGCAACCTGATGGAGGTCAGTATAGATGGACTAATAGAGAAAGTCCGACACACTACTAGAAGGCCAAATATTTTTTCAGAGGTAGATGCAGAAAAAAATATATTCAGTTTGCAACCTGATGGAGGTCAGTATAGATGGATTAATACAACAAGTCCCGCACACAGCTAGAAGCCCAAATATTTTTTCAGAGGTACTGTAGATGCAGATAAAAATTATTTTTAATTTGCAACCTGATGGAGGTCAGTATAGATGGACTAATAGAGAAAGTCCGACACACTACTAGAAGGCCAAATATTTTTTCAGAGGTAGATGCAGAAAAAAATATATTCAGTTTACAACCTGATGGAGGTTAGTATAGATGGACTAATACAACAAGTCCCACACACAGCTAGAAGCCCAAATATTTTTTCAGAGGTACTGTAGATGCAGATAAAAATTAGTTTTAATTTGCAACCTGATGGAGGTCAGTATAGATGGACTAATAGAGAAAGTCCGACACACTACTAGAAGGCCAAATATTTTTTCAGAGCTAGATGCAGAAAAAAATTATATTCAGTTTGCAACCTGATGGAGGTCAGTATAGATGGATTAATAGAACAAGACCCACACACAGCTAGAAGCCCAATATTTTTTCAGAGGTAGATGCAGAAAAAAATATATTCAGTTTGCAACCTGATGGAGGTCAGTATAGATGGACTAATAGAACAAGTCCCACACACTGCTAGAAGCCCAAATATTTTTTCAGAGGTACTGTAGATGCAGATAAAAATTAGTTTTAATTTGCAACCTGATGGAGGTCAGTATAGATGGACTAATAGAGAAAGTCCGACACACTACTAGAAGGCCAAATATTTTTTCAGAGCTAGATGCAGAAAAAAATTATATTCAGTTTGCAACCTGATGGAGGTCAGTATAGATGGACTAATAGAGAAAGTCCGACACACTACTAGAAGGCCAAATATTTTTTCAGAGGTAGATGCAGAAAAAAATATATTCAGTTTGCAACCTGATGGAGGTCAGTATAGATGGATTAATAGAACAAGACCCACACACAGCTAGAAGCCCAATATTTTTTCAGAGGTAGATGCAGAAAAAACTATGTTCAGTTTGCAACCTGATGGAGGTCAGTATAGATGGACTAATAGAACAAGTCCCAGACACTGCTAGAAGCCCAAATATTTTTTCAGAGGTACTGTAGATGCAGATAAAAATTAGTTTTAATTTGCAACCTGATGGAGGTCAGTATAGATGGACTAATAGAGAAAGTCCGACACACTACTAGAAGGCCAAATATTTTTTCAGAGGTAGATGCAGAAAAAAATATATTCAGTTTGCAACCTGATGGAGGTCAGTATAGATGGATTAATAGAACAAGACCCACACACAGCTAGAAGCCCAATATTTTTTCAGAGGTAGATGCAGAAAAAACTATATTCAGTTTGCAACCTGATGGAGGTCAGTATAGATGGACTAATAGAACAAGTCCCAGACACTGCTAGAAGCCCAAATATTTTTTCAGAGGTACTGTAGATGCAGATAAAATTTAGTTTTAATTTGCAACCTGATGGAGGTCAGTATAGATGGACTAATAGAGAAGTCCGACACACTACTAGAAGGCCAAATATTTTTTCAGAGGTAGATGCAGAAAAAAATATATTCAGTTTGCAACCTGATGGAGGTCAGTATAGATGGATTAATAGAACAAGACCCACACACAGCTAGAAGCCCAATATTTTTTCAGAGGTAGATGCAGAAAAAAATATATTCAGTTTGCAACCTGATGGAGGTCAGTATAGATGGACTAATAGAACAAGTCCCACACACTGCTAGAAGCCCAAATATTTTTTCAGAGGTACTGTAGATGCAGATAAAAATTAGTTTTAATTTGCAACCTGATGGAGGTCAGTATAGATGGACTAATAGAGAAAGTCCGACACACTACTAGAAGGCCAAATATTTTTTCAGAGGTAGATGCAGAAAAAAATATATTCAGTTTGCAACCTGATGGAGGTCAGTATAGATGGACTAATACAACAAGTCCCGCACACAGCTAGAAGCCCAAATATTTTTTCAGAGGTACTGTAGATGCAGATAAAAATTATTTTTAATTTGCAACCTGATGGAGGTCAGTATAGATGGACTAATAGAGAAAGTCCGACACACTACTAGAAGGCCAAATATTTTTTCAGAGGTAGATGCAGAAAAAAATATATTCAGTTTGCAACCTGATGGAGGTTAGTATAGATGGACTAATACAACAAGTCCCACACACAGCTAGAAGCCCAAATATTTTTTCAGAGGTACTGTAGATGCAGATAAAAATTAGTTTTAATTTGCAACCTGATGGAGGTCAGTATAGATGGACTAATAGAGAAAGTCCGACACACTACTAGAAGGCCAAATATTTTTTCAGAGCTAGATGCAGAAAAAAATTATATTCAGTTTGCAACCTGATGGAGGTCAGTATAGATGGATTAATAGAACAAGACCCACACACAGCTAGAAGCCCAATATTTTTTCAGAGGTAGATGCAGAAAAAAATATATTCAGTTTGCAACCTGATGGAGGTCAGTATAGATGGACTAATAGAACAAGTCCCACACACTGCTAGAAGCCCAAATATTTTTTCAGAGGTACTGTAGATGCAGATAAAAATTAGTTTTAATTTGCAACCTGATGGAGGTCAGTATAGATGGACTAATAGAGAAAGTCCGACACACTACTAGAAGGCCAAATATTTTTTCAGAGCTAGATGCAGAAAAAAATTATATTCAGTTTGCAACCTGATGGAGGTCAGTATAGATGGACTAATAGAGAAAGTCCGACACACTACTAGAAGGCCAAATATTTTTTCAGAGGTAGATGCAGAAAAAAATATATTCAGTTTGCAACCTGATGGAGGTCAGTATAGATGGATTAATAGAACAAGACCCACACACAGCTAGAAGCCCAATATTTTTTCAGAGGTAGATGCAGAAAAAACTATATTCAGTTTGCAACCTGATGGAGGTCAGTATAGATGGACTAATAGAACAAGTCCCAGACACTGCTAGAAGCCCAAATATTTTTTCAGAGGTACTGTAGATGCAGATAAAAATTAGTTTTAATTTGCAACCTGATGGAGGTCAGTATAGATGGACTAATAGAGAAAGTCCGACACACTACTAGAAGGCCAAATATTTTTTCAGAGCTAGATGCAGAAAAAAATTATATTCAGTTTGCAACCTGATGGAGGTCAGTATAGATGGACTAATAGAGAAAGTCCGACACACTACTAGAAGGCCAAATATTTTTTCAGAGGTAGATGCAGAAAAAAATATATTCAGTTTGCAACCTGATGGAGGTCAGTATAGATGGATTAATAGAACAAGACCCACACACAGCTAGAAGCCCAATATTTTTTCAGAGGTAGATGCAGAAAAAAATATATTCAGTTTGCAACCTGATGGAGGTCAGTATAGATGGACTAATACAACAAGTCCCACACACAGCTAGAAGCCCAAATATTTTTTCAGAGGTACTGTAGATGCAGATAAAATTTAGTTTTAATTTGCAACCTGATGGAGGTCAGTATAGATGGACTAATAGAGAAAATCCGACACACTACTAGAAGGCCAAATATTTTTTCAGAGGTAGATGCAGAAAAAAATATATTCAGTTTGCAACCTGATGGAGGTCAGTATAGATGGATTAATAGAACAAGACCCACACACAGCTAGAAGCCCAATATTTTTTCAGAGGTAGATGCAGAAAAAAATATATTCAGTTTGCAACCTGATGGAGGTCAGTATAGATGGACTAATAGAACAAGTCCCACACACTGCTAGAAGCCCAAATATTTTTTCAGAGGTACTGTAGATGCAGATAAAAATTAGTTTTAATTTGCAACCTGATGGAGGTCAGTATAGATGGACTAATAGAGAAAGTCCGACACACTACTAGAAGGCCAAATATTTTTTCAGAGGTAGATGCAGAAAAAAATATATTCAGTTTGCAACCTGATGGAGGTCAGTATAGATGGACTAATACAACAAGTCCCGCACACAGCTAGAAGCCCAAATATTTTTTCAGAGGTACTGTAGATGCAGATAAAAATTATTTTTAATTTGCAACCTGATGGAGGTCAGTATAGATGGACTAATAGAGAAAGTCCGACACACTACTAGAAGGCCAAATATTTTTTCAGAGGTAGATGCAGAAAAAAATATATTCAGTTTACAACCTGATGGAGGTTAGTATAGATGGACTAATACAACAAGTCCCACACACAGCTAGAAGCCCAAATATTTTTTCAGAGGTACTGTAGATGCAGATAAAAATTAGTTTTAATTTGCAACCTGATGGAGGTCAGTATAGATGGACTAATAGAGAAAGTCCGACACACTACTAGAAGGCCAAATATTTTTTCAGAGCTAGATGCAGAAAAAAATTATATTCAGTTTGCAACCTGATGGAGGTCAGTATAGATGGATTAATAGAACAAGACCCACACACAGCTAGAAGCCCAATATTTTTTCAGAGGTAGATGCAGAAAAAAATATATTCAGTTTGCAACCTGATGGAGGTCAGTATAGATGGACTAATAGAACAAGTCCCACACACTGCTAGAAGCCCAAATATTTTTTCAGAGGTACTGTAGATGCAGATAAAAATTAGTTTTAATTTGCAACCTGATGGAGGTCAGTATAGATGGACTAATAGAGAAAGTCCGACACACTACTAGAAGGCCAAATATTTTTTCAGAGCTAGATGCAGAAAAAAATTATATTCAGTTTGCAACCTGATGGAGGTCAGTATAGATGGACTAATAGAGAAAGTCCGACACACTACTAGAAGGCCAAATATTTTTTCAGAGGTAGATGCAGAAAAAAATATATTCAGTTTGCAACCTGATGGAGGTCAGTATAGATGGATTAATAGAACAAGACCCACACACCGCTAGAAGCCCAATATTTTTTCAGAGGTAGATGCAGAAAAAACTATATTCAGTTTGCAACCTGATGGAGGTCAGTATAGATGGACTAATAGAACAAGTCCCAGACACTGCTAGAAGCCCAAATATTTTTTCAGAGGTACTGTAGATGCAGATAAAATTTAGTTTTAATTTGCAACCTGATGGAGGTCAGTATAGATGGACTAATAGAGAAGTCCGACACACTACTAGAAGGCCAAATATTTTTTCAGAGGTAGATGCAGAAAAAAATATATTCAGTTTGCAACCTGATGGAGGTCAGTATAGATGGACTAATAGAGAAAGTCCGACACACTACTAGAAGGCCAAATATTTTTTCAGAGGTAGATGCAGAAAAAAATATATTCAGTTTGCAACCTGATGGAGGTCAGTATAGATGGATTAATAGAACAAGACCCACACACAGCTAGAAGCCCAATATTTTTTCAGAGGTAGATGCAGAAAAAACTATATTCAGTTTGCAACCTGATGGAGGTCAGTATAGATGGACTAATAGAACAAGTCCCAGACACTGCTAGAAGCCCAAATATTTTTTCAGAGGTACTGTAGATGCAGATAAAAATTAGTTTTAATTTGCAACCTGATGGAGGTCAGTATAGATGGACTAATAGAGAAAGTCCGACACACTACTAGAAGGCCAAATATTTTTTCAGAGGTAGATGCAGAAAAAAATATATTCAGTTTGCAACCTGATGGAGGTCAGTATAGATGGATTAATAGAACAAGACCCACACACAGCTAGAAGCCCAATATTTTTTCAGAGGTAGATGCAGAAAAAACTATATTCAGTTTGCAACCTGATGGAGGTCAGTATAGATGGACTAATAGAACAAGTCCCAGACACTGCTAGAAGCCCAAATATTTTTTCAGAGGTACTGTAGATGCAGATAAAATTTAGTTTTAATTTGCAACCTGATGGAGGTCAGTATAGATGGACTAATAGAGAAGTCCGACACACTACTAGAAGGCCAAATATTTTTTCAGAGGTAGATGCAGAAAAAAATATATTCAGTTTGCAACCTGATGGAGGTCAGTATAGATGGATTAATAGAACAAGACCCACACACAGCTAGAAGCCCAATATTTTTTCAGAGGTAGATGCAGAAAAAAATATATTCAGTTTGCAACCTGATGGAGGTCAGTATAGATGGACTAATAGAACAAGTCCCACACACTGCTAGAAGCCCAAATATTTTTTCAGAGGTACTGTAGATGCAGATAAAAATTAGTTTTAATTTGCAACCTGATGGAGGTCAGTATAGATGGACTAATAGAGAAAGTCCGACACACTACTAGAAGGCCAAATATTTTTTCAGAGGTAGATGCAGAAAAAAATATATTCAGTTTGCAACCTGATGGAGGTCAGTATAGATGGACTAATACAACAAGTCCCGCACACAGCTAGAAGCCCAAATATTTTTTCAGAGGTACTGTAGATGCAGATAAAAATTATTTTTAATTTGCAACCTGATGGAGGTCAGTATAGATGGACTAATAGAGAAAGTCCGACACACTACTAGAAGGCCAAATATTTTTTCAGAGGTAGATGCAGAAAAAAATATATTCAGTTTGCAACCTGATGGAGGTTAGTATAGATGGACTAATACAACAAGTCCCACACACAGCTAGAAGCCCAAATATTTTTTCAGAGGTACTGTAGATGCAGATAAAAATTAGTTTTAATTTGCAACCTGATGGAGGTCAGTATAGATGGACTAATAGAGAAAGTCCGACACACTACTAGAAGGCCAAATATTTTTTCAGAGCTAGATGCAGAAAAAAATTATATTCAGTTTGCAACCTGATGGAGGTCAGTATAGATGGATTAATAGAACAAGACCCACACACAGCTAGAAGCCCAATATTTTTTCAGAGGTAGATGCAGAAAAAAATATATTCAGTTTGCAACCTGATGGAGGTCAGTATAGATGGACTAATAGAACAAATCCCACACACTGCTAGAAGCCCAAATATTTTTTCAGAGGTACTGTAGATGCAGATAAAAATTAGTTTTAATTTGCAACCTGATGGAGGTCAGTATAGATGGACTAATAGAGAAAGTCCGACACACTACTAGAAGGCCAAATATTTTTTCAGAGCTAGATGCAGAAAAAAATTATATTCAGTTTGCAACCTGATGGAGGTCAGTATAGATGGACTAATAGAGAAAGTCCGACACACTACTAGAAGGCCAAATATTTTTTCAGAGGTAGATGCAGAAAAAAATATATTCAGTTTGCAACCTGATGGAGGTCAGTATAGATGGATTAATAGAACAAGACCCACACACAGCTAGAAGCCCAATATTTTTTCAGAGGTAGATGCAGAAAAAACTATATTCAGTTTGCAACCTGATGGAGGTCAGTATAGATGGACTAATAGAACAAGTCCCAGACACTGCTAGAAGCCCAAATATTTTTTCAGAGGTACTGTAGATGCAGATAAAAATTAGTTTTAATTTGCAACCTGATGGAGGTCAGTATAGATGGACTAATAGAGAAAGTCCGACACACTACTAGAAGGCCAAATATTTTTTCAGAGCTAGATGCAGAAAAAAATTATATTCAGTTTGCAACCTGATGGAGGTCAGTATAGATGGACTAATAGAGAAAGTCCGACACACTACTAGAAGGCCAAATATTTTTTCAGAGGTAGATGCAGAAAAAAATATATTCAGTTTGCAACCTGATGGAGGTCAGTATAGATGGATTAATAGAACAAGACCCACACACAGCTAGAAGCCCAATATTTTTTCAGAGGTAGATGCAGAAAAAAATATATTCAGTTTGCAACCTGATGGAGGTCAGTATAGATGGACTAATAGAACAAGTCCCACACACAGCTAGAAGCCCAAATATTTTTTCAGAGGTACTGTAGATGCAGATAAAAATTAGTTTTAATTTGCAACCTGATGGAGGTCAGTATAGATGGACTAATAGAATGATGCTATGCCCAAAAGATTTTACTTCACTAGGTGCAGTAAAAAAATTGGTATTCTATACACAGGTGGTATATCTTGCAACACAGATAGGCTACTCCACTGACTAACACACTCTGCAATAGGCCAAAAAGGATTAGCTTTGCTAGATTCAGCCAAATGCTGTGAAAAAAACTTGCACAGCACTGGCACAGACCTGCCTGGCAAAAACTGATAGGAACTCATGTAACCTAGTCCTGAAAAGGACTGCAATTACAATTAGTCTTTACTCCCACAACCGATCTATTTAAGAGCACAGACCTCCCTGATAAAAGTCGTAGGAAATGCTGTAACCTAGTCCTTAAAAGGACTGCAATCACAACTATTCCCTACTCCCAAGCTATCTGTATATTTGTGCGAAAATTGGCTTGAAATTAACAAGGTATAGCGCACAGAGCAACAGCGGTGCCGTCTAACACGCAGCTGCAGCAGTGAGAAAATGGTGGCGACGGGGAAAATGGCTTGGTCTTATAGGGCAAGGACATGTGACATACACTGCCAATGACACATGCCCTTGCTTGTGTGAAAAAAAGCACTTCGCTCCGTGTGTGCGCTGCTGATAGGCTGACAGATTGCACCTCCCCACTGTAAATGCGGGAAAGAGAAAAAAAAATGGAGATCTTCATTGTTCCTGCAGAGATCCATCCCCTGCCCCTCCCCCCACCCCGCTGTACACTCAAACTGCGTATTAACATTAATTTTCATCATTACAGAGAAAAAATCCAGTTATGATTTTGGTGCACGAACAGTTATCGAACATAACCTCGAACAGCCGAATTTTTCTCAAATTCTTCGTGTTCGCCGAACGGCTCGAACACCGCCCAAAACAGCTCGAATTTGAGATTGGCGAACAGTTCGAGTAGAACAACGCTCATCTCTAGTGCTTGTCACTTTGAAACTCCTCGAATAAAAACAGAAATTTAATAAACCTTTCTGAATTGACGTCTTGAATAAACCAGCAGCCTGGGAAGTATCCACAAATATCTCCAGATCCTGATATTCAATGATCTACCCTGCCAAGTTAAGGGTGGTAGCCCGAGCTACTGTGCACTTTATTCAAGATTCATAAACCCTTCACTGGCTGGATATGAATGAGAGGATCAAATATGAAATACACCAGGATCACATTCGGGATGTTACAAGTTGTAGATCCTGTGGTACAAACCCTAATTCTTCAAAAACACAGTGATCCGTGAGTGTATGGGAAGAAGTGTCCCAGCTTGTTGGACAGTTCTTTACAAATGTTGTTTTTTCTTCAGGTTCTATTATGATTTTATCACAGTCCTTATGTATAATTGGGGTTGAATTATCTCCCAAGGAGACGTAAATTCTAGGGGGGATTTTCCCATATGTTCAACAGTGACTGAGCAGCCATTTTTTATACTTTAAAAATGGAAATACTTCGCCCAGTCTCTCACCCGGAGAAAGGTGTTTTATATCTGACTATTATGGTTGGGGTTTTATGGGTGGAGGTCTTTTTTATTTTTTGGGGTATGTTTTATTTTGTTGACAATCTTGTAATTAGCGCTTAACTATCTATGTAAAACAGAAATGCTCTGCTGATAGGATATTGGAAACGACATATCTACTACATTAAATATGGTGGGGTCAGTGCAAATAGCTGGAATGTAAGGGGTCTTCTAGTGTTAAAAGACAGGTGATCTTTCAGTATCTTTAAATGGAAAAAACACATCTTACCTCTGAGAAACTTCATCTACTAAACAAGAAGAGATTACAGCCGACTATCACTCCACGCGCTCTCCATACTCTCGGGGAGTCAGTATATTAGTACACCCTAGTGCACAATGTGAGCGTCTTACAGTGAGATACAGAGGGTCACTAGATATGTTTGTTCTGTAAATTAATTACTAAATCTCTATTAATATAATCTATCTACATACCACCACCATATTCCAGGAGAATTATACATAAAATTCTCACTATTATTTCCGGCTTCTCACAAATCCCCTATATTATAATAGAGGACTTTAATAATATACCGGACTCTCACTGGGATAGAGGGATAAGAGGGTAGAAGGCAATTGTATGGCTTCCTGTATGAATGCCCACATTCATGCAGGAAGCCATAATAATGGTGTTACGTAAACAAGGCAAGGACCCTAGCTTGCCGGCATCCTATAGACCCATCCCTCTTTTAACAGTAAAGTCAAACTTCTTCCCAAGCTGCCATCCAGGGCTGGCGTCAGCCCTGAGCCAGCGGGGCGGGCCCACTCACCGTCGGGGACATTGGCGCTCTATGGGGCCAGTGAGTTGGGAGAGCCCAGTGCCAGTGCCGCACTTGCTCAGGCTGCCAGCACTTGGAATACTTACCTCTCCCTGTTCCCCACAGCTCCAGCTTCTTCCGCGTCTGCTGACTTGTGACTTCTCAAGTCAGAGGGAGCGATGACATCAGCGCACCCTGTGCTATGAGCATCACAGAGAGTAGGAAGATGGCGACGCTGAGGAGTCCAGAGCTGCAGCCAGCAAGGAACGAGGAGAGGGAAGTATTTGATTTTTTTTCATGTACACAGCATTATATGGGGGCCATCTTCCATGGAACATTATATGGGGCCCATCATGTATGGAGCATTATAGAGGGCCCATCATGTATGGAGCATTATATTGTGCCCATCTTCTATGGAGCATGATATGGGGCCCATCATGTAGGGAGTATTATATGGGGCCTATTCTGTATGGAGCATTATATGGGGCCAATTTTTCTGTATGGAGCATTATATGTGGCCCATTATTCTGTATTTAGTATTATATGGGGCCAATTTTTCTGTATGGAGCATTATATGTGGCCCATTATTCTGTAATTAGTATTATATGGGGTTCATTATTCTGTATGGAGCATTATATGGGGTCCATTATTCTGTATGGAGCATTATATGACGCCCATTATTCTGTATGGAGCAATACATGGGGTCCATTATTCTCTATGGAGCATTATATGGGGTCCATTATTCTCTATGGAGCAATATATAGGGTCCATTATTCTGTATGGAACATTATATGGGGTCCATTATTCTGTTTGGAGCATTATATGTGGCCCATTATTCTGTATGCAGCATTATATGGGGTCCATTATTCTGTAAGGAGCAATATTTGGGGTCCATTAGTCTGTATGGAGCATTATATGAGGCCCATTATTCTGTATGGAGCATTATATGGGGCTCATTATTCTGTATGGAGCATTATATGAGGTCCATTATTCTGTATGGAGCATTATATGAGGTCCATTATTCTGTATGGAGCATTATATGATGCCCCATTATTCTGTATGGCGCAATATATGGGGTCCATTATTCTGTATGGAGCAATATATGGGGTCCATTATTCTGTATGGAGCAATATATGGGGTCCATTATTCTTCATGGAGCAATATATGGGGTCCATTATTTTGTATAGAGCATTATAAGGGGTCCTTTATTCTGTATGGAGCATTATATGAGGCCCATTATTCTGTATGGAGCATTATGTGGGTCCATTATTCTGTATAGAGCAATATATGGGGTCCATTATTCTGTATGGAGTATTATATGAGGTCTATTATTCTGTATGGAGCATTATATGACGCCCATTATTCTGTATGGAGCAATATATGGGGTCCATTATTCTGTATGGAGCATTATATGGAGTCCATTAATCTGTATGGAGCAATATGTGGGGTCCATTATTCTGCATGGAGCAATATGTGGGGTCCATTATTCTGTATGGAGCAATATATGGGGTCCATTATTCTGCATGGAGCAATATATGGGGGCCATTATTCTGTATGGAGCATTATATGGGGTCTGTTATTCTGTATGGAGCATTATGTGGGTCTATTATTCTTTATGGTGCATTATATGGAGTCCGTTATTCTGTATGGAGCATTATATGAGGCCCATTATTCTGTATGGAGCATTATATGGGGCCCATTATTCTGTATGGAGCATTATATGGGGCTCCTTATTCTGTATGAAGCAATATATGGGGTCCATTATTCTCTATGGAGCATTAAATGGGGTCCATTATTCTGTATGGAGCAATATATGGGGTCCATTATTCTGTATGGAGCAATATATGGGGTCCATTATTCTGCATGGAGCAATATATGGGGGCCATTATTCTGTATGGAGCATTATATGGGGTCCATTATTCTGTATGGAGCATTATATGGGGTCCGTTATTCTGTATGGAGCATTATGTGGGTCCATTATTCTGTATGGGGCATTATATGCAGTCCGTTATTCTGTATGGAGCATTATATGTGGTCCATTATTCTGTATGGAGTACTATATGGGGCTCATTATACTGTATGGAGCATTATATGGGGTCCATTATTCTGTATGGAGCAATATTTGGGGTCCATTATACTGTATGGAGGACTATATTGTCCGGTCTAAAATTAAAACGTTTGACTCCCCCCAGGGCACACACTGTGCGACAAATAGTACAATCTTTGGCATTGTACTATTTATATTTCTTATCTGTGCATCATGAATTGTGGTAAGTATTAAAGGGGCCCACTCTTTCGTCCCGGGGCCCACGAAAACCTGGAGCCGACCCTGGTGCTAGAAAACAGACTCTGAAAAGTGATCTCAATAATACATCTGGGTCAGTCTGGGTTTATGCCCAATATGTCCACCACGATCAATCTCGGAAAGCTTTATATTAATATGCAAGCAAGGGCTGATAATATTGGTCAAAGGGTGATCCTGTCTTTGGACGCCACTAAGGCCTTTGACAGTGTAGAATGGCAATACTTGTGGGCTACGTTGAGGCAGATTGGCTTTGGTGACAAATTTATATAATGGGTGCAATTGCTTTATTCAGACCCAAAGACTAAAATAAGAGCGAATGGCTCTATCACTAATCGATTTTTATTGCACAGAGGTACAAGACAAGGATGCCCCCTGTCTTCCTTACTGTTTGCAATAGCAATTGAAGTTCTTGCTGCAGTAATTAGATAAATTTATTTAAATATGGGACCCATTGTATGCCGTTTACTCTTATACCTAGGGTATGCTCGGGGGTCTCTGGACAGCACAATGGTATAAGGAATAAGTCTCTAGCGGACTTATTTCTTCCAAAGATGCTAAGGACTAGTGGGCACTCATTACAGGTGGCAGAATGATCATTCCGGCAAACAGGAAAGGGCTTTTTACAGTTAGAGCAGTCAGACTGTGGAACGCTTTACTATAAGAGGTAGTAATGGCAGACACTATAACAACTTTTAAAAAAGAGCTGGATGATTTCCTCAGTAAACATAACATTGTGGATTATAGATAATTTAGTGACAACAAATGTATAATTGGTGGAGAAAGCTTGAACTTGATGGACTTAGGTCTTTTTTCAACATAGGTAACATCCCCAACTTTCTGTATAGCGTTCTCCACCCCAGGACATTCAGAACTTATCTTATAAAATACACCAAAATGGGGATGAAAACCATAATTGAAAAAAACAGTGAGGTTCCAGTGGACTGATTGATCTGACTCTTAAAGGCAAAATCAGCAATAGGTAAGAATGAAGATCAGTCCTCCTGCTGAGCCGCAACAAAACACCTTAAAATTTGTTCCAAAGATTGATTTATCCTTTCTGTCTGACCGTTGGTTCCAGGGTGGTAGGCACAGGAACATGACAAGTCAATCCCCAGTGTTTTACAAAACGCTCTCCAGAATTTGGAAGCAAATTGCACTCCCCTATCAGACACAGTGTTAAGAGGAATTCCATGCAATCTCACAACATGACGAATAAACAACCTGGAGAGTGTCTCAGCATTAGGTAACCCTGACAAAGGAACAAAATGAGCCTGTTTACTGAATCAGTCAACCACAACCCAAATAACAGTCTTCTCACCACACCGAGGCAAATCCATGATGAAATCCATGGACAGATGAGTCCACTGTCTTTCAGGAATTAGCAATGGAGCCAATTACCGGCCGGTCAGTTATGACAGACTTTATCGTGTGCACAAACTTCACAAGTGGATACAAAACCTTTAATATCATTATTCATAGATAGCCACCAAAAAGCCTAGCAATAGCTTTCTGCATAGCTGTGACCTCAGGATGACCATTCAAGATGGAATCATGAAACTCCTGCAACAGACGCAATCTTAGGTACAAAGCTACAAATAATTTGGACCCAGAAGTGGCGGAAGGGGCCAATGACTGGACTTTACGGATCTCAGCTTCCAACTCCAAGGATACCACAGAAAACCGCAGTGCCTTTAGGTAGACTGGAGGATGTAGGTTCTGGAGAAGAAACACGGACATGTTCCTGATGAGAATCCAAATCACGAGAAAAAATTATATATAATCAAGGAAAATCACAAGAAATCTCCCAATGTAATCAGAGAAATATTATTCAGAAAGCTGTGAAATCCTGTTGGTGCATTGGAGAATCCAAATAGCAGAACGAGATTATCGAGTAAACCCTCAGACGTTAAAAACTCTATTTTCCATTCATCACCGTTCTTGGTGCAAATCAAACTGTAGTAAGCCCCTCAAGGTAAGAAAACCATTTAGCCCCCAAAAGCTGATTATAGTCACGGCTCCACTCCGCACACACACGGCTCCGCTCCATACACCTTGTACACACACGGCTCCTCTCCGTACACCTCGTACACACACGGCTCCGCTCCATACACCTCGTACACATGCGGCTCCGCTCCGTACACCTCGTACACATGCGGCTCCGCTCCATACACCTCGTACACACACGGCTCCTCTCCGTACAGCTCGTACACATGCGGCTCCTCTCCATACACCTCGTACACACGCGGCTCCGCTCCGTACACCTCGTACACACGCGGCTCCGCTCCGTACACTTCATACACACACGGCTCCTCTCCGTACACCTCATACACACACGGCTCTGCTCCGTACACCTCGTACACACGCGGCTCCTCTCCGTACACCTCGTACACACGCGGCTCCTCTCCGTACACCTCGTACACATGCGGCACCGCTCTGTACACCTCGTACATACACGGCTCTGCTCTGTAAACCGCGTACACACATGGGTCCGCTCCGTGCATGTCTTATAGACAAAGCTCTGCTCCGTACACGTCTTATACACATGGCTACGCTCCGCACGCCTCGTACACACATGGCTCCGCTCAAAAAACCTCGCACACACCCGGCTCCGCTCCATAAACCTCGTATACACACGGCTCCGCTCTGTACACTTCGTACACACACGGCTCCGCTCCGCACACCTCATACACACACGGCTCCGCTCCGCACACCTCATACACACACGGCTCTGCTCCGTAAACCGCGTACACACATGGGTCCGCTCCGTGCATGTCTTATACACAAAGCTCTGCTCTGTACATGTCTTATACACATGGCTACACTCCGCACGCCTTGTACACACATGGCTCCGCTCCAAAAACCTCGCACACACCCGGCTCCGCTCCATAACCCTCGTATACACACGGCTCCGCTATGTACACCTCGTACACACACGGCTCTGCTCCCTACACATTGTACACACACGGCTCTGCTCCCTACACTTAGTACACATGTGGCTCCGCTCCGTACACCTCGTACACACATGGCTCCGCTCCGTACACTTCATACACACACGGCTCCTCTCCGTACACCTCATACACACACGGCTCTGCTCCGTACACCTCGTACACACGCGGCTCCTCTCCGTACACCTCGTACACACGCGGCTCCTCTCCGTACACCTCGTACACACGCGGCACCGCTCTGTACACCTCGTACATACACGGCTCTGCTCTGTAAACCGCGTACACACATGGGTCCGCTCCGTGCATGTCTTATAGACAAAGCTCTGCTCCGTACACGTCTTATACACATGGCTACGCTCCGCACGCCTCGTACACACATGGCTCCGCTCAAAAAACCTCGCACACACCCGGCTCCGCTCCATAAACCTCGTATACACACGGCTCCGCTCTGTACACTTCGTACACACACGGCTCCGCTCCGCACACCTCATACACACACGGCTCCGCTCCGCACACCTCATACACACACGGCTCCGCTCCGCACACCTCATACACACACGGCTCTGCTCCGTAAACCGCGTACACACATGGGTCCGCTCCGTGCATGTCTTATACACAAAGCTCTGCTCTGTACATGTCTTATACACATGGCTACACTCCGCACGCCTTGTACACACATGGCTCCGCTCCAAAAACCTCGCACACACCCGGCTCCGCTCCATAACCCTCGTATACACACGGCTCCGCTATGTACACCTCGTACACACACGGCTCTGCTCCCTACACATTGTACACACACGGCTCTGCTCCCTACACTTAGTACACATGTGGCTCCGCTCCGTACACCTTGTACACACATGGCTTCGCTCCGTACACCTCGTACACACGCGGCTCCGCTCCGTACACATCGTACACACACGCCTCCGCTCCGTACACCTCGTACACACACGGCTCCGCTCCGTACACACACGGCTCCGCTCCGTACACCTCGTACACACACGGCTCCGCTCCGTACACACACGGCTCCGCTCCGTACACCTCGTACACACACGGCTCCGCTCCGTACACACACGGTTCCGCTCCGTACACCTTGTACACACACGGCTCCGTACACCTCGTACACACGCGGCTCTGCTCCGTACACCTCGTACACACGCGGCTCTGCTCCGTACACCTCGTACACACATGGCTCTGCTCCGTACACCTCGTACACGCGCGGCTCCGCTCCGTACACCTCGTACACACACGGCTCTGCTCCGTACACCTTGTACACACGCTGCTCTGCTCCGTAAACCGCGTACACACATGGGTCCGCTCCGTGCATGTCTTATACACAAAGCTCTGCTCTGTACATGTCTTATACACATGGCTACACTCCGCACGCCTTGTACACACATGGCTCCGCTCCAAAAACCTCGCACACACCCGGCTCCGCTCCATAACCCTCGTATACACACGGCTCCGCTATGTACACCTCGTACACACACGGCTCTGCTCCCTACACATTGTACACACACGGCTCTGCTCCCTACACTTAGTACACATGTGGCTCCGCTCCGTACACCTTGTACACACATGGCTTCGCTCCGTACACCTCGTACACACGCGGCTCCGCTCCGTACACCTCGTACACACACGCCTCCGCTCCGTACACCTCGTACACACACGGCTCCGCTCCGTACACACACGGCTCCGCTCCGTACACCTCGTACACACACGGCTCCGCTCCGTACACACACGGCTCCGCTCCGTACACCTCGTACACACACGGCTCCGCTCCGTACACACACGGTTCCGCTCCGTACACCTTGTACACACACGGCTCCGTACACCTCGTACACACGCGGCTCTGCTCCGTACACCTCGTACACACGCGGCTCTGCTCCGTACACCTCGTACACACATGGCTCTGCTCCGTACACCTCGTACACGCGCGGCTCCGCTCCGTACACCTCGTACACACACGGCTCTGCTCCGTACACCTTGTACACACGCTGCTGTGCTCCGTACACCTCGTACACACGCTGCTCTGCTCCGTACACCTCGTACACACGCTGCTCTGCTCCGTACACCTCGTACACACGCTGCTCTGCTCCGTACACCTCGTACATGCACGGCTCCGCTCCGTACACCTCGTACACGCACGGCTCCGCTCCGTACACCTCGTACACACACGGCTACGCTCCGTACACCTCGTACACACGCGGCTCTGCTCCGTACACCTCGTACACACGCGGCTCTGCTCCGTACACCTCGTACACACGCGGCTCTGCTCCGTACACATTGTACACACGCTGCTCTGCTCCGTACACCTCGTACACGCGCGGCTCCGCTCCGTACACCTCGTACACACACGGCTCCGCTCCGTACACCTTGTACACACGCTGCTCCGCTCCGTACACCTCGTACACATGCGGCTCCGCTCCGTACACCTCGTACACACACGGCTCCGCTCCGTACACCTTGTACACACGCTGCTCTGCTCCGTACACCTCGTACACGCGCGGCTCCGCTCCGTACACCTCGTACACACGCGGCTCTGCTCCGTACACCTCGTACACACGCTGCTCTGCTCCGTACACCTCGTACACGCGCGGCTCCGCTCCGTACGCCTCGTACACGCGCGGCTCTGCTCCGTACACCTCGTACACACGCGGCTCTGCTCCGTACACCTCGTACACACGCGGCTCTGCTCCGTACACCTCGTAAACACACAGCTCCGCTCCGTACACCTCGTACACACACGGCTCTGCTCCGTACACCTCGTACACACACGGCTCTGCTACATCCACACTGTAAACCCCTCCTGACCCCACACATAAACTTCAGCTCATCCAGCACCATGACAACCAGCACAGCAGAGTCCTGCATCCACTGAGGCCCCTGATCATGTGACCCCTGACTCCTCCCCTTCTGTGACCTCATCACAGCTCCCGTGCGCACAGGGCAGCCATATATGTGGTGGCGGCTCTGCAGGTGGAGGTATGTGGAGACCACCATTATTGGCGCATTAAACCCTTCACCCCGAGGGTGGTTTGCACGTTAATGACCGGGCCAATTTTTACAATTCTGACCACTGTCACTTTATGAGGTAATTACTCTGGAACGCTTCAACGGATCCCCCTGATTCTGAGACTGTTTTTTCATGACATATTGTACTTCATGATTGTGGTAAAATTTCTTCGATATCACTTGCGTTTATTTGTGAAAAAAATGGAAATTTGGTGAAAATTTTGCAATTTTCAAAATTTTAATTTTTATGCCCCTAAATCAGAGAGATATGTCACACAAAATACTTAATAAATAACATTTCCCACATGTCTACTTTACATCAGCACAATATTGGAACCAAAATTTTTTTTTTGTTAGGGAGCTATAAGGGTTAAAATTTCACCAGCGATTTCTCATTTTTCCAACAAAATTTACAAAACCATTTTTTAGGGACCACATCACATTTGGAGTCACTTTGCGGGGTCTTTGTGACAGAAAATATCCAAAAGTGACACCATTCTTTAAACTGCACCCCTCAAGGTGCTCAAAACCACATTCAAGAACTTTATTAACCCTTCAGATGCTTCACAGGAATTTTTGGAATGGGGAAGAAAAAAATGAACATTTAACTTGTTTCACAAAAATGTTACTTTACACCCCAATTTTTTTATTTTCGCAAGAGTAACAGGAAAAAATGGACAAAATTTGTTATGCAATTTCTCCTGAGCACGCAGATACCCCATATGTGGGGAAAAACCACTGTTTGGGCGCACGGCAGGGTTTGGACGGAAGGAGCGCCATTTGACTTTTTGAATGTAAAATTTACTTGAATAATTAGCAGATGCCATGTCGCGTTTGGGGAGCCCCTGATGTGCCTAAACAGTGGAAACCCCCCACAAGTGACACCATTTTGGAAACTAGACCCCCCAGGGAACTTATCTAGATGTGTGGTGAGCACCCTGAACCCCCAGGTGCTTCACAGAAGTTTATAACATGGAGCTGTGAAAATAAAAAAATCAAACTTTTTCCACAAAAATTATGTTTTAGCTCTAATTTTTATATTTTTACAAGGGCAAGAGGAGAAAATGGACCCCAAAAACTTTTGTGCAATTTCTCCTGAGTACGCCAATACCCCATATGTGGGGAAAATACAGTGTTTGGGCGCACAGCAGAGTTCAGAAGGGAAGGAGCATTGTGTGACTTTTTGAACGCAAAATTGGCTGGAATTGAGTGCGGACGCCATGTCGCGTTTGGAGAGCCCCTGATGTAGTGGAAACCCCCCACAAGTGACCCCATTTTGGAAACTAAACCCCTCAAGGATTTTATCAAGGGGTGTAGTGAACATTTTGAACCCAGAGGTACGACACAGAATTTGATAACATTAAGTCATCATATTGAATAAGTTGTCATCAGTCTTAAGCGCAAGTGCTCGCTACTTGAGTTTGCACCAGGTATGCAGTAACATGCTCGAGTCCCCGCCCCGCATGTTTCACGGTTATTAGACACCCAAAAAAAAACACGCGGGGTTCGCTCATGCATGGCAGGCAATCCCCGCGAGTTTTTTTTGGCCACGAAGCATATGAGGCGGAAACTCGAGCATGTTAGTCAAGCACCCGCGATACTCAGTGCATACCGAAGCACCTGGCACTCAACACTAGTCGCCATATCGTCATCGTTTTTTTTTTCTTTTTTTTTTACTTTTGAAAAAATCCCAACCCTAGCGGAACCCTAACCCTAGCACAACCCTAACCCTAGAGTTTATTTTTTACACCGTTCCTTGTGCGGTATAAGTGATTAGACGACTTTATTCTTCGGGTCGGTGCGATTACAGCGATACCAGATTTATATCGGGTTTTTATGATTGACAGGTGTCACACACTAAAGATGCATTTTTTTGCAAAGACTATTTTTTGCATCGCCATACTTTGAGAGCTATAATTTTTACATATTTTGGCCGACAGAGTCATGTGACATCTTGTTTTTTGCAGAACAAGTTGATGTTTTTATTGGTACCATTTTCAGGCACGTGACATTTTTTGATCGCTTTCTATTCTGATTTTTGGGAGGCAGAATAAACAAAAAACAACAATTCAGGAATTGTTTTTTGGTTTGTTTTTTTATGCCGTTCCACGTATGGTGAAATTCATAAGGCAGCTTTATTCTTCGGGTCAGTATGTTTACAGCGGTATCACATTTATATAGTTTTTTTTATGTTTTGGCGCTTTTACACAATAAAAACTATTTTATAAAAAAAATAATTTTTTTGTATCGCTTTATTCTGAGAGCTATAACTTTTTTTATTTTTCGGCTGATGAAGCTGTATGGCGCCTTGTTTTTTTGTGGGACAAGATGACGTTTTCAGCGGTACCATTTTTATTTACATTCGTTTTTTTTATCGCGTTTTATTCCATTTTTTGTTTGGCGGTATGATGATAAAGCATCATTTTTTGCTTAGTTTTTTAAATTTTTTTTACAGTGTTCACTAAAGGGGTTAACTAGTGGGACAGTTTTATAGGTCAGGTCATTCTAGACGCGGCGATACTAAATAAGTGTACTTTTTATTGTTTTGTTTTTTTCATAATAATACTTATTGATGGGTATATTATATTTTTATTTTTTGGGTATTATTTTTTTCATTTTTTTTTTTATATTTTTACAATTTTTTTTCTTTTAATTTTTTTTTTTAAACTTTCTTACACTTTTTTTGCTTTTACATTGTCCCATTATGGGACTTTCACTTTTTGCAGCCTGATCGGCTGTATAGCATAGAGAACAGCAGCAGCTCCCTATGCTATGCAGCCTGTCAGCGCTGCACACAGGGAGGTTACTTTGGTCATGCACTGCGCATGACCAAAGTAACTTCCTGCCTCTGTTGACCCGGATGTTGTCATGACGACATCGAGCCGTCATGACAACATCCGAGACCAGACTCAGATGCCACGGGACGCCGGGAGAGGAGGTGAGTACCGATTCTTACTTCCGCAATGCTGCGATCAACTTCGATTGCAGCATTGTGGGAGCTAATGTGCCGGGAGTGGTGCGGGACCGCTCCTTGCACATAGCACCGGGTGTCAGCTGTGACCATGAGCTGACACCAGGCGGCGATCGCCCCGCACCGCTTGTGTGCGGGCCCCATCGCCGCACGCGTAATAGTACATAGCTGGTCAATAAAGCCCAGGGCGCAGCTACGTACTATTACAGGCAAGGTCGTAAAGGGGTTAATACTAGAAATATATTGCTCAGGGGATATCGCAGCCAATTCCCACAAGAATAATCCTGGAAACACAGAATTAGAGAGAATTATTTCTCAGAAGTTTATATAGGACTTAATACATTCCTGATTCTGGAGAGTAATATAAATACGTCAGAAAACAGAGCAATAAAGTTCAGAGAAGAAGCTTCATAGAAAGACAATGAAGTTACAGACGTCATTTAACCCTTTGGGAGAAAGTGATTCCAGGGAGTAAATTCAGAACACGTCTCTGTAGAAGTTTACTGCGTTGTGATTGTGAATCCGCTGCGGTCGTCTCTTCTAACACCGACCATCGGAGATCAGAACTTTTATCACCATCCAAGAAATGTCTGGCCACGGTGGTCTCACCAAACTTCTGCTCTTCTTCATTCTTTTTCTTGCAGTGGCCGCAGTGGATTTCATCCTAGGTTCATAGAGCTGAATAGAGGAGCGATGTTCCTTCAGTCTGATTGTAATTGATCATGACTTTTGTCCACTTTACCACAAGGCACTTTACAGAGTAAATCACATCAGAACTGTAGCTGGTAAAAAAACACCAATTTCCACAGGTGTCCCTTCTAATTGGTGGGAAAACTGTCACCTGTAATAATCCTCGCACAGTTCTGACATGACAAACACGGAAAAGTGCCCCTTTATGGATCTGAAAGAAAGTCTGTTTAAACACTTTAGCGTAATAGTATCAGCTCTAATCAAATGGTTAGATAGCGATTTACCCTGAAGATTCACAAATTGTGGGGTTGTTTTAAAAAATGTTACATTTAGGGTGTTTTTGTGAAGGAATCATGTATTGCTCCCATAGTACAGTGCCCCTTTCTTGGCCCCCACACACAGTATACTGTTCCCCTAGTATCGCCATCCACCCACACACTGTATAATATAATATAAATCCCCAATATGATATAAATCCCCCAATAATATAATATAAATCCCCAATTTTATTTTTTTGGGGTGTTTTTCATGTATCATATGGAAACCTATGCGAAAATGCGAAAAAAAAATCCCATCATATCCAGAGAGAAAAATACACTGTACATGGAGTATTTGGCATTAAATATCTCTTGTCTTTGTGTTCTTACAAACAAACTTTTATAAATGTCTCAAATTTCTATGTCTGAATCAGACCTGAGATCTAACGTGATAGAACATTACAGTTCGAAGACGGGAAACATTCATATAGACGGCCGGTGGTGATGTAGTCAGTGACGGACTTTGGCCAAATATGTTTCTAGAACCAAAGTAGAAGATGAAGATGTCCTCATC
Organism: Phyllobates terribilis; assembly: GCF_046119375.1. Lineage (NCBI taxonomy): Eukaryota > Metazoa > Chordata > Amphibia > Anura > Dendrobatidae > Phyllobates > Phyllobates terribilis. Next base: position 277,348 of record NW_027363040.1, on the reverse strand, counting down.
ATGAAGTAGTTATTTCTCATGTCACGTGTAATATCTCCTGCAGTATTACTAATGCCGATTCCGGTGTCTGTAAATGAGGCGAGAATTAGCTTTATGGAAGATGAGTCTATGAGAAACGTATTCAGCTACAGACTCCAAGGAAGAAACTGCTTGTTGTTTGTGGCTTAAATTATATATGTTTTATTAGTATATGTATATAAGAAAACTAAATACTGTAAAATAATAAATCTCCTCATATGTTTCCCTTATTATCTCCAGTAATTGTATTATTACACAGGATTTTTATGACGTTACATCTGCTCATCATCTTCTCATTCAGGTCTCTACAATATCAGATCCTCTCAGTGAATATCTTCTATATAAGCAAATTTTTCTGATTTACCCATCAAGGATGAATGTGGATAGAGACTAGATGGCGGAGAGGATATTATACCTCACCCTAGAGATCCTCTTCCGGGTTACTGGAGAGGTGAGAGATTCTGATGACGTCACGTTACATCATTCTTATCTATGGGAATAACAGATGGACAGAACTGGAGAGGTGAGGACTCTGGAAATGTCTGTAGTGAGATTTATTAATGTGTCTCTCCATAACCAGGATTACACAGTAGTGAAGAAGACCTCTAGTGAGCGCTGTCAGGCACCTGTGTCTGAGGGATGGGGAAGACCCCTGAGCCCAATCACATGGCCTCCACCTCACCACCTAATACATGAGGACATCAATGACCACAAGATCCTAGAACTCACCTACAAGATGATTGAGCTGCTGACTGGAGAGGTGACACTCCTGGGAATGCTGGGACATTATACAGTAACGCTATGAAGGGATCGAGGGATGACAGTATCATTGTATGTGTCAGGTTCCTATAAGGTGTCACGATATCGCCGTCTATTTCTCCATGGAGGAGTGGGAGTATTTAGAAGGACACAAAGATCTGTACAAGAACGTCATGATGGAGGTTCCCCAGCCCCTCACATCACCAGGTAATAGACAGGACTAAATACACATGGCCTATAATTATCTGTATGTAAAGAATGAATTCAGTCCCTGTATGTGTTTCCTCCAGATCTCTCCAGTAAGAGGACAACACCAGACAGATGTCCCCGTCCTCTTCTTCCACTGGACTGTAAACAAGAAGATCCCAATGTTCCTCAGGATCATCAGGTAGATGGAGAGAAGGTGTCATGAGATCTCCCCTATGATGTGTAGACGGCTGTGAAGGTCTTGTGTTCAGTCTTGTTTTATCCACCAGTATTATATGTTTTATACTTGTGTAATGAGAATGGTGGAGATGGCAGGATTAGAGCTGATCATAGATGGGACTTCTCCATCTGTCTGTGACTTTTACAATATTTGTTTCAGGGTGAAGATCTGACCCATATTAATACTACAGAGACATATGTGAGGGATGACGAGTGGTGTAAAGAGGAGATTCCTACATATGACTACCCAGGTGAGTACTAACCACTAAATGCAGAGAAATCACAGATTCTTCTCAGACACCGGCTGTGGCTGCTTTATTGGTCATGTGATCACCATTTTGCCGTTAAAGTACAACATTGTCCTCCACCTAAAACTGTTCAAATGACTTTATGAAATTGTGAAAGTCCTTTTCTATAGAATTTACAACCTGGAGGATCCACCTACCCCCTGGGATTAGTAGATGCTGACTGTTAACTGCCCAGATCTGTAAATCCACTCATTGCTCTGACAAATTATTATATATCTCCAAAACTTATATTTCCAAAATTCACAGACTAATCCAATTGGAGTAAAGGGTAAAAATTAACTTTTATTTTTTCACGATTAAAACTAGAAATATAGTAGCAAAATGTAAAAATGATTGACTCAGTGGTCCCTGAACTGAAAGTCAGCTAGGATATTAGTAGTAAAGAGTTTATCACTCAAAATTATTGCAATATACAGTACAGACCAAAAGTTTGGACACACCTTCTCATTTAAAGATTTTTCTGCATTTTCATGACTTTTAAAATTGTACATTCACACTGAAGGCATCAAAACTATGAATTAACACATGTGGAATTATATACTTAACAAAAAAGTGTGAAACAACTGAAAATATGTCTTATATTCTAGGTTCTTCAAAGTAGCCACCTTTTGCTTTGATGACTGCTTTGCACACTCTTGGCATTCTCTTGATGACCTTCAAGAGGTAGTCACCGGAAATGGTTTTCACTTCACAGGTGTGCCCGGTCAGGTTTAATAAGTGGGATTTCTTGCCTTATAAATGGGGTTGGGACCATCAGTTGTGCTGTGCAGAAGTCAGGTGGATACACAGCTGATAGTCCTACTGAATAGATTGTTAGAATTTGTATTATGGCAAGAAAAAAGCAGCTAAGTAAAGAAAAACGAGTGGCCATCATTACTTTAAGAAATGAAGGTCAGTCAGTCCAAAAAATTGGGCAAACTTTGAAAGTGTCCCCAAGTGCAGTTGCAAAAACCATCAAGCGCTACAAAGAAACTGTCTCACATGAGGACCGCCCCAGGAAAGGAAGACTAAGAGTCACCTCTGTTTCTGAGGATAAGTTTATCCGAGTCACCAGCCTCAGAAATCGCAGGTTAACAGCAGCTCAGATTAAAGACCAGGTCAATGCCACACAGAGTTCTAGCAGCAGACACATCTCTACAACAACTGTTAAGAGGAGACTTTGTGCAGCTGGCCCTCATGGTAAAATAGCTGCTAGGAAACCACTGCTAAGGACAGGCAACAAGAAGAAGAGACTTGTTTGGGCTAAAGAACACAAGGAATGGACATTAGACCAGTGGAAATCTGTGCTTTGGTCTGATGAGTCCAAATTTGAGATCTTTGGTTCCAACCACCGTGTCTTTGTTCGACGCAGAAAAGGTGAACGGATTGACTCTACATGCCTGGTTCCCACCGTGAAGCATGGAGGAGGAGGTGTGATGGTGTGGGGGTGCTTTGCTGGTGACACTGTTGGGGATTTATTCAAAATTGAAGGCATACTGAACCAGCATGGCTACAACAGCAACTTGCAGCGGCATGCTATTCCATCCGGTTTGCATTTATTTTTCAACAGGACAATGACCCCAAACACACCTCCAGGCTGTGTAAGGGCTATTTGACCAAGAAGGAGAGTGATGGGGTGCTACGCCAGATGACTTGGCCTCCACAGTCACCAGATCTGAACCCAATCGAGATGGTTTGGGGTGAGCTGGACCGCAGAGTGAAGGCAAAAGGGCCAACAAGTGCTAAGCATTTCTGGGAACTCCTTCAAGATTGTTGGAAGACCATTTCCGGTGACTACCTCTTGAAGCTCATCAAGAGAATGCCAAGAGTGTGCAAAGCAGTCATCAAAGCAAAAGGTGGCTACTTAGAAGAACCTAGAATATAAGACATATTTTCAGTTGTTTCACACTTTTTTGTTAAGTATATAATTCCACATGTGTTAATTCATAGTTTTGATGCCTTCAGTGTGAATGTACAATTTTCATAGTCATGAAAATACAGAAAAATCTTTAAATGAGAAGGTGTGTCCAAACTTTTGGTCTGTACTGTATATCAATTATATTTATTTAATCAGGATAACAGATCTTCCTACCGTTTGTATCTAACAGAACAATTTATTCAGAAGAACTGTGAATAAATTCACTGTGGTAAGCTTTAAAATTCATGAAGCCGACACATTGGCAGTTTCTCTTATCTTGTGCTTATAGCAGCAGTTATAGGATATTGAGAGATTCTCTTGCTTTATCCCTAATCTTGTCAACAGTCATATAGTACAATACACTGTCTCCTACATAATACCAATCACAAGAGCCTGTTAGCTGAACTTCTCATATTATAGCATTAGCGATGAGGATGAAGCTATCGTGATGGACGACCCTAGCTGCTGCTACAGTGGGGAAAATAAGTATATGCAAGACGGCCTTCATTTTTTAAAGTCGTGGCGAAAAGACAACAAGGAAATACATAGCTTCTAATAGCCACAAGCCTACTCAATATTGAATGCAGATATAACAGGAGAAACAGAGTATATATAGGCATAAAATCAATATAGCTTTATTGGATACAAAATAGTAAAAAGGCCACAGCAGTGGCAACACAGAGTAAATAGCAGATTACAAAATACAGTACATGGTAACATATATAGAAAATGTATTTATCAAAGGCCCCCCCAAACAAAAAAGGGGGAAGGGGAAAGGCAAGCAAATAGCATGTAAGATATACCATAGATGAGGGGTAGCCGCACAAGTGTGCAGGTATATGTAAGATATCAAGAAAAATTCAAGTATCCCTTACCAATCGCTAGTAGGGGGGGCCAGTAGAGAAAAAGTGACAGGCAGACCGGGAACAGGATGAACTTAAGGTGCCAAGTGACCAGAAGAGAACCTCGACGCGCGTTTTGCCCCTATATTATGGGCTTTCTCAAGAGGCAAAAGAATGGGGAAAATAAGTATTTGATACACTGCTGATTTTTCAAGTTTATCGTAGGTACACTTCACCTGTGAGAGACAGAATGTAAAAAAAATCCAGAAAATCACATTGTATGATTTTTAAATAATTAAATTGCATTTTATTGCATGAAATAAGTATTTGATCACCTACCAACCAGCAAGAATTCTGGCTCTCACGGACCTGTTAGTTTTTCTTTAAGAAGCCCTCCTACTCTGCACTCACTACCTGTATTAACTGCTGCTGTTTGAACTCGTTACCTGTATAAAAGACACCTGTCCACACACTCAATCAATCACACTCAAATCTCTCCCCCATGGCCAAGACCAAAGAGCTGTATAAGGACACCAGGGAGAAAATTGTAGACCTGTACAGGGCTCAGATGGGCTACAGGACAATAGAGAAGGCAACAACTGTTGGCACAATATTAGAAAATGGACGAAACACAAGATGACTGTCAATCTTCCTCTGGCTGGGGCTCCATACAAGATCTCGCCTGGTGGGGCAGCGATGATTCTGAGAAAGGTCAGGAATCAGCCCAGAACTACATGGGAGGACCTGGTCAATTCCCTGAAGAGAGCTGGGTATAGAGACAAGAAGACCTGGCACCACACATTTATAAAGGAACGCTGTGCCCCAGCATCCAAGGAAATATATAGAGAAGAACAATAAAAGGGTGTAAAAATGGGCACCAGACATTCTGAATAAGTAAGTCAATAACAATAAATAATAATTTTAAGAAGAATTATAAATTTTATTAAATACCACACACAAGCACCAAAAAGTTAAAACATAATTAAAAAGGCAGAAAAAGCATTAGATGTAAACCACCTTATAAAAGGCACATACATAAATATACATAAATTTATGAAATATTACATGTAATAAGGTGCCCACCCTGGATCAAAGCATATATTTCTGGTAGATGTAAGATTATGAATAATGCTGCACAGATAGAAAGTACTGTGTGTATGGAAAGTATTCAGTCCCCTTTACATTTTTCACTCTTTGTTTCATTGCAGCCATTTGGTAAATTCTAAAAAGTTCATTTTTTTCTCAGTAAAGTACACTCTGTACCCCATCTTGACTGAAAAAAAACAGAAATGTAGAAATTTTTGAAAATTTATTAAAAAAGAAAAACTGAAATATCACATGGTCATAAGTATTCAGACCCTTTACTCAGTATTGAGTAGAAGCCCCCTTTGAGCTAGTACAGCCATGAGTCTTCTAGGGAATGATGCAATAAGTTTTTCACACTTCCGTCCAAGGATTGGTCAAGTTGAGAATAGGGAGGAAGGAGGTGGGATGTTCCTACCTATAAAGACATGCTTGCTTGGCCGCCGAACATGGCCAGCAACCATGCCGATATGTTTATCAAGAAACTATCATAGTAACGAATTCTATTTAGATATTAAACAGACTGCTAGCCCCTGATGATCATGGCAGTTATAAAAAAATGATGAAACACGTAAGGCTTGAACTTCGGCTTAGTGCTAGCTAGGAAGGTCTAATATCATGTTTTACAGGAGTCGATAGACACTGTGGTATCGTAGGAATCAAAACTAGGAAGCTCAGTGTGTCAGCGCTGTGGGTGTGTGTCAGTGCTGTGGGTGTGTGTCAGCGCTGTGGGTGTGTATCAGCGCTGTGGGTGGGTGTCAGTGCTGACGTCGGCGGTCGAGTGACCTGTCACATGGCTAAATGACGTCATGGAAGGTCCTTTTACACCACTGCGAGACACCGAGGAGACCGGACGCATCGGAGAAGGAGACCGGGGGCCATCGGAAGGTGAGTGTAATGTTTTTTTCCAGGACGTCCCTCCTGACAGCACACCAGGAGGTAGTCTTTCATGTCCGACTAGGGGCAGGAACACACGAGAGGTTAAAGGCCCCTCCCCACCCTCCATCGCCTGTGTTTTTCCTGTCCCTAGTCGGACAGGCACATGAGAGGGCGCAGCAGCGCTGAAAGCATAGGAGCAGCCCAGGGGACGGAGGGGTTGCCATACCTGTCTCCTCCCGCTGTCAAGACAGGCTGCCGGCTGAAACCCGTCCTGGTCCCTCAGCCAGCCCAGTGGAGCGGAGCTCCTGGAAGGCGCCGCTTCCCTCCTCGGAGGGCTCTGGGCGTGCTGCCTCTGCCGGCCAGCGCAATTCCAGTGACGCGGCTGCGGCATGAGTTCCACCCTGGAACGCACTTCCGGTTAGGAGGTCAGCAGGAAGGAGAAGCCTGGGGAAGATGGCGGCGAAGACGGCAGACAGGTAAAATCTGTCCATGTGTGTCTGTCGGTTAGGCACTGCACCTATTGTGAGCTATGGAGGGTAGCCCCGCGCAGCACACGGATTCCACGGCCATCTCCCTGGGTCATGTAAGTGAGCATCTATGGGCCCCCTTTTTTTGTAGCTGAGCTATGGTGATTTATCCTGACAAACTGCCTGTGTCTGATACTGTCCATAGAATAAAGGGACCCCAAAGGGATCAGTTCCTAAGAAGAGGGCTAGGCGATGCCCAACTTGTACTACCAGGCTTCTGGACACATATAACAAACAGCTGTGCAAGGACTGTATAGCAAAAGTTATGGCGGAGGAGCAGGCCACATTTAGAGCCGAAGTAAAGGCTATGATTAAAGAGGAAGTGCCTGGGAGGCTTCAGCTGCAATCATCAAGACCAATATTGCGGCCACGTCCATGGCCAGATCAGCAGGCTTATGGTTGGAGGACCTGGAAGCCAAACTGAGAAAGAGTGCTTCCAGGGAGGATATAGCCGAGGCTTTATACATGGTCAGGATGGCAGTAAATTTCATGGCAGATGCGTCAGCAGAATCTGTCCGGTTCGCGGCAAGTAATGATGCGCTGTTGAATTCGGCCCGTAGGGCACTCTGGCTGAGGTCTTGGACAGGCGATATGCAGTCCAAAAACAAACTTTGTGCTATCCCATTTTCCGGCCTACAGGTTTTTGGACCTGTACTGGACAGCATTCGGCTGCAGCATTTCCTAGGAAGTTGGCAGAGAATAACCCAAAATCAGTGGATTTTACAACTTATAGAACACGGGTACAAGATCGAGTTTTCTCAATTCCCCCCCCGACGATTTCAGATCACGGAAGCCAGTTCAACAGCGGCCCTCAGAAGGCTGGAAGTAGACATCAGGCAGCTTCTCCAGGACGGAGCAATAACACCGGTCCCTCGTTCAGAGAGATACAGGTGCCATTATTCCAGACTGTTCTCGATAAAAAAACCATCGGGAGAGTACAGGACAATTATAAACCTCAGACCCCTGAACCAGTGGGTAAAGTACAAGAGGTTCAAAATGGAGTCAATAAAATCGGTGATACTTCTGGTACCCAAAGACGCGGTGATGTGTACCTTGGATTTGAAGCAGGCATATTACCATATTCCCATACACCCTTCAAGACAGAGATACCTCAGGTTTGCAACAAGAGGGAAAGGTGGCGTAAGCCACTATCAGTTCCAATGTCTTCCGTTCGGCCTGTCATCGGCACCCCGTATTTTCACCAAAATAGTGACGGAAGTAGTCTCCCGTCTAAGGAGAGAGGGCATAGTCATAATTCCCTACCTAGACGACTTTCTTCTAGTAGCAGATTCAGACGCGCAGTTAATTCTTCATCAGCGTCGGGTAATGCGAGTATTGTCAGACTTGGGGTGAGTTCTAAATTTAGGAAAATCAGACCTAGCTCCAAGCAACCAGAAGATATTCTTGGGAGTGCTATTAGATTCGCACCGGGGCTTGTCCAAACTCCCTCAAAAGAAAGCTCGGGACATAGTAAAAAAATTCAGTTCCTTTTGCAGAAAGAGGGAAGTAACGGTCAGGGAAGCTATGAGTGTTCTGGGGACCATGACATTGTGCATCCCCTGTGTAAAGTGGTGTCAGGCACATTCCAGAATTCTTCAGAATGAAATCAGCTCCGCTTGGGACAAAAGTCCGTCAGGCCTGGACAAAAAGATGCCCTTAACTCCAGACTTAAAAGGCTCCCTAGCCTGGTGGGTATCCCCTTTAAAGCTGGGAAGTTCCACAGTGGGACTAAGTAAAAAAGTGGAGAAATGTTGTAACAATATTTTTTAAAAAAATCACAAAATACTAATTAAAAAAATAAAAAATATATTGTACCCATAAATAAATATTATTATAAATCAAATGGATAAATAAACAATAAAAGTAGACATATTTGGTATCGCCGTGTCTAGAGCGACCCAACCATATTAAACCATCCCACTAGTTAATACAATTAGTAAACACCATAAAAAAAGTAAAAATCTAGGCAAAAAACAATGCTTTATCATCATACCGCAGAACAAAAAGTGGAATAAAATGCGATCAAAAAGATGAATGTACTGTACATAAAAATGGTATCTATGAAAACGTCACATTGTCCTGCAAAAAAACAAGCCGCCATACAGCTCCATCAGGGGAAAAATAAAAAAATTATAGCTCTCAGAATGAAGCAATGCAAAAATATTTTTTTTTCGATAAAATTGTTTTTATTCTGTAATAGCGTCAAAACATAAAAAAACTACATAATGTTGTATCGCGGTAATCGTACTGACTAGAAAAATAAAGCTGCCTTATCAATTTTACCATACGTGGAACGGCATAAAAAAAACAAAAAAAAAAACAATTCTTGAATTGTTGTTTTTTGTTTATTCTGCCTCTCAAAAATCGGAATAGAAAGCGATCAAAAAATGTAATCTGCCCAAATATGGTACCAATAAAAACGTCAACTCATCCTGCAAAAAACAAGCCCTCACATGACTTTTTCAGTAGAAATATGGAAAAATTATAGCTCACAAAATCTGGTTATGCAAAAACTAGTTTTTTGGGGGAAAAAAAGCGTATTTTAGTATGTGATAGCAGCCAAACATAAAAACCCGCTATAAATCTATCGCTGTAATTGCACCGACCCGAAGAATAAAGTCGTCTAATCACCTATACCGCACAGGAGCAGCGTAAAAAATAAATAAAACCAATTCTTCACCTGCTGTTGATTTGTTGATTCTAACTCCCAAATATCGCAGTAAGGCTCAGCTCACATTTATCCTGCGCTCTGAATATTCCCTATAATGAGGCAGGTGGAGGCACCATGGATGCTGTCTGGCCTTTGATCTGGCGGTGTCCGTCTTTTTAGGTTTGCATAAAAGTGTCATCGGCCACAGTTCTGTGCACCTCTGGGAAAAAAGGACATCACTGAACAGAGGCCAGACAGAGTCGAGAGTAACTCTGCTGCCTCGGGGTTTCATCTGAATTACGTCACTCTGAGATTTAAAAGGAAACCCTTATGTAAGTGCTCAGCATAGAGTGCAGGATAAATGTGATCCAAAATGTTATGTAAAATGTTCCCAAAATGTTCCCAGCTTCAACTCAATCCACAAAAAAAGCAAGTTCCCACTCGGGTTCGTCATCTGTTAGCGGAAATATAGGGGGCTTCCATGTTACTGATGGCACAAAGGCTCTGGAAAATCGAAATGGCCCTTGCACCCCAAAATAAATTCAGCAAATTCTGTGCTCCTAAAACTAAATGCCCCCTCCCTTCTGAGCACCAGTAAGCCTAAACCGCAGTTAGTGTCCACATGTTTGGCATTTCTGTAGTGATGAGAGCCCTCTTACTGTATGGGTGCATGTCTCCAGAAGCATAAGCCGGGAATAATCTACTGGTCACTACAGCGTACTGGTCACTACAACGGAAGTTTGCAATTTTCACTCAGCAACATCCACTGCTGCTTGTTTCTGGAAAACCCAAGGAGTCAAAATCGTCACAACACCTGTAGATAAATTCCCAAAGGGTATAATTTCCAAAATGGGGTAACTTGAGCGGTGATTGTGCTCTTGTAGCACTTAGGGGTTCTGTATATGGAGTCCGTAAACTAATACAGAAAATTCTGTGCTCCAGGATGCCTACTGTATTACTATACTGGGTTTCTGCTAAAACCAATAGCGCTCTGTCCCTCCCGAGTCTCACCGTATGGCTAAGCAGTTGACATGGATTTACTGTGACGGAGAGGAGCCCGAAGACTGCAGCTTCTAATTCCTCCCACTCATTAAAAGCCTTTCACCTTCATATTAAACAGTGCAGGTTTCTGCCGGGGGTTAATCTGCTCAGTTGTAAGCTCCTAGAAGCTTACCATCATTTAGGCTCTCACCTGTTCGCTGTTAGCCACTCCCCGCTCCTATATATACTGGGCTTTGGCAGGCTATCCTACCAGAGCTAGCTTATGCTGCATGGTTCTAGGAGTGTGCTGGACTGTTGTTGTTTGAGAAGGCGTTTGGAGGATTAAGCTAAGACTGTTGCGTGGTTTAGTTTGTGTGTTATCCTCTTCTTCTTCTATTTAGGTTTGTCCCCCATCCTCCACTTCCCAGTGTTAACCTCTGTTGTTTGTGTGCATTTATTTGTATGATTGGTATTTTCCTTTAGCCCTATTTGTATTACCTTGTTAGTCTGGTTGGGGTTCAGCCATACATTACTACTCCCCTCTTCCCTGGGTGGTGGAAGGGAACAGACTGTGGGCGGATTGAGGAACTCAGACAAGGTACGTGGCGCCCGGTGTCTTTACCTTCAGAAGTAATCCGGGGAGCAGGACCAGCTAGGGTGCCCCTAATGTTAGGGACAGGAAGGAGCTCCTGCCCCCGGGATACCCGACAACAGAGTCATGCCAGCAGTACTGTGCAACCACATATGTGGGGTATACAGTCAGCAGAAATTGTGGGACAAATTTTGATGCAATTTTTACCCATTTCCCATTGTAAAAATGTAAAATCTGGGTCTAAAACAAAATTTTAGTGGTAAAAATGGAATTATTTTTTTAATTGCCCAATAGTATAAAATTCGGTGACCCACCTGTTGTGATCACTGCACCCCTAGATGAATTCCTTGAGAGGTGTAGTTTGTAAAATGAGGTCTCATATGGGGGGTTCTGCTCTTCTGACACCTCAGGGGCTCTGCCAATGTGACATGGTACCCTCAAACCAGTCCAGCAAAATGTGAACTCCAATATGGCACCTCTTCTTTTCTGAGCTTGGCACTGTGCCTCAAAAGTAGTTTTCGACCACATAAGGGGTATCTGCGCACTCAGGAGAAATTGCACAACAAATTTTGGTGTCCATTCTCTCCTGCAATCCTTGTGAAAATAAAAAAATTGGGGCTAAAATAACATTGTTTTTGGAAAAATGTGATTTTTATTTACACGATTCAATGTTATAAACTTCTGTGAAGCATCTGGGGATTCAAGGTGCTAGATAAGTTCCCTGAGAGGTTTCCAAAATGGTGTCACTTGTGGTTGCACTGTTTAGACACATTAAAAGCTCTCCAAACGCGACATGGCGCCCGCTAATTATTCCAGAAAATTTTGCATTCAAAAAGTCAAATGGTGTTCCTTTCAAGTCCTGCTGCGCGCCCAAACAGTAGTTTTCCTCTACATATGGTATATCGGCGTGCTCAGGAGAAATTGCACAACAAATTTTGGGTCCATTTTTTCCTGTTACCCTTGCGAAAATAAAAAAAATTTGAGTCTAAAGTAAAATTTTTGTGACAAAGTTAAATGTTCATTTTTCCTTCCACAGTACAAAAATTCCTGTGAAGCATCTGAAGGGTTAATAAACTACTTGAATGTGGTTTTCAGCACATTGAGGGGTGCAGTTTTTAGAATGGTGTCACTTTTCAGTATATGTCATCTGTCATATAGGCCCCTGAAGTCACTTCAAATGTGATGTGGTCCCTAAAAAAATGGTTTTGTAAATTTTGTTGGAAAAATGAGAAATCGCTGGTCAAATTTTAACCCTTTTAATTTCCTAACAAACAAGAAAATTGTTTAAAAAATTGTGCTGATATAAAGTAGACATGTGAGAAATGTTATTTATTAACTAATTTGTGTGATATAACCGATTTAAGTTCATAAAATTAAGTTTTTGCCAAATTTTGATTATTTTTACAAATAAACACAAGTAATATCAAAGAAATGTTACCACTAACATAAAGTTCTATATGTCACGAAAAAGCTCATAATCAGGGGGATCCGTTGAAGCGTTCCAGAGTTATTACCTCATAAAGTGACAGTGTAAAACTGTAAAATTTGGCCTGGTCATGAAGGTGCAAACAGCCTTGGGGGGTAAAGGGGTTAACTCCTCTAAATAGATTTGGACTTAGACAGAGACCCCTATGTAAAAAAACATCACTAAGTTCTAGTGTATCTGTAGGGCCACAGTATTACCTGTTGTTCTGTAGTGTGAGATGGGAAGAAGAATAGTATGTTAGCCGGGTCAGAACCAGGAGGGCAGAGAACATACAAAATCAGAAGACACAAGAGTAGTCAGTAAACGGGCCGAGGTCACAACAGGAAACAAATACACAAGCCGGGAGCTGAGCACAGAGGACTGAACCAGAGGAGAACAAGGCTGTATCTGGCAGCTTCCGGCAATATGCTTCCAGCTTTAGTAGGGTGTGGTGCTTTCCAGTTGGCTGAAGCAGGGAGCAGATTACTCCAGCTGGACAGCACACACACCCATACTGCCAGACTGGGTGGTACTACTGGTCCCAGCAACCCTAATCTTAGTGGCTGAACAGAGCCTGCGCCGCCCAGAGCTTCTGGTTCTGACGTCTCCTCCATCACCAGCGCCACCTGCAGGATGAATAAGGCGGCTTCTGGCGAGAGAAGCAGACATCGCAGGAGCAGATCCCAGAGGAGATGGGACCCACCAGAAACCTTAATATGACAAAATGTCAGAAAACCAGAGCAGTAGAAATCCCCATAAAGTGACTCCATTTTGGAAATTATAACCCTCAGTGAATTAATCTATAGGACTAGTGACGATTTTGACTCCACATCCACTTACTGGAAATTAGCACACAGACGATGTTGCAAAGTGAAAATTGCACATTTGCCATTTTATTGCGCAACACATAACAGTTAGGAAAATAAGTATTTGATACGCTGCCGATTTTGCAAGTTTTCCCACCTACAAAGAATGGAGAGATCAATAATTTTTATCGTAGGTACACTTCACCTGTGCGAGACAGAATCAAAAAAAAATCCAGAAAATCACATTGTATGATTTTTACATAATTAATTTTCATTTTATTGCATGAAATAAATATTTGAAACAATAAACAAACAGATCTTAATATTTGGTCCAGAAACCTTTGTTACAATTACAGAGGTCAGACGTTTCCTGTAGTTCTTGACCAGGTTTGCACACACTGCAGCCGGGATTTTCGTCAACTCCTCCATACAGATCTTCTCCAGATGTTTCAGGTTCGGGGCTGTCGCTGGGCAACATTGAGTTTCAGCTCCCTCCAAAGATTTTCTATTGGGTTCAGGTTTGGAGACTGGCTAGGCCCTCCAGGACCTGAAATGTTTCTTACGGAGCCACTCCTTAGTTGCCCTGACTGTGTGTTTCGGGTCTTTGTCATGCTCGAAGACCCAGCCATGACCCATCTTCAGTGCTCTTACTGAGGGAAGGTTATTGGCCAAAATCTCGCAATACATGAACCCTTTGCAGAAAAGCATTCCCAAAGTATGATGTTTCCCCTACCATGCTTCACAGTTGGGACGGTGTTCTGGGGGTTGTACTCATTCTTCTTCCTCCAAACATTGAGAGTGGAGTTGATACCAAAAAGTTCTATTTTGGTTTCATCTGACCACATGACCTTCTCCCATGCCTCCTCTGGATCATCCAAATGGTCATTGGCGAACTTCAAACTGGCCTGGACATGTGCTGGCGTGAGCAATGGGACCTTGGGAGTGCTTCAGGATTTTAATCCATGACGGCGAGGTGTTACTAACGGTAATGTTTGAGACTCTGGTCCCAGCTCTCTTCAGGTCATTGACCAGATCCTCCTGTGTAGTTCTGGGCTGATTATGACCTTTCTCAGAATCATCCTTACCGCACGAGGCGAGATGAAGCCTGCATGGAGCCTGTGAAGAAACAGGGTCTTTCGTGGGCATAAATCTACTCAGACAACACAGGGTGAGGGTAAAACAGTGTGGCAATACTTTATTGAACCACCAAATGGACAATAAACCCATAGAACAGTCCCAGCAAATACCTAAGATGGCACAACATTACACAGTCTCACCCTTCTGCTGGCCCGCCTGGGATAGAACAGCTGCAACTTTTGGACTTCCAAGGCTAATTACCTCAACCAGAGGCTCCCCGCTTTTGGCGGGCCCCCACAGAGAGAAGGTATCGACAAGCTTAGGAAGCTGACAGTCCATCGAGGTACAAGGCCAGGAGACCCAAGGGTCCCACCCTGGCCTCTCCAAGAGTTTCCATGGGGCCAGATGACCAGCTGGTCTCAATCTGGCTTCTCAGATAGAATGTCTCCATGGGTTCCAGGCTACCGGAGGGTCCCACCTGGCAACCCCAAACAACATATCCAAGGGGCCAGGTGACTTCATCGTCCCAACCTGGTCTCTCCAAATGTTTCCATGGGCTCTCTGATGGTCAATGGAGCAGATACGTATCTTTCCAGTCAGGGCCATATACCCTTAGGCTGGAATCTTGTAGAATACAAATCTGTGTCTCTTTGAATAAACTGATGCTACCAAGCTGATGGTCTGAAGAGAGTCTGATCTTTGATTCTACTTGTAAAGTCTCTTTCAATTCTGCCTGCTACAGAGGCATGGGTTCTTTAAATAGTTCACATTTGTTCTTTCAAGTACACATCCACAGGGCAATCACCCACACAGCCGACATAGCAGGGGGGGGGGGGGTGGTTCTTTAAATCAACATCTAGCTGGCTTTAGTATAATATGCAATTAGTATAGTAACAAACGTCATTGTTTCAGAACCAAGAGAAGACAACATTCAGCGTTATACAAATACTGGTCTGTTCTTCTTGACCTACCAAAGAAACACACACAAGTTTTAAAGTCAACACAAACACAATAGTGCATTTCTCTTGGCTTAACAAATCTAGACGTATGGCTGATTAAGATAAGCTGTGTCGTCACAGAGCCTCAGACAAGAAGATTGACGGTCATCTTGTGTTTCTTCCATTTCCTATTAATTGCACTAACAGTTGTCTTCTCAACAAGCTGCTTGCCTATTGTCGCGGAGCCTATCCCTACCTTGTGTAGGTCTAAAATTTTGTCCTTGGTGTCCTTAGACATCTGTTTGGTCTTGGCCATGGTGGAGAGGTTGGAGTGATATTGATTATGTGTGGATAGGTGTCTTGTATAGATGTAATGAGTTCAAACAAGTGCAATTAGAACAGGTAGGAGTGCAGAGTAGGAGGGCTTCTTAAAGAAAAACCAACAGGTCTATGAGAGACAGAATTCTTGCTGGTTAGTAGATGATCAAATACTTATTTCATGCACTAAACCTACTCAAATAAATAATGACTAAACAGAAAAATGTATTTAAAATATAACATTTTTTAATTTTTATTAATATAAATGATAAAACCAAAAAAGGAAGGGATTACAAGGAGAAAACTATATATATGCGGTATAGCATGTAGATGACAATGAATGGTTAATCCTAAATATATGATAACGTGCATAGATATAATAAATAAATGTAGCAACCAATAATCTATATAAAATATAAATAAATTCTTAATTAAATCCCAGTGGATATATAAATAAAAGTTCTATACTAGATACATTATATGCAAAAATAAATATAACATATAAGTAAGGATAAATACCATATGGTCAAGGCCCCACAACCTCCCAAGGGGACCAATTTATTTATTTATATTTTATATAGATTATTGGCTGCTACACTTATCGTATTTTTCAGACTAAAAGAAGCACCAGACCATAGGACGCACCTAGGTTTTAGAGTAGCAAAATAGAAAAAAAAATTAAGCAAAAATTGTGGTCATGATGCATTATTTTAGGGGAAGGGGGTCTGCTGCTGACACTGTTAAAGGGGTAATGTCCCCCAATTCTTTTAATATCCCCATCCTGGTATATATGCCCCCCTCCTTCCTGTTATATGTGGCCCCCATCCCCATATGCATGGCACCCCTCATCCCCATCCTGGTATGAATGGCACTCCTTGATCCCCATCCTGGTATGCAAGGCACCTCCTGATCCCCATCCTGGTATGAATGGCACTCCTTGATCCCCATCCTGGTATGCAAGGCACCTCCTGATCCCCATCCTGGTATGCTTGGCATCCCCTGATCCCCAATCCTGGTATGCATGGCACCCCCTGATCCCCATCCTGGTATGCTTGGCACCCCCCGATCCCCATCCTGGTATGCTTGGCACCCCCTCCCTGATCCCCATCCTGGTATGCATGGCACCCCCTGATCCCCATGCTGGTAATGCCTGGCCCCCCTCATCTCCATTCTGGTAATGCATGCCCTCCCTGATCCCCATCCTGGTAATGCATGCCCCCCCTGATCCCTGCCCTGGTAATGCATGGCCACCTCTGGTCCCCATACTGGTAAAACATGGCGTCCCGCTCTGCTGCCGACACTCACTGTGTGCGCCTCTCATGGCAGGGGGCGCATGGCGTCCCTGTCATGTACCCTCACACTGAGATGCTGTGCCGGAATAGTCACTGCTCCCCATGCTGGGACTGTGTGTGTTGAGAGCAGTGACCATTCACTCTCCATAACAGCGTACACACTGTAGCTGCAGTGCGGCTCCTGCTGTGCTCGGAGGTCTGTGTGCCCACTATTAAAAACCATGATTATTCACTACAATCCAGGAGAGTGGGTAGTAGTGAATATTCATGGTCTTTAATAGTAGGCACACTGACCGCCGAGCACAGCAGGAGCTGTGCTGTGGCTACAGTGTTCGCGCTATTAAGGAAGATGAATATTCATTGCTCTCCACGCCCTAGGGTGTATTTGTAGAGTATCTGAGCCACTAATAATGTGGAAACCTTTGTTTTTCCACTGACAGATGATGGACCTGAGTGGGGACTTTTTTTTTCGTGAGATGAGTAGAAGCTTTTCTTGTTATTATTTTCACCTATATAACACTGTTTGGTGGCTTTTATTCCATATTTGGGAGGCAGAATCAGTTGAACACCACGGTCAACTGCTTCATGCTATGAGGTTTTCTATTAGACTGTGAACTGTCATTGTCTTGGTGAATAATTAAATTTTTTTACATAAATTCCCATTTTTACAGACAGTTTAAGTAGAAATGTTCAAAAATATAAAATTCAAGGATATTTTATTCAAAAATAATAATTAGTTTTTTTTTTTCTTGGCAGATGACTGTACCAGGAGATCAGAGGGACAGCTGACATCTCCAGTTTTCAAATCAAATGGTCTTGAGATCCCAGATGTAATTGAAGTGAATGCCATTACTCCAGATATACCATCATCCCTTCACAGCAAAGATCTGTCATCTGATCCTATCAAACAGGTCCTGTCTTCTGATTCATTACCGACCACTATGGAAAATCAAAGTCACAAAATAAGCATTAAAAAACGAACTGCTCCTAATGCAAAGAAGCCATTTTCACATTCAGAAAATGGAAATAGTGTTTCCGTTGAAAAGTATATTCTTAAACATCAAAAAATTCACTCAGCAGGGAATAGATTTTTTTGTTTCAAATGTGGGAAATGTTTTAACCAGAAATCAGGTCTTGTTAATCACCAGAGAACTCACACAGGGGAGAAGCCATTTTCATGTTCAGAATGTGGGAAATGTTTTGCAGAGAAATCAAGTCTTATCAGACATCAGAGAATACACACAGGAGAGAAGCCTTTTTCCTGTTCAGAATGTGGGAAATGTTTTTTATGGAAATCAAATCTTGTTAATCACCGGAGAAGTCACACAGGGGAGAAGCCTTTTTCCTGTTCAGAATGTGGGAAAAGTTTTCATCACAAAGCAGATCTTGTTACACACCAGAGAACTCACACTGGGGAGAAGCCTTTTTCTTGTTCAGAATGTGGGAAATGTTTTAACCGGAAATCAGTTTTTGTTAAGCACCAGAGAACTCACACAGGGGAAAAGCCTTTTTTCTGTTCAGAATGTGGGAAATATTTTTCACAGAAATCAAATCTTGTCACGCACCAGAAAATTCACACAGGGGAGAAGTCTTTTTTCCTGTTCAGAATGTGGGAAATATTTTAATCATAAATGTAATCTCATTAAACACCAAAGAACTCACACAGGGGAGATGCCTTTTTTTTGTTCAGAATGTAGGATATGTTTTAACCAGAAATCATATTTTGTTAGACACCAGAGAACCCACACAGGGGAGAAGCCTTTTTCACGTTCAGAATGTTGAAAATGTTTTGTGAAGAAATCATCTTTTCTTAGTCACCAGAGCAGTCACACAGGCAGAAGTCTTTTTCATGTTCTTAATGTGAGAAATAATTTATACGGAAATCAACTCTAAATAAATATCAGCCTAATAAACATCAGAGTGTCACAATTTCTCTGCTTAGTGTGTCTCGGATGCTGTGACTGACAGCTCAGTCATGCCATGTGGTGCAGGGGTGTGCTGAGTTGTCGGTGTTTTGATGGACAGCTCAGCCATCCAATCCGAGTCTTGAGAGGTGTTGAGCTTCTTTCAGATGTTCCCTGTTCCAGGTGATTACCCAGTAACTTAGCTGAGTCTCAGACCTCTGCTAGACATAGCATCTGCTCGGTTGTTTGCCTTGTAATTCTGTGCTCTGTTTGTTGGTCCTTTGCTGTATGACTTTAAAGCTCGTTCTGACCATCCATTTGCCTAGCCCCTTTGCTCTGATCTGCTATCTTCCTGGTATTATGACCTCAGATCATGACTTGACTTCGCCTGTCTTTTCTCTTTTGTTTTCTAAGTGCTCTCTTGGTATCTGACCCCGGTATGTTTGACTAATCTGCCTCACAGCCTGTCCATGAGTGGTGACTAGCATCACATTATATCCAATAATGGATCCAATTCCTACACTCTGTGATCAGGCAGCGAATCTGACCCAGATGATCCAGGATCTGGCCAGGAAATACTACAAGCTAGGATCTTCACAGTCCCAGCTGCAGGGTCAGTTTTCTAGTACTATGAGTGCTTCCCAAAGCTCTCCGCTACCGACTGTAGTTATAACTGTGGTACCTGCTGACGTGCAGTTGGTTTCCTGAAACAGTAGTATGTGGAAAGGAACGAAAAGTGGAAAATCCGCGCTGCTGGAAGATGACAGTTAATCCAGGTCCACACTAGAAAAACATGCTTTATTTTATTGTCTATCCGTGTCAAAGTAATATACTTCCTCCTCAGGGCAAAAAACATATGACAAATGACAGAACACAGCCATATACAGTATATACACTGGTGAATTTGAAAAAATGTGGCGCCAAAAAAGAACACATGATATGTCAAAGTTTAATAATGTAAATAATTTAAGAAGAAATGATGATAAAAGCTTTCAAAATTACATATTTTTATTTTCTCAATTTCATTTATCTTGTAAACAATAATAAAATACACATTTCTGGTGATAAATTTAATCTAAATATAAATATAGTGTGATGTAAAAATATAGTTATGTAGGTTGGGCAAGAAGTCACAGAACAAAAGTATCGACATTGGCGTGAGCGATGTAATGGAGAAGAGTGAATGAACCAGAGGATTAAAAAGGGGCGATTGGGGTGTATAAAACCATAAATTTATTAAGAAGTGGATTGTAGTGAATAAAAGTGTTTGTCACATTGGAATGTTAGAATATTAATTATTAGACATTATATGGACATATAAAACACATTTTTAATGTTAATGTATAAGAGAAATAAGATACTAAACTAAAGATACTGGCCAAAGAAATCGCTAAGAGAATAGCGTGGGAAAAAATCTATGCTGCTGGGAAAGTCCCTCCGCTGAACTTAGATGAACTCAGCATTCGGGGATAACCCAGCTGTTAGAGTGAGAGGCTGGGTGAAATCGTGACGTAACGTGGGAAAATGTTAGTACAAGCCTCCAAAGAAGCCATGAAAGAGGAATAAAGAAGAGATCTTCGAGCAAAATGAATGGCAAAACAAAAAATGAAGCGGGAGTGAGTTCAATTCCCACCCGAAATAACAAATTGAGGTAAACTGTGCAAATATTAAGAAATTATACCATACACAAAAATATAATTATTAAAAATATTTAAGATATATATACAGTATTAAAATATTTAAGAAATATATACAATATATATGTATATGATAAAAATGGTGACTGATAAAAGTAAATCAAGCATAACATGGGGGGCAGCATGGTGGCTCAGTGGTTAGCACTGCAGCGCTGCGGCTCTGGGCTCAAATCCCACCAAGGACAACATCTACAAGGAGTTTGTATGTTCCCCTCGTGTTTGCGTGAGTTTTCTCCGGGTTCTCCGGTTTCCTCCCACACTCCAAAGACATACTGATATGGAATGTAGATTGTGAGCCCCAATGGGGACAGCGACGATAATGTCTGTAAAGCGCTGTGGAATTAATGGCGCTATATAAGTTGTAATGTCCTCACAGTACAAGAAATTCAAGAGAGTAGATTTTATCTGTATTTTATTCTTCTCCTTCTTCCTCCAGCACAATGCATTACATGTTTCTCAGCAGACTAGAAACCGAAACTAAAACTCACTTCCAGTCTCTAACTCTCCGGTCACAAGACTTCCTTTTCTTAAAGAGACAGATCTAAACATTATACATTACACACCCCAAGTCATATCGTCCCATTTCTCTTCTATCGATAGACATATTGCAAAGGCCTGGCAAATAGATTATTTCACATTATTACGGAGATTATTCATAAGGATCAATCAGGCTTTATTCCAAACTGGTCCACAGCAATGAATTTACGAAGGCTTTTTCTTCAAAGATCAGATGTAATAATGGGACATAAGGCTATTCTTTCTTTCTCTCTCTCGATGCGGCTAAAGCATTCGATGGCGTAGAATGGAAATACCTGTGGGAGGTTCTTAAAAGGTTTGGGGTGGGTCCCAAATTCCTATCATACATACAGGTTTTGTACTCTGGACCTCAGGCTAAAATAAGAACTAATGGTCTCTTATCGGCTTCAATCGCGTTGGGGAGGGGCACTCGGCAGGGATGCCCCCTGTCTCCCCTCCTTCTCGCGATAGCCATTGAACCTTTGGCCTGTATGTTGATTGCTAGTCCGGATATTGTAGGCTATAAATATGGTATCCTAATGATGACGATTTACTTATATATATATATATATATACACTGTATATACACACACACACACACACACACACACATATATATATATATACATATATATATATACATATATATATATACACACACAGTACAGACCAAATTGTACATTCACACTGAAGGCATCAAAACTATGAATTAACACATGTGGAATTATATACTTAACAAAAAAGTGTGAAACAACTGAAAATATGTCTTATATTCTAGGTTCTTCAAAAGTAGCCACCTTTTGCTTTCATGACTGCTTTGCACACTCTTTGCATTCTCTTGATGAGCTTCAAGAGGTAGTCACCGGAAATGGTTTTCACTTCACAGGTGTGCCCTGTCACGTTTAATAAGTGGGATTTCTCGCCTTATAAATGGGGTTGGGACCATCACTTGTGTTGTGCAGAAGTCTGGTGGATACACAGCTGATAGTCCTCCTGAATAGACTGTTAGAATTTGTATTATGACAAGAAAAAAGCAGCTAAGTAAAGAAAAACGAGTGACCATCATTACTTTAAGAAATGAAGGTCAGTCAGTCTGAAAAATTGGGTAAACTTTGAAAGTGTCCCCAAGTGCAGTTACAAAAACCATCAAGCGCTACAAAGAAACTGGCTCACATGAGGACCGCCCCAGGAAAGGAAAACAAAGAGTCACCTCTGCTTCTGAGGATAAGTTTATCCGAGTCATCAGCCTCAGAAATCGCAGGTTAACAGCAGCTCAGATTAGAGACCAGGTCAATGGCACCCAGAGTTCTAGCAGCAGACACATCTCTTCAACAACTGTTAAGAGGAGACTTTGTGCAGCAGGCCTTCATAGTAAAATAGCTGCTAGGAAACCACTGCTAAGGACTGGCAACAAGCAGAAGAGACTTGTTTGGGCTAAAGAACACAAGGAATGGACATTAGACCAGTGGAAATCTGTGCTTTGGTCTGATGAGTCCAAATTTGAGATCTTTGGTTCTAACCACCGTGTCTTTGTGCGACGCAGAAAAGGTGAACGGATGGACTCTACATGCCTGGTCCCCACCGTGAAGCATGGAGGAGGAGGTGTGATGGTGTGGGGGTGCTTTGCTGGTGACACTGTTGGGTATTTATTCAAAATTTAAGGCATACTGAACCAGCATGGCTACCACAGCATCTTGCAGCGGCATGCTATTCCATCCGGTTTGTGTTTAGTTGGACCATCATTTATTTTTCAACAGGACAATGACCCCAAACACACCTCCAGGCTGTGTAAGGGCTATTTAACCAAGAAGGAGAGTGATGGGGTGCTACGCCAGATGACCTGGCCTCCACAGTCACCAGACCTGAACCCAATCGAGATGGTTTGGGGTGAGCTGGACCGCAGAGTGAAGGCAAAAGGGCCAACAAGTGCTAAGCATCTCTGGGAACTCCTTCAAGATTGTTGGAAGACCATTTCCGGTGACTAGATGTGTCTGCTGCTAGAACTCTGTGTGGCATTGACTTGGTCTCTAATCTGAGCTGCTGTTAACCTGAGATTTCTGAGGCTGTTGACTCGGATAAACTTATCCTCAGAAGCAGAGGTGACTCTTGGTCTTCCTTTTCTGGAGCGGTCCTCATGTGAGCCAGTTTCTTTGTAGCGCTTGCTGGTTTTTGCAACTGCACTTGGGGACACTTTCAAAGTTTGCTCAATTTTTCGGACTGACTGACCTTCATTTCTTAAAGTAATGATGGCCACTCATTTTTCTTTACTTAGAATTTGTATTATAGCAAGAAAAAAGCAGCTAAGAGTCTATTCAGTAGGACTATCAGCTGTGTATCCACCTGACTTCTGCAGAACACAACTGATGGTCCCAACCCCATTTATAAGGCAAGAAATCCCACTTATTAAACGTGACAAGGCACACCTGTGAAGTGAAAACCATTTCCGGTGACTACCTCTTCAAGCTCATCAAGAGAATGCCAAGAGTATTCAAAGCAGTTTTCAAAGCAAAAGGTGGCTACTTTGAAGAACCTAGAATATAAGACATATTTTCAGTTGTTTCACACTTTTTTGTTAAGTATATAATTCCACATGTGTCATAGTTTTGATGCCTTCAGTGTGAATGTACAATTTTCATAGTCATGAAAATAAAGAAAAATCTTTAAATGAGAAAGTGTGTCCAAACTTTTGGTCTGTACTGTATATATATATATATATATATATATACACACACACACACACACACACACACACACACACACACAGACACAGTCGAAACCAGAAGTTTACATACACTATATAAAAAGACACATATGCATGTTTTTCTCAATATCTGAGATGAAATCAGAATAAACATTTCCCGTTTTAGGTCAATTAGTTTAAATTTGCCAAATGCCAGAACAATGAGAGAGAGAATGTTTTAAGGCATTTTTATTGCTTACTGCAAAAGTTTCCATACACTACGATTACTATACCTTTAAATAATTTTGGACTGCCTATATGATGATGTCATGTGTTTTGGAGCTTCTGATTTTTTTTTCTGAGCTTTTTGGCAGCATCTGTGTTAATTAGAAACACACCTGTGGATGTATTTTAATGCACATCTGAAACACACTGCTTCTTTGTGTACCATCATGGAAAAGTCTAAAGAAATCAGCCAAGATATCAGGAAGAGAATTGTGGATCACAAATTGTGGGTACAATTTCATGATACCTGAAGCTGCCTCGTTCATCTGTACAAACAATTATACGCAAGTACAAACAAAAATGGAATGTCAAGCCTTCATACCACTCAGGAAGGAGATGGGTTCTGTGTACCAGAGATGAACGTGCATTGGTCTGACATGTGCATATCAACCCAAGGACAAAAGCAAGAGACCTTGTGAAGATGATGGCGGAAGCTGATAAGATTGTGTAAATATCCACAGTGAAACGAGTACTGTATCAACATGGGCCGAAAGGCTACTCTGCCATTACTCAAGAAAAGGAAGAAACCATTACTCAAAAAAAAAACATAAAAAAGCCAGATTAATGTTTGCACATGCACACAGGAACAAAGAGCTTAATTTTTGGAGACATATTCTGTGGTCTGATGAAACTAAAATTGAACTTTTTGGGCATACTGACCATCGTTACCTTTTGAGGAAAAAGGGAGAAGCTTGGAAGCCTAAGAACACCATCCCAACTGTGAAACACGGGGGTGACAGCATCTTGTTGTTGAGTTGTTTTGCTGCAGGAGGGACTGATGCACTTCACAAAATAGATGGCATCATGAGAAAAGAAGATTATGTGGCAATACTGAAGCAACATCTCAAGACATTAGCCAGGAAGTTAAAGCTTGGGCGGAAATGGGTCTTCCAAATAGACAATGACCTGAAGCATACTGCCAAAATGGTAAGAAAGTGGCTTAAGGATAACAAAGTCAATGTTTTGGAGTGGCCGACACAAAGCCCTGATCTCAGTCCTATTGAAAAGGCAGATGCGAGCAAGGCGACCTACAATCCTGGATCAGTTACACCAGTTTTGTCAGGAGGAATCGGCCCAAATTCCGAACAACTATTCTGAAAAGCTTGTGGAAGGATATCCCAAACGTTTGACCCAAGTCATTCAGTTTAAGGGCAATGGTACCAAATACTAATGAAATATATGTAAACTTTTGACTTTGGAGTAAGTAATAAAAATGCCTTAAAACATTCTCTCTCTCATTATTCTGGCATTTGGAAAATATTAAAAATTATGGTAATCCTAATTGACCTAACACGGGAAAGGTTTATTCTGATTTCATCTCAGATATTGAGAAAAACATGCTGATGTGTCTTTTTATATAGTGTATGGAGACTTCTGGTTTCAAACTAATGTGCCTTTGATATCAGCGGTAATTGACAGAGTAACCACAAATAATACTTTTGAACTAGCGGCTGCCATGAGAAATAACACAATGAATAAGTAGGATATTCATTGGTCCTTATGGAACACTCTTAAATGCAAATCAAGATGGACGCCCTTTTGGGTAGAAAATAATACTTTTGTTAAGTTGGTATTAGAGAAGGGAAATACTAAGGGTCGTATTTCTGATATTTACTGAGTCCTTTTAATTCTTATTTAACAATATTTCCTTCTCCAGCTAGACAAAAATGGATGGAGATATAGGTCCAATTTCTGAGGATCAATGGAGAGCGGTATTAGAACTGGTTCCCCAATTATCTTTATATGAGACACAGAGATTTTCCCAGATCATATTAATACATAGGAAATATAAGACGCCTAGATTCCTATGTAACATAGGATACCGGACTGCTGCTGAATGTCCAGGATGTAACATGGATGCTGCGGGCCTATTACATCCGCTATGGGAATGCTGGGAGTTAGGAAAATACTGGAAAGGAGTTCTGTCTATTATAAAGAGGGTATATAAAATAGATATTCAACCAGACCCCAAAAAATGCCTATTAGGTATATTAGAGCAGGGGTTCTCAAACTTTTCAAACAGGGGGCCAGTTCACTGTCCCTTGGACCATTGGAGGGCCGGAATATAGTTTAAAAAAAACTATGAACAAATTCCTATGCACACTGCACATATCTTATTTTAAAGTAAAAAAAAACAAAACGGGAATAAATACAATATTTAAAATGAAGAACAAGTAAAGTTAAATCAACAAACTTACCGGTATGTCAATGGGAACTATGGGCCAGCTTTTGGCTAATGAGATGGTCAATGTCTGGTTCCATATTTGTCACTGCTAGTCGTAACAAGTGATGCAAGTGTGCATCAGTTAGTCTGGATCTGGTTGGAGATTTCACATGTTTCATTCTGGAAAAAGTCTGTTCACAGACATAAGTGCTGCCAAAGATGGTTGCCATTTTGAGTGCAAGGTTCCTGAGATTAGGATATGTCTCAGAGGGGAGAGATGCATAGAAATTAGGAAGGCTGCTTGACTTGAATGCATCTTTCAGAGTCACAATTATGCATTTCAGCCAGTTCCATTTGGTAAATTGTATCCACATTTTCAATGTCAATAAAAAAATGGGTTACGGAAAAGCTGCATGTCCTGTTCATGGAGATGAATCTTTAAATCTACATTGGAACTCCTTTTGGAACTTTTCCAGTGAATCCACACATGCTTTGTTTGGGAATGCAACCAATGGTTTTTCCACTAACAGATTTTGAGTTGTGGGGAGATGGCAGAGATTTTCCTCCTTCACTTCTTTGATGAGGAGGCCTAATTTTACTTCAAATGCTTTCACATGTGATTGCATATCACAGAGGAGCTGCCCCTTTCCTTGAAGTTGTACATTGAAACTGTTAAGTAACTCTGTTACATCGGTCAGAAAGGCAAGGTGCCATTTCCATTCCGCATCATTGAGCTCCGGTACTTCTTTGTTTTTGAAAGCAGAGAAGCTGTAATCTGTGGAAGTAAGTCATAGAAATGTCTCAAAACTCTCCCTCGACTCAGCCAACGCACTTCTGTGTGGTGCAGAACATCTTCATAGGCAACATTTAGCCCAGACAGAAATTCCTGAAATTGTCAGTGGTTTAATGCATTAGCTCTAATGAAATTAACACAAGATACCACAATTTTCCTAACAGAGTCCCACTCCAGTGATTTACTACACAGCGCCTGTTGGTGGATGAGGCAGTATTGGATGAGAATGGTCATGTTTGTCCATCTCTTGGTTAATGCGAGCAATTACTCCTTCCTTAGACCCCACCATGCTAGGAGCACCATCAGTAGTCACACTGGCTTGTTTAGCCCAGTCCAGCTCCAAACCATTCACAGTTTGGCAAACCTTTTCATAGATATCCTCTCCTGTAGTTCTTCCTTTCATGCCTTGCAGTGCAGCAAGCTCTTCTGTGACTTCGAAACAGTCATTCGTCCCACGAATAAAAATTAGAAGTTGTGCAGAATCACGAATATCATTACTTTCGTTGAGTGCCAAGGAAAAATAGGAAAGTGTTTTTGCAGAGTTTTGCAAATGCTGAAGCAAATTGTCTCCCATTTCTTCAATCCTTCGTGTAATGGTAGGTCCTGAAAGACTCACTGTACTAAATAATTCGGCCTTCTCTGGACACATCTCTTTGGCAACAGAAAGAAGGCATTCTGTAACAAATTCTCCCCCCAGGAATGGTCGGCCAGTGCCCGCTATTAGCTTGGCAACTTGAAAACTTACTCGCAGTGATGAAATATTTAGCTGCTTCTGCTTCACAGAAGTATTTTGCCGAGTTGTCAATGTATTTTTCAGTTTTAATATTTTATCCTTTCTCCTTTCTCCGACCAAACAATCATATTTATCTTTATATTGAGTTTGATAGTGTCGAAGCAAATTGTATCCTTAGAACACAGACACTATATTCTGACATATCAAACACTCATTCTTTCCTTGTACTGCATGAAAAAGTAATCATAAGTCCACTGTTCTTTGAATATCCTACACTCCGCGTCAATTTTTCTTTTTCTTGATATCATTATTTCCTAGGGATTCCAAATTGCTTTTAGTAAAATACCAATTATATATACAGCGCTACAAAAACATTATACCAGCAATAAAATTGCCCACATAGAGACATACAGACTGCACTGCCCAATAATGCAGTCTGATCAGTGCCCATCAATGAAGCCTTGCCAGTCTATATAATTTCAGCCTCACCAGTGCCCATATTGGTGGAACTCCGCTTTTACCTCAGGCTCAGACTGGTGTGGTGCGAGAGTCCCCAATAGGCAGGTAAATATCCCCAATAGGCAGCATAGGTTCCTAATAGGCAAGTAAAGGTCACTCTAATAGGCAGCATAGGTCCCCAATAGGCAGGTAAATGTCCCCAATAGGCAGGTAAACGTCCCCAATAGGCAGCATACATTGGTGGCCAAAAGTATTGGCACCCCTGCAATTCTGTCAGATAATACTCTGTTTCTTCCTGAAAATGATTGCAATCACAAATTCTTTGGTATTATTCTCTTCATTTAATTTGCTTGCAAGGAAAAAACACAAAAGAGAATGAAGCAAAAATCAAATCATTGATCATTTCACACAAAACTCCAAAAAAGGGCCGGACAAAAGTATTGGCACCCTCAGCCTAATACTTGGTTGCACAACCTTTAGCCAAAATAACTGCGAACAACCCCTTTCGGTAACCATCAATGAGTTTCTTACAATGCTCTGCTGGAATTGTAGACCATTCTTCTTTGGCAAACTGCTCCAGGACCCTGATATTTGAAGGGTGCCTTCTCCAAACTGCCATTTTGAGATCTCTCCACAGGTGTTCTATGGGATTCAGGTCTGGACTCATTGCTGGCCACCTTAGAAGTCTCCAGTGCTTTCTCTCAAACCATTTTATAGTGCTTTTGGAAGTGTGTTTTGGGTCATTGTCATGCTGGAAGACCCTTGATCTCTGAGGGAGACCCATCTTTCTCACACTGGGCCCTACATTATGCTGCAAAATTTGTTGGTAGTCTTCAGACTTCATAATGCCATGCACACGGTCAAGCAGTCCAGTGCCAGAGGCAGCAAAGCAACCCCAAAACATCAGGGAACCTCCGCCATGTTTGACTGTAGGGACCGTGTTCTTTTCTTTGAATGCCTCTTTTTTTTCCTGTACACTCTATGTTGATGCTTTTTCCCAAAAAGCTCTACTTTTGCCTCATCTGACCAGAGAACATTCTTCCAAAACGTTTTAGGCTTTCTCAGGTAAGTTTTGGCAAACTCCAGCCTGGCTTTTTTATGTCTCGGGGTAAGAAGTGGGGTTTTCCTGGGTATCCTACCATACAGTCCCTTTTCATTCAGACGCCGATGGATAGTACGGGTTGACACTGTTGTGCCCTCAGACTGCAGGGCAGCTTGAACTTGTTTGGATGTTAGTCGAGGTTCTTTATCCACCATCCGCACAATCTTGCGTTGAAATCTCTCGTCAATTTTTATTTTCCGTCCACATCTAGGGAGGTTAACCACAGTGCCATGGGCTTTAAACTTCTTGATGACACTGCGCACGGAAGACACAGGAACATTCAGGTCTTTGGAGATGGACTTGTAGCCTTGAGATTGCTCATGCTTCCTCACAATTTGGTTTCTCAAGTCCTCAGACAGTTCTTCGGTCTTCTTTCTTTTCTCCATGCTCAATGTGGTACACACAAGGACACAGGACAGAGGTTGAGTCAACTTTAATCCTTGTTAACTGGCTGCAAGTGTGATTTAGTTATTGCCAACACCTGTCAGGTGCCACAGGTAAGTTACAGGTGCTGTTAATTACACGAATTAGAGAAGCATCACATGATTTTTCAAAGGGTACCAATACTTTTGTCCACCCCCTTCTTTAGGTTTGGTGTGGAATTGTATCCAATTTGGCTTTAGGACAATTCTTTTTGTGTTTTTTTCATTGAAGACAAATTAAATGAAGATAATAATACCAAAGAATTTGTGATTGCAATCATTTTCAGGAAGAAACTGAGTATTATCAGACAGAATTGCAGGGGTGCCAATACTTTTGGCCACCACTGTAGGTCCCCAATAGGCAGCATAGGTCCCCAGTAGGCAGGTTATATGTCCCCAATAGGCAGGTAAGTGTCCCCAATAGGCAGGTAAATGTCCCCAATAGGCAAGTAAATGTCCCCAATAGGCAGCATAGGTCCCCAATAGGCAGGTAAATGTTCCCAATAGGCAGCATAGGTCCCCCATAGACAGGTAAATGTCCCCAATTGCAGGTAGACAATAATACCAAAAATAAAATTGCCCACATAGAGACATACAGACTGCACTGCCCATCAATGAAGCCTTGCCAGTCTATATAATTTCAGCCTCACCAGTGCCCATATTGGTGGAACTCCGCTTTTACCTCAGGCTCAGACTGGTGTGGTGTGAGAGTCCCCAATAGGCAAGTAAATGTCCCCAATAGGCAGCATAGGTTCCTAATAGGCAGGTAAAGGTCCCCAATAGGCAGGTAAATGTCCCCAATAGGCAAGTAAATGTCCCCAATAGGCAGCATAGGTTCCTAATACGTAGGTAAATGTTCCCAATAGGCAGCATAGGTCCCCAATAGGCAGGTAAATGTCCCCAATAGGCAGCATAGGTTCCTAATAGGCAAGTAAATGTTCCCAATAGGCAGCATAGGTCCCCAATAGGCAGGTAAATGTCCCCAATGGGCAGGTAAATGTTCCCAATAGGCAGGTAAATGTCCCCAATAGTCAAGTAAATCTCCCCAATAGGCAGGTAAATCTCCCCAATAGGCAGCATAGGTTCCTAATAGGCAGGTAGGCAGCATAGGTCCCCAATAGGCAGGTAAATGTCCCCTATAGGCAGCATAGGTCCCCAATAGGCAGGTAAAAGCCCCCAATAGGCAGGTAAATGTCCCCAATAGGCAGCATAGGTCCCCAATAGGCAGGTAAATGTCCCCAATAGGCAGGTAAATGTTCCCATAGGCAGCATAGGTCCCCAATAGGCAGGTGAATGTCCCCAATAGGCAGCATAGGTCCCCAATAGGCAGGTAAATATCCCCAATAGGCAGCATAGGTCCCCAATAGGCAGGTAAATATCCCCAATAGGCAGCATAGGTCCTCAATAGGCAGCTAAATGTCCCCAATAGGCAGCATAGGTCCCCAATGGGCAGGTAAATGTCCCCAATAGGCAACATAGGTCCCCAATAGGCAGGTAAATATCCCAAATAGGCAGCATAGGTCCCCAACAGGCAGGTAAATTTCCCCAATAGGCAGGTAAATGTCCCCAATAGGCAGGTAAATGTCCCCAATAGACAGCATAGGTTCCTAATAGGCAGGTAAATGTCCCCAATAGGCAGGTTATATGTCCCCAATAGGCAGGTTATATGTCCCCAATAGGCAGGTTATATGTCCCCAATAGGCAGGTAAATGTTCCCAATAGGCAGGTAAGTGTCTCCAATAGGCAGGTAAATGTCCCCAATAGGCAGGTAAATGTCCCCAATAGGCAGCATAGGGCCGCAATAGGCAGGTAAATGTCCCCAATAGGCAGGTAAATGTCCCTAATAGGCAGCATAGGTCCCCAATAGGCAGGTAAGTGTCACCAATAGGCAGGTAAGTGTCCCCATAGGCAGCATAGGTCCCCAATAGGCAGGTAAATATCCCCAATAGGCAGGATAGGTCCCCAATTGGCAGGTAAATGTCCCTAATAGGCAGCATAGGTCCCCAATAGGCAGGTAAGTGTCACCAATAGGCAGGTAAGTGTCCCCAATAGGCAGGTAAATGTCCCCAATAGGCAACATAGGTCCCTAATAGGCAGGTAAATGTTCCCAATAGGCAGGATAGGTCCCCAATAGGCAGGTAAATATCCCAAATTGGCAGCATAGGTCCCCAATAGGCAGGTAAATATATCCAACAGGCAGCATAGGTCCCCAATAGGCAGGTAAATATCCCCAATAGGCAGCATAGGTCCCCAATAGGCAGCATAGGTCCCTAATAGGCAGGTACATGTCCCCAATAGGCAGGTAAATGTCCCCAATAAGCATGTCAGACCGGATCCAGTGTTAAAAATAAAAAAAAATACCAGTACTCACCCATGTATCCCATTGCTCTGAATAGGCGCCTGCTCGATTCTGTCTACTTCTGGCACAGGCGCGTGACGTCATCACGTCATCTGTGCTGTATACGGAGGGCAGCAAGTCTTCCGGAGTGGCAGCGCATCGCCTTTACTCGCGGCATCGTCGTTCCGCCCACGATTACAGGGCCCGCCGGCATTGAACTGTCGTCTGCTAAGCAGGACAGGCAGCGGCGGCAAAAACACCCGGCAGGCCGGATAAACCTCCTCGGCGGGCCGCATGTGGCCCGCGGGCCGTAGTTTGAGGACCCCTGTATTAAAGGATGATATGGAATTTGACCCAATTTCAATAGGGATTTCACGTATTTTATTTCAAGCTAGGAAACATATTGCATCCAAATGGATTAACCCCTCACCTCCAGAAATTAGTGAACTAAAAAATAGGATAAATCATATTATCAGATTAGAAAAAGGGGTATATAAAAAATAAGATTTAATGTTTATGGTCGGATACACCTGGAATGACATCAAGGGGGTTATTGTTGGAGAGACCATGACTTATGGGGGAGGGGGGTATTGGCGAGGTCTAATGTTTCATTGTAATGTGTATTGGAATTCCTTAAATGTGGTATGGGTAATATAGCACACCTATATGTGTATAGGATTATAATGTTTATTACAATATTATAGTTATATAAAAGATTTCAAGAATGTGGAATGTTAAGTGTAAGATATAGTAACTGCAAGTTATCAGATGGTAATGGGCAAGCTGAAAGCATATATAGGAGAGATGCATGTATGTCATCCCTATGGTATGTTATCTTATTATTATATGTACTGGTTTCTTGTTTTGTAAAAAAAAAAGATTATGAAAAAAAATCTCAAAAATATATTGGATTAAAAAAAAAGATTAGGAAAAAGGCTTCTCCACTATGTGGGTTCTCTGGTGCTTAACCAAAGCTGATTTATGGTTAAAACATTTCCCACATTCTGAACATGAAAAAGGCTTCTCTCCTGTGTGAGTTCTCTGGTGCTTAACCAAAGCTGATTTATCATTAAAACATTTCCCACATTCTGAACATGAAAAAGGCTTCTCCCCTGTGTGAGTTCTCTGATGCGTAATCAAAGCTGATTTATCATTAAAACATTTCCCACATTCTGAACATGAAAAAGGCTTCTCCCCTGTGTGAGTTCTCTGATGCGTAACCAAAGTTGATTTATCATTAAAACATTTCCCACATGCTGAACATGAAAAAGGCTTCTCCCCTGTGTGAGTTCTCTGGTGCTTAACCAAAGCTGATTTATCACGAAAACATTTTCCACATTCTGAACATGAAAAAGGTTTCTCCCCTGTGTGAGTTCTCTGATGCGTAACCAAAGCTGATTTATCATTAAAACATTTCCCACATTCTGAACATGAAAAAGGCTTCTCCCCTGTGTGAGTTCTGTGGTGCTTAACCAAAGCTGATTTGTCACGAAAACATTTCGCACATTCTGAACATGAAAAAGGCTTCTCCCCTGTGTGAATTCTCTGGTGGTTAACCAAAAATGATTTACGGTTAAAACATTTGCCACATTCTGAACATGAAAAAGGCTTCTCCCCTGTGTGAATTCTCTGGTGCTTAACCAAAGCAGATTTAGTGTTAAAACATTTCCCACATTCGGAACATGAAAAAGGCTTCTCCCCTGTGTGAATTATCTGGTGCGTAACCAAAGCAGATTTATCGTAAAAACATTTCCCACATTCTGAACATGAAAAATGCTTCTCCCCTGTGTGAGTTCTCTCATGTTTGATAAGACTTGAATGCTGTACAAAACATTTCCCGCATTCTGAACATGAAAAAGGCTTCTCTCCTGTGTGGGTTCTCTGGTGGATATTAAGATGTGCTTTGTGGTTGAAAAATTTTTCACATTCTGAACAGGTAAAAGGCTTCTCCCCTGTGTGAATTCTCTTGTGATTAACCAAAGCTGATTTATGGTTAAAACATTTCTCACATTCTGAACAGGAAAAGGGCTTCTCCCCTGTGTGGGTTCTCTGGTGGTTATAAAGATGCGCTTTCCGGTTAAAACATTTCCCACATTCTGAACATGAAAAAGGCTTCTCCCCTATGTGAAGTCTCTGGTGCTTGACAAAATCTGATTTGTGGTTAAAACATTTCCCACATTTTGAACAAAAAAATCTATTGTCCGCTGTGTGTATTTTTTGATGTTTAAGAATAGACTTTTCGAGGGTACAACTATTTCCATTTTCTGAACGTGAAAATGACTTCTTTCCTTTACGAGCAGTTTGTTTTGTAATGCTTATTTTTTTATTTTGATTTTCCTTAGTAGTCGGTAATGAATCAGAAGACAGGAGCTGTTTCATAGGATCAGATGACAGATCTTTGCTGTGAAGGGAAGATGGTATATCTGGAGTAATGGCATTCACTTCAACTGTATCCTGTGGGATTTCAAGATCATCCAATTTAAAAATTGAAGATGTCGGCTGTCCCTCTGATCTCCTGGTACAGTCATCTGCCAAGAAAAAAACAATTATTAATTTTGAATAAAATATCCTTGAAATTTATATTTTTGAACATTTCTACTTAAAACATCTGTAGAAATGACAAGTTATTGACAGAATGACAATTCACAGTCTAATAGCAAACCTCATAGGATGAACCAGTGGAGCGTGGTGTTCAACTGTTTGCTCATTCTGCCTCCAAAATATGGAATAAGAAGCCATCAAACAATGTTATGTAGGCAAAAATGATACCAATAAAAACTTCTTCTCATCCATAAACCAATGCAGCAAAATCCGCTTTCCCAAAGTCAGATCTCCCCCTCACTTCTGAGCCTTGCAGTGCGCCCAAACCACATTTAGCCTCCATGTATTTGGCATTACTATAGTGAGAAGAACCGACATTAATTTACGGTGTGTGTCTCCTGGAGCACAATCTGGGCACTATGTGTTGGGCAATAAAATGGCCAATGGGCAATTTTCACTCTCCACCATTCATTGTGTGCTAATTTCCGGAAAGTGCCTGTGGAGTCAAAATACTCACTACTCCTATAGATTAATTCACTGCGGGTTATAATTTGCAAAATGGAGTCACTTTATGGTGATTTCTACTACTCTGGTTTTCTGCCATTTTGTTATATTAAAGAAGTAGTCCAGTACTTTTTTTCAATTTCGCCAATGTATTTAACCTGTGCCCATAAATCTTTTTGTAATTACCTTCTGCTGTCCTTCTTGCCTGTGAGCAGCAATATCGCTGGCCGCCTACAAGCATTACATGACCCCCGGCTGCAGCCGGCTCTTTCTTCCACTGATATCACGTTAAGTGAGGCGTGGCATCAGTGACGTGGTCCCCACGGTGGATGCTGGGCTGTGGGCAGAGTTACCCCGCGCGTCACACCCAGAATCCACCGCGCGCTTTCACAATGAATGAGGAGAGGGAAAGTGCGTGGTGGATGCCGGGTGTGAGGCATGGGGTAACCCCGCCCACAGCCTAGCATTCACCGCGGGGACCATGTCACTGATGTCACGCCTCACGTGATGTCTGTAGGCGGCCAGTGATAGCGTCACTTACAGGCAAGAAGGACAGCAGAAGGTAATTACAAAAAGACTTATGGGCACAGGGTAAATACATTGGGGGACATTGGGGCAATTATAAAAAGTACTGACAACTTCTTTAAGGTTTCTGTAAATAGTGTGTCCCATCTCCTTTGGGATCTGCTGCCCCAACGTCTCCATCTGTCACCAGGCGCCACCTTTATCATTCTGCAGGTGGCACTGGTGATGGAGGAGATGTCGGAACCAGAAGCTCTGGACGGCACAGGCTGTGTCCAGCCACTAAGATTAGGTAGCCTGGGACCTGTAGTACCATCCAGTCTGGCAGTATGGGTGTGTGTGCTGTCCAGCTGGAGTAATCTGCTTATTCCAATTGGAAAGCACCACACCCTACTAAAGCTGGAAGCATATTGCCGGAAGCTGCCAGTTACAGCCTTGTTCTCCTCTGGTTCAGTCCTCTGTGCTCAGCTCCCGGCTTGTGGATTTGTTTCTTGTTGTGACCTCGTCCCGTTTACTGACTACTCTTGTGTCTTCTGATCTTGTATTTTCTCTGTCCCCCTTGTTTTGACCCGGTTACCTGACTATTCTTCTTGGGATTAAAGGGTGATGAGCAAGGCAAACCCTGGTATCTGGAAAATGGAGTAGATAGTGCCAAGCCTGTTTGTGGTAGCCATCTTTTGAGCTGCCAGGTGACCATGAACAGTGTCCCCAACACATTGTGTCTGCAAACTATTCTAGCAAGATCTGCATTCAAATAGCTAAATGTCGCTCCTTCCCTTCTTAACCTGCCATGTGCCCAGATAGTAGGGTACAACCGTGTATAGGGTATTGTTGGATTCAAGAGAAGTTGGAAAATAATTTGTAAGGTCCATTTGTTTCCTATTATCCTTTGTGAAGAATTCCAAAGTTATCACCATATAAAGTGACACACATCAGATTAAGAAAATGGTGCCTGATAGGAACACAAAACTGGCTGCAGGAAGGGGTTAAATCAGAGTATTTTGGGCACTAACTACTGTAGTCAAAAACTGTGACTATAGACAATAACACATCTACTGAAATGATCAAACTCAACAGTCTCCATCAGTAAGTAGTGAGTAACTAGTGGTGAAACCTCTCTGAGGTCTAAACAATGATAAGGGCCAATATTTTCTGTGAGATGAGTTTCAAGAAGAAATAGTAGACATTGAAAGAGAACTTTGTATAATAGTGCAGAGCTGAGGTGTCTTAAATTTAGACCTCGGGCATTGGGAAGAGGTAATGGAGACCTTCTTTTAAAGACTAGAGAGTTACAGAGTCACATAACTGAGTCAGGCCGATCCCACCACAATAAAGCTATCATACAAAATGAACCTGTTAAAAAATACAGAATAAAAGATATGTTACATCCTCAACAACAATATATGTATCAGGGAAGAGAACTTCAAATCTAAACCAGAGTCACACTCATTTATGGTGGACCATTGGAGCTACTATGACTCCTGAGCACAAGAGTAGAGAAAGTATTAGCGCCCCCATTTCAGGAGAGATTGTGCAGTAATCTGAATTCCTTAGGATTGAAAAATAATGTAATTTATGACGTTGAGTGAATCCATGAAACCAGGGCCGGAGCCATGCCAACACATCTCCTGCAGGCGTGAATAAATGTATATTACAGCCATCAGCCACGCACAGCT
Organism: Phyllobates terribilis; assembly: GCF_046119375.1. Lineage (NCBI taxonomy): Eukaryota > Metazoa > Chordata > Amphibia > Anura > Dendrobatidae > Phyllobates > Phyllobates terribilis. The sequence goes on along the minus strand of NW_027363040.1, from coordinate 240,154 downwards.
TAGAGATATATCATGGCACAGGTGTAATGTTTTCTGTATAGTTTATCACAATCCTGTTTGAAGTTAGTTGGTTTAAAAAGAAATTGAAAAGTCAGGATAAAGGGAAACTCTGTTCTTATTGTACAGAAATTCACACTTGGCCCTCACTGCACATTTAATGTTGTCGATCATAAAAGTGAAGTTTGGCCAGAAAGGCTGGACCTGGTCTTGTAGGGACCATATGAGGACATTCAGCAGCACAGAAGGGAGAGAAGGTAGATTCATCCAATAAGATATCAGGGATCTAGGAAGCGAACAGCATCATTACCCTCCACTTTCTCTTCAACTGATTTTCTAACTTGTCAGCACATTCTACGTACGCTGTCATTTGGTTTTGTATTTTACAAATCTGGGCAGGTAACGGTCAGCGTCTCCTAATCCCAGGGGGTAGGTGGATCCTCCAGGTTGTAAGTTCTATAGAAAAGGGCTTTCACAATTACACAAAGTAATGTGAACATTTTTGGATGGAGGAAAATGTTGTGGTCTAGAGGTAAAATTGTGATCACACAATTGTGACACAACCGGACTACACCACCGATAAAGCAGCCACAGCCGGTGACGGAGAAGAATCTGTGACTTCTCTTCATTTCGTGGTTACTACTCACCTGGGTAGTCATAGGTAGGAATCTCCTCTTTACACCGCTCATCACCCGTCACATATGTCTTAGTACTATTAATATGGGTCAGATCTTCACCCTGAAACAAATATTGTAAAAGTCACAAACAGATGGAGAAGTCCCATCTACGATCAGCTCTAATCCTGCCATCTCCACCGTTCTCATTACACAAGTATAAAACATATAATACTGGTGGATAAAACAAAATTGAGCACAAGACCTTCACAGACATCTACACATCATAGGGGAGATCTCATGACACCTTCTCTCCATCTACCTGATGATCCTGAGGAACATTGGGATCTTCTTGTTTACAGTCCTGTGGAAGAAGAGGACGGGGACATCTCTCTGGTGTTGTCCTCTTACTGGATAGATCTGGAGGAAACACATACAGGGACTGAATTCATTCTTTACATACAGATAATTATAGGCCGTGTGTATTTAGTCCTGTCTATTACCTGGAGATGTGAGGGGCTGGGGAACCTCCATCATGACGTCCTTGTACAGATCTTTGTGTCCTTCTAAATACTCCCACTCCTCCATGGAGAAATAGACAGCGACATCCTGACACCTTATAGGAACCTGACACATACAATGATACAGTCATCCCCCGATCCCTTCATAGCGTTACTGTATAATGTCCCAGCATTCCCAGCAGTGTCACCTCTCCAGTCAGCAGCTCAATCATCTTGTAGGCGAGTTCTAGGATCTTCTGGTCATTGATGTCCTCATGTATCAGGGGGTGAGGTGGAGGCCCCGTGATTGGGCTCAGGGGTCTTCCCCATCCCTCAGACACAGGGTCCTGACAGCGCCCACTAGAGGTCTTCTTCACTACTGTGTAATCCTGGTTATGGAGAGACACATTAATAAATCTCCCTCCAGACATTTCCAGAGTCCTCACCTCTCCAGTTCTGTCCATCTGTTATTCCCATAGATAAGAATGATGTAATGTGACGTCATCAGAATCTCTCACCTCTCCAGTAAGCCGGAAGAGGATCTCTAGGGTGAGGTGTAATATCCTCTCCACCATCTTCTTTCTGTCTCTATCCATTCTTCTCTAGGAAAATTATATAGATAAATTATTAGTATCTCATATTGTGGGAATCTGAGTGGATTGAAGATGAGTTGGTGTAAAATATTTACAATTCTGTGTAATAATAAAATTAATAGTAAGTGAATAATGGGCGCTCACTGCTTGTGGTGCTCAGGAGTAAAATAGTGAAACAGTCAAAAAATATATATATATTCCAGCAAACAAATTATCATGAAAATGATTTTTTTATTATGCAATGAAGCAAAGAAAGTTTTCTTAATTTTGATAGATCCCTAATGAAATCAGATATTTCCAACGTTTCGGCCTATCATTGGCCTTTCTCAAGGTGTCTGGTGTCTAGTGGGTCCCAGTCTGCGGCAGAGCGGCATCTGTGTGTATCGCCCAAAAACATTAATAGCATTGTGATGCCGGTATAAAGCAATAATGTGGTAGAGCTCTTCATACATCTTCAGGTCATACAGAGATACCTATGTGCTATCAGTTGGGATTATGGAAGTTATAAAATAATTCAGGTAATTTAACAATATAAAGAACGTAACAGTCTTTATACAGCCAATAAAATATGTTAATGGTTTATTTGCATACTGTATATATTATCTATCATCTATCTATCATCTATCTATTATCTATCTATTATCTACCGTCGATCTATTATCTATATATCATCTATCTATCTATCTATTATCTATATCTCTATCATCTATTTAACTATCTATTATCTATCCATTTACCTATTATCTATCTATTATCTATCATCCATCTATTATCTATCTATCTATTATCTATCTAATATCTATCATATTATTTATGTATCTATTATCTATCTATTATCTATCTATCTATATCATCTATCTATTCTCTATCTATCAATTATCTATCATCTATCTATTTATCATCTATCATCTATCTATCCATATATCTATCTATAATCTATCATCTATCTATCATCTCTCTATTATCTATCATCTATGTATTTATCATATATCTATTATCTATCTATTATCTATCATCTATATATTATATATCTATTTTCTATCTATTATCTATCTATCCATATATATAATATATGTATTATCTATCTATCTATCTATCATATATCTACACATATATATCTACATATATATATATATATATATATATATATATATATATATATATATATATATATATATATATATGCAAAAGACACCAAGGATATAGCCACATATATATAAGGGTTTTTCAGCAAGGACCAGTTGGTCAGTGTAAAATACCCATAGTATCACAAGTTGTGTGCTATATGGACATGCAATATGAATGGCAGACCATTCGGTTAAAACACACAGCAACCGAGAGAATCACCGAACGTGGGGTCCAATAATGAGCATGACATTTGGAATCCATAAATAAAAAACCTTTATTACAAAAATGGTTACAATGGCACAACAAGCACAAGAATGCCCACATTCAGAATGGTAAATCAAGAACCAGTATATCAAATACCAAATATGCATAAAAACAATATCTATACAACGAATGAGAAAAATAGAGGCGAGGACCGCCAACCCATATGTAATATAATGACCTATCATTACCCCCTGACGAAGGACTTTGCGTCCGAAACGCGCGTCGGGGAGCGCTCCACATTCAGTTCCTGGACTGCCTATCAGGTATATTATGCCGCTTTACTTCCTTTTTCTCCCATTATGAGACCTTTACAACTACTCCCCTTTACATTTGTGGTGGCCCCTCTTTAGGTGCTTTTACATTCAGCAACATAGCAACATTATTTTCTGTGTCCGTCTGGTGTGCATGTCCTCTAACACCAGCACATGCTTTACATTATATGTTATTGTTATATTATATATTTCTTGTATAACTGGTGGGCACATTGCACTAGATAGTGTGCATCTTAATTGGCGCCTCCTTTCATCTACACATAATATTTGTTCATATCTTTCGCTATGATGTTGTAATGATAGGTCATTATATTACATATGGGTTGGCGGTCCTCGCCTCTATTTTTCTCATTCGTTGTATAGATATTGTTTTTATGCATATTTGGTATTTGATGTACTAGTTCTTGATTTACCATTCTGAATGTGGGCATTCTTGTGCTTGTTGTGCCATTGTAACCATTTTGTAATAAAGGTTTTTTATTTATGGATTCCAAAATGTCATGCTCATTATTGGACCCCATATATATATATATATATATATATATATATATATATATATATACAGTGCCTACAAGTAGTATTCAACCCCCTGCAGATTTAGCTGGTTGACACATGCGGAATTAACTTGGCATTGTGACATTTGTACTGTAGATCAGCCTGGAAGTGGGAAATGCACTGCAGCAAATTTTTTTTTTTTTTTTTTTTTTAAACGTTAAAAGTTAATTCAGAGTGTCATTTATTATTCAACCCCTCAAACCACAAGAATTCTGTTTGGTCCCCCTAAAGTAGTAAGAAGTAGTTCAGGCACCAAGAATAATGAGCTTCACATGTGTGGATTAAAGATCTCTTTTGCCAGCCTTTTCTGACTATTTAAGACCCTCCCCAAACTTGTGAACAGCACTCAGACATGGTCAACATGGGAATGACAAAGGAGCATTCCAAGGCCATCAGAGACAAGATCGTGGAGGGTCACAAGGCTGGCAAGGGGTACAAAACCCTTTCCAAGGAGTTGGGCTTACCTGTCTCCACTGTTGGGAGCATCATCCGTAAGTGGAAGGCTTATGGAACTACTGTTAGCCTTCCACGGCCTGGACAGCCTTTGAAAGTCTCCTCCCGTGCCGAGGCCAGGCTTGTCCGAAGAGTCAAGGCTAACCAAAGGACAACAAGGAAGGAGCTCCGGGAAGATCTCATGGCAGTGGGGACATTGGTTTCAGTCAATACCATAAGTAACGTACTCCACCGCAATGGTCTCCGTTCCAGACGAGCCCGTAAGGTACCTTTACTTTCAAAGCGTCATGTCAAGGCTCGTCTACAGTTTGCTCATGATCACTTGGAGGACTCTGAGACAGACTGGTTCAAGGTTCTATGGTCTGATGAGACCAAGATCGAGATCTTTGGTGCCATCCACACACGTGACGTTTGGAGACTGGGTGGCACTGCATACGACCCCAAGAATACCATCCCTACAGTCAAGCATGGTGGTGGCAGCATCATGCTGTGGGGCTGTTTCTCAGCCAAGGGGCCTGGCCATCTGGTCCGCATCCATGGGAAGATGGATAGCACGGCCTACCTGGAGATTTTGGCCAAGAACCTCCACTCCTCCATCAAGGATCTTAAGATGGGTCGTAATTTCATCTTCCAACAAGACAATGACCCAAAGCACACAGCCAAGAAAACCAAGGCCTGGTTCAAGAGGGAAAAAGTCAAGGTGTTGGAGTGGCCTAGTCAGTCTCCTGACCTTAACCCAATTGAAATCTTGTGGAAGGAGCTCAAGAATAAAGTCCACATGAGACACCCAAAGAACCTAGATAACTTGGAGAAGATCTGCATGGAGGAGTGGGCCAAGATAACTCCACAGACCTGTGCCGGCCTGATCAGGTCTTATAAAAGACGATTATTAGCTGTAATTGCAAACAAGGGTTATTCCACAAAATATTAAACATAGGGGTTGTATAATAATTGACCCACACTTTTATGTTTAAAATTTATTAAAATTCAACTGAGCAACATAACTTTTTGGTTTGTAAGATTTATGCTTCTGTTCATAAATCCTACTCTCGTTTGCAGTTTGAAGGCTCTAACTTATTTGCATCTTATCAAACCAGCTAAATCTGCAGGGGGTTGAATACTACTTGTAGGCACTGTATATGTATTATCTATCTATCTATAATCTATCATCTATCTATTATATATCATCTATCTATTTATCATCTATCTATTACCTATCATATATCTATTATCTAAATCTATCTATTTATCATCTGTCTATCATCCATGTATTTATCATATATGTATTATCTATCTATTATCTATCTTTCTATCTATCCCATATTATCTATATCTCTATTTATCTATTATCTCTCAATCAATTATCTATCTATCAATTACCTGCAGGTTAATATTATAATGCAGACCTGGGCAAAGTGTGGGCCCCGGGCCTCACTCGGCCCTCTGGCTGTTCCCTTCTGGTCCAAGACAGCATAGGGGCTGATAACAGTGGTCCACGGGCCGCACCGTGCCCTATTCCACCCAACCGCCGACTCCATCCGCGGTGAATCTCCATCCGCGGTGAATGCACTGGTGGAGGAGGGGCCGCCAGCCCCTTCTTCCACCGATCAGCATGAGAAACAGCTGATGTGATGATGTCATTTCATCGCGTCAGCTGTGCATTGTGGAGAGTTAATGCATCGGAGACAAGAGCAGAGCGCTGGACATGGGGAGGATATGGGGGTCTCATGCTGGACAAGGTGAGGCTATGGGGTCTCGTGCTGGACATGGGAAGGCTTTGGGGGTCTCATGCTGAACATGGGAAGGCTATGGGGGTCTCGTACTTGACATGAGAAGGCTATGGGGGTCTCATACTGGACATGGAGAGGCTATGGGGGTCTCATGCTGGACATGGGGAAGTTATGAGGGGTTCATACAGTATATAGGGAGGCTATGGGGGTTTCATTCTGGACATGGGGAGGATATGGGGATCTCATGTTGGACATGGGGAGGCTATGGGGATCTCGTGCTGGACATGGGAAGGCTATGGGGGGTCTCATGCTGGACTTGGGGATGCTATGGGGGTCTCATACTGGACATGGAGAGGCTATGGGGGTCTCATGCTGGACATGGGGAAGTTATGAGGGGTTCATACTGTATATAGGGAGGCTATGGGGGTTTCATTCTGGACATGGGGAGGCTATGGGGGTCTCATACTGGACATGGAGAGGCTATGGGGGTCTCATGCTGGACATGGGGAAGTTATGAGGGGTTCATACTGTATATAGGGAGGCTATGGGGGTTTCATTCTGGACATGGGGAGGCTATGGGGGACTCATGCTGGAAATGCAGAGGCTATGGGGGTCTCGTGCTAGACATGGGGAGGCTATGGGGGTCTCATGCTGGAAATACAGAGGCTATGGGGATCTCATGCTGGATATGGGGAGGCTATGGGGGTCTCATGCTGAACATGGGAATGCTATGGGGATCTCATGCAGGACATGGGGAGGCTATGGGGGTCTCATGCTGGACATGGGGAAGCTATGGGGGTTCATACTCTATATAGGGAGGCTGTGGGGGTCTCATTCTGGACATGGGCAGGCTATAGGGAACTCATGCTCAACATGGGGAGGCTATGGGGGTCTCATGCTGTTTATGTACAAAAAGGAGGACCACTGAGTTGGGTTACAAATCCCTCCATATACCTATAGGTTATCTCCAAAACAACACCAAATGGGATTTAATCGTAAAAATATTAACTTTATTGAAAAATATTGATTATACAAAAAATTAATTACTCTCAAATATGAATAAGTAAATGATGGGGGAGGAGTTACAGGGAGGGGGAGGGCAGCTAGAGAAGAAAAACAGGGTAGCATGGAAGAACCCTGCAAAGAGACTTATATCCCCTATGTAACAATCAATAAATAATGATTGTTAACCTTTTCAGCCAGCCACAAAATATAAGAAAATTAATTAAAGAAAGTCCGCGATGACATATGTATATGTCTCATGGCTATTAATATAAAAATCCAAAAATACACCCAAACAGACGTCCCTTCATCAGGAGTCACAGAGAAAGTATTCCATCAATGGGCACTGGAGTGATATATCATATGATAGCTCTCCCTATAGACAGTGTACAATCCAATGATAAAGATTTAAAGATATAGTGATGGACTATAGTCTAAAAATGGGTAGCAGATACATATCCCCAGAACTTCTTCCACGCCGCCACTAACCTTCCCAGCATGGCCCAAGGTAATGGAGTTATAATACTACTTACTTTGCGCGATGTGCATGTGTCTCTTGCACATGTAACCCTTGGTCTAATTGACTTATTCACAGAATGTAGAGAGGAGAGGACTGTATCCACACAGATACAGAGGACTGTATCCACACAGATACAGAGGACTGTATCCACACAGATACAGAGGACATTATTCACACAGATACAGAGGACTTTATCCACAAAGATACAGAGGACTGTATCCACACAGATACAGAGGACTTTATCCACAAAGATACAGAGGACTTTATCCACACAGATACAGAGGACTGTATCCACACAGATACAAAGGACTGTATCCACACAGATACAGAGGACTGTATCCACACAGATACAGAGGACTTTATCCACACAGATACAGAGGACTGTATCCACACAGATACAGAGGGCTTTATTCACACAGATACAGAGGACTGTATCCACAAAGATACAGAGGACTTTATCCACACAGATACAGAGGACTGTATCCACACAGATACAGAGGACTGTATCCACACAGTTACAGAGGACTGTATCCACACAGATACAGAGGATGGTATCCACAAAGATACAGAGGACTTTATTCACACAGATACAGAGGACTTTATCCACACAGACACAGAGGGCTGTATCCACACAGATACAGAGGACTTTATCCACACAGATACAGAGGACTTTATCCACACAATACAGAGGACTTTATCCACACAGATACAGAGGACTGTATCCACACAGATACAGAGGACTTTATCCACACAGATACAGAGGACTGTATCCACACAGATACAGAGGACTTTATTCACACAGATACAGAGGACTGTATCCACACAGATACAGAGGACTTTATCCACAAAGATACAGAGGACTTTATCCACAGAGATACAGAGGACTGTATTCACACAGATACAAAGGACTTTATTCACACAGATACAGAGGACTTTATCCACACAGATACAGAGGACTGTATCCACACAGATACAAAGGACTGTATCCACACAGATACAGAGGACTTTATTCACACAGATACAGAGGACTTTATCCACACAGATACAGAGGACTGTATCCACACAGATACAGAGGACTGTATCCACACAGATACAGAGGACTGTATCCACACAGATACAGAGGACTTTATCCACACAGATACAGAGGACTGTATCCACACAGATACAGAGGACTGTATCCACACAGATACAGAGGGCTGTATCCACAAAGATACAGAGGACTTTATCCACAGAGATACAGAGGACTGTATTCACACAGATACAAAGGACTTTATTCACACAGATACAGAGGACTTTATCCACACAGATACAGAGGACTGTATCCACACAGATACAAAGGACTGTATCCACACAGATACAGAGGACTTTATTCACACAGATACAGAGGACTTTATCCACACAGATACAGAGGACTGTATCCACACAGATACAGAGGACTGTATCCACACAGATACAGAGGACTGTATCCACACAGATACAGAGGGCTGTATCCACACAGATACAGAGGGCTGTATCCACACAGATACAGAGGACTTTATTCACACAGATATAGAGGACTGTATCCACACAGATACAGAGGACTGTATCCACACAGATACAGAGGACAGTATCCACACAGATACAGAGGACTGTATCCACACAGACACAGAGGACTGTATCCACACAGATACAGAGGACATTATTCACACAGATACAGAGGACTTTATCCACAAAGATACAGAGGACTGTATCCACACAGATACAGAGGACTTTATCCACAAAGATACAGAGGAGTTTATCCACACAGATACAGAGGACTGTATCCACACAGATACAAAGGACTGTATCCACACAGATACAGAGGACTGTATCCACACAGATACAGAGGACTTTATCCACACAGATACAGAGGACTGTATCCACACAGATACAGAGGACTGTATCCACACAGATACAGAGGGCTTTATTCACACAGATACAGAGGACTGTATCCACAAAGATACAGAGGACTTTATCCACACAGATACAGAGGACTGTATCCACACAGATACAGAGGACTGTATCCACACAGTTACAGAGGACTGTATCCACACAGATACAGAGGATGGTATCCACAAAGATACAGAGGACTTTATTCACACAGATACAGAGGACTTTATCCACACAGACACAGAGGGCTGTATCCACACAGATACAGAGGACTTTATCCACACAGATACAGAGGACTTTATCCACACAATACAGAGGACTTTATCCACACAGATACAGAGGACTGTATCCACACAGATACAGAGGACTTTATCCACACAGATACAGAGGACTGTATCCACACAGATACAGAGGACTTTATTCACACAGATACAGAGGACTGTATCCACACAGATACAGAGGACTTTATCCACAAAGATACAGAGGACTTTATCCACAGAGATACAGAGGACTGTATTCACACAGATACAAAGGACTTTATTCACACAGATACAGAGGACTTTATCCACACAGATACAGAGGACTGTATCCACACAGATACAAAGGACTGTATCCACACAGATACAGAGGACTTTATTCACACAGATACAGAGGACTTTATCCACACAGATACAGAGGACTGTATCCACACAGATACAGAGGACTGTATCCACACAGATACAGAGGACTGTATCCACACAGATACAGAGGACTTTATCCACACAGATACAGAGGACTGTATCCACACAGATACAGAGGACTGTATCCACACAGATACAGAGGGCTGTATCCACAAAGATACAGAGGACTTTATCCACAGAGATACAGAGGACTGTATTCACACAGATACAAAGGACTTTATTCACACAGATACAGAGGACTTTATCCACACAGATACAGAGGACTGTATCCACACAGATACAAAGGACTGTATCCACACAGATACAGAGGACTTTATTCACACAGATACAGAGGACTTTATCCACACAGATACAGAGGACTGTATCCACACAGATACAGAGGACTGTATCCACACAGATACAGAGGACTGTATCCACACAGATACAGAGGGCTGTATCCACACAGATACAGAGGGCTGTATCCACACAGATACAGAGGACTTTATTCACACAGATATAGAGGACTGTATCCACACAGATACAGAGGACTGTATCCACACAGATACAGAGGACAGTATCCACACAGATACAGAGGACTGTATCCACACAGACACAGAGGACTGTATCCACACAGATACAGAGGACTGTATCCACACAGACACAGAGGACTGTATCCACACAGATACAGAGGACTGTATCCACACAGATACAGAGGACTGTATCCACACAGATACAGAGGATGGTATCCACACAGATACAGAGGACTTTATCCACACAGATACAGAGGACTTTATCCACACAATACAGAGGACTTTATCCACACAGATACAGAGGACTGTATCCACACAGATACAGAGGACTTTATCCACACAGATACAGAGGACTGTATCCACACAGATACAGAGGACTTTATTCACACAGATACAGAGGACTGTATCCACACAGATACAGAGGACTTCATCCACAAAGATACAGAGGACTGTATCCATACAGATACAGAGGACTTTATCCACAGAGATACAGAGGACTGTATTCACACAGATACAAAGGACTTTATTCACACAGATACAGAGGACTTTATCCACACAGATACAGAGGACTGTATCCACACAGATACAAAGGACTGTATCCACACAGATACAGAGGACTTTATTCACACAGATACAGAGGACTTTATCCACACAGATACAGAGGACTGTATCCACACAGATACAGAGGACTTTATCCACAGAGATACAGAGGACTTTATCCACACAGATACAGAGGACTGTATCCACACAGATACAGAGGACTGTATCCACACAGATACAGAGGACTGTATCCACAAAGATACAGAGGACTTTATCCACACAGATACAGAGGACTGTATCCACACAGATACAGAGGACTGTATCCACACAGATACAGAGGGCTGTATCCACAAAGATACAGAGGACTTTATCCACAGAGATACAGAGGACTGTATTCACACAGATACAAAGGACTTTATTCACACAGATACAGAGGACTTTATCCACACAGATACAGAGGACTTTATCCACACAGATACAGAGGACTTTATCCACACAGATATAGAGGACTTAAAGGCAAGAGGAGATCGCATGTAGCGATGCCCAAATATTTGAACAGCCACAGTCACACAAAGGCGACGGTGGGAAAATGTCACAAGAGGTGGACGATGATGAGACACATTTGTCAGAAAGTCAGGAGGAGGACCAGGGTGCGGAAGTGGAAGACGAGGCTGTGGATGAATTAGTAAATGACTCAACCTGGTAGGAGTACATGCAGAGCGAGGCCAGCAGCACACAGGGAGGGGGGGAGGCAGAGTACCCCAACAGGCAAGAAGAAGCAGTGTGGTGGCCGCAGACAGAAGCAGGCAACCGTTCCCCATAACACCAACACAAAGGAAGTTGCCAGTACAACTGTTAGGTCTTCCCGAGTCTGGTTGTTTTTTAAAGACTCTGCCGATAACCCCAAAAAGGCCATTTGCATCACCTGCCAGGCCAGCATCAGCAAATGCTGCACATAACACATCTGCATCTCTGGCTGCTGTGGGCCTAAAAGGGGGCAAACTTATGGTGTGGCCCCCATGCTCCCCTGACCTCTACCCCATTGAGAACCTCTGGAGCATCATCAAAAGGAGTGTCTATGATGGCGGGAGGCAGTTCACATCTAAGCAACAGCTCTGGGAGGGTATTCTGTCCTCATGCAAAACAATTGAAGCAGAAACCATCCAAAACCTGACAAATTCAATGGACAAGAGAGAGCAGAAGCTCCTTTCGAACAAGGGGTCCTATGTGCAAATGTAACATCACCTAGAATAAAGTTTTGAGCTGAAAACTGTTTGATTTCAGTTTGTAATAACCAGCTAATGCTTATAATTTCAAAAATGACCATTTTTTTGTTCTTTATTAAAATGAAAAGGTTGAAAACTCTGCTGTGCATAATAATTTGGAACATGCATTTCGAGTGCAGTTTGAGTGTTTTATTTTTTTTTTTAAATATATTGTTATCATAGGCAGTTTGTACAAAAACCTTTCAATTGTTCTCGAATAGTTATTTGACTGGAAAATTATAATGACTGCAATTCATATAGGTAATTTGGGAAAATCTGAGAAAATATTATTTGCATACTAATTTGGAACACAGTGTAGAATAGGCAATAGATGATAATTATTGGTAATTATCAAGACACACTCAATAAAGGAGTGGTTCTGCAGGTGGGGACCACAGACCACATCTCAGTACCAATGCTTTATGGCTGATGTTTTGGTCACTTTTGAATGTTGGTTGTGCTTTCACACTCGCGGTAGCACGAGATGGACTCTCCAACCCACAGAAGTTGCTCAGGTAGTGCAGCTCATCCAGGACGGCACATCAATGCAAGCTGTGGCAAGAAGGTTTGCTGTGTCTGTCAGCGTAGTGTCCAGAGGCTGGAGGCGCTATCAGGAGACAGGCCAGTACACCAGGAGACATGGAGGAGGCCGTAGGAGGGAAACAACCCAGCAGCAGGAACGCTACCTCCGCCTTTGTGCAAGGAGGAACAGGAGGAGCACTGCCAGAGCCCTGCAAAATGACCTCCAGCAGGCCACAAATGTGCATGTGTCTGCACAAAGTTAGAAACCGACTCCATGAGGGTGGTATGAGGGCCCGACATCCACAGATAGGGGTTGTGCTCACAGCCCAACACCGTGCAGGACGCTTGGCATTTGCCACAGAACACCAGGATTGGCAAAGTCACCACTGGCATCCTGTGCTCTTCACAGATGAAAGCAGGTTCACACTGAGCACATGTGACAGACATGACAGAGTCTGGAGACGCCGTGGAGAGCGATGTGCTGCCTGCAACATCCTTCAGCATGACAGGCTTGGCAGTGGGTCAGTAATAGTGCGGGGTGGCATTTCTTTTGAGGGCCGCACAGCCCTCCATGTGCTCGCCAGAGTTAGCCTGACTGCCATTAGGTAGTCGAGATGAGATCCTCAGACCCCTTGTGAGACCATATGCTGGTGCGGTTGGCCCTGGGTTCCTCCTAATGCAGGACAATGCCAAACCTCATGTGGCTGGAATGTGTCAGCAGTTCCTGCAAGATGAAGCCATTGAAGCTATGGACTGGCCCGTCCGTTCCCCAGACCTGAATCCGATTGAGCACATCTGGAACATCATGTCTCGCTCCATCCACCGTCACGTTGCACCACAGACTGTCCAGGAGTTGGCAGATGCTTTAGTCCAGGTCTAGGAAATCCCACAGGAGACCATCCGCAACCTCATCAGGAGCATGCCCAGGTGTTGTAGGGAGGTCATACAGGCACGTGGAGGCCACACACAATACTGAGCCTCATTTTGACTTGTTTAAAGGACATTACATCAAAGTTGGATCAGCCTGTAGTGTGTTTTTCCACTTTAATTTTGGGAGTGACTCCAAATCCAGGCCTCCATTGGTTAATAAATTTGATTTACATTGATGATTTTTATGTGATTTTGTTGTCAGCACATTCAACTTTGTACAGAACAAAGTATTCAATGAGAATATTTCATTCATTCATTAAGATCTAGGATGTGTTATTTGAGTGTGTTTGGGCAGTGTATAAGATAATTCACATAAATAAATATAAGGAAAATTCCCCACTACCACAGAATGTGCGCATGGAAAGAGGAATGGTCCTCGGTAAAACACAGTAAGTATCAGTATTTTGATAGACACAGTGGCCTTTTCACCCTCTATATATATTCCATATAGGGATCTAATTATAAGTATTTCTACCTACCTATATGGGACATTTATCGAATATATATTGTATATCCCATTTTAGGCATTCAATCACTAGCACTTTATTCCACTCTTTTGGGGTGCCTTTTTATACTTATTTATTTATTCACTTGTACTTTATCATCTGCGGCTGGTACATATCATACATATATATTTTGTGTCTGTGCATTTTTCTGAGTTTTCATGCTATGGTGCTTCCTGCAAACTTATACTTTTGTGTATAAGTGATTTTTTTTCCGGATTGCCACCTGGAATTGTGTCCTTTTTTCTCGCACCCTGATATGTTACAACTTGACCCAATAAAATTAAGATTTTGATGGCTTACTTTGGATTCTTGATCTCTGTGTTTTTTTCGTCCTTTGTGCTTCCCTCAGGGAACTTATCTAGATGTGTGGTGAGCACCCTGAACCCACAGGTGCTTTACAGAAGTTTATTGAGCCATAAAAATAAAATGTTCACATTTTTCCAACAAAAATGTTTTTCAGCCTCCAATCTTGCATTTTCATAAGGGAAGCAGGAGAAATTGCACCATGCAGTTTGTTGTTCAATTTCTCCTGAGTAAGCAGATACCCCATATGTGGGAGAAAACCACTGTTTGGGAGCATGGCAGGGTTCGGAAGAGAAGGAGCACCATTTCACTTTTTGAATGTAAAATTTGCTTGAATAATTAGCGGACGCCATGTTGCATTTGAGGAGCCCCTGATGTGCCTAAACAGTAGAAACCCCCCACAAGTGACCCCATTTTAGAAACTACACCATTCAAGGATTTTATCAAGGGGTATAGTGAACATTTTGAACCCAGACGTACGACACAGAATTTTGATAACATTAGGTCATCATATTGAATAAGTTGTCATTAGTCTTGAGCGCAAGTGCTCGCTACTTGAGTTTGCATAGGGTACTCGGGCATGCACCAAGTATCGCGGGTCCTCAAGTGACATGCTCGAGTCCCCGCCCCGCATCTTTCACTGTTATTAGACACCCAAAAAAAACCATGCGGTTATCGCTCGTGCATGGCAAACAATCACCGCAAGTTTTTTTTGGCTGTATAACAGCTGCAAAATATATGGGGTGGAGACTCAAGCATGTCACTCGAGCACCTGCGATACTCGGTGCATGCCCAAGCATCCGATGCAAACTCAAGTAGCGAGCACTTGTACTCAACACTAGTCGCCATATCGTCATTTTTTTTCTTTACTTTTGAAAAAATACCAACCCCAACACAACCCTAACCCCAATCTTAATACAAACCCAACCCTAGCACAACCCTAACCTTAGCCCAACCGTAACCTTAGCACAACCCTAACCCTAGCCCAACCCTAACTCTAACACAACCCTAACCCTAGCCCAACCTTTACTCTAACCCTAACCCTAACACTAGCACAACCCTAACCATAGTTTCTTTTTTACGCTGTTCCTCATGTGGTATAAGTGATTAGACGACTTTATTCTTTGGGTTGGTGCGATTACAGCGATGCCAGACTCATATCGGGTTTTTATGATTGACAGATGTCACACACTAAAAAAACATTTTTTTTTCAAAGACTAATTTTTGCATTGCCATATTTTGAGAGCTATAATTTTTCCATATTTTGGCCGACAGAGTCATGTGACAGCTAGTTTTTTGGGGGACAAGTTGACATTTTTATTGGTACAATTTTAGGGCATGTGACATTTTTTTGATCGCTTTCTATTCTGATTTTTGGGAGACAGAATAAACAAAAACTAACAATTCCGGAATTTTTTTTTTTATGCCATTCCGAGTGTGGTAAAATTAATAAGGTAGCTTCATTTTTAACGTCAGTACATTTACAGCGGTACCATATTTATATTGTTATTTTATGTTTTGGTGCTTTTACACAATAAAAACTATTTTATAGAAAAATTAAATTTTTTGTATTGCTTTATTCTGAGAGCTATAACTTTTTTATTTTTTGGCTGATGGAGCTGTATGGCGGCTTGTTTTTTTGCAGGAGAAGATGATGTTTTCAGCGGTACCATTTTTATTTAAGTTCGTCTTTTAAGATCGCGTTTTATCACAATTTTTGTTTGGCGGTATGATGATAAAGAATCATTTTTTGCTTAGTTTTTTTAAAAAAAATTTTTTTCCATGTTCAGTAAAGGGGTGAACTAGTGAGACAGTTTTATACCGACTCCACCAAAATGGGCTCCGACTCCACAGCCCTGCTATGACGTGCAGTCACCATGTCCAAGTCCCACGTATTTCACTTTTTACTGCAGTGATCTTGTGCGCAAGCAAGTCACTGTGACTTCCCGGCACCTGGGCACAAGATCCCTGCAGTGAAATGACAGCATTGTACACAGTACAAGTGCATCACTACCGTAAAAAGCGCACAGGCGCAGGATCTGGACATAAGTATAAGTATAGATTCACATTTCTATCATCTGTATGCCCATTTTAAAGGTCAGATAAGCCCCAGGGGTGACAGATTCCCTTTAATCAGCCATGGGGCAGTCATGAAACCAGATATGTATCAAGGTATGTATAAAGGGAAGGGTATGGTACTCAGAGAATGTTTCAGTAATCTGCCTCAACGCGTTTCCCCAACAGCTTCATCAGGAGGCTTGATACAAGGATGTTAATTCATGATGTTCAGCATAGTGTGCCTAATAGCCAGGTCTCCATGTATAAATATCCCACATCATCCAAAATCCCTCCCCAGACTAGGAGACCCATTTCCATTCCTAGAGGTGAATTGTCATAGGATATATAGAATGGAGTCTTTCTACAATAATGTACTGCGCCTGCGCTACTTCTCATGCGCTAGAAGTCCAATAATCTCCATCCTCTAGTGTGCATGTTCAGATAAACTGATTGCCACCGCCCCACTGGTACCCGTGAGTGCGCATTCCCATAGTTATGCATAACACACTGGAACATTGTCTGCGAATGCGCATGCTCGAATGTCTGCGTTCCACGCCGGAGCGCATATGGTATTGGATTGCATTCCATAATCAGAAAAATCCTCTCTCTGAGATCATCATGGGAGATTAAAAACAAGCGTTGCACATCCTCCCATCATGCAATAGGCATGTAGATCTACTTTATCACTACATAAAATATGGGATGATGGCCCACAGTATATTTCTAAATGGTCATATTTGACCCCTATTGCATAATTAGAGATACACAAGGATCACCACACTTGTTATTTAAGAAATAGTATATGTAGGAGATAACTGATAAGAAATAATTCTGATATAGGAGCTCAGATATCTTGATGAAGTACAATATGTGAACCCCATTCACAGGGAACTGAGTAGCAATGGGTAGAGTATAAAATCCAAAAATATAATCCAGAATGGGGCTGTATTCCCACAAAACAGGCATAGAAAATTTGTTCATTCAGTCCCTTAGGGCCTAGTGAATCCAGTCTAAAAATCCACTCACTTTCTTTTTTGAGGATACATGTATTGTGATCACCTCCCCTCACATTGGGTTTAACCACCTCAATGATACAAAAGGAGATGTCTCCGGTTTCACCTCGATGTACACTGTTTATGTGTCTCGCTAATGGGGTGTCCCGAAGATGGCATATATCACCCAAATACTCCCCCACCCTCCTCCTAGACTCTCTCTTGGTCTTGCCTACATAATCTAGGGGGCAGGTGCATGTGGTTCTGAGGTTTTACAGTTGGAATAATCCCACTTACTAGTGGAGGAACTCAAGAAAGATTTACATGGTCTCATCCAACTAAATGTACAACATTCTCCACATCTAAAGAAACCGCAGATTCTTCTATCTAGCCAAGTCCCCTTGGGTGAAGGTTTTCTGTAGAAACTATGCACTAAATGGTCCCTAATTAATCGACCCTTTCTGAAAGTTATTGTGGGAGTAGATCACACAGCACCCTCAGGTCCGGGTCAGCCACAAGTACATCCTAGAGTTTTCTGAGTATATTAAAGATATGGTCACTCTGATTGTCATAAGTTTTTCTTACTCGTGTTATCCCATCTTTTTCTTGGTCTCTTGGTTAGGTATGGAGGAGTGTCTGTCTCTCCCATTTTTCTGCAAACGATGATGTGGAATCCAAAATGTACCATGAGTATCCTTTTTCCCTCAATCTGGTGTTCAGGTCTATTGCCTGTATATTAAAATCTGTGACTTTATGGCAGTACCTTCTCAACCATAAAAATTGGTCCTTGGGTATTCCTCTTTTTATGGGGATGGGCGTGGTGGCTATCCCACTTCAATAGTTTATTAGTGCTTGAAGGTTTATGATAGATGAGAGTCCATATGGTCCCATCCAGTTCTTTCTTGATTAGTACATCCAGGAAAGGCAACTGGTATTAATTAAATTTAGATGTAAATCTCAGGCCCACTGTATTGATGTTGCGTTCCCTGACAATTTCAAGATTGTTCACTCGTCCCTGACCAGATGATAAAAAAGTCGTCAATATATTTGTACCATGCCCCAATATATGAATGCCATCACTTATGATCATCCCTGAATATTGTGGTTTCCTCCTACCAGCCCGAGAATAGGTTAGCATACGAGTGGGCACAGAGGCTCCCCATCGCAGTACCCCTGAGCTGGTGGAAGTAATTCATGTCAAAAAGAAAGAAGTTATGAGTAAGAGTGAATTTTAGAAGATCCTCCATAAATTCATTATGTCTGCTACACTCTTATTGATCTCGATTTCAAGAAATGTCTTACTCCTCTGATACCATCCTCATGCGGTATATTACTGTACAAAGCCTCGAAATCTAGTAAGGCCTGCTCCCCTACATGAATGTATACATGCTCGAGGGTCTACATGTAGGGGAGCAGGCAAAGGGAAAACCATTTTCCAGAGGAATTATTCCAACTGTAAAACCTCAGGACTTATTCCAACTGCAGGACCTCAGGCGGTACTGGGGGAACATTATACTGTGTGGGGGCATCATACATACTGCATAAGGTGCATAATGGGGAAATTACACTGTGTGGGGGCATCATACATACTGCATAAGGGGCATAATGGGGGCATTACACTGTGTGGTGGCATCATACATATTGCATAAGGGGCATAACACTGTGTGGGGGCATCATACATACTGCATAAGGGGCATAATGGGGAATTACACTGTGTGGGGTCATCATACATACTGCATAAGGGGCATAATGGGTGCATAACACTGTGTGGGGGCATCATACATCCTGCATAAGGGGTATAATGGGGGCATTACACTGTGGGGGCAGTAAAGGGGTCCTGTACTATGAGAACAATACGTTTCCTCCCTTCCTGTCTCCATAGTTGGGTCGTATGTATCTATTACAGGAAACAGAACAAAAACCTTATGATTCTTATAAAGGGGCAACACAAGACCCCAAAAGAGTCTCGGTGCTGAAGGGGTTAATGCCCCCTGCGCCCAGTAATGGGGGTCTCCACATACCTCCACCTGCAGAGCCGCCACCACATATATGGCTGCTCTGTGCGCACAGGAGCTGTGATGAGGTCACAGGAGGGGAGGAGTCAGGGGTCACATGATCAGGGGCCTCAGTGGATGCAGGACTCTGCTGTGCTGGTTGTCATGGTGCTGGATGAGCTGAAGTTTATGTGTGGGGTCAGGAGGGGTTTACAGTGTGGATGTAGCAGAGCCGCGTGTGTACGAGGTGTACGGAGCAGAGCCGCGTGTGTACAAGGTGTACGGAGCAGAGCCGCGTGTGTACGAGGTGTACAGAGCAGAGCCGTGTGTGTACGAGGTGTACGGAGCAGAGCCGCGTGTGTACGAGGTGTACGGAGCAGAGCCGTGTGTGTACGAGGTGTACGGAGCAGAGCCGCGTGTGTACGAGGTGTACGGAGCGGAGCCGCGTGTGTACGAGGTGTACGGAGCGGAGCCGCGCGTGTACGAGGTGTATGGAGCGGAGCCGCGCGTGTACGAGGTGTACGGAGCGGAGCCGTGTGTGTACGAGGTGTACGGAGCAGAGCCGCGCGTGTACGAGGTGTACGGAGCAGAGCCGCGCGTGTACGAGGTGTACGGAGCAGAGCCGCGTGTGTACGAGGTGTACGGAGCAGAGCCGCGTGTGTACGAGGTGTACGGAGCGGAGCCGTGTGTGTACGAGGTGTACGGAGCAGAGCCGCGTGTGTACGAGGTGTACGGAGCGGAGCCGCGTGTGTACGAGGCATACAGAGCAGAGCCGCGTGTGTACGAGGTATACGGAGCGGAGCCGCGCGTATATGAGGTGTACGGAGCGGAGAAGCGTGTGTACGAGGTGTATGGAGCGGAGCCGCGTGTGTACGAGGTGTACGGAGCGGAGCCGCGCATGTAAGAGGTGTATGGAGCGAAGCCGCGTGTGTACAAGGTGTACGGAGCAGAGCCGCATGTGTACGAGGTGTAGAGAGCTGAGCCGTGCGTGTACGAGGTGTACGGAGCGAAGCCGTATGTGTACGAGGTGTACGGAGCGGAGCCGCGTGTGTACGAGGTGTAGAGAGCGGAGCCGCGGGTGTACGAGGTGTACGGAGCGGAGCCTCCTGCCGGGCAGAGACGCCGTTTCCCTCACCGCCGCGGTCCCGGTCCGGCGTCCTCCAGCTCCCCTGCACCTGCTGTTGCTTCCCGGGCACTGTGCTTAGGCCGCGCGCGCCGTCCTAAAGAGTCCCCGGCCAATGGCCAGAGGACCACTCCTATATAAAGCACCTCCTCCAAAATGGAGGTGCCTGTGCAAGGTTGTTGTTTGTGTGCTAACACTTTCCTCAGCCCTCAGGTCCCGCTGCCTGTCAGCCGTGCCCGCCAGCCTGTCTAGCAGCCGTGCCCGCCAGCCTGTCTAGCAGCCGTGCCCGCCAGCCTGTCTAGCAGCCGTGCCCGCCAGCCTGTCTACCCGGATCACCTGTCAGGCCACCTGCCGTGCCCGCCTTCTCGCCAACCCGGATCACCCATCTGGCTACCTGCCAAGCCCGCCTGCTTGCCAACCCAGATCACCCGTCAGGCTACCTGCCGTGCTTTCCTGCTGTATCTGTCAGCTTCAGCCATCTGACCCGTGGGAGTCGCCTGCTCTCACACAAGGTCAGTCCCAGTGTGGCACCTGGTCCACCTGCCCGGTCTCTCCTTGGTTCACGGAGTTGACTAAGCCACCGTGCGACCAGGGTCGGTCCGAGTAGGTACTTAATTACGCCCCTTTGGTCCCTCCTTGCATCCCAGCATAGAGGTTCCACCACCCGGATCTGTAACAGTTTGCACAGGCCATGGAACCCAGTGGCTCCCAGGCTCCTTCGCTCTCTGACCTGTACCAAGAGGTCTCTCACCAGAGATCCCAACAGGATACTATCCTGTCCTATCTGCGGACAGTCAACTCCCACCTGGACGCGCTGTCCACCCCTACTGTGTCCGCCTCTATCCAAGCGGCACCTGCTCCAGCGGCACCTCAACCCTGCGGCGCTGTGGCACCCGGCTTTGGACCCCGGCTCTCTGCGCATCCACATTTTGGTGGTGACCCCGTACTATGTCGGGGCTTCATAAATCAGTGCACGCTGCACTTTGAACTCCTGGCACACCAGTTCACCTCCAACAGGGCCAAGGTGGCATTCATCATGTCTCACCTCACCGGAGAGGCGTTGGCGTGGCTTAATCCTCTGTGGGAGAGAGGGGATCCTCTGGTGTCCGATCTTCAGGCTTTCCTCGCGGCCTTCCGGAAGGTGTTCAATGAGCCCGGACGAAAATCTTCTACCGCCTCCTCACTTCTCCGACTCTGCCAAGGGAGTTTCACTGTGGGCCAGTATGCCGTACATTTCCGAACCCTCGCATCTGAACTTGCCTGGAGCAATGAGGCCCTGGTGTCCACCTTTTGGGAGGGCCTTTCCGGACGGATCAAGGATGAGCTAGCCGGACGTAACATACCTCCCTCCCTGGACGAACTGGTGTCATTAGCTACCCGGATTGACCTTCGTTTCCTGGAACGCGCTAAGGAGATGACCCGTGAGAGGAAACCTCCCCACCTCGCTCCCGTCCTCCAAAGTCTAGTCTGCTAACCTGCACTCCCCCGGGTGTCTTCTCCAGAGCCTATGCAAATTGACCAAGTCAAGATGCTGAGGGGAGTTGCTTCTATTGTGGCAATAATGAGCATCTTATCTGCTCTTGCCCGGTGAGACCGGGAAACTCCAGTGTCTAGAACCGCTCGGAGAGGTCGTCCTAGGCAAGAGTTTTTTCTCTCTGCCCTTGACTCTGTCCGTTTCCGTTACCAGTGGTGAGACCCGCTTTTTTGAGACTACCCATCTGGATTCCGGAGCCGCTGGGAATCTCATCCAACAAGCCGTTGCGGAGCACTTTCAGATTCCTACCATATGTCTGGCGGACCCTTTAGCAGTCTCCTCTGTGGATGGAAAGCTTCTCCCTGAAACCATCTTGCTGGTCACTGAGCCGGTAACTCTTCAGGTGGGAATGCTGCACTCTCCTTTTTCGTACTGTCCGGTCTCTCTCATTCCATCTTGCTAGGCCTGCCTTGGTTACAAAGACATGAGCCTGTCCTGAACAGGAGCTCGGGAGACGTGCTCCGTTGGGGTCAGGAATGCCATAAGACCTGTCTGGTTCCAGTTCGTCCTGCTCGACCCCTGTCTACTCCGGCTAACGTACCAGGCCTGTCAGCACCCTACTGGTCCTATGCGGACGTTTTTGATAAAAAGGAGGCAGAGACACTACAACCTCATAGGCCGTATGATTGCCCCATCGACCTAATACCTGGTGCTTCACCTCCTCACGGGCGAATCTACCCCTTGTCGCTGGCCGAGACCCGTGCCATGTCTGAATATATTGAAGAAAATCTTGCTAGGGGATTTATCCAGAAATCCACCTCTCCGGCTGGAGCAGGATTCTTCTTCGCCAAGAAGAAGAACGGCTCTCTTCGTCCTTGTATCGACTATAGGGGCCTCAACCAGATTACCATCAAGAATAAGTACCCCCTGTCTCTCATCTTGGAGCTGTTTGACCGCCTAAAGGGCGCAAAGGTCTTCACTAAACTCGACCTGCGTGGGGCGTACAATCTGGTCCGGATCTGCCAGGGAGACGAGTGGAAGACTGCATTCAACACCCGGGATGGTCACTACGAGTACCGCATGATGCCCTTCGGTCTCTGTAATGCTCCAGCCATCTTCCAGGAGTTACTAAACTATATCTTTCGAGACCTCCTGTATTCCTGCGTGGTGCTGTACCTGGACGATATCTTGGTGTTCTCCCCTGATCTGCCCTCTCACCGGAGGGATGTTCGTCAGGTACTGCTGAGGCTCCGGAAGAATCACCTGTATGCTAAGTACGAGAAATGCCTCTTTGAGCAGACCTTCCTGCCATTTCTGGGGTATATCAACTCGGAGACCGGACTGCGGATGGATCCCGAGAACATATCTGCCGTATTAAAGTGGCCCCGACCGGAGGGGTTAAAGGCTATTCAGCGGTGTCTGGGATTCACTATTACCGCCTCTCCATTCCTCATTTCTCCTCCCGGACAGCTCCCATCTCTGCTCTTACCCGTAAGGGAGCAAATCCCAGGGAGTGGTCTCCTGAGTAAGAGAATGCCTTTATCTCTCTTAAACAAGACTTTTCCTCAGCTCCTCTGCTACACCATCCTGATGGCAATAAACAGTTCTTCCTGGAGGTTGATGCCTCTTCCTCCGGAGCCGGAGCAGTGCTCACCCAGAAATCCTCGTCCGGGCGAATGGTGACCTGCGGCTTCTTCTCCAAACTCTTCTCTCCGGCCGAGCATAATTACTCCATAGGAGATCGAGAACTGCTGGCCATTAAATTAGCGCTGGAGGAGTGGCGCTACTTGCTTGAGGGGGCTCTGCACCCAGTGGTCATCTACACTAACCATAAAAACCTCACGTATTTGCAGACCGCCCAGAGACTTATCCCGCGTCAGGCCAGATGGTTTTTATTCTTTGCTCGATTCTGCTTCAATCTCCATTACCGCCCAGCAGACAAGAACATTAAAGCCGACGCTCTATCCCGCTCTTTTCTGTCTTCCGAACTGGAGGAGGAGCCTCTACACATCATTGATCCCTCCAGAATAATGACTGTTGCTCCGTTTGACCTGTCTCATCTACCTCCTGGTAAGACCTTTGTAGCGGCTCAAGATCGGAAGAGGGTCTTACTCTGGGGCCATTCATCCAAACTGGCTGGCCATGCCGGCCAGAGGAAGACACTTCTGCTCATTGCCCGACACTATTGGTGGCCCACCCTGCGCAAGGACATTGCAGATTTTGTCTCGACTTGTTCCTCTTGTGCCCGTAACAAGATACCTAGGCACCTTACAGCCGGTCACCTCCTTCCTCTTCCCATGCCTTCCGCTCCGTGGTAACATATTGCAATCGATTTCATCACAGATCTCCCTGTATCGGCCGGTTGTACAGTCATTTGGGTGGTCGCCGACCGCTTCTCCAAGATGGCTCACTTCATCGCTCTGCCTGGTCTTCCGTTTGCACCTGTGCTGGCTAAGGACTTCATCCGTCAAATCTTCCGTCTCCATGGCTTACCCCTCCACATTGTCTCGGACCGAGGAGTTCAGTTCACTTCTCGCTTTTGGAGAGCCACGTGCAAGCTGCTGGATGTCTCTTTGGATTTCTCTTCAGCCTATCATCCTCAGTCCAATGGTCAAGTGGAAAGTATCAATCAGATCCTTACCAGCTTTCTTCGGCACTTTGTCAATGCTCACCATAGCGATTGGGTTGAGCTCCTGCCCTGGGCCGAGTTTTCCTATAACAACCATGTGAGTGGGTCCTCTGCTAAGTCTCCATTTTTTGTGGTCTACGGTCAACACCCCCGGATTCCGTTTCCCGTCTCCGCTGCAGTGGACAATCCTGCCACGGAGTCTCTCATCAGTGAATTTTCTGTGATTTGGGAGGACACTAGATCTGCGCTTTTTCAGTCCTCCGAGCGGATGAAGAAGCATGCTGATAAGAGACGTCTGGATCCGCCAAAATTCCGTCTGGGAGACAAGGTCTGGCTTTTCTCCAAATATGTCCGTCTCAAGATACCATCATATAAGTTGAGTCCGCGGTTCATCGGTCCGGTCGAGATTCAGAACCAAATAAATCGAGTGGCTTACAAGCTGAAACTCCCGGCCTCCTTACGGATTCCCAACTCCTTTCACATGTCTCTCCTCAACCCTGTTGTCCTTAATTCATTCTCTGACGATCCAGGTACCGCTCCAGCTCCAGTCTCCACTGAGGACGTCTTTGAGGTAGAGAACATTTTGGCCATCAAGAGGGTAAGAGGAAAGACTTTCTTGTGGATTGGAAGGGATGCCTGTACAAGTTTGTCGTTTGTGTACTAACACTCTCCTCAGCCCTCAGGTTCCAGTGCCCGCCAGCCAGTCTGTTAGCCGTGCCCGCCAGTCTGTCTATCACCCGTCAGGCTACCTGCCGTGCTCTCCCACTGTACCTGTCAGCTTCAGCCATCTGACCCATGGGAGTTGCCTGTTCTCACACAAGGTCGGTCCCAGTGTGGTACCTAGTCCACCTGTCCGATCCCTCCTTGGTTCACGGAGTCAACTAAGCCGCCGTGTGACCAGGGTCGGTCAGAGTAGGCACTTAGTTACGCCCCTCTAGTCCCTCCTTGCATCCCAGCACAGAGGTTCCACCACCTGGATCCGTAACAATGTCATGTGTTTCGAAGCTTCTCAGACACACCTGTGGATGTATTTTAATGCACACCTGAAACACACTGCTTCTTTGTGGAGCATCATGGGAAAGTCTAAAGAAATCATCCAAGATACCAGAAAGAGAATTGTGGACTTGCACTTGTCTGGCTCATCCTTGGGTACAATTTCAAGATACCTGAAGGTGCCTCGTTCATCTATACAAACAATTATACGCAAGTACAAACAGGATGGGAATGTCCAGCCATCATACCGCTCAGAAAGGAGATGGATTCTGGGTCCCAGAGATGAACGTGCTTTAGTCCGACATGTACATATCAACCCAAGGACCAAAGCAAAAGACCTTGTGAAGATGATGGCGGAAGCTGGTAAGATTTATTTTTTTGAGCAGTGTAGTTATTTCACATATCACTTTCACTATGGTGTTAGTAATGGGGACGTCTTATAGACGCCTCTCCATTACTAAGCTGGGTTTGATGTCAGCTGGCCTTATAAGCTGACATCAACCCCAGCCCTATAACCCCACTGCCACCGCTACAGGGCAGTGGGCAGAGCGGAGGCTAAGTGACAGAATTGGTGCATCCTATGGATGCGCCACTTCTGGGGCGGCTGAGGGCTGTTGTTTCTAGCCTCGGAGGTCATGAACCCTTCCTAGGCTATTAATAATATTAATGCCCCGTCTCATGCTGCACATAACACATCCTGCATCTCTGGCTGCTGTGGGCATAAAAGGGGACAAACTTATGGTGTGGCCCCCATGCTCCCCTGACCTCAACCCCATTGAGAACCTCTGGAGCATCATCAAAAGGAGTGTCTATGATGGCGGGAGGCAGTTCACATCTAAGCAACAGCTCTGGGAGGGTATTCTGTCCTCATGCAAACAATTGAAGCAGAAACCATCCAAAACCTGACAAATTCAATGGACGAGAGAGTTCAGAAGCTCCTTTCGAACAAGGGGTCCTATGTGCAAATGTAACATCACCTAGAATAAAGTTTTGAGTTGAAAACTGTTTGATTTCAGTTTGTAATAACCTGCTAATGCTTATAATTTCAAAAATGACCATTTTTTTGTTCTTTATTAAAATGAAAAGGTTGAAAACTCTGCTGTGCATAATAATTTGGAACATGCATTTTGAGTGCAGTTTGAGTTTTTTATTTTTTTAAAAATATACTGTTATCATAGGCAGTTTGTATAAAAACCTTTCAATTGTACTCTAATAGTTATTTGACTGGAAAATTACAATGACTGCAATTCATATAGGTAATTTGGGAAAATCTGAGAAAATATTATTTGCATAATAATTTGGAACACAGTGTAACTTTATTCTTCGGGTCGGTGTGATTACTGAGATACCAGATTTATATTGGGTTTTTATGACTGACAGCTGTCAGGCTATGTGCCCACGTTGCGGAAATGAAGCATATTTTTCACGCTTCTCCCTGGCAGGAAAAACGCATGCGGATTTTACATACATTTTTCCCGCCAGGTAGAAGCGTTTGTAAAGCGTCTTTGCATGCATTTCTGCATGCGGGTTATCAAGCGCTTTTCCAAGCGATTTTAGCATCACTTGGAAAAGTGCTTGACAACTTGTTCACATTATGCAACCGGCATGGATTTATAGTAGTGTGACCAAGTTAGTTAAAAAAAAAGAATAAAATGGTAAAAAATAAAGTTTATACTCACCTTCCAGTGTCCTCCCAGTGTTCTCTCCGCCGCGTAAGGTGTGTTGGGCGGCTCACGATGGTGTGAAGGACCTGCGGTGACGTCATTGAGCCATGTGATGGGTCACATGACTCAGTGACGTCATGGCAGGTCCTTCACAACAGCGGGAGCAATGCAAGAGAGCGGACGCGGCAGAGATAACACCGGGAGGACATCGGAAGGTGAGTATAAACTTTATTTTTTATTTTCAATTCTTTTTTTCACAGTTTCTATGGTGCCCAGGTCTGGATGAGAATCTCCTCTCCTCCAGACTTGGGTACCATCCGCACATTGAACCGTGTGATATCTGCTTGTGCACATGTAGTGATGCGGATGTCACGCAGTCCAATGCAAGTCAATGGCGGCGATTACGCTGCGTGTCCGCAAAATTAATAGACATGCTGCGGATTTTTGAGCGCAGCATAAACGCTGCGGAAAAATTCGCAGCATGGGCATTGACAGTGCGGCTTGTCATTGAGGACCATGGGGGGCAGATTACCATGCGTTTTTGAAGCGTTTATGCTGCGGAAATTCCGCAGCATATACGCTTGTAAAACGCTACGTGAGCACATACCCTCACAAACTAAAAGACGCTTTTTATGCCGTTCTGCATGTGGTAAAAGTGATAAGGCAGCATTATTCTTCGGGTCAGTACGTTTACAGTGATACTACACTTACTGTATATTTTTTTATGTTTTGGCGCTTTTACACAATAAAACTATTTTATAGAAAAAATTTTTTTTTGCATCGCTTTATTCTGAGAGCTATAACTTTTTTATTTTTCAGCTGATGGAGCTGTATGGCGGCCTTTTTTTGGGGAACAAGATGACGTTTTCAGCGGTACCATTTTTATTTCCATTTTGCTTTTTGATCGCATTTTTTTCCACTTTTTGTTTGGCCGTTATTACGGTGTGCACAGAAGGAGTTAATTAGTGTGACAATTTTATAGATCGGGTTGTTTCGGACGCGGCGATACCAAATATGTGTACTTTTTTTGTTTTTACATAAATATACGGATTTATTGGTTTAATATTTTATTTATTTATTTTTATTTATTTTGTGATTTATTTTTAACAGTTTGAAAACATTTTTTGACTCTTTTTTTTACATTTTTACTTACTGTATGGGACATTAATTTTTATTTTTCTAATCACTGATCTCATGCAATGCAATAGACATGTATTGCATTGCATGAGATCTTTGCTGACTGTTTCACAGTCAGTGTCTCCTGCTAGAGTTCAGCTGCAGGCTGAGCCTAGCAGGACACCATATATGGCAGATCCGGAGGTGGTCATGTGACCTCCGGCTGCCATAACAACGGCAGGTCCTGGAAGACATCAGGGGGCCGTCGGAGAGGTAAGTTGACGACTCCCTCTCCGCTCACTATCTTCTATATGCCGCGATCACTAAAAATCGCGGCATATACAGTACAGACCAAAAGTTTGGACACACCTTCTCATTTAAAGATTTTTCTGTATTTTTATGACTATGAAAATTGTAAATTCACACTGAAGGCATCAAAACTATGAATTAACACATGTGGAATTATATACTTAACAAAAAAGTGTGAAACAACTGAAAATATGTCTTATATTCTAGGTTCTTCAAAGTAGCCACCTTTTGCTTTGATGACTGCTTTGCACACACTTGGCATTCTCTTGATGAGCTTCAAGTGGTAGTCACCGGAAATGGTCTTCCAACAATCTTGAAGGAGTTCCCAGAGATGCTTAGCACTTGTTGGCCCTTTTGCCTTCACTCTGCGATCCAGCTCACCCCAAACCATCTCAATTGGGTTCAGGTCTGGTGACTGTGGAGGCCAGGTCATCTGGCGTAGCCCCCCATCACTCTCCCTCTTGGTCAAATAGCCCTTACACAACCTGGAGGTGTGTTTGGGTCATTGTCCTGTTGAAAAATAAATGATGGTCCAACTAAACGCAAACCGGATGGAATAGCATGCCGCTGCAAGATGCTGTGGTAGCCATGCTGGTTCAGTATACCTTCAATTTTGCATAAATCCCCAACAGTGTCACCAGCAAAGCACCCCCAACACCACCACACCTCCTCCTCCATGCTTCACAGTGGGAACCAGGCATGTAGAGTCCATCCGTTCACCTTTTCTGCGTCGCACAAAGACACGGTGGTTGGAACCAAAGATCTCAAATTTGGACTCATCAGACCAAAGCACAGATTTTCACTGGTCTAATGTCCATTCCTTGTGTTCTTTAGCCCAAACAAGTCTCTTCTGCTTGTTGCCTGTCCTTAGCAGTGGTTTCCTAGCAGCTATTTTACCATGAAGGCCTGCTGCACAAAGTCTCCTCTTAACAGTTGTTGTAGAGATGTGTCTGCTGCTAGAACTCTGTGTGGCATTGACCTGGTCTCCAATCTGAGCTGCTGTTAACCTGCTATTTCTGAGGCTAGTGACTTGGATAAACTTATCCTCAGAAGCAGAGGTGACTCTTGGTCTTCCTTTCCTGGGGCGGTCCTCATGTGAGCCAGTTTCTTTGTAGTGCTTGATGATTTTTGCAACTGCACTTGGGGATACTTTCAAAGTTTGCCCAATTTTTCGCACTGACTGACCTTCATTTCTTAAAGTAATGATGGCCACTCGTTTTTATTTACTTAGAATTTGTATTATGGGAAGAAAAAAGCAGCTAAGTCTATTCAGTAGGACTATCAGCTGTGTATCCACCAGACTTCTGCACAACACAACTGATGGTCCCAACCTCATTTATAAGGCAAGAAATCCCACTTATGAAACCTGACAGTGCACACCTGTGAAGTGAAAACCATTTCCGGTGACTACCTCTTGAAGCTCATCAAGAGAATGCCAAGAGTGTGCAAAGCAGTCATCAAAGCAAAAGGTGGCTACTTTGAAGAACCTAGAATATAAGACATATTTTCAGTTGTTTCACACTTTTTTGTTAAGTATATAATTCCACATGTGTTAATTCATAGTTTTGATGCCTTCAGTGTGAATGTACAATTTTCAAAGTCATGAAAATACAGAAAAATCTTTAAATGAGAAGGTGTGTCCAAACTTTTGGTCTGTACTGTAGAAGATAGCAAAGGGTTAATTAACACCATTGGGACCTGATCCAATCAGGTCCCAAAGATGTCCCCTGTCAGAGCTGTCGCTCTGAACCGCAACCGCAGCACTTGCAGGACCCTGGGGGTCCTGAGGGCTGCGGGACCGCCGACCGTTCATAAACGTCGGCGCTGCACAGAGCCCAGGCATCGCCGACGTTTATGTACAGTGGGCGGTCAGGAAGCGGTTAAAAAAATTTGAGGGGACCTCAAGACATAATTGAGGTGGATTTGGAAGGGTATTGGGAGTATGAAGTAAGGCGAATTCTTGGTTCCAGGTGGGTCAGGTATCGTCTGCATTATCTCGTCAAGTGGAAAGATTATGGTCCTTAAGATAATTCCTAAGTTAATTTGGGGTGTTATAGATAAATATATGTATGATTATGGAAGTTATATGAAAATGGAACTCCATACTTTTATGTATTAAGAATTGCAGACAATCCAAAATGCCCTCCTCCTGCCCGTACCACATTGCACCAATAACCTCATAATGATCAAACATCCACATACTACGTGGAACATGGAATTATGGAAAATCCCTAATGATTATTGACTAACATATTAATCTGATAATAAGAGCTTGCTAATGATCTTTATTTCTTTTAGGGAAATTACAGAATAATAAAAGATAAGTGACTATACTGATTGACCTTTGAACCTTACTTGCAAGACAGACTTAACTGATTTAATTGAGAGTCAGCTTGACTTAATTGTTTACATATTAAAATAATGACCCATTAGCGACAGATGTCAGCCATAATTATGAGATAAGGCAATGAGGTAATGTGTGGAAAGGTCCTTGATATTTCCTATAAAAAGCCTATTTGAGACACTACTCAGTTTTCTTTTGTGATTTCTCCAACCGTATAGATCCTATATACAGTTTGGCGGCAGACAACTTAAGACGAGAACACACACATTTTGTGTGCCCCTAACAGGGGGATCTTCAGGCGATCAGATAGACAGATTATTGGGTGGGGCTGGGGAAAACCTAGCAGTCATTGTACACATTGGTACCAATGACAAAGTTAGAGGGAGGTGAAAGGTCTTTAAAAATGATTACAGGGAATTAGGAGAGAAGCTGAAGTACAGGTGGTGTCTTCAGAAATACTGCTGATTCCACTACGTCACTAAAAAGTCAGCGGGAACTTGAGATAATTGTCAGGAAGAAAGAGCTTAGGTTCATGGAGAACTGAGCTGACTTCTCTGTCGGCTACAGGCTTTACGATAGGGACAGGCTGCACCTCAATGGGGAGAATGCAGATGTGCTGGGGGAAAAAATGGTCAGATGGATGGAGGAGCTTTCAACCTAGGATCTGGGGGGAGGGAAGGTAGCTGTGCAAATAAGGGGGTAGAGTAGACAGAGAGTGAGACATTCAAGGAAAGTAAGGAGGCGAGTAGCAGTAATAAATGTGTTAATAGTATTAAATGTCTGCAGGCAAATGCAAGAAGTCTTGAAAACAAAATGAATGAATCAGAGTCTCTTAGGTCAGCCACAGATTACGACGTGGTGGGCATTACAGAAAGCTGGCTGGGTGAAAGCCATGACTGGGTGACAAACAGAGGGTTAGACTACATTGAAATGGATAGGAAAGAAAAATAGGTAGAGGGGTATTTTCGTTAAAACCAACTTAAGACCTCAAGCTCAATGACGATATGGGGGGGAGCTTCGACAATGTACTGCACACATGCCCAACTCTTGGTGATTATATTTGACCCACGACACCAGAACCACCACACCTATGTGGGGCCATTATTTTGCATGGAGGACTATGTGAGGCCCATTATACTGTATGGAAAGCTATGTGGGGCTCATTGTACTGTATGGAAAGTTATGTTGGGCCCATTATACTGTATGGAAAGTTATGTGGGGCCCATTATACTGTATGGAAAGTTATGTGAGGCCAATCATACTGTATGCAGGACTATGTGGGGCCCATTATTCTGTATGGAGGACTATGTGGGGCCCATTATTCTGTATACTGGTTGGTCCACAGCTTTGTCCAAGTTTTTCATTTTGGCCCTCTGCATTTTAAAACCAGTATGGGTAGATGTACATGGAAATGGCAATAATGGAAAGCTGCTAATTGGACTTTGCTACAAGCTTCCTAATATACAGTGGTGGCCAAAAGTATTGGCACCCCTGCAATTCTGTCAGATAATACTCAGTTTCTTCCTGAAAATGATTGAAATCACAAATTCTTTGGTATTATTATCTTCATTTAATTTGTCTTCAATGAAAAAACACAAAAAGAATTGTCCTAAAGCCAAATTGGATATAATTCCACACCAAACCTAAAAAAGGGGGTGGACAAAAGTATTGGCACTGTTTGAAAAATCATGTGATGCTTCTCTAATTCGTGTAATTAACAGCACCTGTAACTTACCTGTGGCACCTAACAGGTGTTGGCAATAACTAAATCACACTTGCAGCCAGTTAACATGGATTAAAGTTGACTCAACGTCTGTCCTGTGTCCTTGTGTGTACCACATTGAGCATGGAGAAAAGAAAGAAGACCAAAGAACTGTCTGAGGACTTGAGAAACCAAATTGTGAGGAAGCATGAGCAATCTCAACGCTACAAGTCCATCTCCAAAGACCTGAATGTTCCTGTGTCTTCCAAGCGCAGTGTCATCAAGAAGTTTAAAGCCCATGGCACTGTGGCTAACCTCCCTAGATCCAATATAAGTTTCTCAATTGGTGAATATTAAAGATAATATATATACTGCTCAATGGCTAGCACCTAATGGTAGGAATATAGGTTAAGTCGTTCGACATAGATAAATACTTGAAGAAATAAATACGACCATATCAACCCAAAATAATAATAAAATTTAACTTATATTCATAAATAGTATAAAAAGTTACTTCATAATCAATATAGGGCACAGTACAAGAATACAGAAAAACACATATCATGTATGATGACCATCTCACTGAAGGGACGATCCAGTCCACATGTAATAGGGTCCGAGGCACCACAGCAAAAAAGCATATATATAGTCCTTCATATAACAGACCAATAAAGAATTTCTTTTAGATACATGTGATCTACTTAAGAAAGTTGATGGATTGTATTTGGACCCAGAAATGATTCTTGTGACGGGTGATGTGGAATCACTTTATACTAATATCAAGCATGTGGATGGTCTAAGAGCTTGCGCTTTTTTCCTCAATACCTCTAATCTACCGAGAGATATTGTCGACTTGGTGATGTGCCTCTTGGAATTTTCCCTTACCCACAACTTTTTCACTTTTAAGGGGTCCTTCTACCTACAGCTCCAGGGTACTGCAATGGGTGCATCTTTTGCGCCGGCCTATGCTAATTTGTTCCTGGGGCTGTGGGAGAGGGGCCTCTCCCTGCCGGATCGGCGGGCGTCAATGGATCGCGTCCCTTTTTGGACGCGCTACATTGACGATATCCTGCTGATCTGGCAGGGTTCGGTTGAGGACTTGCAAACATTTGTGCAACTCCTCAACACTAATGAGATGAATATCTATATTACTTTCAATTGGGATATTGACACAGTGAACTTTCTTGATGTTACCCTTACAAGGGATCATAATAATTTGATACAAACAAACATCTATAGAAAGTATACCTCCAAGAATATGTTGCTCCACGCATCGTCCTCCCATCCCCCGTGGATGGTTCGATCTGTACCCACTGGGCAATTTCTGGGTCTCCGCAGACTTTGTTCCAGTGATGAAGATTTTGTTAGACAGTCCAAGGACATGAAGAAGAGATTCTATGAGAGGGGCTACAGTAAACGGGTGGTTAAAAGAGCGTACCATCGCGCTAAATATTCGAATAGGTACGATTTGCTTTATTTGCAAAGAAATCCTAAGATCAATGACAAACCTAGATTTATAACAAACTACCATGGACAATTCGGACGGATGAGGAAATGCTTGACTCAAGCTTGGCCCATCCTCCTGATAGATCCGGTATTGT
Organism: Phyllobates terribilis; assembly: GCF_046119375.1. Classification (NCBI taxonomy): domain Eukaryota; kingdom Metazoa; phylum Chordata; class Amphibia; order Anura; family Dendrobatidae; genus Phyllobates; species Phyllobates terribilis. Next base: position 205,364 of record NW_027363040.1, on the reverse strand, counting down.
CAAAAATCCTTCCTGATCGCTCACCCATTACTGTACGCCGCTCCAAGAATCTCCGTGACTATCTTGTACATAGTCACTACCAAACTGTGTCTGGCATGTCTACAATTTTTGGTGCATCGGGTCCTGAATGTGGTAGTTTTCCGTGCGGTCGATGCGTCGCTTGCCCCAATATGGATAGAACCAATATTTTCTCCAATGCAGCTGGCACGAAAACCTATGAAATAAGGAGCCGCATTACATGTATCTCACGCTTTGTTATTTATTATGCTACTTGCCCCTGTGGGCTTATTTATGTTGGCCTAACAACGCGCCAACTCAAAGTGAGAATAAGAGAACATGTATTGGGGATATTGGCGGCGATCGACTGCGCGGATCCCTCCACACTCAGGACTATACCTAAACATTTTAAACTCCATCATGACTGCGATAGCTCCCTCCTGAGGGTTCGTGGGATAGATGCGTTAAGAGTTGGTATTCGTGGAGGTAAACTGAGCCAACGCTTGGCTCAGCTCGAATCTAGATGGATTTGGCGATTAAATACTGTACATCCCAATGGACTGAATGAGAATCTCAGCTTCGCTCCCTTTCTTTAATCTCTCCCCTGTCACATATTTTGTTGTGGTTTTTATGATTTTAACATTTTTTTATTATTATTTTTAGTATTCTTCATCATCCGTTTGCAGTTTACTTCCTCTGGCGTGTTGTCTCTTCATTATGGCTGATATCATATGGATGAATATGTGAATAAGAATATACTGAATAATCTATTTCATCCGTGAACGACTACTGCAGTGTATATATATTGTGGATCTTCCTTTCGCGTTTGAAGATCCTTATATGTTAATTGGTTTAAATGGAAGTTATATCTGAGAAGTTCGCTACCCCTACATTAGATATTGTCCCCCTTGATTTAATCATGGTGATATATAGGATGTTATCTTTTGATATTCCACCTACTATATATTAATGCTAGGACAATATGATTTTTCCACATTCCTCTCTCTATATATATATGGGATTGAACATGATCTGTATAGGCATTTTGTCATATTGTTATATATACTACTTGATGTGATGATATATTGTATGCAGATTGCCATATTGTTAATTCATTTGGTTGGGATACTGTCTCTATTATACGATCTACCTATATATCTATGTGGTGGTAGTGGAAGTATATATGTCATTTAATTGAGCTTATACCTCTTGCTATGGTTCCTGACTATGGGAGGTTTAAGGACCTTACGCGCGAGCGTCGCCGCTTTCTGAGTACCCCGTGCCGCCTGACATCTCTATGCAAGGACCTGTATCGCTTGGGTCCATGTGACCATCACGTGATCCCTTGCATGACGCCCGCGCCACCGGTTGCTTGGTAGCGGGGACGCTGCGCGCATTACTGCGGGTCCACCCCCTTCACTCGATTGGCCAACACAACATTTAAATATACACGCCCCTAGAGGAAGTTGACACCCCCTGAAGAAGGCAAACGCCGAAACGTGCGTTGGGGTGGACGAGCGGTCCACGTGAGGGTGCCCTGACATCACAGCTTGTGGCCCAGGTAATTCTCCCCTACATAACGCAGCACTTGTTTTTTACTCACCTATCTTTATACTCGCTTGGTATACACCCTGTCAACATAACTCTATTAACTGAACCATTCTAGCTGTTATACCTCGATTATAATGGTGCTATAGTGGCTATTACTAGTGTCCCTTATGTGGCATTTGATATGATGAAGGTATATCTTAGCCTAGGTATATGGCACCCTGACAGTATAGGTTATGAACTGTGGTCATTTGATAATCCTCTTTATTGGTCTGTTATATGAAGGACTATATATATGCTTTTTTGCTGTGGTGCCTCGGAGCCTATTACATGTGGACTGGATCGTCCCTTCAATGAGATGGTCATCATACATGATATGTGTTTTTATGTATTCTTGTACTGTGCCCTATATTGATTATGAAGTAACTTTTTATACTATTTATGAATAAAAGTTAAATTTAATTATTATTTTGGGTTGATATGGTCGTATTTCTTTCTTCAAGTATTTAACCTCCCTAGATGTGGATGGAAAAGAAAAATTGACGAGAGATTTCAACGCAAGATTGTGCGGATGGTGGATAAAGAACCTCGACTAACATCCAAACAAGTTCAAGCTGCCCTGCAGTCCGAGGGTACAACAGTGTCAACCCGTACTATCCGTCGGCGTCTGAATGAAAAGGGAGACTGTATGGTAGGATACCCAGGAAGACCCCACTTCTTACCCCGAGACATAAGAAAGCCAGGCTGGAGTTTGCCAAAACTTACCTGAGAAAGCCTAAAACGTTTTGGAAGAATGTTCTATGGTCAGATGAGACAAAAGTCGAGCTTTTTGGGAAAAAGCATCAACATAGAGTGTAAAGGAAAAAAAAAGAGGCATTCAAAGAAAAGAACACGGTCCCTACAGTCAAACATGGCGGAGGTTCCCTGATGTTTTGGGGTTGCTTTGCTGCCTCTGGCACTGGACTGCTTGACCATGTGCATGGCATTATGAAGTCTGAAGACTACCAACAAATTTTGCAGCATAATGTAGGGGCCAGTGTGAGAAAGCTGGGTCTCCCTCAGAGGTCATGGGTCTTCTAGCAGGACAATGACCCAAAGCACACTTCCAAAAGCACTATAAAATGGTTTGAGAGAAAGCACTGGAGACTTCTAAGGTGGCCAGCAATGAGTCCAGACCTGAATCCCATAGAACACCTGTGGAGAGATCTCAAAATGGCAGTTTGGAGAAGGCACCCTTCAAATATCAGGGACCTGGAGCAGTTTGCCAAAGAAGAATGGTCTACAATTCCAGCAGAGCATTGTAAGAAACTCATTGATGGTTACCGGAAGCGGTTGTTCGCAGTTATTTTAGCTAAAGGTTGTGCAACCAAGTATTAGGCTGAGGGTGCCAATACTTTTGTCTGGCCCATTTTTGGAGTTTTGCGTGAAATGATCAATGATTTCATTTTTGCTTCATTCTCTTTTTGTGTTTTTTCCTTGCAAGCAAATTAAATGAAGATAATAAGACCAAAGAATGTGATTGCAATCATTTTCAGGAAGAAACTGAGTATTATCTGACAGAATTGCAGGGGTGCCAATACTTTTGGCCACCACTGTAGCTGAACATGAAAAGGATGATATGCTGCAACAAATTAAAAAGGCAACAAAAACAAGTCATGGTGAAAAGTGTTGGATCCCTTGAAATTGTTCCAGAAAATGAAGTAATTCTCCCAGAAAATTATTGCAATTACATGTTTTGTTATACACGCTTATTTCCTTTGTGTGTATTGGAACAACACAAGAAAACACAGAAAAAAAAGGCAACTTGAACATAATTTCACACAAAACCACATAAAATAGGTCGGACAAAATTGTTGACACCTTGCCAAAATTGTGGGTAAACAACTTTGTTTCAATCATGTGAAGCTTGTTCAAACACAATTGTCGCAAATAGTAGGTGTGGGCAATATGAAAATCACAACTAAAACCAGATAAAAAAGGGAGAAGTTGATTCAATCTTCGCATGAGTCTGAGGACTTGAAAACCAAAATTGTTGAAAAATATCAATAATTTCAAGGTTATAAGTCCATCTTTAGAGATCCGGATGTTCCTCTGTCCAAGGTGCGCAACATAATCAATAAATTTACAACACATACAGTCAAATATGGTGGCCCTTCAAAGATGTTTTGGGTTGTTTTGCTGCCTCTGGCACTAGGTACCTTAACTGTGTGCAAGGCATCATGAAATCTGAAGATTAGCAAAGGATTTTGGGGCACAATGTAGTGCCTAGTGTCAGAAAGCTGGGTTTGCGTCCTAGGTCATGGGTCTTTCAGCATGACAATGACCCCAAACATAATTCAAGAAGCACCCAGAAAATGGATGGAAACAAAGTTCTGGACAGTTCTGACCAGCAATGAATCCGTATCTAAATCCCATTGAACACCTGTGGAGAGATCTTAAAATTGCTGTGTGGAGAAAAATATTAAAATTTGCAAGTCCTCAGTGGTTGATACCATCTTTTCAGTTAGCCATTAGTCAGTAAGCTTTCGAGACTACTCAGGTCCTTCATCAGATATAGTATAACACAAAAATCTGAAGAGTCACATATTTATACACAACAGGGCACAGGAATAGTGCAATAAATAAGACAAGTGACGTGAAGCAGAACTATCAGTATGGGAAAGGGATAAGCAGTTGTGGCCGTAAATATGTGTGGACACAAGTAGGTCTATTCTTTCTTTTCTTTTTTTGTGTGGCGATAAGAATTCATCCTTGTTTTTAGTTTTTGCCCTGTCTCCCCTACATACAGACCCCCAGTTGGACATTTGGAACATATAATTAAGTTCATTGTGATGCAGCTGAAAGTACCTGGGATCTTGTGGTCCTGATGTGAGTTGGGAATCTTTATCTTGTCCGTGGTCATTATAAATGGACGGGTTTTACATATACAGTTGGTGAGGATGAATTTTGTAAGTTTCACCACAAAGGTGAAACTATCCTCCCGGTCAGTTTGCTTTCCCTCCCAGTACCTTTTCATTCAAACAATGTTAGGTTTCTGGGAGATTATACTCGTTCCTTTTATTTTTGGTTCTCCTTAGCTTGCCTTCTTTGCCCTATATTAATGAGTTTTTGTTTCTCATTCAGGGTCTTCGTATTTTACTTCATACTTTCCTTTCCCCTTGTTGACAATGTGTTGCAGCCTCCCCTCTGATTCCTAAGGAGGTATGAGAAACTCCTCAACGACTTATTAGGGAGTTAGGTCTGTGGTGGCGTTTCTAGTTGTGCAGCTAGGGTCTTTCTTGTCTGTACAGAGACTAGTTGGGCGTAGCTGCGGCATTCTTCCCTGTGTGGGTTCTCTGGTGGTTATCAAAATGCGCTTTCTGTACAAAACATTTCCCACAATCTGAACATGAAAAAGCCTTTGCCCCCGTGTGGGTTCTCTGGTGCTTAAGAAAACTAGATTTCTGGTTAAAACATTTTCCACATTCTGAACATGGAAAAGGCTTCTCCCCTGTGTGAGTTTTCTGATGTTTGATAAGATTTAATTTCACAGTAAAATATTTCCCACATTCTGAACATGAAAATGGCTTCTCTCCTGTGTGAGTTCTCTGATGGTTGATAAGAGTTGATTTCTCTGTAAAACATTTTCCACATTCTGAACATGGAAAAGGCTTCTCCCCTGTGTGAGTTCTCTGATGTTGGAAAAGATTTGATTTCTTTGCAAAACATTTCCCAGATTCTGCACATGAAAATGGCTTCTCCACTGTGTGAGTTCTCTGATGTATATTAAGATATGATTTTTGGTTAAAACATTTTCTACATTCTGAACATGGAAAAGGCTTCTCCCCTGTGTGAGTTCTCTGATGTTTGATAAGAGTTGATTTCTCTGTAAAACATTTCCCACATTCTGAACAGGAAAATGGCTTCTCTCCTGTGTGAGTTATCTGGTGCCTAACAAGACTTGATTTCTGATTAAAACATCTCCCACACTTGGAGCAAGAAAATCTTTTCTCTGCTGTGTGAATTTTTTGATTTTTAAGAAAAGACTTTTTGAGAGGAAAACTATTTCCATATCCTGAATGTGAAAATGGCTTCTTTGCATTAGGAGCAGTTTGTTTTTTAATGCTTATTTTGTGACTTTGATTTTCCTTAGTAGTCGGTAATGAATGAGAAGACAGGACCTGTTTCATAGGATCAGATGATTGAGGTCTGCTGTGAAGGGATGATGGTATATCTGGAGTAATGTCATTCATTTCAATTGTATCCTGTGAGATCTCAAAATTATCTGATTTGAAAATTGAAGGTGTCAGCTGTCCCTCTGATCTCCTGGTACGGACATCTGCCAAGAAGAAAACCAATTATTATTTTTTAATAAAAAATCCTTGAATTTTATATATTTGAACATTTCTACTTAAACTGACTGTAAAAAAGGCAAGTTATATTAAACAATTCACTTATTCACCAGGACAATGACCATCTAATAGAAAATCTCATAGGATGAACCAGTGGAGCGTGGTGTTCAACTGTTTGTTCATTCTGCCTCCCAAATATGGAGTAAAAGGCGCAGGTTCTGTCCAGCCACTAAGATTAGGGAGCCTGGGACCAGTAGTACCATCCAGGGTGTCAGTATGGGTGTGCGTGCTGTCCAGCTGGAGTAATCTGCTCCCTGCTTCAGCCATTTGGAGAGCACCGCACCCTACTAAAGCTGGAAGCATATTGCCGGAAGCTGCCAGATCCAGCCTTGTTCTCCTCTGGTTCAGTCATCTGTGCTCAGCTCCCGGCTTGTGTATTTGTTTCCTGTTGTGGCCCCGGCCCGTTTACTGACTACTCTTATGTCTTCTGATTTTGTACTTTCTCTGCTCTCCTGGCTCTGACCCGGCTACCTGACTGTTCTTCTTCCCATCTCACTCCACAGAATAGCAGGTAACACCGTGGCCCAAGCCTAGGGGTCTCTGTGTAAGTTCAGATCCATGTAGAGGGGTTAAACGGTGATGAGCAAAGTAATTTGTGAAATCTGTAAAAAAGGTAGATAGTGACAAGCCTGTTTGTGGTAACCATCTTTTGAGCTTCCAGGTGACCAAGACCAGCTCCCCCAATACATTGTGTCTGCAAACTATTCCAGCAAAATCTGCATTCCTAATAGCTTAATGGCGCTTCTTCCCTTCTTAACCTGCCATGTGCCCAGATAGTAGTGTACAACCGTATATAGGGGATTGTCAGATTCAAGAGAAGTTGGAAAATAATTTGTAAGGTCCATTTGTTTTCTATTATCCTTTGTGAAGAATTCCAAAGTTATCACCATATAAAGTGACACACGTCAGATTTGAAAAATGGGTCTGATTAGAAACATAATACTGGCTGCAGGAAGGGGTTAAATCAGAGGATTACTGAAGTCAAAAACTGTGACTACAGACAATAAAACATCTACTGAAATGATCAAACTGAACAGTCTCCATCAGGGAAAAATGAGTAACTACAATCTAAACTATCGTAAGGGACAATATTTTCTGTCAGATGAGTGTCAAGAAGAAATATTAGACATTTAAAGTGAACTTTTATATAATACTGCAGAGATGAGGCGTCTTAAATTTAGATCTCGGGCATTTGGAAGAGATAATGGAGATCTTTTTGAAAGACGACCAGGGAGTTATAGAGTCACATAAGTGAGGCCGGCTGATCCAACCACAATGAAACTATCATACAGAATGAACTTGTACAAAAAAGAAAGAATATAAAAACATGTAACATCCCCAACAACAACGTATGTATGAAGGGAGAAATCCAACACTAAACTGGACTTGCACTCATTTATGGTGGACCATTGGAGCAACTATGAGTCCTGACCAGAAGAGTAGAGAAAGTATTAGTGCCCCCATTTCAGGAGAGATTGTGCAGTGATCTGAATTCCTTAGGATTGAAAACATAATGGAATTTATGACGTGGAGTGAATCCATGAAACCAGGGCTCGAGCCATGCCAACACATCTCCTGCAGGCGTGAATAAATGTATATTACAGCCATCAGCCACGCACAGCTTAGAGATATATCATGGCACAGGTGTAATGTTTTCTGTATAGTTTATCACAATCCTGTTTGAAGTTAGTTGGTTTTAAAAGAAATTGAAAAGTCAGGATAAAGGGAAACTCTGCTGTTATTGTACAGAAATTCACACTTGGCCCTCACCGCACATTTAATGTCGATAATAAAAGTGATCTTTGGTCAGAAAGACTGGACCTGGTCTTGTAGGGACCATATGGGCACATTCAGCAGCACAGAAGGGAGAGAAGGTAGATTCATCCAATAAGATATCAGGGATCTAGGAAGCCAACAGCATCATTACCCTCCGCTTTCTCTTACAGACCCATCATAATATTTTTCTTCAAGTGATTTTCTAACTTGTCAGCACATTCTACATACGCTGTCATTTGTCTTTATAGTTTGCAGATCTGAGCAGGTAACGGTCAGCATCTCCTAATCCCAGGGGGTTGGTGGATCCTCCAGGTTGTAAGGTCTATAGAAAAGGGCTTTCACAATTACACAAAGAAATTTGAATATTTTCAGACGGAGGAGAATGTTGTGGTCTAGCGGCAAAATGGTGATCACACGATTGTGATATGGCCGGACTACACAACCGATAAAGCAGCCACAGATGGGGACTGAGAAGAATCTGTGACTTCTCTGCATTTAGTGGTTACTACTCACCTGGGTGGTCATATGTAGGAATCTCCTCTTTACACCGCTCATCACCCCTCACATATGTCTCTGTAGTATTAATATGGGTCAGATCTTCACCCTGAAACAAATATTGTAAAAGTAACAGACAGATGGAGAAGTCCCATCTATGATCAGCTCTAATCCTGTCATCTCCACCGTTCTCATTACACAAGTATAAAACATAATAATGGTGGATAAAACAGAACTGAAGACATGACCTTTACAGCCGTCCACACATCATAGGGGAAATCTCATGACACCTTCTCTCCATCTACCTGATGATCCTGAGGAACATTGGGATCTTCTTCTTTACAGTCCTGTGGAAGAAGAGGACGGGGACATCTCTCTGGTGTTGTCCTCTTACTGGATAGATCTGGAGGAAACACATACAGGGACTGAATTCATTCTTTACATACAGATTATTATAGGACGTGTGCATTTAGTCCTGTCTATTACCTGGTGATGTGAGGGGCTGGGGAACCTCCATCATGACGTCCTTGTACAGATCTTTGTGTCCTTCTAAATACTCCCACTCCTCCATGGAGAAATAGACAGCGACATCCTGACACCTTATAGGAACCTGACACATACAATGATACCGTCATCCCGCCAATCCCTTCATATCATTACTGTATAATTTCCCAGCATTCCCAGCAGTGTCACCTCTCCAGTCAGCAGCTCAATCATCTTGTAGGCGAGTTCTAGGATCTTCTGGTCATTGATGTCCTCATGTATCAGGGGGTGAGGTGGAGGCCTCGTGATTAATCTCTGGTTATGGAGAGACACATTAATAAATCTCACTACAGACATTTCCAGAGTCCTCACCTCTCCAGTTCTGTCCATCTGTTATTCCCATAGATAAGAATGATGTAATGTGATGTCATCAGAATCTCTCACCTCTCCAGTAAGCCGGAAAAGGATCTCTAGGGTGAGGTGTAATATCCTCTCCACCATCTTGTCCATCATTTTCCTGGATAAATCAGGAAAATGTTCTTATATAGACGACTTTCACTGAGAGGATCAGGTATTTTAGAGATCTGAATGAGAAAAAGATAAGCTGATGGATAAGACCATTTTTCTGCAAACGATGATGCGGAATCTAAACTGTACCATGAGTACCCTTCATCCCTTAATCTGGTGTTCAGGTCTATTGCCTGTATATTAAAATCTGTGACATTCTAGCAGTACCTTCTCAACCGTAAAATTTGGCCCTTGGGTTTTCCTCTTTTTATGGGGATGGGGGTGGGGGTGGTGGTTATCCCACTTCAATAGTTTATTAGTGCTTGAAGGTTTATGGTAGATGAGTGTCCCTATGGTCCCATTACAATCCTTCTTGATCAGTACATACAGGAAAGGCAACTGGTAATAATTGGTGTTGGTCTGCTCCTTTAAACAAAATGTACTTTTCAGGTTATCCCCGAGTACCCTCACTTTTCATCCCTTCTTTTGAGGTCCACACAGTCAGACTCTACCGCCCCTTCTCCCTGCCAGTGGCGGTTGTGTATCGCCCTCCGGCCCCCTCCCGTCAGTTTGTGGATCACTTTGCCACTTAACTTCCAAACTTTCTATCCTATGACATCCCCACCCCCATCATGGGAGACTTTAACATCCCAATTAGCGATTCCCTCTCCCTATCTGCCGCTCATCTTTTATCGCTAACTTCCTCCTTCGGCCTTTCACAGCTTACTAATTCTCCTACACATAAAGATGGAAATACTCTTTGACCTGATCTTCGCCCAGCTCTGTTCAATACATGACATTACTAACTCTCCTCTTCCACTCTCTGATCACAACCTTCTCTCATTCTCTGTCAAGAACTGTCACCCTGCTCAAGACACCCCTACTTTCCACACTTATAGAAATATACATGCCATTAACACCCAGAAATTTATGAAAACGTTGCAATGATCATTGGCCCCAATCTCCTCCCTCTCATGCCCTGACTCTGCACTGAAGCATTATAACGAAACATTGCAATGCGCCCTGGATGAAGGCACACCTCCTACACAGAGAACAACTCGGCACAGACGGCGACAACCCTGGAACACGCTGCAAGCACATTTTTTCCAGTGGTGCTCCAGGTGTGCCGAACGGCTGTGGACAAAATCTTGTCTGGCCGAAGATTTCCTCCATTATAAATTTATGCTTAAAACCTATAAAGCCGCCCTTCACCTATCCAAACAAACCTACTTTGACAACCTAATCATCTCATGGTCCAATAATCCTAAACACCTGTTTGACACTTTTCACTCTCTCCTTAATCAATAAGCACAGGCCCCAACCACCGACCTCAGCACTGACGATCTCGCCAATTATTTCAAAGAAAAAATTGACCATATCCGACAGGAAATTTTTTTCTCAATCCCCACATGTTATGCATGCTCCTCCCTCCCACATTGTATCTTGCTCATTTTCTGACTTCGAAACAGTAACGGAAGAAGAAGTGACAAGGCTCCTTGCTTCCTCTCGCTCTACCACCTGCACCAGTGACCCTATTCCTTCACATCTCCTTCAGTCCCTTTCTCCAGCTGCCACCACTCACCTAACAAATAGTTAATAAATAAAATTTCCCACATGTCTACTTTACATCAGCGCAATTTTGGAACCAAATTTTTTTTCTAGTAAGGAGCTATAAGGGTTAAAAGTTGACCAGCGATTTCTCATTTTTACAACAAAATTTACAAAACCATTTTTTTTAGGGACCACATCACATTTGAAGTGACTTTGAAGGGCTTTTATGACAGAAAATACCCAAGAGTGACACCATTCTAAAAACTGCACCCCTCAAGGTGCTCAAAACCACATTCAAGAAGTTTAAAAACCCTTCAGGTTCTTCACAGGAATTTTTGGAATGTGGAAGAAAAAAATTAACATTTAACTTTTTTCACAAAAATGTTACTTTAGACCCAAATTTTTTTGTTTTCGCAGGGGTAACAGAAAAAAATGGACCCCAAAATTTGTGGTGAAATTTCCTCTGAGCACGCAGATACCCCATAAGTGAGGAAAAAACACTGTTTGAGAACACAGCAGGGCTCGGAAGGGAAGGAGCACCATTTGACTTTTTGAATGTAAAATTTGCTTGAATAATTAGCGGACACCATGTTACGTTTGGAGAGCTCCTGATGTGCCTAAACAGTGGAAACCTCACAAGTGAACCCATTTTGGAAACTATACCCCTTAGGGAACCTATCTAGATGTGTGGTGAGCAACTTGAACACCCAGGTGCTTCACAGAAGTTTATAACATTGAACCGTAAAAATAAAATGTTCACATTTTTTCAGCAAAAATGTTTTTCAGCTCCCAATTTTGCATTTTCATAAGGGTAACAGGAGAAATTGCACTATGCAATTTGTTGTGCAATTTCTCATGAGTAAGCCGATACTCCATATGTGCGGGAAAACCACTGTTTGGGCGCGCGGCAGGGTTCAGAAGGGAAGGAGCGCTATTTGACTTTTTGAATGTAAAATTTGCTTGAATAATTAGCAGACACCATGTTGTGTTTGGAGAGCCCCTGATGTGCCTAAACAGTGGAAACCCCCCACAAGTGACACCATTTTGGAAACTAGACCCCTCAGGGAACTTATCTAGATGTGTGGTGAGCATCCTGAACCCCAAAGTGTTTTACAGAAGTTTATAACATGGAGCCGTGAAAATAAAAAAATCTAACTTTTACCACAAAAATTATGTTTTAGCCCCAATTTTTTTATTTTCACAAGGGTAAGAGGGGAAAATGGACCCCAAAAACTGTTGTGCAATTTTTCCTGAGTAAGCCAATACCCCATATGTGGGGAAAATACAGTGTTTGGGCGCACGGCAGAGTTCAGAAGGGAAGGAGCACTGTGTGACTTTTTGAATGCAAAATTGTCTGGAATCGAGAGCGGATGCCATGTTGCGTTTGGAGAGCCCCTGATGTGCCTAAGTAGTGGAAACCCCCCACAAGTGACCCCATTTTGGAAACTACACACCTCAAGGATTTTATCAAGGGGTATAGTGAACATTTTGAACCCAGAGGTACGACACAGAATTTGATAACATTAGGTCATCATATTAATAAGTTGTCATTAGTCTTGAGTGCAAGTGCTCGCTATTTGAGTTTGCATCGGGTGCTCAGATATGCACCATGTATCGCGGGTGCTCGAGTGACATGCTCGTGTCCCCGCCCCGCATGCTTCACGGTTATTAGACACCAAAAAAAAAACATGCGGGGATCGCTGGTGCATGGCAATCCCCGCAAGGTTTTTTTGGCTGTATAACAGCTGCAAAACATTTGGGACGGAGACTCGAGCATGTCACCCGAGCACCCGATGCAAACTCAAGTAGCGAGCACTTGCGTTCAACATTAGTCACCTTATCGTCATTTTTTTTTTCTACTTCTGAAAAAATCCCAGCCCCAACCCTAACCCTAACCTTAGCCCAACCCTAACTCTAGCCTAACCCTAGCCCAACCCCAACCCTAGCCCAACCCCAACCCTAACCCTAGCACAACCCTAACCCTAAAGTTTATTTTTTACACCGTTCCTCGTGCGGTATAAGTGATTAGACGACTTTATTATTCGGGTCGGTGCAATTACAGTGATGCCAGATTCATAACGGGTTTTTATGATTGACAGCTGTCACACACTTAAAAGACACATTTTTTTGCAGACTAGTTTTTACATCGCCATATTTTGAGAGCTATAATTTTTCCATATTTCGGCCGACAGTCATTTACATTTGTCTTTTTGATCGCGTTTTATTCCATTTTTTGTTTGGCGGTATGATGATAAAGCATGGTTTTATGTTTCGTTTTTTTGCTTTTTTTTTATCGTGTTCACTAAAAGGGTTAACTAGCAGGACAGTTTTATAGGTCAGGTCGTTCCGGACGCGGCGATACCAAATATGTGTACTTTTATTGGTTTATTTTTTTTTTCATAAGATTATTTTTTTATGGGTACAATATATATATATATATATTTTTAATTTAATTTTTTCTGACATTTTTATTACTTTTACACATTGTCCCACTATGGGATTTTCACTTTTTGCAGCCTGATCGGCTGCATGGCATAGAGAGCAGCAGCTCCCTATGCCATGCAGTCTGTCAGCGCTGCACAGGGAGAAGTTACTTTGGTCGTGCACTGTGCATGACCAAAGCAACTTCCTGCCTCCTGGTGTCCCAGATGTTGTCATGATGACGTCGGGTCACCATGGCAACATCCGGGACCGGACTCCGATGCTGCTGGACGCCGGCAGACAAGGTAAGTATCGAGCTTACCTCCTCTTGCCACCGGAATGCTGCGATTGATTTCGATCGCATTTCGGAGGTTAATGTGCCGGGAGCGGTGCGGGGCTGCTCCCTGCACATAGCACTGGGTGTCAGCTGTAACAATCAGCTGACACCCGGTGGCGATCTCGCCCGCACCGCTTGTGTGTGGGCGAAATCGCCAGGGTGTATTAATACGCATCAGGCCCAGGGCACAGATACGTACTAATATGCCCTGGGTCATAAAGGGGTTAAACACGCCAGCATACATCCATTACTTAAATAAACATCCCTCGACCAGAACTGTGCTGCTAACTACAGACCTATTTCCAATCTTCCCTTTATCTCTAAACTCCTGGAATGACTGGTCCACTGCTGTCTAATCTGCTATCTCTCAGATAACTCCCTTCTTGACCCTTTACAATCTGGTTTCCGCTCTTTACATTCTACTGAAACTGCACTCACTAAAATGTCTAATGATCTACTAACAGCCAAATCTAATGGTCACTACTCCCTGCTGATTCTCCTGGATCTCTCTGCAGCATTCGACACTGTGGATCTACCTCTCTGCCTGCTCCTTCACTGTGTCTTTTGCTGGCTCCTCTTCCTCTCCCCTTCCCCTTATTGTCGTGGTTCCTCAATGATCAGTCTTAGGCCCCCTTCTTTTCTCCTTATATTCCGCTCCTATTGGACAAACAATCAGCAGATTCGGTTTTTAGTACCATCTCTATGCTGATGACACCCAATTATACACCTCTTCTTCGGACATCACCCCTGCATTATTACAAAATACCAGTGATTGTCTTTCCGCTGTCTCTAACACTATGTCCTCCCTCTATCTAAAATTGAATCTGTCAAAAACTGAACTACTCGTATTTCCTCCCTCCACTAACCTACCTATGCCCAATATTGCCATCTCCGTTTGTGGCTCCATCATTACTCGCCAGCAAAATGCCCGCTGTCTTGGGGTCATACTTGATTCAGATCTTTCCTTCACTCCTCACATCAAATCGCTCGCTCGTGTCATCTACACCTCCAAAACATCTCTAGAATCAGAAATTTTCTTACCTTTGACTCTGTAAAAACTCTTACTGTAGCTCTTATTCATTCTCGTCTGGACTATTGCAACTCTTTACTTATCGGTCTCCCTCTTTCTAAACATTCCCCTCTCCAATCCGTCCTGAACGCAGCAGTCAGGGTCATATTCCTCACCAACCGATACAACAATGCCTCTTCCCTGTGCCAGTCATTGCACTGATTGCCCATCCAATACAGAGTTCAATATAAACTTATTGCTCTTACCCACAAAGCTCTTGACGATTCTGCACCGCCCTACATCACCTCCCTCGTGTCAGTCTATCACCCTACCCGTGCCCTCCGTTCTGCTAATGACTTAAAACTAAAATCTTCCATAATCTGAACCTCTCACTCCCGTCTCCAAGTTTTCTCGCATGCTGCACCAATTCTTTGGAATGCATTACCCAGGACAATTTGATTAATTCCCAATACTCACAGTTTTAAGCGTGCCGTAAAAACCCATTTCTTTAGATTGGCCTATCACCTCAACACACTTATCTAACTGTCCCAGTTTGGCCCATATTAAAATTTTCTTCAAAAATACTGGCACATACTGGCTGGCGACCAGTTCATGTGGTGTTATGTACTTACCCTATTTAGTATATTAAGGCTGTATTATACAATATATGTACATTTTACCTTTTGTGTCTCCCCTATTTCCTTACAGACTGTAAGCTTGCGAGCAGGGCCCTCACTCCTTTTAATTTCTGAGTTATGCTTATTCTGTAAAGTCTGTATTGTCTGTATAAGTCCCCCCTAAAATTGTAAAGTGCTGTGGAATATGTTGTCGCTATAAAAATAAAAATTATTATTATAATAAATTCAGATGTAAATCTAAGGCCCACTCTATTGATGTTGAGTTCCCCGACAAATTCAAAAGATTGTTCACTCGTCCCTGACCAGGTGATAAAAATGTCATCAAGATATTTGTACCATACCCCAATATATGGATGCCATCACTTATCATCATCCCTGAATATTGTGGATTCCTCCCACCAGTCCAGGGATAAGTTAGCATATGAGGGGGCACAGAGGCTACCCATCGCAGTACCCCTGAGCTGGTGGAAGTACTTCCTGTCAAAAACAAAGGAGTTATGAGTAAGAGTGAATTTTAGAAGATCCTCCATGAAGTCATTATGTCTGCTACACTCTATTGATCTCGATTTCAAGAAACGTCTTACTCCTCTGATACCATCCTCATGCGGTATATTACTGTACAAAGCCTCGATATCTAGTAAGGCCTGCTCCCCTACATGCATGTATACATGCTCGAGGGTCTACATGTAGGGGAGCAGGCAAAGGGAAAACCAACTCCAGAGGGATTATTCCAACTGTAAAACCTCAGGTGGTACTATGGGAACATTATACTGTGTGGGGGGCATCATACACACTGCATAAGGGGCATAATGGGGGCATTACACTGTGTGGGGGGCATCATACATACTGCATAAGGGACATAACGGGGACATTACACTGTGTGGGGGCATCATACATCCTGCATAAGGGGCATTACACTGTGTGGGGGCATCATACATCCTGCATAAGGGGCATAATGGGGGCATTACACTGTGTGGGGGCATCATACAAACTGCATAACGGGCATAATGGGGGCATTATACTGTGTGGGGGCATCATACATCCTGTATAAGGGGCATAATGGGGGCATTACACTGTGTGGGGGCATCATACATCCTGCATAAGGGGCATAATGGGGGCATTACACTGTGTGGGGGCATCAACATCCTGCATAAGGGGCATAATGGGGGCATTACACTGTGGGGCCAGTAAAGGGGTCCTGTACTATGAGAACAATACGTTTCCTCCCTTCCTGTCTCCATAGTTGGGTCGTATGTATCTATTACAGGAAACAGAACAAAGACCTTATGATTCTTATAAAGGGGCAACACAAGACCCCAAAAGAGTCTCGGTGCTGAAGGGGTTAATACCCCCTGCGCCCAGTAATGGGGTCTCCACATACCTCCACCTGCAGAGCCGCCACCACATATATGGCTGCTCTGTGCGCACAGGAGCTGTGATGAGGTCACAGGAGGGGAGGAGTCAGGGGTCACATGATCAGGGGCCTCAGTGGATGCAGGACTCTGCTGTGCTGGTTGTCATGGTGCTGGATGAGCTGAAGTTTATGTGTGGGGTCAGGAGGGGTTTACAGTGTGGATGTAGCAGAGCCGCGTGTGTACGAGGTGTACGGAGCAGAGCCGCGTGTGTACGAGGTGTACGAAGCGGAGCCGTGTGTGTACGAGGTGTACGGAGCGGAGCCGCGTGTGTACGAGGTGTACGGAGCGGAGCCGTGTGTTTACGAGGTGTACGGAGCAGAGCCGCGTGTGTACGAGATGTACGGAGCGGAGGCACGAGTGTACGAGGTGTACGGAGCGGAGCCGCACATGTACTAGGTGCACGGAGCGGAGCCGTGCATGTACGAGGTGTACGGAGCGGAGCCGCACATGTACGAGGTGTACGGAGCGGAGCCGCGTGTGTACGAGATGTATGGAGCGGATCCGCGTTTGTACGAGGTGTACGGAGCGGAGCCACGCGTGTACAAGGTGTACGGAGCAGAGCGGTGTGTGTACGAGGTGTACGATCACTATATCACTTATCTTTATAAATCTACACATGCAGTACAGAATATATACATACTGACCCTATACACATACAGTACAGAATATATACATACTGACCCTATACACATACAGTACAGACCAAAAGTTTGGACACACCTTCTCATTTAAAGATTTTTCTGTATTTTCATGACTATGAAAATTGTACATTCACACTGAAGGCATCAAAACTATGAATTAACACATGTGGAATTATATACTTAACAAAAAAGTGTGAAACAACTGAAAATATGTCTTATATTCTAGGTTCTTCAAAGGAGCCACCTTTTGCTTTGATGACTGCTTTGCAAAACTCTTGGCATTCTCTTGATGAGCTTCAAGAGGTAGTCACCAGAAATGGTTTTCACTTCACAGGTGTGCCCTGTCAGGTTTAATAAGTGGGACTTCTTGCCTTCCAACAATCTTGAAGGAGTTCCCAGAGATGCTTAGCACTTGTTGGCCCTTTTGCCTTCACTCTGCGGTCCAGCTCACCCCAAACCATCTCGATTGGGTTCAGGTCTGGTGACTGTGGAGGCCAGGTCATCTGGCGTAGCACCCCATCACTCTCCTTCTTGGTCAAATAGCCCTTAAACAGCCTGGAGGTGTGTTTGGGGTCATTGTCCTGTTGAAAAATAAATGATGATCCAGCTAAACGCAAACCGTATGGAATAGCATGCCGCTGCAAGATGCTGTGGTAGCCATGCTGGTTCAGTATGCCTTCAATTTTGAATAAATCCCCAACAGTGTCACCAGCAAAGCACCCCCGCACCAGTTGTTTCACACTTTTTTGTTAAGTATATAATTCCACATGTGTTAATTTATAGTTTTGATGCCTTTAGGGTGAATGTATAATTTTCATAGTCATGAAAATACAGAATAATCTTTAAGAGAGAAGGTGTGTTCAAACTTTTGGTCTGTACTGTATATATATATATATATATATATATATATATATATATATATATATTGTAAGGTGGCTGCCGGACAGGTCGTGGACGGGAGGTATGTGTCCCCGAAGTACCAAGCTTCGGTGATATAGGACTGGGAGAAGCCGGCTCCAGCACACATAGTACTGAGAGGAATTTAATTGGCCCGGATTACAGGGCCGGTTTTACGAGCAGCTGAAAGAGCTGGGGGGTGGGGAAACAGCTGCTCACTTACCTCCAGTCCAGGTCTTGGAAGGCTGATTTAAGACAACGGCGCCTGTCTCTATCAGTGTGTGTGTGTTGGGCAAGGTGAGCAGACCTTGCATGTGCTCCTTAGACTCTGCAGGAGGCAGAGGAAGGCACTTTGTTTAAACGGCTGAAGCCGTGCTGCATGGACTTGTTATTTTGAGCTTTGTTCTGTTATTCCTTTTTGTGCCAGGAAAAGGCTGTTACTTTTGTTTCCTCACTGTTGTATGGACACTAAATAAACCACCAGTTTGTTTGAACCCGCGGACTGCATCACTGTGTGAATCTGTGCCTACCTCCAACGTGGCTCAGTGAGTACAAATCCCTACAATTGGTGCTAGAAGCACGGGCACAGATCCCAAGCAGCAGTGTGACTGCTGCAAGAAGACGTATATGTCCTGGGTGAAGTCCGCCATAAGCCAGCAAGTGTCGCCAGACAAAATGGAGTACCTGCTTAAACATTTGTTGCAGGCACAGCAGGCGCAACAAGCGCAACACCAGCAGCAGTACCAGCAGAGCATGCTGCAGCAGGAAACAAATAAACTTCTGATGCAGCAGATCCAACAGCAGCAAAGACAAATGAAAATCTTGGCAGAGCAGATCCATGGCAGGACGACCGCCACATCCTCAGATCCAGGTGATGACTCATACGTCAGGAAGACGGTAAGAAGAGCATTACAAAAGAAGACCCCGGGTGATGACGTTGAGGCGTTCTTGACTGTCTTTGAGAGGGTGGCAGAGCGGGAAAAATTGTCTCCGGAGCAGTAGGCGGAGGTGCTGGCGCCACATTTGACAGGTGAGCCGCAGAAGGCCTATGACTTGGCCTTGCAGGACGCGAAAGAGTACGCTAAGTTGAAAACTGAGATTTTGGCACGCTTAGCAGTGACTCTGACTGTCAGGGCGCAATGGGTGCACTACTGGGCCTATTGCAGTGACAAACCTCCCCGGTCCCAGATGTTCGACCTCCTACACCTGGTCCAAAAGTGGTTGCAACCTGAATCTTCTTCCCCAGCACAGATGGTGGAGAAGGTCATTATAGACAGTTTTATACACTCTCTTCCGAAGTTGGTGAAATCCTGGGTTGCTCAGGGAGATCCCCATAATGCCGATGACTTGGTGGGGTTGGTGGAAAGATACCAGGCGGTTGAGAGTCCGTTGGAAAAACAAGGGGTCGTAGTCTCTCAATACTGGTGTTCTCAAAAGGCAGCGGACAACCAAAAGAAGGTAGCTAGCGCCACACCTGGGGGGCGTCATAGAGTTCAGGAGGGGTCTGAGTTGCTGCCCAACGTCCCACCTCATAATATAGTGTGTTGGAGATGTCATACCCCTGGCCATACTGCCGCCCGGTGTTCCGTAAACTCTGAGCCAATGGACTGCAACATGGGCCGACGTTGCTCTTATTTTGCCTACCCTGCCTGCGACGCGTTTTCTCAACATGGCAAGGGCCCTCAGGCATGCTCAGTGTCAGTAAAGGGGGCACAAGTCTCTGGACTATTGGACTCAGGAAGTTTGGAGACCCTGATAAGGGCCACACTCCCTCATGGACTGATTCCTGGGCCAATGGCCCCGGTGGATGTAAACACGGACTGTGGCACCACATCTCATGAAGTGGCGGTCGTTAAGGACCTATTGAATCCCATAATAATTGGACGTGACTTTGCATTATTCTGGGAAATGTGGGGGAAAGCGGGGACACGCGTGGCTCCGCTCCGTACACCTCATACGCACACGGTTCCGCTCCGCACGCCTCGTACACACGCAGTTTCTCTCCGTACACCTCGTACACACGCGGCTCCGCTCCGAATGCCTCGAACACTCGGCTCCTCTCCGTACGCCTCGTACACGCGCGGCTCCGCTCAGTACACCTCGTAAACGCGCGGCTCCGCTCAGTACACCTCGTACACGCGCTGCTCCGCTCAGTACACCTCGTACAGGCCCGGCTTCGCTCAGTACACCTCGTACACACACGGTTCCGCTCAGTACACCTCGTACACACACGGTTCCGCTCAGTACACCTCGTACACACACGGTTCCGCTCCGTACACCTCGTACACACACGGTTCCGCTCTGAACACCTCGTACACACACGGTTCTGCTCCGTATGCCTCGTACACACACGGTTCCGCTCCGTGCGCCTCGTACACGCACGGTTCCGCTCCGTACTCCTCGTATACGCACGGTTCCGCTCCGTAAGCATCGTACACACGCGGTTCCGCTCCGTACGCCTCGTACACACGCGGCTCCGCTCCGTACGCCTCGTACACGCGCGGCTCCGCTCCGTACGCCTCGTACACGCGCGGCTCCGCTCCGTACGCCTCGTACACGCGCGGCTCCGCTCCGTACGCCTCGTACACGCGCGGTTCCGCTCCGTACGCCTCGTACACGCGCGGCTCCGCTCCGTACGCCTTGTACACGCGCGGCTCCGCTCCGTACACCTCGTACACACGCGGCTCCGCTCCGTACACCTCGTACACACGCGGCTCTGCTCCATACACCTCGTACACACGCGGCTCTGCTACATCCACACTGTAAACCCCTCCTGACCCCACACATAAACTTCAGCTCATCCAGCACCATGACAACCAGCACAGCAGAGTCCTGCATCCACTGAGGCCCCTGATCATGTGACCCCTGACTCCTCCCCTCCTGTGACCTCATCACAGCTCCTGTGCGCACAGAGCAGCCATATATGTGGTGGCGGCTCTGCAGGTGGAGGTATGTGGAGATCCCCCATTACTGGAGCATTAATACTAGATATATATTGCACAGGGGATATCGCAGCCGATTCCCTCTAGAATAATCCTGGAATCGCAGCATTAGATGATTATTTCTCAGCGGTTTCTGTGGCACAGCTCCCAGCGTCCCGTACTCTATGGGACTGTCCCGTCCCGTATTCTGTGGGACTGTCCCGTCCCGTCTCCGCTGTTCTCCGGCTCATACTCCCCTCTCGGACATCTTCGTAGCTCCTCCCTGTGAAGCGCATAAATTACACTTATAATATTCACTTCACTTTATGGGAATCAGTAAATGGCGTGATTGATATTTTTTCTCTATTAAACTTATAAGAAATGTATTAACAGCGTAACGCTGTGGCCGTGTTCACATGTAGATTAAGTGCGGCGTTTTCTTTAATGCTTCTTTTCTGCACGTTTTCTGTAGATGTCTGCAGCACACGACGCAGTAACAATCTTCTCTGACTATTGGTATTTGCTGCGTTTCTTTTATGCGTTTTCCTGCTTATTTGATGCAATTTTGGTGCAGATGTGAAGATGCGTTTTTAATGCTTTTTTATTAGTACAGAAAAGCTTTGATTCTGCACTTAAAAATGCTACAGTGTTTTTTTCTTCATGCTTTTTTTTTCAGAAGAAGCCTATAGAGAAAAAATACACCAAAACCGCAGATTTCTGCAGCGTCTTCAGACCACAGAGGGCTGATATTTCATGGAATCACATTCCGGAGCGTGTGTCCGTGTGATCCACGTGTAGACATATCCGTTTTTGGCCGTCAGCACGGATCACACAGCTCCATTCAAGTCAAAGGATCCATATAAACACATACCGCACCCGGATGCCATCCATGTGACACATACCGGCAGTTGGGAATTAGTGTACAGTTAGCGCTGTTCCCAAGCGCCAGGGGGTGCTGGACGTTGCCCTCATCATTGGTCCCTGCTGGCGCTGCGATCAACACCAGCAGGGACAATGATGAGAGTAGTAGTCTGCTCCCGGTTTCTACACCTGTAAAAATAGAAAAAAAAAAATCCATATTCTCACCTAAGTGTCACCTGCTGTAATCCATGCGACCGATCACACCGAGGAACTGAAGAGAATGACTCCTGCAGCGAGCGGGCCCCAGAGCTGCGCTGAGCTCATGAGCGGTTTCCTGTCACTTGCTGAGGGCAGCTCTGGGGCCCGCTTGCTGCACGAGTGATCTGTCCCATGGATTACAGCTACTACTCTCATCATTGTCCCTGCTGGTGCTGATCACAGCGCCAGCAGGAAACAATGATGAGGAACAGCGCTAACTGTACACTGATTCCTAAGCGCCGATATGTGTGCTCCTGATGCGGCACACGGGCAGCACATGGTTGCCACACGTGTGCCACACACGGCTGCGGATATCTCCGGTACTGGTTTTTCCTGTACCGGAAATATCCGGACGTGTGAAACCGGCCTAACTGTCCAAGCAAAGTGGATGTGATTTCATGAGAATTGTGCCCCCTTGTGATAAATAAGGAGGAAAAGGCCTAAAAAATGCGGCAATAATTAGAGAAGATTGTTATTCTGTAGTTTGGTGCGAATCTTGCAGAAAGCCAAAAACACAGTATTTCTGCACTGTATGAACACGGCCTTACAGAAAAGCCGGATGTCGTATAGTGAAGCTACAAAGAAATGAGAAAGTTCTGCCGGCTCCGACTGTGAATGAAGGAGCAAAAAAATAATCTACAGGTCCCAACAAGAGATGAGCAGGACGCACAGATGACGGCGCGCTGCCCTGGGTGATCAAAAGTCGCGCTGGGGACTAATTGGTGGGAAAACTATCACCTTTAATAATCCTCCAACAGTTCTGGCATGAAAAACACGGAAAAGTGCCCCTTTATGGATTTGAAGAAAGTCTGTTTAGAAACTTTAGCTTAATAGTATCAGCTCTAATCAAATGGTTAGATAGTGATTTACCCTGAAGATAGACAAATTGTGAGGTGATTTTTTGTGCAGGAATCATGTATTGCTCCCATAGTACAGTGCCCCTTTCTTGGTTCCCACACACAGTATAATGTTCCCTCAGTACCTCCATCCCCAATTTTATTTTTTTGGGGTGTTTTTCATGCAATGTAGGGAAACCTGCATGAAAATGTTAAAAAATATCCCATCATATCCAGAGAAAGAAAAATACATATGGAGAATTTGGCATTAAATATCTCTTGTCTCCATGCTTTTTCAAACAAACTTTTATAAAAGCCTCAAACTTCTGAGTGTGAATCAAACCTGAGATCTAACGTGATAGAAAATTACAGTCCAGTGAAGACGGGAAACATATAGACGGCCGGTGGTGATGTAGTCAGTGACCGACTCTGGCTAAATATGTCTCTAGAGACATAGTAGAAGATGAAGATGTCGTCCTCATCATGAAGTAATTATTTTTCATTTAGCTTTATGGAAGATGAGTCTATGAGAAACGTATTCAGATGCAAACTCCAAGGAAGAAACTGCTTGTTGTCTGTGGCCTAAAATATATAGGTTTTATTAGTAGATGTAAAGAAGAAAACTAAATACTGTAAAATAATAAATCTCCTCATATGTTTCCCTTATTATCTCCAGTAATTGTATTATTACACAGGATTTTTATGATGTTACATCGGCTCATCATCTTCTCATTCAGGTCTCTACAATATCAGATCCTCTCAGTGAAGATCTATATAAGAGAATTTCCTGATTTACTCATCAAGGATGGATATGGATAGAGACAAGATGACGGAGAGGATATTACACCTCACCCTAGAGATCCTCTTCCGGGTTACTGGAGAGGTGAGAGATTCTGATGACGTCACATTGCATCATTCTTATCTATGGGAATAACAGATGGACAGAACTTGAGAGGTGAGGACTCTGGAAAAGTCTGGAGGGAGATTTATTAATGTGTCTCTCTATAACCAGGATTACAGAATAGTGAAGAAGACCTCTAGTGAGCGCTGTCAGGACCCTGTGTCTGAGGGATGGGGAAGACCCCTGAGCCCAATCACGGGACCTCCACCTCACCCCCTGATACATGAAGACATCAATGACCAGAAGATCCTAGAACTCACCTACAAGATGATTGAGCTGCTGACTGGAGAGGTGACACTGCTGGGAATGCTGGCACATTATACAGTAACGCTATGAAGGTATCAGGGGGATGACAGTATCATTGTATGTGTCAGGTTCCTATAAGGTGTCAGGATGTCGCTGTCTATTTCTCCATGGAGGAGTGGGAGTATTTAGAAGGACACAAAGATCTGTACAAGGACGTCATGATGGCGGTTCCTCAGCCCCTCACATCTCCAGGTAATAGACAGGACTAAATACACACGGCCTATAATTATCTGTATGTAAAGAATGAATTCAGTCCCTGTATGTGTTTCCTCCAGATCTATCCAGTAAGAGGACAACACCAGAGAGATGTCCCCGTCCTCTTCTTCCACAGGACTGTAAACAAGAAGATCCCAATATTCCTCAGGATCATCAGGTAGATGGAGAGAAGGTGTCATGAGATCTCCCCTATGATATGTAGACAGCTGTGAAGGTCTTGTGTTCAATCTTGTTTTATCCACCAGTATTATATGTTTTATACTTGTGTAATGAGAACGGTGGAGATGGCAGGATTAGAGCCGATCATAGATGTGACTTCTCCATCTGTCTGTGACTTTTACAATATTTGTTTCAGGGTGAAGATCTGACCCATATTAATACTACAGAGACATATGTGAGGGGTGATGAGCGGTGTAAAGAGGAGATTCCTACATATGACTACCCAGGTGAGTAGTAACCACTAAATGCAGAGAAGTCACAGATTCTTCTCAGTCAGCGGCTGTGGCTGCTTTATCGGTGGTGTAGTCCGGACGTATCACAATCGTGTGATCACCATTTTGCCGCTAGACCACAACATTCTCCTCCACCCAAAAACTGTTAGGGCAAGGGTGGGCAATTCATTTTCCCGAGGGGCCACATTAGAGATCGTGACTGTTGTGAAGGGCCGAACCAATTGGCTGAAATTAATTCTGCTCAATATTAATATCAATATATTAATGATAATATTAATATAATTAATAATTAATTGCATCAATTAATTACATTAATATGGAGCTGAATTAAGCATGCTGACCTCTAACTATATACCACTTAAACCTGAATACAGCCCCTTCTATATATCGTATGAGCCCCCACACAGCCTCCCCATATACAGCATGAGCCCCCACACAGCCTCCCCATATACAGCATGAGCCCCCACACAGCCTCCCCATATACAGCATGAGCCCCCACACAGCCTCCTCAAATAAAGCATGAGCCCCACACAGCCTGCTCATATGCAGTATGTGCCCCACACAGCCACCCCATATACAGCATGAGCCCCACACAGCCTGCTCATATGCAGTATGAGCCCCACACAGCCTGCTCATATG
Organism: Phyllobates terribilis; assembly: GCF_046119375.1. Classification (NCBI taxonomy): domain Eukaryota; kingdom Metazoa; phylum Chordata; class Amphibia; order Anura; family Dendrobatidae; genus Phyllobates; species Phyllobates terribilis. Next base: position 179,868 of record NW_027363040.1, on the reverse strand, counting down.
CAGTATGAGCCCCACACAGCCTCCCCATATACAGCATGAGTTCAACACAGCTTCCCCATATACAGCATGAGCCCCCACCCAGCCTCCCCATACACAGCATGAGTTCAACACAGCCTCCCCATATACAACATGAGCCCCCGCACAGCTTCCCCATATACAGCATGAGCCCCCACCCAACCTCCCCATATACGGCATGAGCCCCACACAGCCTCCCCATATACAGCATGAGCCCCCACACAGCCTCCCCATATACAGCATGAGCCCCCACACAGCCTCCCCATATACAGCATGAGCCCCCACACAGCCTCCCCATATACAACATGAGCCCCCACACAGCCTCCCCATATACAGCATGAGCCCCCTCACAGCCTCCCCATATACAGCATGAGCCCCCTCACAGCCTCCCCATATACAGCATGAGCCCCCACACAGCCTCCCCATATACAGCATGAGCCCCCACACAGCCCATATTCAGCATGAGCCCCACACAGCCTCCCCATATACAGCATGAGCTCCACACAGCCTGCCCATATGCAGCATGAGCCCCATGCTCGGCATGAGAGCCCCATGGCCTGCCCCATGCTCGGCATGAGAGCCCCATGTCCTGCCCCATGCTCAGCATGAGAGCCCCATGGCCTTCCCCATGCTCGGCATGAGAGCCCAATGGCCTGCCCCATGCTCGGCATGAGAGCCCATGCTCACCTCGCTTCACCCGACGCTCTGCCTCTGTTGCCCTCTCCGCTGCTTCACATACTGATTTGTGGAGGAAGGGGCCAAAGGCCCCTCCTCCACCAATGTAGTCGGCGCGGATGGAGAGTTTGGAGACAGCAGACGGCCGGCGAGCAGGCGGTGGGGGAGGGCGTGGTGCGTCCCGTAGGCCACTGTTTTCCAGCCCCTCGGCCATTTCAGTCCGTGGGCTGGACTCGAGCAGCCAGAGGGCCGGATGTGCGGGCCGCACTTTGCCCAGGTTTGGCTTAGGGCAGTGAAAGCCCTTTTCTAGAGAACTTGCAACCTGGGAGGTCCACTGACCCCCTGGGATTAGAAGACGCTGACCATTACCTGCCCAGATCTGTAAACTACAAAGCCAAATGACAGCGTACGTAGAACGTGCTGACAAGTGAGAAAATCACTTGAAAAATAAATAGAAATTTTAGATTGCCAAGAGCCATTGAGCCCCATACTCCAATTACCCCAGAGAGGTTTCACCACTAGTTACTTATTTATTACTGATGAAGACTGTTGAGTTTGATCATTTCAGTAGATGTGTTGTTGTCTATACTCACAGTTTTGACTATAGTAGTTAGTGTCCAAAATACTCTGATTTAACCCCTTCCTGCAGCCAGTTTTGTTTTCCTAATTAGGCCCCATTTTTCAAATCTGACGTGTGTCACTTTATCTGGTGATAACTTTGGAATTCTTCACAAAGGATAATAGGAAACAAATGGACCTTACAAATTATTTTCCAACTTCTCTTGAATCTGACAATACCTTATATACGGTTGTACCCTACTGTCTGGCACATGGCAGGTTAAGAAGGGAAGGAGCGCCATTTAGCTATTTGAATGCAGATCTTGCTGGAATAGTTTGCAGACACAATGTATTGGGGTCACTGTTCGTGGTCACCTGGCAGCTCAAAAAATGGCCACCACAAACAGGCTTGGCTCTATCTATTCCGTTTTCCAAATCCCAGGGATTGTCTTGCTCATCACCCTTTAACACCTTCATGACCTTGACTTATGTATACGTCCAGGCGATTTTGTGTGCCCAGGAGCTATGCACACACAATCGCCACTGGCTGTCAGCTGATCTGATAGCTGACACCCAACACTCAGGGCACCGCTCCCAGCACTTTAACCCCCGAATTACTGTGATTGACATCCATCGCAGCATTTAGAAGACAGGCAGAGGGACAGAGCCCCCTCTGCCATCCGATCGGATTGCAAAAATCGGTGGTGGGCTCAGTGGCGTTTTTTTTTCCAGCACCGATTAGATTACGATCGCGCTGAAAAAAAATCGCAGCATGCTGGATTCGGATCACACACACATATATAAGACTTTGGGTGCGTGTGAAACATCGCACTGCACTCGGATATCACCCGAGCACAGTTCGATTCCCTCCGACACCAGCAACAGAGGAGTTGGAGAAATTGATTTCTCCATTCCCTCCGCAGCTGGGCTGCGATCCTCTCTGTGCTAGAGGATCAGAGCACTGACATTCGACTCCCGCTCGCAGCGAGCATGAGCTGAATGTCATTAGCATATCGGATCAGATACCTTATGCTAGTGGGCTCCCGGCCTTTCAGAGCATTTAGTGTGGAGAGGGCCTGGAGGCACGAGCTCTGGAGCTGTGATGTTCATGTTAAGCAAAGCTAAACCTTTGGTTGTTTATACTGAAGCGTGGCAAGGCAGGCACAGATCTGGCCAAGGTTACGAAAGAATTTCTGCATTACTCAAGGTTCTTAAGAGCACAATGTCCTCCATAATCCTTAAATGGAAGAAGTTTGGGACCACCAGAAGCCTTCCTAGACCTGGCCGTCCAGCCAAACTGAGCAATCGTGGGAGAAGAACCTTGGTGAGAGAGGTAAAGAAAAACCCCAAGATCACTGTGTCTGAGATCCAGAGATGCAGCAGGGAGATGGGAGAAAGTTTCACAAAGTCACTGCAGTCCTCCACCAGTGGACCGACATACAGTGCCTACAAGTAGTATTCAACCCCCTGCAGATTTAGCTGGTTTGATAAGATGCAAATAAGTTAGAGCCTTCAAACTGCAAACGAGAGTAGGATTTATGAACAGAAGCATAAATCTTACAAACCAAAAAGTTATGTTGCTCAGTTGAATTTTATTAAATTTTAAACATAAAAGTGTGGGTCAATTATTATACAACCCCTATGTTTAATATTTTGTGGAATAACCCTTGTTTGCATTTACAGCTAATAATCGTCTTTTATAAGACCTGATCAGGCCGGCACAGGTCTGTGGAGTTATCTTGGCCCACTCCTCCATGCAGATCTTCTCCAAGTTATCTAGGTTCTTTGGGTGTCTCATGTGGACTTTATTCTTGAGCTCCTTCCACAAGTTTTCAATTGGGTTAAGGTCAGGAGACTGACTAGGCCACTCCAACACCTTGACTTTTTCCCTCTTGAACCAGGATTTGGTTTTCTTGGTTGTGTGCTTTGGGTCGTTGTCTTGTTGGAAGATGAAATTACGACCCATCTTAAGATCCTTGATGGAGGAGCGGAGGTTCTTGGCCAAAATCTCCAGGTAGGCCGTGCTATCCATCTTCCCATGGATGCGGACCAGATGGCCAGGCCCCTTGGCTGAGAAACAGCCCCACAGCATGATGCTGCCACCACCATGCTTGACTGTAGGGATGGTATTCTTGGGGTCGTATGCAGTGCCATCCAGTCTCCAAACGTCACGTGTGTGGTTGGCACCAAAGATCTCGATCTTGGTCTCATCTGACCATAGAACCTTGAACCAGTCTGTCTCAGAGTCCTCCAAGTGATCATGAGCAAACTGTAGACGAGCCTTGACATGACGCTTTGAAAGTAAAGGTACCTTACGGGCTCGTCTGGAACGGAGACCATTGCGGTGGAGTACGTTACTTATGGTATTGACTGAAACCAATGTCCCCACTGCCATGAGATCTTCCCGGAGCTCCTTCCTTGTTGTCCTTGGGTTAGCCTTGACTCTTTGGACAAGCCTGGCCTCGGCACGGGAGGACACTTTCAAAGGCTGTCCAGGCCGTGGAAGGCTAACAGTAGTACCATAAGCCTTCCACTTACGGATGATGCTCCCAACAGTGGAAACAGGTAGGCCCAACTCCTTGGAAAGGGTTTTGTACCCCTTGCCAGCCTTGTGACCCTCCACGATCTTGTCTCTGATGGCCTTGGAATGCTCCTTTGTCTTTCCCATGTTGACCATGTCTGAGTGCTGTTCACAAGTTTGGGGAGGGTCTTAAATAGTCACAAAAGGCTGGCAAAAGAGATCTTTAATCCACACATGTGAAGCTCATTATTCTTGGTGCCTGAACTACTTCTTAATACTTTAGGGGGACCAAACAGAATTCTTGTGGTTTGAGGGGTTGAATAATAAATGACACTCTGAATTAACTTTTAACGTTAAAAAAAAAAAGCAATATTTGCTGCAGTGCATTTCCCACTTCCAGGCTGATCTACAGTACAAATGTCACAATGCCAAGTTAATTCTGCATGTGTCAACCAGCTAAATCTGCAGGGGGTTGAATACTACTTGTAGGCACTGTAAGTCTCTCCTCAGTGCAAGACATGAAATCCTGCATAGAGTTTGCTCAAAAACACATGAAGGAATCCCAGACTATGAGAAATAAGATTCTATGGTCTGATGAGGCGAAGGTAGAACTTTTTGGTGATAATTCTAAGCGGTATGTGTGGAGAAAACCAGGCACTGCTCATCACCTGCCCAATACAATCCCAACAGTGAAACATGGTGGTCGCAGCATCATGTTATGGGGGTGTTTTTCCAGCTGCAGGGACAGGACGACTGGTTGCAATTGAAGGAAACATGAATGCGGCCAAGTACAGAGATATCCTGGATGAAAACCTCTTCCAGACTTGGCCGAAGGTTCCCCTTCCAACAAGACAATTACCCTAAGTACACAGCTAAAATAACAAAGGAGTGGCTTCAGAACAACTCTGTGACCATTCTTGACTGGCTCAGCCAGAGCCCTGACCTAAATCCAATTGAGCATCCCTGGAGAGACCTGAAAATGGCTGTCCACCAATGTACACCATCCAACCTGACGGAACTGGAGAAGATCTGCAAGGAAGAATGGCAGAGGATCCCCAAATCCAAGTGTGAAAAACTTGTTGCGTCATTCCTGAGAAGACTCATTGCTGTACTACATCAAAAGGGGGCTTCTACTCAATACTGAGCAAAGGGTCTGAACACTTTCTGCACCCATTGTGTGTGTGTGTGTGTGTGTGTGTGTGTGTGTGTGTGTGTGTATATATATATATATATATATATATATATATATATATATATATGTACCCGTAAATATTGTTATGAAAAAACAAAGTAAACCACATGCACTATATACAGTGCCTACAAGTAGTATTCAACCCCCTGCAGATTTAGCTGGTTTGATAAGATGCAAATAAGTTAGAGCCTTCAAACTGCAAACGAGAGTAGGTTTTATGAACAGAAGCATAAATCTTACAAACCAAAAAGTTATGTTGCTCAGTTGAATTTTATTAAATTTTAAACATAAAAGTGTGGGTCAATTATTATACAACCCCTATGTTTAATATTTTGTGGAATAACCCTTGTTTGCAATTACAGCTAATAATCGTCTTTTATAAGACCTGATCAGGCCGGCACAGGTCTGTGGAGTTATCTTGGCCCACTCCTCCAAGCAGATCTTCTCCAAGTTATCTAGGTTCTTTGGGTGTCTCATGTGGACTTTATTCTTGAGCTCCTTCCACAAGTTTTCAATTGGGTTAAGGTCAGGAGACTGACTAGGCCACTCCAACACCTTGACTTTTTCCCTCTTGAACCAGGCCTTGGTTTTCTTGGCTGTGTGCTTTGGGTCGTTGTCTTGTTGGAAGATGAAATTACGACCCATCTTAAGATCCTTGATGGAGGAGCGGAGGTTCTTGGCCAAAATCTCCAGGTAGGCCGTGCTATCCATCTTCCCATGGATGCGGACCAGATGGCCAGGCCCCTTGGCAGAGAAACAGCCCCACAGCATGATGCTGCCACCACCATGCTTGACTGTAGGGATGGTATTCTTGGGGTCGTATGCAGACCATAGAACCTTGAACCAGTCTGTCTCAGAGTCCTCCAAGTGATCATGAGCAAACTGTAAACGAGCCTTGACATGACGTTTTGAAAGTAAAGGTACCTTACGGGCTCGTCTGGAACGGAGACCATTGCGGTGGAGTACGTTACTTATGGTATTGACTGAAACCATTGTCCCCACTGCCATGAGATCTTCCCGGAGCTCCTTCCTTGTTGTCCTTGGGTTAGCCTTGACTCTTCGGACAAGCCTGGCCTCGGCACGGGAGAACACTTTCAAAGGCTGTCCAGGCCGTGGAAGGCTAACAGTAGTTTCATAAGCCTTCCACTTACGGCTGATGCTCCCAACAGTGGAGACAGGTAGGCCCAACTCCTTGGAAAGGGTTTTGTACCCCTTGCCTGCCTTGTGACCCTCCACGATCTTGTCTCTGATGGCCTTGGAATGCTCCTTTGTCTTTCCCATGTTGACCATGTCTGAGTGCTGTTCACAAGTTTGGGGAGGGTCTTAAATAGTCAGAAAAGGCTGGCAAAAGATATCTTTAATCCACACATGTGAAGCTCATTATTCTTGGTGCCTGAACTACTTCTTAATACTTTAGGGGGACCAAACAGAATTCTTGTGGTTTGAGGGGTTGAATAATAAATGACACTCTGAATTAACTTTTAACATTTAAAAAAAAAAAAAAAAAAGTTGCTGCAGTGCATTTCCCACTTCCAGGCTGATCTACAGTACAAATGTCACAATGCCAAGTTAATTCTGCATGTGTCAACCAGCTAAATCTGCAGGGGGTTGAATACTACTTGTAGGCACTATATACAGTACAGACCAAAAGTTTGTACAAACCAAAAGTTTGGACACACCTCATTTAAAGATTTTTCTGTATTTTCATGACTATGAAAATTGTACATTCACACTGAAGGCATCAAAACTATGAATTAACACATGTGGAATTATATACTTAACAAAAAAGTGTGAAACAACTGAAAATATGTCTTATATTCTAGGTTCTTCAAAGTAGCCACCTTTTGCTTTGATGACTGCTTTGCACGCTCTTGGCATTCTCTTGATGAGCTTCAATAGGTAGTCACCGGAAATGGTTTTCACTTCACAGGTGTGCCCTGTCAGGTTTAATAAGTGGGATTTCTTGCCTTATAAATGGGGTTGGGACCATCAGTTGTGTTGTGCAGAAGTCAGGTGGATACACAGCTGATAGTCCTACTGAATAGACTGTTAGCTGCTTTTTTCTTGCCATAATACAAATTCTAAGTAAAGAAAAACGAGTGGCCATCATTACTTTAAGAAATGAAGGTCAGTCAGTGCGAAAAATTGGGAAAACTTTGAATGTGTCCCCAAGTGCAGTTGCAAAAATCATCAAGCGCTACAAAGAAACTGGCTCACATGAGGACCACCCCAGGAAAGGAAGACCAAGAGTCACCTCTGCTTCTGAGGATAAGTTTATCCGAGTCACCAGCCTCAGAAATCGCAGGTCAACAGCAGCTCAGATTAGAGACCAGGTCAATGCCACACAGAGTTCTAGCAGCAGACACATCTCTACAACAACTGTTAAGAGGAGACTTTGTGCAGCAGGCCTTCATGGTAAAATAGCTGCTAGGAAACCACTGCTAAGGACAGGCAACAAGCAGAAGAGATTTGTTTGGGCTAAAGAACACAAGGAATGGACATTAGACCAGTGGAAATCTGTGCTTTGGTCTGATGAGTCCAAATTTGAGATCTTTAGTTCCAACCACCGTGTCTTTGTGCGACGCAGAAAAGGTGAACGGATGGACTCTACATGCCTGGTTCCCACCGTGAAGCATGGAGGAGGAGGTGTGATGGTGTGGGGGTGCTTTGCTGGTGACACTGTTGGGAATTTATTCAAAATTGAAGGCATACTGAACCAGCATGGCTACCACAGCATCTTGCAGCAACATGCTATTCCATCCGGTTTGCGTTTAGTTGGACCATCATTTATTTTTCAACAGGACAATGACCCCAAACACACCTCCAGGCTGTGTAAGGGCTATTTGACCAAGGAGGAGAGTGATGGGGTGCTACGCCAGATGACCTGGCCTCCACAGTCACCAGACCTGAATGGTTTGGTGTGAGCTGGACCGCAGAGTGAAGGCAAAAGGGCCAACAAGTGCTAAGCAGCTCTGGGAACTCCTCCAAGATTGTTGGAAGACCATTTCCGGTGACTACCTCTTGAAGCTCATCAAGAGAATGCCAAGAGTGTGCAAAGCAGTCATCAAAGCAAAAGGTGGCTACTTAGAAGAACCTAGAATATAAGACATATTTTCAGTTGTTTCACACTTTTTTGTTAAGTATATAATTCCACATGTGTTAATTCATAGTTTTGATGCCTTCAGTGTGAATGTACAATTTTCATAATCATGAAAATACAGAAAAATCTTTAAATGAGAAGGTGTGTCCAAACTTTTGGTCTGTACTGTATATGTTGTGGAGGATCCTGCAGTCTGATCCTTATTGGTCAATCTAGACTGTATAAATGACATCAATGCAGTTTAATAGCCATATAATAGCAATCTGTATATCAAAAAACAATACCTCACTGGTTATGCTATATCATATATAATCAATCCAATGACCGCACAAATGAAGAAAAATTTGCATATAAACCGATAAAAATATATATATATATATATATATATATATATATATATATATATACAACCAATGAGGTTTACATGGACCTGCACGATTTTGCATATACACCATACACACCATGTGTTTAGAGCTTGTATGCAAGTTAGAAGTTACTTACCGTCCATTAACATTCCTGACTGACAGTCCACGAGAGACGAGCAGCGGGACCTATGTAAGAAGGTCCGCAATAACTCACTGTGTCAGCGTTTTATTGCCCGATGCTTGTATGCAAGTTAGAAGTTAATTACTGTCCATTAACATTCCTGACTGACAGTCCACGAGAGACGAGCAGCGGGACCTATGTGAGAAGGTCCGCAATAACTCGTTGCGTCGGCGTTTTGATGTCCGATGCTTGAAGCTGTCAGTGCTGATTACTTGGATGTGGAGCTGGCGGCATGAGCACGCAGGGAGCCCCGGCCGGTGGCTTGCCTGCGGCTGAACTTGCCGCGTGTGAAGGAGCAGTGGCATTTTCCAGTTTTTATTTGTCAGTTCCACAGTTATTACCTCATAAAATGATACTTGTCAGAATTGTAAAATTTGGACTGGTCATGAAGGTGAAAACAGGCTTTGGGGGGGTAAAGGAGTTAACCCCTACACATATATCTGGACTTACACAGAGACCTCAAGGCTTGGGCCACGGTGTAAGGCCACGGCCCCACTATCAGTATTTGGTCAGTATTTTCTCAGGAATGGTAGCCAAAACCAGGAGTGGGTGATAAATGCAGAATTGGTGACTTGTTTCTATTATACCTTTTCTCTGATTGTTCCTCACCTGGTTTTGGCTCCCACTCCGGAGAGAAAATACTGACCGAATCCTGAACAAATACTGATAGTGGGGCTGTGGCCTTACCTGCAGTTCTGTGGAGTGAGACGGCAAGAAGAATAGTCAGGTTGCCGGGTCAGAACCAGCAGGGCCGAGAAAATACAAAATCAGAAGACACCAGTAGTCAGTAAACGGGCCGAGGTCACAACAGAAACAAATACACAAGCCGTTAGCTGAGCACAGAGGACTGAACCAGAGGAGAACAAGGCTGTATCTGGCAGCTTCCAGCAATATGCTTCCAGCTTTAGTAGGGTGTGGTGCTTTCCAGTTGGCTGAAGCAGGGAGCAGATTACTCCAGCTGGACAGCACACACCCCCATACTGCTAGACTGGATGGTACTACTGGTCCCAGGCACCCTAATCTTACTGGCTGGACAGAGCCTGCACCACCCAGAACTTCTGGTTCTGACGTCTCCTCCATCACCAGCGCCACCTGCAGGATGAATAAGGCGGCTCCTAGTGACGTCACAGGAGCAGATCCCGGAGGAGATGGGACACAATTACAGAAGCCCTAATATAACAAAATGGCAGAAAACCAGAGCAGTAGAAATCCCCATAAAGTGACTCAATTTTGGAAATTATAATTCTCAGTGAAATAATCTATAGGAGTAGTGAGTATTTTGACTCCACAGCACTTTCCTGAAATTAACACACACTGGATGTTGTAGATTGAAAATTGCAAATATATTATTTCATTACCCAACACATAGTGCCCATATTGTGCTAAAGGAGACACACAACATCAATTAAGTGGGTTCTTCTCACTATAGTAATGTCAAATACATGGAGGCTAAATGTGGCTTGGGGGCACTGCAAGGCTCAGAAGTGAGGGGGAGATCTGACTTTGGGGGAGTGGATATTGCTGGATTGGTTTATGGAAGCCATGTTGCTTTTCAAAAGCCTTTGAGCCACTAATAATGTGGAAACCTCTGGTTTTCCATTGACATATGATGGACCTGAGTGGGGACTTGTTTTTTGTGGGATGAATAGAAGTTTTTATTGGTATTATTTTTGACTGCATAATATTCTTTTGTGGCTTTTTATTCCATATTTGGGAGGCAGAATGAACAATCAGTTGAACACCACGGTCTACTGCTTCATGCTATGAGGTTTTCTATTAGACTGTGAACTATCAGTGTCTTGGTGAATAATTCAATTTTTTTGCATAACTTGCCATTTTTACTGACAGTTTAAGTAGAAATGTTCAAAAATATAAAATTCAAGGATACTTTATTAAAAAAAATAATAATTTGCTTTCTTCTTGGCAGATGTCTGTACCAGGAGATCAGAGGAACAGCTGACGTCTTCAATTTTCAAATCAAATAATTTTGAGATCTCACAGGATACAATTGAAGTGAATGCCATTATTCCAGATATACCATCATCCCTTCACAGCAAAGATCTGTCATCTGATCCTTTGAAACAGGTTCTATCTTCTGATTCATTACCGACTACTAAGGAAAATCAAAGTCACAAAATAAGCATTAAAAAACGAATTGCTTCTAAAGCAAAAAAGCCATTTTCACATTCAGAATATGGAAATCATTTTCCGCTTGAAACGTCTTTTCTTAAACATCAAAAAATTCACACAGCAGATAATAGATTTTCGTGTGGGAGTTGTTTTAACCAGAAATCAGATCTTGTTAGTCACCAGAGAGTTCACACAGGGGAGAAGCCATTTTCATGTTCAGAATGTGGGAAATGTTTTGTGAAGAATATATCTCTTCTCAATCACCAGAGAGTCCACACAGGGGAAAAGCCTTTTTCATGTTCAGAATGTGGGAAATGTTTTAAATGGAAAACAAATCTTGATAGCCACCAGAGAATCCACAGAAGCGAGAAACCATTTTCATGTTCAGAATGTGAGAAATCTTTTACAGAGAAAACACATCTCATCACACATCAGAGAACTCACACAGGGGAGAAGCCTTTTTCATGTTCAGAATGTGGGAAATGTTTTGCAAAGAAATCAACTCTTAATACACATCAGAGAACTCACACAGGGGAGAAGCCATTTTCATGTTCAGAATGTGGAAAATGTTTTATAGAGAAATCAAAGCTTATCAGACATCAGATAACTCACACAGGGGAAGATGCCTTTTTCATGTTCAGAATGTGGAAAATGTTTTCTAGATAAATCAACTCTTTTTACACATCAAAGAACTCACACAGGGGAGAAGCCTTTTTCATGTTCAGAATGTGGGAAATGTTTTAACCAGAAATCAGATTTTGTTAAGCACCAGAGAATCCACACAGGGGAGAAGCCTTTTTCATGTTCAGAATGTGGGAAATGTTTTCGCCAGAAATCAGATTTTGTTAAGCACCAGAGAACCCACACAGGGGAGAAGCCTTTTTCATGTTCAGATTGTGGGAAAAGTTTTGTACAGAAATCACATCTTAATATACATCAGAGAACTCACACAGGGGAGAAGCCTTTTTCATGTTCAGAATGTGGGATATATTTTACACGGAAATCATCTCTTAAGAAACATCAGAGACGTCACACAGGGGAGAAGTCTTTTTCATGTTCAGAATGTGGGAAATGTTTTGTAGATAAATCATCTCTTCTTAGTCACCAGAGAAGTCACACAGGGTAAAAGCCTTTTTTATTTTCTTAAATTATATTCTTATTGTTCAGAATACATTTCCTCTTCTCAGACGGGACGTAAGCCCCTTAAGAAAAGTCTTTAAACGAGTATTTGAACCATAAAATCAAATTTTATTGGAAAAAAATCATTATTTAAAACATGATAAAACTAATCACAGTGCTTCACAAATATGGACGGGCTAATAAATATGCAATCTAAACAGTATATGTGTAAACTTTTTATATCCCAATGTCACCAAAAATCATGAATCACTAGTTTACAATATGTTATTCACAAATGTGACTATATTGCTATCTCATGACATGTAAAAGTAAAAATGAATAATAATAGCATTGAAAAATACCTATGTCTGTGAAGCAATTGTCACTATTAATTTGTATGGTGCTGTGTAATGACCATGCTGCCACCTTATGGAGAACTTAAAACTACAACCAATATTGTTAATAGTGTAGAAAGGTGGCCATAGGGAACAGAAACAGCTGTCAAAAAGTATGAAGCGCAATCACTATGTCACGTGGACAAAGGGATAAAAGCTAATGAATGGCATTACCTGAATCAATGTTATGTGCTGAAGCCCGTCCGTCCGTTATTGTTCAGAATGTAGGAAATATTTCATACAGAAATCAAATTTTGTTAAGCACCAGACTGAGCAGTCACACAGGTGAGAAGCTTTTTTCCTGTTCTTAATGTGGGAAATGTTTTACTTGGAAATCAATTCTTAATAAACTTCAAAGAAATCACACAGAGGAGAAGCCTTTTTCATGTTCAGAATGTTGAAAACGTTTTAACCGAAAATTGGATCTTCTTAAAGGGGTTGTTCACTACTAGGACAACCCTTTTTTCATGTTTGGCCTTGATAAAATAAAAAAACTCATACTCGGGTCCCGTGTTGGTGCTGTTCCAGCAGTGTTGTGACTCACATTATTTTACACGGAAATCAACTCTTAATACACATCAGAAAAGTCACACAGGGGTGAAACTTTTTCATGTTCAGAGTGTGGGAAATATTTTACATGGGAATCATCTCTTAAGAAACATCAGAAAAGTCACACAGAGGAGAAGCTTTTTTCATGTTCAAAATGTGGGAAATGTTTTAACTAGAAAGTGCATCTTGATAGCCACGGGAGAACCCACACAGAGGAGAATGCCGCGACTGCACCCTACTGGTCTCTGTACAGATTAGAAAGGCCATAGCTGCACAACTAAAAACACAACCTAGGACCTAACCCTTAAATAGGCATTTGAGGAGTTTCTCATACCAGAGAGGAGGCCGCAACACACTGTCAATAAAGGGAAAGAAAAGTGTGAAGTAAGATATGAAAAACCCTGAGTGAGAAACCCATTCATATAGGGCAAAGAAGACAAGCTAATGAGAACCAAAAATAAAAGGAATAAGTATAACTTTCCAGAAACCTAACCTTGGTAGAAAGAAAAGGTACTGGGAGGGAAAGCAAACAGAGAAGGAGGATTGTTTCACCTTTGTGGTGAAACTTACAAAATTCATCCTCACTCACAATTATTTGAATTTCATAACAACATTTATCTACAGGAGACTGGTACAGCAATGGGAAGTAAAATGGCTCCACAGTGCGCAAATCTTTTTCTGGCTTTCTGTTGTTTATCCCTCTGTGGATTCAGTGCTGCCTGCAGCCCTCCATTATACATACCACATGTGTTATGCATTTCACAACCCAGAAAGGTGAGAAATTTCTGTTTTCTCACAACTTAATCTGGTAACAGCGCAATTTGCGCTCCCTTTTTATTTATTTTTAGTTTCCAGGTGGAGCATAGGCCTGGGAAAAAACATGGGAATGATGATACCTTATCAAGGGTCTTTGTATGGTGGCAGAAGGTGCCAAAGGTGGGCAGATGGGGGAGGGATTGTAAGGTTGCAGCTGGACATGTCGTGGACGGGAGGTAAGTGTCCTCAAGGTGCCAAGCCTTGGTGATGTACGGAAGACCAATTTTCCTCTTTACTCTCCAAATCACACCTCACCACCTGTGAACTTGACCCAATCCCGTCCCATCTCATCCCCAACCTTACCACAGTCTTCATCCCAACCCTTACCCACCTTTTCAACCTGTCAATAACAACTGGTATTTTCCCCTCATACTTCAAACATGCCTCGATCACACCCATCCTCAAAAAGCCCTCCCTTGACCCATCCTCTCTGACTAGCTATTGCCCCATATCACTTCTCCCTTACGTCTCAAAACTACTGGAACAACACATCCATTCTGAACTGTCTTCCCACCTCTTCTCCTGCTCTCTCTTTGACCGCCTCCAATCTGGCTTTCGACCGCACCATTCTACTGAGACTGCCCTGACTAAAGTCACCAACAACCAACTAACCACCAAATCCAAGCGACACTACTCTGTCTTCCTCCTCCTAGACCTGTCATCTGCCTTCGACACAGTGAACCATACCCTCTTACTACAAATTCTCTCATCTCTTGGCATCAAAGACTTGGCCGTATCTTGGATCTCCTCATACTTAACAGACAGGACATTCAGTGTCTCCCACTAACACACCACCTCCTCATCTCACCCCCTATCTGTCGATGTCCCCCAAGGTTCAGTCCTAAGACCCCTGCTCTTCTCCATCTACACCATTGGCTAGGACAACTCATAGAGTCTCATGGCTTTCAGTACCACCTCTATGCTGACGGCACACAGATCTACCTCTCTGGACCCGATATCTCCTCCCTACTAACCAAAATCCCACAATGTCTGTCCGCCATCTCATCCTTCTTCTCTGACAGATTTCTAAAACTTAACATGGATAAAACAGAATTCATGGTCTTTCCGCCATCTCATTCATCCCCCCGCCTGACCTATCTATCAACGTCAATGGCTGCCCACTCTACCCAGTCCCTCAAGCTCACTGCCCGATTAATCCACCTGTCCCCACGCTATTCCCCGGCCTCTCCCCTCTGTCAATCCCTTCACTGGCTCCCCGTTGCCCAGAGAATCCAGTTCAAAACCCTAACCCTGGCCTACAAAGCCATCCACAACCTGTCTCCTTATATCTCTGACCTAGTCTCCTGGTACATACCCGCACGCAACCTCCGATCCTCACAAGATCTCCTTCTCTACTCCCCTCTTATCTCCTCTTCCCACAATCGCGTACAAGATTTCTCCCGTGCATCCCCCCTACTCTGGAATTCTCTACCCCAACATATCAGACTCTCACCTACCATGGAAACCTTCAAAAGGAACCTGAAGACTCACCTCTTCCGACAAGCCTACAATCTGCAGTAACCATTGCTCCACCATACTGGTGCACGACTAGCTCTACCCTCACTTACTGTATGCTGAACTATCCTTTGTAGATATCCCCTGGATTTATAATTTTAACAGCATGATTTTAAAGGAATTCTAATAAACATGAAGTTTTAACACACATTCAGATTCCTATTTGGATGTTTGTTGTTGGATCCTTGCTTTTTGTTGATATCCCTTGTAGATTGTGAGCCCTCGCGGGCAGGGTCCTCGTTCCTCCTGTACCAGTTGTTGTCACGTTTTGTTAAAGATCTTTGTAATAGTTCATGTATGTATACCCCTTTTTCACATGTAAAGCGCCATGGAATAAATAGAGCTATAATAATAAATAATAATAATAATGTAGGACTCGGAAAAGTAGGCTGCAGCACACATAGTGCTGAGAGGTATTTAATGGGCTCGGATTATAGGGCCGTGTTTTACGGGCATCTAAAAGAGCTGGGGTGATCAGCTGCTCACTTACCTCCAGTCCAGGTCTTGGAAGGCCTGATTTAAGACAGCTGAGCTTGTCTCAGTCTGTGTGTGTGTGTTGTGCAAAGTGAGCAGACCTTGCATGTGCTGCTCAGACCTTGCTGAAGGCAGAGAAAGGCATCTGCATTTAAACGACTGAGGCCGCGCTGTATGGACTAGATATTTTGTGTTTTGTTCTGTTATACCTTTTTGGAACCTGAAATAGGCTGTTATGTTTTGTTTCCTGCCTGGTTTATGGACATTTAATAAACCACCAGTTTGTTTGAACCTGCGCACTGCATCCCTGTATGAACCAGCGCCTACCACAGAGCAGACTCCTCACAACACTTTAATATATTTCATCCCACCATCAACTCATCACGCAACTATTCACTCCTGTACTGAATTTAACTTTTTAGACACCTTCAAGCTATTGAACAATGAAATAGAGATGGCCCTGTCCCTCTACATGGGTCAGTCTCCATCCAAAACACATAATAAAACTCTATTGTCTACAACCAACCCATTAGATATGTGATGGTGTGATATGATATGTGGGTATCTTTTTGTGTATAGTTATATTTTACTGATTTTCATAGTGTTCTCTTGTTGCTCTGTGTCCCTCTAATGTTGACTTCTCTTGTAGGATGAGTTGATATTTGTTAATTGATGAATAGCTGGTATTTATCATCTGATATCAGCTCCCACAGTTTATTATACTGTTATCTTTGCCCAGGGTCAGTGAATAATGCTGTTTGCTAAAATGCTAATGACATATTGAACCAGGCTAGCTTGTTGATTTTGCAATGTAATGGAAATACCAGCAATGGGACCTCCCCCCCTGACCTGTGAATGAGGAGAAGGGACTTTTAAATATCACAGCCAGGAGAGACACTGGTGGGATTCTGTATGGGACGAGGATGTGAGGACAGCATGCCAGAGAGAATGGGAGAAGCCTGGATGACTTTGGAAATATTTCTTGAAGGAATATATATGGAGAAACATATGGACTATTTTATCCTCTGTCTGCTGGATTGTTGGACTCTCATCTCCCAGGGCGTTAGTACCATTACCGGACTGCATTCATGTTTCTGGACTATTTTTATCCTCTGTGTGGTGGATTGTATATGGATCTTTCAGTATTGCCTATAATAAAGGTCTTGGAATTGTTCAATCTTCTCTTGCTCTGTTGATTGTGTGATGTTGGAGAAGGACCCCGTGACAAGATACAATCAGATATGTTCCAACCCTATGGACAGAGACAACACCTTGGTGGCCTCAGAAGGACTTTTTTGAACGAGGGATACCATACAAGAAGAATTGAAAACCAGATTGCAAGAGCCACCAGAATATCAAGGAATCATCTCCTACATTACAAAACTAAACAAGAAAGCAATCTGGTGCCTCTAATAGTCCCCTAAAATCCAATTCTGGGGGTGCTAAGTAGAGCTACATGGAAATTACAACCATTATTACAAAAAGATGCCCGCTTACAATCTATATTTCCAGATCCCCCACTTCTGTGTTTTAGGCAGCCCCCAAAACTAAAAAGCATCATTTCAGAAGCTCCATGTCCTCACCAACAGCTACAGGAACTTTTCCCTGCAACCAGAAACAAATGTAAAATCTGTGTATTTATAATGAACACAGACAAGATAAAGATTCCCAACTCAAATCAGGAGACAACCACAAGATCCCAAGTACTTTCAGCTGCATCACATCTAATGTAGCGTGCTTAATTATATGTACCAAATGTCCAGATAGGGGTCTGTATGTAGGGGAGACAGGGCAAAAACTTAGAACAAGGATGAATTCTTATCGCCACACAATAAAAGAAAAAAGATTAGATCTACCTGTGGCCAGACATTTTTTTATCCCTGATCACAGCATCATGGACATGAAATTACTTGTTTTAAAAGGTAACTTCAAATCTCAGACGGAAAAATGTGGAATTACAAACTTATGACAATCTTTGACACACTCACAGAGCAGGAATGAATGTGTCGCATGGATATATGTCTTTCTACATCAACTAAGGAATGTGCTCCTCAGACTGTTTGGGGGCATCACAATCATGGACCAGACCTCAATCACAGGGCAATAAAACTTTTATACTCCTTCTCAATGAACTGTTCCAATATTCACAGCCACAACTGCTTCTCCCTCTCCCATACTGATAGTTCTGTTTCACGTCACTTGTCTTATCTATTGCATTATTCCTGTGCCCTGTTGTGTATAAATATGTGACTCTTCAGATTTTGTGTTATACTATGTCTACTGAAGAGATCTGAGTAGTCTCGAAAGCTTGTAATTTGTTACCATCTTTTCAGTTAAACAAAGGTATCAACCACTGAAGACTCTCAAATTTTAATATTTTTTTCCAAACAGCAATTTTAAGATCTATACACAGGTGTTCAATGGGATTTAGATCCGGACTCATTGCTGGTCACTTCACAACTCTACAGCACTTTGTTTCCATCCATTTCTGGGTGCTTCTTGATGTATGCTTGGGGTCATTGTCATTCTGGAAGACTCATTACCTAGAACATAAACCCAGCTTTTTGACACTAGGCACTACATTGCCACACAAAATCCTTTCTTAATCTTCAGATTTCAGGATGCCTTGCACACAGTCAAGGCACCCAGTGCCAGAGGCAGCAAAAGAACTCAAAAACATATTTGAACCTCCACCATATTTGACTGTAGTTACTGTGTTCTGTTCTTTTCTTTGTAGGCTTCATTTTGTTTAAACAGTAGAATGATGTGCTTTACCAAAAACTCTATATTGGTCTCATCTGTCCACAAGACGCTTCCCCAGAAGGATTTTGGCTTATTCATGTACATTTTGGCCAACTGCAGTGTAGCTTCTTTATGCCTCTGTGTCAGCAGTGAGGTCCTCCTGGGTCTCCTGCCATAGCGTTTCATTTAATTCAAATGTTGACTGATAGTTCACACTGGCACTGATGCACCCTGAGCATGCAAGATGGCTTGAATTTATTTGGAACTTTAGTGGGGCTGCTTATCCACCATCTGGACTATCCTGCGTTGCAACCTTTCGTCAGTTTCTCTCTTCTGTCCACATCCAGAGAGATTAGCTACAGTTCCATGGGTTGTAAATGTGTTGATTATGTTGCGCACCATGGACAAAGGAACATCCAGATCTCTGGAGATGGACTTGAAAAATATCAACAATTTCAAGGTTACAACAATTTTGGTTCTCAAGTCCTCAAACAGTTCTCTTCTTCTCTTTCGTTCTCCATACTTAGTGTGGCACACACATGCACACAATGCAAAGATTGAATGAACTTCTCCCTTTTTTATCTGATTTCAGGTGTGATTTTCATGTTGCCACAATTGAGTTTGAACGAGCTTCACGTGCTTGAAATAAAGTTGTTTACCCACACCCCACAATTTTGACAAGGTGACAACAATTTTGTCCGGCGCATTTTTGGTGGTTTTATGTGAAATTATGTTCAATTTGCCTTTTTTTCTCTTTTTTATTGTGTTGTTCCAATACACACAAAGGAAATATACGGGTATAACAAAACATGTGTAATTGTAATAATTTTCTGGAACAATTTCAAGGGAGCCAACACTATGGCCATGACTTGTTTTTGTTGCCTTTTAAATGTGTTGCAGCATATCATCCTTTTCATGTTCAGCTATATTAGGAGGCTTGTAGCAATCGCAAATTAGCAGCTTTCCATTATTGCCATTTCCATGTAGATTTACCCATACTGGCTCTACATTGTCGTCATTGAGCACAGGTTATAAATTGGATTTAACGAAAATACCCATCCCTCTATCTTTTGTTTCTTTCCTAACTTTTTAAGTGTAGTGTAACCCTCTGTTTGTCACCCAGTCATGGCTTTCTAGCCAGGTTTCCCTAATGCCCACCACATTGTAATCTGTGACTGACACAAGAGCCTCTAATTCATTCATTTTGTTTGCAAGACCTCTTGCATTTGCCAGCAGACATTTATTACTCCTACTCGCCTACTTAATTTACTTGAATGTCCTAGCCCCCAAAAATCCTCATTGACCCCTACTGTCTCTCTGTCTACTGTATCCCCTTATTTGCACAAGCACCCTCCCTCCCCCCAGATCCTAGTTTAAAAGCTCCTTCATCCATCTGACCATTTTTTCCCGCAGCACAGCTGCACCCTCCCCGTTAAGGTGCAGCCTGTCCCTATCGTAGCGCCTGTAGCTGACAGAGAAGCTGGCCCAGTTTTCCATGAATCCAAACCCTTTCTTCCTGACACTTATTTAACTCTTTAAGATCCAGTTAACTTTCTAGTGATGATAGTGGAATCTGAAGTATTTCTGAAGATACTTCCTTGGAGGCCCTGTACTTCAGCTTCTCTCCTAATTCCCTGTAATCATTTTCAAAGACCCTCCACCTCCCTCTAACTTTGTCATTGGTACCCATGCGTACCATGACTGCTGGATTTTCCCCAGCCCCACCCAATAATCTGTCTATCTGATCACATGAAGATCCCCAAATTAACTTAAGAGCTATCTTAAGGACCATAATCTTTCCACTTAACGAGACAATGTGGACGGCACCTGACCCACATGGAACAAAGCACTCGCCCTACCTCATACTACTTACACCCTTCCAAATCCACCTCAATTATGTCTTGAGGCCCCATCAATTTTTTTTTTAAAAGAGAAGAATAGAAAGAATTATGATTTTCCAGGCAATAGGAAGTTGCAACTTAACTTGCAGGATTTAAAATTTTTATAATTTTATAAGGACCTACAAATTTAGGCACAAACTTTCTAGATGTGATCTTTAAGTGCAGATATTTTGAAGACAACCACACAAAATCTCCCTCCCTAAAGATAGAAGCCTTCCTACCTCTGTGGTTAGCACCACTTTTGGCCTGGTCACTAGCTACCAAAAGATCCCTTTTGACCTCCCTCCAGACCTTAATTAATTGGGGACAAAATCTCTCTTCCTCTGACATGGAGGATTGTAATTCTGAAAAATTCCCAAACACTACAAACTACAGCAGCTAAAAAAAGCAAGGTCCCGGTAGTCTTAGAGGAATGGTTATTTAGAGCACACTTGGTATGGGACAGAAATTCCACCCGGTCTTCCTGATTAGAGGAGACAAAACATCCCTAATACTGCTCTATTTCCTGGTTCATCCTTTTCTGTTTGACTGTTAGTCTCGGGATGATACACTAAGAGAAAAAACAGATTGATACCCAATCTGGAGCAAAAACTAAGCCAAAAACTAGCCAGAAATTTAACTCCTCAAACGAAAATTATGTTTTTGGGAACACCATGAAATTTAACGATTTGAGAAATTAACAAAGTTGCTAAGATCCTAGCAGTTGACATGTTTTGAAGTGGGACCAAAAGAACAATTTTGCTAAAACGGTCTACCACCACCCACATGACAGTAATACCACCAGTTAAGCGAATCAGTGACAAAGTCCATAGACAAGTGGGTCCAGGTTTGTAATGGAACATCGTTAGGGAAGAGACAACTAGAGGCTTTAGCCCTGGCACAGACTTTCAGACTTTGCATTTTCAGACATACTCTTCAATATCCTTAAGAGCATTCTGCCACTAAAAAGACCCAGAAAGTGATCTTGAAGAGGCAGAAGAACCCACATGGCCAGCGAAAAAGGAATCATGTACTTCATTAAGAAGATCTATGACTAAAGAGGGCAGTACATAAAGCTTATTTATAGGTAAACCTTCCTGCGCACTGTCCTGAGCATCCTGAATGTGCTGCCTGAGATCTTCCCCACCCCTTCACTAAGAATCTTGACTTGAATTTCGTGTTGACATTCGTAGAGCCGGGAAGATAAGTAATGGCAAAATCAAACCGGGCAAAAAATACAAGGCCCACCAAGCCCGTCTGGTGTTTAAGCCCTTAACAACAATTGACATACTAATACGCGTCTGTGCCCTGGGACTTAAGAGCCAGACCCGTATTAGTACGTCATGGCGATCGCACGCGCACACAGGCTGTGCGGGCGCGATCGCCGCCGGGTGTCAGCTGATTGTCACAGCTGACACCCGGTACTATGTGCAGGGAGCGGTCACGCACCGCTCCCAGCACATTAACCCCCGCGATGCTGCGATCGAAGTCGATCGCAGCATTGCGGAGGCCAGGGGAGGTGATCGCAGATACTCACCTCCTCTTCCGGCTTCCAGCGCTGTCTGCCGTGGCTTCCAGGATGTTGCCATGACGACCCGATGTCGTCATGACAACATCCGGGTCACCAGACAGCAGGAAGATTTTTTGGACATGCGCAGTGAACCTCCAAACAATCTTCTCCCTGTCCAGCGCTGAAAGCCTGCATGGCACAGGGATGGTGCTGCATTCCTGTGCCATGCAGGCGATCAGAGAAAAAAAAGTCCCAGAGTGGGACAAAGTAATAAAGTATAAAAACTATCAGAAAGTGAGAAAAAAAATATAAAAAAATATTGCAAAAATATAAAAAAAATAATCCACCAAAAATAAAAATATAATGTACCCATCAATATATATTATTATTAAAAAAAAAAAAAAACAATAAAAGTACACATATTTGGTGTTGCCACATCCGGAACAACCTGACCTATAAAACTGTCCCTCTAGTTAACCCCTTCAGTGAACACGGTAAAAATAAAAATAAAAAATGAAGCAAAAAGCAATGCTTTATCACCATACTGCCAAACAAAAAATGGAATAACACGCAATCAAAAAGACAAATATAAATAAAAATGGTACCGCTGAAAACGTCATCTCGTCCCACAAAAAACAAGCCGCCATACAGCTCCATCAGCCGAAAAATAAAAAAGTTATAGCTCTCAGAATAAAGCTATGCTAAAAAATAATTTTTTCTATAAAATTGCTTTTATTATGTAAAAGTGCAAAACATAGAAAAACTATATAAATGTGGTACCGCTGTAAACGTACTGACCCGAAGAATAAACCTGCCTTATCAATTTTACCATACGCGGAACAGAATAAAAAAAAACAAAAAAAACAATTCCTGAATTGTTGTTTTTTGTTTATTCTGCCTTCCAGAAATCAGAATAGAAAGCGATCAAAAAATGTCACGTGCCTGAAAATGGCACCAATAACAACGTCAACTCATCCCGCAAAAAACAAGCCGTCACATGACTGTCTGCCAAAATCTGGAAAAATTATAGCTCTCAAAATATGGCTATGCAAAAACTAGATTTTACAAAAAATGCGTCTTTTAGTGTGTGACAGCTGTCAGTCATAAAAACCCCATATGATTCTGGTATTGCTGTAATCACACCGACCAGAAGAATAAAGTCGTCTAATCACTTATACCGCATGAGGAACGGCGTAAAAAATAAACTCTCAGGTTAGGGTTGTGCTAGGGTTGGCCTAGAGTTAGGGCTGGGTTTGGGGTTAGGGTTGTGATGGGGGTGGGATTTTTTTCAAAAGTAAGAAAAAAAGATGACGATATGGCGACTAGTGTTGAGCGCAAGTGCTCGCTACTTGAGTTTGAATCGGGTGCTCTGGTATGCATTGAGTATCGTGGGTATTTGAGTGACATGCACGAGTCTCCGCCCCATATGCTTCGCGGCCAAAAAAACTTTGCGGGGATTGCCTGCCATGCACGAGCGATCCCCGCATGTTTTTTTTTGGGTGTCTAATAACCATGAAACATGCGGAGCAGGGACTCGAGCATGTCAATCGAGCACACGCTGTACATGGTGCATACCTGAGTACCCAATGGAAACTCAAGTAGCGAGCACTTGCGCTCAAGACTAATGACAACTTATTCAATATGATGACCAAATGTTAGAAAATTCTGTGTCGTACCTCTGGGTTCAAAATGTTCACTATACACCTTAATAAAATCCTTGAGGGGTATAGTTTCCAAAATGGGGTCACTTGTGGGGGAGTTCCACTGTTTAGGCACATCAGGGGCTCTCCAAACGCGACATGGTGTCCGCTAACAATTTGAGCTGACAATTTGTTAGCGGATACCATGTTGCATTTGGAGAGTCCCTGTGTGCCCAAACATTGGAGCTCCCCCACAAGTGACCCCATTTTGGAAACTATACCCCCCAAGGCACCTATCTAGATGCATAGTGAGCACTTGGAACCCCCAGGTACTTCACAAATTGATTAGTAAAAATGAAAAAGTGAAAAAAAAAACATTTTTCATTTTTATGAATCAATTTGTGAAGCACCTGAGGGTTCCAAGTGCTCACTATGCATCTAGATAGGTGCCTTGTGGGGTCTAGTTTTCAAAATGGGGTCACTTGTGGTGGAGCTCCAATGTTTGGGCACACAGGGGCTCTCCAAACGCAACATGGTGTCCGCTAACAATTTGAGCTGACAATTTGTTAGCGGATACCATGTTGCATTTGAAGAGTCCCTGTGTGCCCAAACATTGGAGCTCCCCCACAAGTGACCCCATTTTGGAAACTAGACCCCCCAAGTCACCTATTTAGATGCATAGTGAGCACGTGGAACCCCCAGGTGCTTCACAAATTGATTCATAAAAATGAAAAAGTGTTTTTTTTTTTTTCACTTTTTCATTTTTACAAATCAATTTGTGAAGCACCAGGGGGTTCCAAGTGCTCACTATGCATCTAGATAGGTGCATTGGGGGGTCTAGTTTCCAAAATGGGGTCACTTGTGGGGGAGCTCCAATGTTTGGGCATACAGGGGCTCTCCAAACGCAACATGGTGTCCGCTAACAATTTGAGCCGATTTTCCATTCAATTTGTTAGTGGACACCATGTCGCGTTTGGAGAGCCCCTGTGTGCCTAAACATTGGAGCTCCCCCACAAGTGACCACATTTTGGAAACTAGACCCCCCAAGGCACCTATCTAGATGCATAGTGAGCACTTGGAACCCCCAGGTGCTTCACAAATTAATCCGTAAAAATGAAAAAGTGGAAAAAAAAACACTTTTTTATTTTTACGGATTAATTTGTGAAGCACCTGGGGGCTCCAAGTGCTCACTGTGCATCTAGATAGGTGCCTTGTGGGGTCTAGTTTCCAAAATGGGGTCACTTGTGGGGGAGCTCCAATGTTTAGGCGCACAGGGGCTCTCCAAACGCGACATGGTGTCCGCTAACAAATTGAGCCGACAATTTGTTAGCGGATACCATGTTGCATTTGGAGAGTCCCTGTGTGCCCAAACATTGGAGCTCCCCCACAAGTGACCCCATTTTGGAAACTAGACCCCCCAAGTCACCTATCTAGATGCATAGTGAGCACTTGGAACCCCCAGGTGCTTCACAAATTGATTCATAAAAATGAAAAAGTGTTTTTTTTTTCACTTTTTCATTTTTACAAATCAATTTGTGAAGCACCTGGGGGTTCCAAGTGCGCACTATGCATCTAGATAGGTGCCTTGGGGGGTCTAGTTTCCAAAATGGGGTCACTTGTGGGGGAGCTCCAATGTTTGGGCACACAGGGTCTCTCCAAACGCAACATGGCGTCCGCTAATTATTCAAGCAAATTTTACAATCAAAAAGTCAAATGGCGCTCCTTCCGAGCCCTGCCGTGCGCCCAAACAGTGTTTTTTCCCCACATATGGGGTATCTGCGTGCCCAGGGGAAATTGCACAACAAATTTTGGGGTCTATTTTTTCTTGTTACCCCAGTGAAAATAAAAAAAATTGGGTCTAAAGTAACATTTTTGTGAAAAAAGTTAAATGTTCATTTTTTTCTTCCACATTCCAAAAATTCCTGTGAAGCACCTAAAGGGTTAATAAAGTTCTTGAATGTGGTTTTGAGCACCTTGAGGGGTGCAGTTTTTAGAATGGTGTCACTTTTTGGTATTTTCTGTCATAAAGACCTCTCAAAGTGACTTCAAATATGATGTGGTCCCTAAAAAAATGGTTTTGTAAATTTTGTTGGAAAAATGAGAAATCGCTGGTCAACTTTTAACCCTTATAGCTCCCTAACAAAAGAAAATTTTGGTTCCAAAATTGTGCTGATGTAAAATAGACATGTGGGAAATGTTATTTATTAACTCTTTTGTGTGACATATCTCTCTGATTTAAGGGCATAAAAATTCCAATTTTGAAAATTGCAAAATCTTCAAAATTTTTGCCAAATTTCTGTTTTTTTCACAAATAAACGCAAATGATATCGAAGAAATTTTACCACAATCATGAAGTACAATATGTCACGAAAAAACATTCTTAGAATCAGGGGGATCCGTTGAAGCGTTCCAGAGTAATTACCTCATAAAGTGACAGTGGTCAGAATTGTAAAAATTGGCCTGGTCATTAACGTGCAAACCACCCTTGGGGGTTAAGGGGTTAAGCACTTAGCATCGTCAACATACAACAGGTTCTTATGATCGGTCAAGACAGTCACCTTATCTGCTGGACCTCAAATTGACATTTCTCCAGTTTTGCAAATAAATGGTTGTCACGTAGAGCCTGAAGAAACTCTCTGACATGCTCGTGATGCTCCTCCAGAGTATGTGAATAAATCAATATGTCATACAGGTAAATCACCACAAGTCTACCCACTAGTGAGCAAAAAATATTATGATATTTTAAAAGACTGAAGGTGCATTGGTTAACCCAAATGGCATCACCAAATTTTCAAAATGGCACTGAGGCGTAATGAATGCGGTCTTCCATTCGTCACCCTGATGTATGTGTATAAGGTTATATGCCCCTCTCAAGTCAAGTTTGGAAAACCATTTAGCTCCAGATAATTGCTTAAACAGGTCCGGTATAAGGGGTAAATGATAGGAATTGTGAGCCGTGATTTTATTAATCTCTCTAAAATCCAAGTACGGATGCAACTCTCCATCCTTTTTTTAACAAGACAAACCCTCACGGCGAGGTGGATGGACGTATATGACACTTAGGGCAGAGACACACAAGGCCATATAACTTGTGCGAGGATCGCATCGCACTGAATGGACTGGCCCGCACCTCTCCTGACCTGAACATGACAGCGTGATGTATTTCTATGTAGCTGTCAAGCTCAGGTCAGGAGAGGTGTCGGCCAGTACGAGATTTATGATGTGATCCTCGCAGGAGAAGTACGGCCGTCTGTCTCTGCCCTCAGCCGGACTCTTCTGAATATAGTCTTTCAAGGCCTCCCTCCCTGGAAGGGGTTAAACATACAATATTTCGGCCTTTTAGCTCCTGGTATGAAGTGGATAGCACAATCATATGCCGCCATATAGTAGACGTCGGGTAACTGGTGATAATCACCTCATGTGTCGTCTATTTGTCTCCAAGCAGGAAAATCCCACGTTACATTCCGCACATAAAACTGTAGAAAAGGTGGCGCGGGGTAATTGTGCCCGTAGTGAGGGGCAAATAATGCCGGAAATGTCACTGACTGCGGAGACGTCTCCATGTAGCGTCTTCACTCCGGATATCACTGTACAGGAGCTGCACAGTTCACACTGAGCATCCACTGAGGCCCCTGATCATGTGACCCCTGACTCCTCCCTCCTGTGACCTCATCACAGGTCCTGTGCGCACAGAGCAGCCATATATGTTGTGGCGGCTCTGCAGGTGGAGGTATGTGGAGATCCCCCATTACCAGGCGCAGGGGGCATTAACCCCTTCAGCACGGAGACTCTTTTGGGGTCTCTGTGTGGTGTGAACAGTGAGGTAACAGCTGTGGACAGAATGCGGCTTCGCTGGTTCCCGTCCACATTAGATCCATTCAGACGACTGCAGGATGAAGGACCGAAGCCCAGAGAAGTCCTCACGCAACGCCATTATCCATCTCCTAGCTCCAGCACAGTAATGTAGATACTGGTGATGACATTCGGGGGATTTGCAGCAATATGTGGCAGATACTTGCTGGATCTTCTGCTTTCTGGACCGGTTCCACTTGTAAGTCTTATTAACCCTTTCACCCCAGAGACTGTTTCACCTTCCTTACAGGTCACTTTTTTCAATTCTGACCAGTGTGTGAAGAATTAAAGCAATGGCAAAGGGAAAAAATTAAAATGTTACTTTTTCCCACAAAAATGTTACTTTACCCCAAAATTTTGCATTTTCAAAAGGGTAACAGGAGAAAGTGCATAATACAATATGTTGTGCAATTTTTCCTGAGTAAGCCAATATCCCATTTGTGGTAGAGAAACTACTGTTTGGATGTACGGCAGGGCTCAGAAGGGAAGGAGTCCACTTGACTTTTTGTATGTAAAAATGGCTGGAATCGAGAACGTACCCCATGTGCCTATACAGTGGCAACCCCCCACAAGGGACACCATTTTTGAAGATAGACCCCTCAAGGAATTTATCTAGTTTTGTGGTGAGCACCTGGAACACACAGGTGCTTCACATAATGTTATAATAAGCCGAAGACGAACAACTCCCATACAACAAACTATAATAATTATGTTATTGAACATATATTAAAAATACAACAATTAAAAACAAAACCAGAATTAAAAAAGGGAAATCTGCTGCAAATGAACAAGTAACAGGTAAAAAAGTTTTACTTATAGTTTATGCCAGATGTGAAAATACATATATAGATCCATATGGAGAAATATCTAATAAACACTAACTATATGATTACTTCATACATATAAATATAAAGTGCATAGTGCATGTATGAGCACCACATATCTGTTAGTAGGGTCAGTTCATTTTTTAATGTCTCCCCCGAGTGGGACCATATGGAATCTTATGAAGACTCCAGAAATAAAGATATTTGGTCTCATTCAAAATCCATCACGGCTAGTTGCTAAGGTTATGCTACACAAATACAAAATTATTATTATTATTATTTATATAGCTCCATTGATTCCATGGTGCTGTACATAAGGAGGGGTTACATACAAAATACAGATATCACTTACAGTAAACAAACTAACAATGATAGACTGGTACAGGGGGAAGAGGACCCTGCCCTTGTGGGCTTACATTTTACTGGATGATGGGGAAGGAGACAGTAGGTTGGGGGATTGCAGTAGCTCCGGTGTTGTTGAGGTGGCAGCAAGCAAGGTCATGGCAGACTGTAAGCTTGTTTAAAGAGATGTATTTTCAGGTTCCATCTGAAGGATAAAAGTGTGGTGGATAATCGGACGTGTTGAGGCACAGAATTTCATAGGATGAGGGATATTCGGACGAAATCTTGGAGGCGATTAACCTCCACCTCTAGAGCCGCCACCACATATATGGTTGGTAGAGACTAAATCCAAGTCGACAAAATACAACTAGTGCTGTGATAGGGTAACAAGAGGTACACAATGTATTCAGGTATATTAATAACTCCTACAGAGCCATCTATAATTGTTTAGCACAGGCTTTTGCAGAGTCTTTGTACTACCAGTAACGTGGAAGCCCCATATATTTCCATTGACAGAAGACGCACCTGAGCGGGGACTTGCATTTTTTGTAGATTGAATTGAAGCATTTTTTGAAAACATTTTACATAACATTTTCGATCACATTTATCCTGCGCTCTACGCTGAGCACTTACATTGGGGTTTCCATCTACAGTGGGGGAAATAATTATTTGATCCCTTGCTGTTTTTGCAAGTTTGCCCACTGACAAAGACATGAACAGTCTATAATTTTAAGGGTAGGTTAATTTTAACATTAAGAAATGGAATATACAAAAAAATCAAGAAAATCACATTGTATAAATTAGATATTTTTTTGCATTTGGCAGTGAGAAATAAGTATTTGATCCCTCTGGCAAACAACACTTAATACTTGGTGAAAAACCCTTGTTGGCAAGCACAGCAGTCAGACTTTGTTTGTAGTTGATGATGAGGTTTGCGCACATGTCAGGAGGAATTTTGGTCCACTCCTCTTTGCAGGTCATCTCTAAATCATTAAGATTTTGAGGCTGTTGCTTGGCAACTCAGAGCTTCAACTCCCTCCATAAGTTTTCTATGGGACATGAACCTATCTATCTTCCTTTCAGTAAGGTGAAGTCATCTTGTCCCCTTTGCAGAAAAGCACCCTCAAACTATAATGTTTCCCCCACCATGCTTCACGGTTGGGACGATGTTCTTAGGGTTTTACTCATTCTTCTTCTTCCTCCAAACATGGCGAGTTGAGTTAATGCCAAAGAACTCAATTTTTGTCTCATCTGACCATAGCACCTTATCCCAATAACTCACAGAATCATCCAGGTGTTCATTGACAAAATTCAGACAAGCCTGCACATGTGCCTTGCTGAGCAGGGGGACCTTGAGGGCACTGCAGGATTTTAAACCTTTAAGGTGTAATCTGTTACAAATGGTTTTCTTGGTGACTGTAGTCCCAGGTGCCTTGAGATCATTAACAAGTTCCAGCTCATGTAGTGTATAGCCTGATCTCTCACCTTCCTCATGATCAAGGATACCCCACGAGGTGAGATTTTGCATGGTGCCCCAGATCGATGTCGATTGACAGTCATTTTGTATTTCTTACATTGTCTTACTATTGCACCAACAGTTGTCTCGTTCTCACCCAGCGTCTTACTTATGGTTTTGTAGCCCATTCCAGCTTTGTGCAGGTCTATAATCTTGTCCCTGACATCCTCAGAAAGCTCTTTGGTCTTGCCCATTTTGTAGAGGTTAGAGTCTGACTGATTAATTAAGTCTGTGGATAGTAGTCTTTTTCAGGTGACTATATAAGACAGCTGTCTTTAATGCAGGTAATGAGTTGATTAGGAGCGTCTAACTGGTCTGTAGGAATCAGAACTCATAATGGTTTGTAGGAGATCAAATACTTATTTCTCACTGCAAAATGCAAATAAATTTAGCTAATTTATACAATGTGATTTTCTTGGATTTTTTATGGATATTCTATCTCTCAATGTTAAAATTAACCTACCCTTAAAATTATAGACTGTTCATGTCTTTGTCAGTGGGCAAGCTTACAAAAACAGCAAGGGATCAAATAATTATTTCCCCCCACTGTAAATCTCTGAGTGACATGATTCAGATAAAACCCATTCACTATAATGAGGCAGCAGAGTTACTGTGGACTCCATCTCGTCTGTGTTTAGCGTTGTCTTTTTTTCAGAAGTACACAAAACTTTGGTCTATTGCGCTTTTATGCACGCTTAAAAATATGGACACTGCCAAATCATAGGACAGACTTGAGTCCACAGTGTCTTAATCTGCCCTATTATAGGGAATCTTCCACCGGGGGTTCCATCTGAATCACATATTTCAGAGATCTACACGGAAACCCTGATGTAAGCGCTCAGCGTAGAGTGCAGGATAAATGTGCGCCAAGCCTTATTGCGATCTTTGGGAGGAAGAATGAACAAATCAACAGCAGGTGAAGAATAGTTTTTATTTATTTTTTATGCCATTCCTCATGTGGTATAAATGATTAGACGACTTTATTCTATGGGTCGGTGCGATTACAGCGATACCAGATTTATATTGTTTTTTATGTTTGGCTGCTGTCACACACTAAAAGATCCTTTTTTTTTTTAGAGCTATAATTTTTCATTATCTCTGCCTACAGAGTCATTTAAGGGCTTGCTTTTTGCAGGACGAGTTGATGTTTTTATTGGTACCATTTTCGGGCACATAACATTTTTTGATCGCTTTCTATTCCGATTTTTGGGAGGCAGAATGAACAAAAACAAGCAATTGTTTGGATTTTTTTATCTTGTTCCGCGTGTGCTAAAAGGCAGCTTTATTCTTCTGTTCAGTATGATTACAGCGATACTACAATTATATCATTTTTATGTTTTGGCGCTTTTACACAATAATAACAATTTTATAGAAAATTAATCATTTTTGCATTGCTATATTTTGACAACTATATTTTTTTTCTTCTCTGCTGACGGAGCTGTATTACAGCTTGCTTTTTGCGTGACAAGATGATGTTTTTTGTGATACAATTTTAATTTAAATTTAACTTTTTGATGGTGTTTTATTTCACTTTTTTGGCGGCTTCATGAAAAACCATAGTTTTTTGCCACCTTTTTTATTTTTTACACTGTTCACTGAAGGGGTTAACTAGTGTGACAGTTTTATAGATCAGATCGTTCTGGATGCGGTATTTGAGTACCAGGGGGTGACAGTACGAGAGACATAAACAGTCCGTGATGAAAGCACTGGAATTCTGCCTGATCAAAAATTTATTTTTATTCAATAAGGAGTACTTCCACCAGCTCAGTGGCACCGCGATAGGCAGTCCGTGTGCACCATCGTATGCCAACCTGCTCCTGGGCTAGTGGGAGGAAACTATTGTTTTTGGTGACACTTCGCAGTGCCCTGAGGAGAGTATTATCATGTGGCTCCGCTACATTGATGATATCTTTGTCATCTGGAAGGGCACTGAGGAGACGTTCAAGGATTTTGTCAAGAAACTCAATGTCAACAATATTGGGTTACATTTTATGTATGAGTTGAATTCATCTAGCCTGGCCTTTTTGGACATTAAAATTGAGATCAATTCCAAGGGTGAAATTATCACTAAGACCCTTAGGAAAGAAGCGGCCACAAATTCCCTCCTGAAGTGGGAGAGCAACCATCCGGCGCCCCTCAGGAGGGAAATCCCCAAGAGACAATATTTAAGAATGCACCAGAATTGCTCTACCTTGCGGTCCTTCAAGAAGCAGGCAGATGACCTCAAGATAAGGTTTAAAGACAGAGGTTACCCCGAAATAGCCTTGAGGGAGGCATACAACGAGGCCTTAAAAAACCCGATCAAAGTGAAACTACACGATTCGTCATGAGATATTGCAATAGAGAGGAGGAGATTAGATCAATCCTCCAAAGGAGCATTAAAGATGGACACAGACATGGATAATGAGATCACACCTTACCCACAAATCACATACCGAAAAGGTAAATCTTTGAGGGATAGACTAGTGCGTAGCCAGTATCAGCTGAGAACCACCCCAACTTGGTTGGACAGAGGAATCAAAGGGTGTTTCACATGTGGGGTAAGATGTAAGATGTGTGAATCGATCCAGTCAGGCAGAGTTCAGAAGCAATGTTACTGGTATCAGGTACTCCATTCGGCACTTCATAAATTGTCGCACTAAGGGCATCATCTATAACGGCACATGTGAGTGTGTGGTGGCGTATGTTGAAAAACAAGAAGAGAATTTCGTAGGAAGGTGGGGAAACATATACGAGATATATGGAATAAAAGAGACACACTGGTCGCTAATCACATCAACCTACTGCATCACGGGGATGTAAGGAAGATCCTATTTATGGGGGTCGAGAAAATTACATCTCCGGTGAAAGGAGGTAACTGGGATAGGTCGATTTTACAGAGGTAGACCCGTTGGATTTTCAACCTCAGAACGGTACACCCGAATGGCCTGAATAAGCAAATGTCCTTAACTCCTTTCTTTGAAATAGAGGTGTCATAGGGACATATAGTTAGGGACCGCCGCCGATGAGTGGGGGCGCCATTGCGCAGGACAGGGTGCCAACCTCCACGTTAGGTAGGTGTGCTGATAGAGAGGGAAACGCTAGGGCATTTATAGATCTTTTCCACCTATTCTTTGGCTGTTTGGTTTGGTAGGGCAGTTCTGTATTGACTAGACACACTTGCCCACACTGTAACAAAACCCTCACTGGCGACAACAGTCGCTGATGGATAGCACTCTCTCTAATGTCTCCAACATCGTTGACAGCCATCATTTCTGCTCATCATGAATCGATTTTAACCAATGAACAGCACTGAAGTCCACTGTTCCCTCGTCCAGCGTAGATGCTACCTGGTCCATGCAAGTCGATGACGCCTGTGCCTGGTGGTGTGGTCAGGTACCCTAGCAGACCACACTGATGTAAACTGTTTCGAATGGTCTGACATGACACTTGGGTGCCTCCAGTTGTGTGGCGTTCATCATCCAGTTCCGAAAGGCATTGTTCACAATGAAGCAGTCATCAGTGTGGAGTGTGGCCAAAGAATGTCCACTTCTCTGCCTTTCTGTGACTTTTCCACTCTCTCTGTATCTCTATTGCAACCTGCTGATGATGACACTCTGTGACACTCAAAGCTCAGTGACCACTTTCATCTAAAAACATCCTGCTTCAATTCTAACGCCTAAATTTTTTGGGCGATTCATGGATCAAACACTTGTTGTGAATTTTGCCATTAAGCTCCTTGTTAGAGAACAGCAAGTTGTGCAACAAGTTCTGTAGGGTTTCTACTCACTCAGCTGCGGTTGAGGAAGGCACCAGTTTCATTAAAATGTCCAGGCTAGTTTATTAGAACTTCATAAACCACTCAGCATAAGCTAACAAAAAGACGCCCTTTTCCGACACAGTGAAAAACAGAAAGTAAATAGTTCAGACAGTGCTGTGGGTTCGCCTACTCGGGTCAGTGTCCTTTAGCAAACAGCCTGGAGGTCTCCACAGTTCCAGTTACAGACACTGAATGAGACACTTGGTCTTCATTTTATCTGCCATACCACACCCCCAGCTGGGACTATGTGAGCCCCACTCTTTGACTGCTCGTAAACTCGGCCCTGATATGCCCTATTAACCCTCAGCACTATCTGTCCTTGAGTCTGCTTTCCAAGGCTTACATCACCAAAGCTACCAACCTCGATGATATATATCTCCCCTCAAGCACCTGTGTTACATGCACGCCGCCTAAGCTCAGATAGGGGCGAGACCGATTAAATGAATTCGTTGGAATTCTGGGGGAACAGTTATTCCGGGCGACCATAGGCTGCAGCTTCTCTGAGGCACAGGACAGATTAAATTGCTGACCAGACACATTTGAAAGAGTCCTCATAAACGGTAGAACAGTAACATTTAATGAGGCATGGCCAATGCAATGTACATGTCTCTTTGAGCAACAGGCTCCAGTAATAACAGTACAATCTTCTTTGCAGCACAGCAGTACACAGTCTATTATCCTGTAGCACAGTACAGCACAGTTTAAATGCATACACAACCACAGGCTTTTCCTTCACAAGGACTCAATTGTACACAGCATTCTTTATCCTGCATGGAGAGGGGGGGGGGTTTGATGAGGGAGACGATCCCTATGACAGGATTCCTTCCAGTCCTTATCTTCCTGGTCGACAATACTCCACACTGTTAGCTCAGGGAGTCTATCTGACCTGTGTTTAGCTTCCCTCCTGACCTGAATTCTGTTTTCTTGCCTTCTGTGAGATACAGATCATAAGCCACCTTTCTCTTTGGCTCTGGACAGACAGTAAACAACTTCCCCACAATCCCCCTGGAGCTTTCTAAAACACTCCCCTTCTCCTGTGACTGTGTTAACCCCTCTAGTTGCTGGATGCTTCTGGAGCACAACACTTCCTGTCTCCTGTGATTCTGTTACTTCTAATAGTTGCTGAATGCTTTTAAAGCAACAGCACTACTTCTGCACGTCACACCTGTCCGGCGGCCATCTTACAGTACTGAAACATTGAACAGTTGGACATGTGTATCAAAACATTAAGAGATGGTCACATTAAAGAGGTTATCCACTGCAATGTGTAGTTGTCAGATGGATTTAAACCTAGGAAATAAGGCTTTCTTCAAATACCTTGTGTTTCCAAATGTGCCTGTGAGCGGCGCTATCGTTGTCCTCTTAGCACCATCATGTGACCCCCGGCTGCAGTTGCCTCTGATGTCTGGTGACTTCACGTCAAGTTCCGGAATTGATTGACTGGGCTGTGGGCAGCGTTTCACCACATGTCACAGCCCAGCATCGTGTGCGCTCTCTCTTCACTGCTTTCATTAACAGAGTGCCGCAAGCCCACGAGATGCTGGGCTATGAAGTGATGAAACTTCGCCCACAGCCCAGTCAATCATTGAGACTGGGACATCGGTGATGTCGGGTCAACTTCCAGTTCTGGGAGTTTCCATTTTTGCCCAATCTCTTTCTTATGGTGGAGTCATGAACATTGACCTTAACTGAGGCAAGTGAGGTCTGTAGTTTTTTGGATGTTGTTGTGGGGTCTTTTGTGAGCTCTTGGATGAGTCGTCGCTGCACTCTTGGGGTAATTTTGATCGGCAGGCCACTACTGGGAACATTCACCACTGTTCCATGTTTTTTGCTATTTGTGAATAATGGCTCTCACTGTGGTTCGCTGGCGTGTCAAAGCTTTAGAAATGGCTTTATAACCTTTTCCAGACTGACAGATCCCAATTACTTTGTTTCTCATTTGTTCCTGAATTTCTTTGGATCGCAGCATGATGGCTAGCTTTTGAGGATCTTTTAGTCTACTTTACTTTTTTAGGCAGGTTCTATTTAAGTGATTCCTTGATTGAGAACAAGTGTGGCAGTAATCAGGCCTCTATATGGCTAGCGAAATTGAACTCCGCTTCCCAAAGATGTGATAAACCACAGTTAATTTATGTTTTAATGGGGAGTTGGGGGGGCAATCACTTTTTCACACAGGGCTCTGTAGGTTTGGATTTCTTTTTCCCTTAATAATAAAGACCTTCATTTAAAAACTGCATTTTGTGTTTACTTGTGTTATCTTTGTCTAATATTTAAATTTCTTTTGTGATCTGAAACATTTAAGTGTGAAAGAATAAGAAATCAGGAAAGGGGCGAACACTTTTTCACACCACTGTTGGTTTTATTAGTAGATGTAAAGGAATCTAAATACTGTACAATAATCTCTTCATGTGTTCCCCTTATTATTCCCAGTAACTGTATTACACAGGATTTTTATGATGTTAAATCGGCTCATCATCTTCTCATTCTGGTCTCTACAATATCGGATCCTCTTAGTGAATATCTTCTATATAAGAGAATTTTCCTGAATTACGCATCAAAGATGGATATGGACAGAGACAAGATGGCTGAGAAAATATTACACCTCACCCTAGAGATCCTCTTCCGGCTTACTGGAGAGGTGAGAGATTCTGATGACGTCACATTACATCATTCTTATCTATGGGAATAACAGATGGACAGAACTGGAGAGGTGAGGACTCTGGAAATGTCTGTAGTGAGATTTATTAATGTGTCTCTCTATAACCAGAATTACACAGTAGTGAAGAAGACCTCCAGAGAGCGCTGTCAGGACCCTGTGTCTGAGGGATGGGGAAGATCCCTGAGCCCAATCACAGAGCCTCCACCTCACCCCCTGATACATGAGGACATCAATGACCAGAAGATCCTAGAACTCACCTACAAGATGATTGAGCTGCTGACTGGAGAGGTGACACTGCTGGGAATGCTGGGACATTATACAGTAACGCTATGAAGGGATCGGGGGGATGACGGTATCATTGTATGTGTCAGGTTCCTATAAGGTGTCAGGATGTCGCTGTTTATTTCTCCATGGAGGAGTGGGAGTATTTAGAAGGACACAAAGATCTGTACAAGGACGTCATGATGGAGGTTCCCCAGCCCCTCACATCACCAGGTAATAGACAGGACTGAATACACACGGCCTATAATTATCTGTATGTAAAGAATGAATTCAGTCCCTGTATGTGTTTCCTCCAGATCTATCCAGTAAGAGGACAACACCAGAGAGATGTCCCCATCCTCTTCTTCCACAGGACTGTAAACAAGAAGATCCCAATTTTCCTCAGGATCATCAGGTAGATGGAGAGAAGGTGTCATGTGATCTCCCCTATGATGTGTAGACGGTTGTGAAGGTCTTGTGCTCAGTCTTGTTTTATCCACCAGTATTATATGTTTTATACTTGTGTAATGAGAACGGTGGAGATGGCAGGATTAGAGCTGATCATAGATGTGACTTCTCCATCTGTCTGTGACTTTTATAATATTTGTTTCAGGGTGAAGATCTGACCCATATTAATACTACAGAGACATATGTGAGGGGTGATGAGCGGTGTAAAGAGGAGATTCCTACATATGACTACCCAGGTGAGTAGTAACCACTAAATGCAGAGAAGTCACAGATTCTTCTCCGTCACCGTCTGTGGCTGCTTTATCAGTGGTGTAGTCCGGCCGTATCACAATCGTGTGATCACCATTTTGCCTCTAGACCACAACATTCTCTTCCACCCAAAACTGTTTGAATGGCTTTGAACATTGAAAGACCTTTTCCATAGAACTTACAACCTGGAGGATCCACCTACCCCCTGGGATTAGGAGATGCTGACCGTTACCTGCCCAGATCTGTAAACTACAAAGTAAAATGACAGCGTATGTAGAATGTGCTGACAAGTGAGAAAATCACTTGAAGAAAAATATTATGATGGGCCTGTAAGAGAAAGCGGAGGGTAATGATGCTGTTGGCTTCCTAGATCCCTGATATCTTATTGGATGAATCTACCTTCTCTCCCTTCTGTGCTGCTGAATGTGCTCATATGGTCCCTACAAGACCAGGTCCAGTCTCCCTGACCTAACTTAACTTTTATGATTGAAAATATTAAATGTGCAGTGAGGGCCAAGTGTGAATTTCTGTACAATAATAGGTGATTTACCCTTAATCCTGACTTTTCAATTTCTTTTAAAACCGACTAACTTCAAACCAGATTGTGATAAACTATACAGAAAACATTACACCTGTGCCATGATATATCTCTAAGCTGTGCGTGGCTGATGGCTGTAATATACATTTATTCACGTCTGCAGGAGATGTGTGGCCATGGCTCGAGCCCTGGTTTCATGGATTTGTTGAGGGAGGGCAATAACCCTTCACGGTTGACCAAGTGAGTGTCAAATTATTATGTTGATTGCAATCCACAGAAAACCATACGAAAACAATGTTCTGTATTGGGAGGATTCAAAGAATCTCTGATCCCGTTTATTTTGCTTAGCATTTTATATTGTTTTGAGCATATCAATAGCCAATCACCTACAGTCATACTACAGTACTACAGGCTGACCAATGTTAGTACAATTATTACGGAAACACATATATGGTCATATTAGTTCGAAGCACGATGGAATTTTACAAGGTCAATCCTGGCCTAAACTAGTTAGATAACAGGAGCGGAATGTCTGACAAAATACAAAATGTTATTGTGAGAAAAGTTAGTGTGGGAAAGATGAGGCGAGAGAAAAGAAGGAAAGAATGTATGTTATGCAAGGAGTGATAATAAATGATTTTAAAACAAGCAGACAAAATGGAGTTGCTATAGCATGAATATCAATATGTCCTTTACATTTTCCCCCCTAAAAATTATGTTATTATCAACATTAGAGGTGCTTTCCCAGGGTCATGCTTTGAGCCTGAGGGACATTGGTCTTCACTCAATTAGTGCCCTTGTTACCAATCGAGGCTATCGCGGCATGTCCATCCCCCCTTGTTGGTTGATATAATCATAAAGCTCTGATCTTCAGACGTGAGGTTGGTCGGGGCGTGCGGGTGAAGGTCATCATTCCCTTGCCGTCCAGGTCCTCAATGCTGGTCACATCTGGGAGGTCCGTGTACAGTAGCACTGGATGTCTGTTAACAGCATTCTCCTTGCTCTCTGATGACTGGCAGGTTTTCCTCATGCAAAATGGGATACAATAAAAGACTAGTTTTAGTAAGACATATATTAACAAGATGCAAGCAGCAATATGCAACACTCCTTGTAATATTCCAACAATCCATCCACCAATCCCTTTAAACCAATTAGCAGGATTTAAAAAGGAGAACATATCAGACCACCAACTGTCTTTGGTCAATTCGTTATGTTTGTTATATTCTTCCCTGAGTTTCCTAATGTCTTCCATTTTAGTCTTTAACCATATGGTAGAGCCGGGGTCAATATAGTGACAACAGGCTGGGCCTATAACCTGACACATCCCTCCTTGAGCTGCTGTCAAATAGTCCAGCACTAAAGTATGTTGATTAGCCTCTATAATAAGTTGATTCTGCACCTCAACAGTAGTATTAATTACTTCCAGCACACTCCAAATCTGGTCATCTAAGTAGTCAGTGACTTCCACTAATTTGTCCCACATTTGTGTTACTATAGGGTAGAGGAAGACAGTACTGGCTATCTTATTGGGCATACTCATTTGTACTAAATGAGGTCTTACTGATGGGCGTGGAGTGTTGTCCTTGGCACATTTATAGATGGTATGAAGAGGGATGGTTCTCATATCTACTTTACTATGGGGAATAAGATAAATGGCTGGAGTTAGCCGGGCCAACGTACAAGTCCCCCCTACTCTGACTAGGAGCCATTTATACGCATTATTCCCACAGACCCAATTTGTGGCTGATGGCAGATCCCATAAAGCAGAGTGCAGTAATACTAATTTATGTACCAAATCGATAAAAACTGTGTTATTTGATAACATACACCATGAAGGCATTTGTCCCAGGGGGCTACAGTATCCAATATCCGGATTGCCACATGTTGGATCACTAGGCTTATATTCAGAAGATTCATTGCAAGGGATGTTACCAGATATTTTATAACATGTATCATTGGTACCTTTTATAAACAGATTTGCATGTACCCATGAGTGATTATGAATGTATCTTTCCAACAATGACGGTTTAAAAGCATCTGCCGTACTAGGAGTAGCATTAAAACTAATTTGTAGACCTTCAGTTGGTATGAAGCCTAAATTAGTCAAGGAAGACTTGTTTCTGGGCACCCATTTGTTTCCTTTAAGGGCAAGACATTGTAGGTGTCTACTGGTGGCAGTAAGATTTCCTTGCCACCAGGGGAGATACAGTGGTGTTCCATAATCTACTAAACTTAGTAGCGTTATTAGCAAGGGCGTCGCTACAATTGGGCCAGTTTAGTATTTCTTCCAGAGTGACTGGGACCGCAAGAAAAGGCATACTAGTGGCTGAAACTGGTGAGTGAGTACATATCCAACAGTCACTGATCGGGTTGTTCTCTAATTGACTCAATTCTTGTACCAAAATCTGGTGGTGAGTAATGAACTTGTTATTAAAAGGGTCAGTACTCTGTTGTAGGCTATTCCA
Source organism: Phyllobates terribilis (assembly GCF_046119375.1). Lineage (NCBI taxonomy): Eukaryota > Metazoa > Chordata > Amphibia > Anura > Dendrobatidae > Phyllobates > Phyllobates terribilis. The sequence goes on along the minus strand of NW_027363040.1, from coordinate 139,518 downwards.
GGTATTGATTAATCTAACCATACATATTATCATAACACATCTCAGGATGGTTGACGTTTGCAATGTGAAGCATGGATCCATGTTGACCTCCCTTCAAGTTTTACTGCTGTTGGGGTTGTAAGGAGCACTTGGTATGGTCCGTCATACAATGGTTCTAGTCTGTGTTTCCGTACATGCCTCTTCACATACACATAATCTCCGGACTTGAGGGTTATGATAACCTTCTGCATCAGCTGGATCTGGAATAGAAGATGATACTAACGCATGGGTGTTAGTTAAGGCTTTGGCAAGCTGAATCACATATTGCACAACATGATCTGTTTCTTCTGATAATTGTTGTGGGGTAAATCGAGCTATAGCTGGTTGTGACCCAAATAGTATCTCAAAGGGTGACAGTTTGTTTCCCTATGGGGGTGGTGCGTATGTGGTATAGTGCAATGGGAAGGAGTTCAGGCCACTGGGCCGTATCCTCCTGCATCATTTTGGTCAATTGCCTTTTCAGTGTGCTATTCAATCTCTCCACCTTGCCGCTTGACTGAGGATGGTAAAGAGTATGCAGCGCCACTGTTGATCCGATCATGGTAAGTATTTCTTGATATGCGCATGAGGAAAAGGCTGGTCCCTGATCACTTTCGATAACTTCTGCGACTCCATACCGGCAAACATCTTCAGAGACCAGCTTCTTGGCAGTCATGTTTGGAACGGCGAATGCTTCTGGCCAGCTGGAAAACATATCCACTACCACTAAGCAGTATTCATATCGTCCTGCTTTAGGGAGAGTGATATGATCAACTTGCAATCATTGGAACGGATACTCTGGTTTAGCAATGTGTTTTGTCGGTACATTCTGTAATCTGCTTGGGTTGCAGCTTTGGCATATTGAGCAACCTTTCTTTTGTGCGCTCAACACGGTGGAAATTCCTGGGGCCCAATAGAGTTTCTGTACCAGTAGCAAAGCTTGATTCTTCCCTCGATACACCGGTCCATGGGCCCAGGCTGCAACGGCCTGATATAGGAGTCGAGGCAAACAATACAGTTGTCCCTTTTTCCATAGCCCATCTATCAATTTAGCACCCGCCTCCTTCCATGACTGGTGTTCTTCTTTAGAGACTTTTTGCTATGTGCAGCGTAGCTTTGTGATTGGAGGGACCGGTTGATGATTTTCTACAGGTTGATCCTGGGTTGGCACGGAATTTAGCTGTTTGGTCTGCTGCCGCGTAACAGCCATGGACATGGATGTTGGAAGAAGAGCTGCTTGCATAGCATGGAGATCAGCAAGTGCATTACCTCTTGCTTCAGGGGCATCTGGTCGGGTATGAGCTTTTACCTTTACAACAGCCAACTGTCTTGGTAGTTGTACCGCTTCCATCAATTGTCTGACGCTTTCAGCATTTTTCACAGGAGAACCTGCAGTCGTGACAAAGCCTCTCCTTGCCCAGATCTCCCCAAAGTCATGTGCAATCCCGAAGGCGTATCTCGAGTAAGTAAATATATTCACACGTTTTCCTTCGGCCTGTTGACAAGCAGCAATCAGAGCTTTGAGCTCTGCTTCCTGTGCTGACATACTGGGAGGTAAGGCTGCAGCCTCTACCAATGTATCTTCAGTTGTGACAGCATATCCAGTATGAAACCTGCCAGAGGTGTCAGCATATCTGGATCCATCCGTATATAACGTAAGTCCTGGGTCATCAAAGGGTACTTCCCCCACTAAAACAAGTGGAGTTGACTCCGCAGTAATTTGTTCCAGACAATCATGTGGTGGAGCATCTTTCCCCTCTCCTTCAGGTGCTGGTAGCAGGGTGGCCGGGTTGATGGTGGTGCACCAATGTAATTTCACATTTTCTGTCAAAATCAACGTACACTGCAGCCGTAGGTGTCTCAGTGTGCACCGATGTTTAGGTTGCTGTAAACCCAAAACAGCCGCAATATTGTGTGGAGCATAAATGTGAGTCTCATGTCCAAGGATGATGTCCGCCATTTTTTCAAGTAACTGCTGTGTGGCGTGAACCGCTCGTAGACAGCTGGGGGAGGCCCTGGCTACCGGGTCCAGAAGCGCTGAGTAATAACCGACCGGGCGCTGCTTTGTACAGTGTCTCTGCGTGAGTACTCCGGCTGCATGCCCTCCTGTCTCGGAGACATACAAATGGAAAGGTTGAACATAATCCGGGTTTCCAAGGGCAGTGGCTGTCATTATCCTTGATTTTAGTTGCTCAAAGGCTTGTTGCAGCAGTTCTTGGTGGTCCTTGTTGTTTACACCAGCCAGAGTGTTTTCTTTTAATGCATCATATAGGGGTTCCATCAGACGTGAAGCGCCTGGGATCCATTGTCTGCAATATGTACATAGTCCGAGGAACCATTGCAGCTCTATGGGATCTTTTGGGAATGGTAGTAGGTAGATGGTCTTTCTTTCTTCTGTGAGATGTCTGGCACCCTGAGTAAGGCAGTGGCCTAAGAAAACCACTTGACCGAGGCAAAACTGAAGTTTCGAGGCTGAGACTCGACAATTCAGTTTTGCTAGATGCTTGAGGAGGCTAACACTGGCCCTGATGGACACTTGCTCCGTGGGGGCACACAAAAGAAGATCATCAACGTATTGTAATAGTACTACCTCAGAGTTGTCCAGCTGCCACGGCAGCAGACAGCTAGACATGTTCTTTGCAAACTGATTAGGGCTATTCTGCGCTCCCTGCGGCATCACCGTCCAAGTCAATTGCCTGCCCTGATATGTAAATGCAAACAGAAACTGACAGTCTTTATGTAGTGGAATGCTGAAAAAGGTGTTTGCTAAATCAATTACTGTAAACCAGGCTGCGGTAGATGGTATTTGTGAGAGAAGTGTATGTGGGTTAGGCACCACAGGAGTTTCCAAGACTGTCGCTGCATTTACTGCCCTCAAATCCTGCACCAATCGATAAGCGGGCGGCTGCCCCGGTTGGGATTTATTCCTTATGGGGAACAACGGCGTATTACACGGGGAGACGCAGGGGATTAGTGCCCCTTTCTCTAACAAGGTGTGAATTTGCTGGTGTAGACCTTGTTCTTGTGCATGTGTGAGCGGGTACTGGCGAACCTTGGGAAAGGGCGCTCCGGGCTTGAGGTACACCTGTATTGGTTCTACCGGCAATCACCCAATGTCGTCTGGGCCTTGTGACCACAGATGAGAAGGGATTTCCTCTGTGTATGGAGCTAACCTGGGATCTTTTGGGAGATTTCCAATCGTATCTGATATGTTAATCATAACCATGGGTAGCGCCCGTAAGATGCAGACCTCCTCTGTGTGCATCAGAGTTTGGATCCTTTAAAGTAAGGATCATCTGACCATTGTCCTGGTATTGAATTCGGGATCGGAATTTAGACAAGAGGTCTGCTCCTAAAAGATTTACCGGGCAGATCAGGGATATGACAAATTGTGCCATTACTTCTGGAAATGGGCCAATCGGAATAGGTTTAGTGAGAGTGTGTTTGTTAGGTCTGCCATCTACACCGATCAATATTAGATTGTCGTTAGAAAATTGGACTGGGAGACCCTGGGGCAGTTCAGTGGATTTTAAAATGGAGTTGGCCGCCTCAGTGTCTACCATGAACTTCACCGGATTCCCTCCTATTGGGATAACTACAGATGAACAGAGCCCAGGGGTGGTTACGGGCATCACGATGGCAGACTCTGGTTGGCCCCAATTTCAGAATGGATGGTCTTGGAGGACATTTTCTCGTGAGTCTCGTGGGCCGGGCATCCTATTTCTAGATAGGGGGCTTGGGCGGTGCACTGGCTAGCAGGGGTGTGACAGTCCCTTTGGAAATGTCCCGTCCGGCCACACATCCAACACTGAAGACAGGAATTCACTAGTGGCCTTTTCCCGGGATACATTACTCGCTGATCAGGTACCGCCATGGGGTAATAGTGGGGCTGTAAGGGAGGATACTGTGTTGCGGGTACTGCAGGTGCCGCAACTGCCACTGCAGCGGGTTTAGATTTGGGCTTAACCGCAGAAGCGGTCCGGGCGACACTTTTCTGGAAGCTTTTTGCTACCTTTAGGACATCTCCTGGGGTGGCTGACTCAACATCTGGTCATACAGCCAATATCGCATCCTTGACTTCAGTCCGTAACCCCTGGATAAAGGCGGATACTAACAGCTGGCAATGAGTTTTAGTATGTAAGGAGAACCCAAGGTCCTTATAGACCTGCATAAGGCGCCCATAAAACTTCTCAGCCGACTCTCCCTTCTCTTGAGTGACATCTGTGAGGGTAGTGGATTGATCAGCCAACTTATCCTGAGCCCATATTTTAAGGGCTTGACAGAAGTCAACCCCACTCTCATACATATTGGTGTCTAATGCTCTATTATATGGGACAGCTGCCTCTACCATGGGATAATATCCTTCACCGGCTTTTACACGGAGCAGGTGTAAAAGATCTTGCCTTGTTGTTGAATATATCTCTCTATTTGCGGCCATGCCCCTGTAAAAAGCCACTGGGGAATGTTCGGGATCCGGGAGACGGTTACACAGAGTATCTGTCTGTACTGGGGTAAACGGGGTATATTTGGGTGGGCTGGTATTGTGGTCCGCTTCCTCCATTTCCTCCATCTTTGTGAGAGGGGGTGGAGCTGGAGGGAAATCAGCATGAGTACTGATTGTTGGGAGATCTTGGAGGTAGGGGAACACTGGGGGAGACCAGATATCGGGTTTGATTAGTTGAGCGGCATAATAAACGAGATCCCTGTCGATGGCCAAGAGTCTTATCTCTCTCAATTTAGTTGGATGCGTGGCGATGTATTACTTTATACCCCCGACTATTATTTTGGCTGCGTCTTGTTTTGGATATCCAAAAATACCGGTGGAAATAAATGGCAGGGCTAGGGTTGGGACCGCATGAAGCTGTGATGCATATGCTATGGTGTTTTGAATTGTTTCTGTAAGCAGGTGTTGTGACCTGGGTACATCCAGGGGATCATATTTTGTAATCGTTGGATGTAGTTTGTATTGTAGGCCCCCCAATATGACATATTTCTGCAGCTAGCCCTCCCCCCCCCCCCCATGCTGTAATTTTGCATTTGCTGCGTTTACAATGATCCCAACTTGCTGTTGCGGTGTACTCCCCATGCCTATTCTCAGTATAGTGGAAAATTCCGAAGGACCATTCAGCAAAACAGACGCCACCTCCTGGTACTCGTGTCCATGTTCTATTTCCCCAGTTCGGGAGAGGGTGAATAGGGTAGAGTTCAGAGGTCCCTGGGTCTCCCCGAATGGAGTGTGGACCATGGCGGGAGCAGGTGGGGGCAATGGTTCATAATACCCACCGTCAGCGTTAAGTAATGGGAAGGTTGGTGCTACAACACTGGGTCTGCGTGTTCCACAATTATAACACGTCTCGCGCCATCCCGGATTGGTGACCCAACACACTTTACAAAGCCAGCCATCTGGGTTATATGGTGGTGGCTGGCCACCAGTGGGAAGTGCAGGGTATTTAATCTCCTTAGGTATAAATTGCTCAGTTTCCGAATTCAGGGGCTGGGGTACGGCTACATTTGTGGGGGTAGGGGATGCTTCTTTAGGGGCTTCAGATTCAGTTTGTGGACACATAAGTTGGGAAGGGGAATCTACTTCCTCCTCTACCTTTTCCCCATCAGCTTCATTTTGTAGCACAAAACAGCCAGTCTTTGTCACAGTGCTAGATAATTTTACTTTCTTGACATAAAGATAATTGAAATAACCAGGCTCCTCCTCTATTTCAACATATCCATCACCACAAATCTCATGTGCAACTTTCTTAAACTTTTCAGCATCTTCCAACAATCCACAGTCAACTAATCTTCCCCTTTTCTGCCGGATTCCTTCGTCCCACAATGAAGGCTGAAGTCTCCCCTCCACGGGAAAGTTTAACAACTTAAACACTTTTGGTTCATTCTTAAATGATCTTTTCCCCTCTCAACCGACCATGATAGTCATCACATCCTCTCCCTCCTGAGGGGGAGACACTTTCTTTCTGCTCCACAGAAACATTGATTAATCACTGCACTGCTGCCTTTCGACTGACAAAGATCCTTGATTTGTGCACAGTATGAGTCCGGCCGGCCTCAACTGTTCCACTGACTCGCCCCTCCCTTCGGGGAAGTCACGTACGGTACTAGGTGAAAGGAGGAGAGCTCACGTCTGCAGCCCTCCGGACACTCAATATACTTATATCTGTGTGCGTGTCCTACCCAATCTTCGATCACCTGCCGCGACTGATACTAATAGTGTTCAGTCTCCTAAGAATCTTTGTCAGAAGTTAAGGAAGATTCATACAATATTCACTTGTCAATCCGAGGTGGTACTGCTTTAAAAGTTATCAATATCAGACCCCTAATGGGACTACACCCCTATAGTCTCACCTTTGACTATATCCAACCAAGACATCCAGACATACTGCAAACAACCACGCACCACGTGGAAACCACGCCAAATGGTCAGTATCACTAGTAAAGAACTCGGGCACTTACTGTGGCTTTTGTGGGGGATGATCAGTCCCAATTCCAGTGGGGGAGGCCGAAAGCAAGTCTCTCTTTGTGGACGTCCAGAGGTGGTGGGGCGTCCCTGGTTAGGGATCCGAGTCACGGCACCAAGCTGTTGAGGGAGGGCAGCAATGACCCTTCACGGTTGACCAAGTGAGTGTCAAATTATTATGTTACAAGGTTGATGTAAAGGACATATCGATATTCATGCTATAGTTACTTCATTTTGTGCTAGCTTCTAAAATGATGTTATTATTACACCTTGCATAGCATACATTCTTTCATTCTTTTCTCCTGCTTCACATGCAATTTTCTCACAAGAACCTTTTCTCTCAAGAACATTCTATGAAACACCCTGCTCCTGTTATCTATCTAGTCTGAGCCGGGATGTATAACCTTGTAACTTTCCATCATGTGCCGAACTAACGATAATATGACCATATGTGTGTTTCTGTAATAATCGTACTAACATTGGTTTAAGCCTGTAGTACGGCTGTAGGTGATTGGCTATTGATATACTCAAAACAATATATAATGCTAAGTAAAATAAACGGGATTAGAGATTCTCCGAACAGGAAACAAATACACAAGCCGGGAGCTGAGCACAGAGGACTGAACCAGAGGAGAACAAGGCTGTATCTGGCAGCTTCCGGCAATATGCTTCCAGCTTTAGTAGGGTGTGGTGCTTTCCAGTTGGCTGAAGCAGGGAGCAGATTACTCCAACTGGACAGCACACACACCCGTACTGCCAGACTGGATAGTACTAATGGTCCCAGGCACCCTAATCTTAGTGGCTTGACAGAGCCTGCGCCGCCCAGGGCTTCTGGTTCTGACGTCTCCTCCATCACCAGCGCCGCCTGCAGGATGAATAAGGCGGCTTCTGGAGAGAGAAGCAGACATCGCAGGAGCAGATCCCAGAGGAGATGGGACACACCATTTGCAGAAGCCCTAATGTGACCAAATTGCAGAAAACAAGAACAGTAGAAATCCTCATAAAGGGACACCATTTTGGAAATTATAGAGTAGTGACTATTTTGACTCCACAGGCACTTTCCGGAAATTAGCACGCAGTGGATGTTGGAGAGTGAAAATTACAAATGTATAATTTCATTACCCAACACATAGTGCCCAGATTGTGCTCCAGGAGACACACAGCATCAATTAAGTGGGTTCTTCTCACTATAGTAATGTCAAATACATGGATGCTAAATGTGGCTTGGGGGCACTGCAAGGCTTTGAAGTGAGGGTGAGATTTGACTTTGGGAGAGTGGATATTGCTGGATTGGTTTATGGAAGCCATGTTGCTTTTCAAAAGCCTTTGAGCCACTAATAATGTGGAAACCTCTGGTTATCCATTGACAGATGATGGATCTGAGTGGGGACTTGTTTTTTGTGAGATGAGTAGAAGTTTTTATTGGTATTATTTCACCTACATAACATTGTTTGGTGGCTTTTTATTGCATATTTGGGAGGCAGAATTAACAAACAGTTGGACACTACGATCCACTGGTTCATCCTATGAGGTTTTCTATTAGTCTGTGAACTGTTATTGTCTTGGTGAATAATAACGGCTAACATAGGGCAAAATAAAAAAAAATCACAGAAAAAGATACAGCCTTACCAACACAAATCATATAAGAAATGCACTAGCAGGATGCAGAAGACCCTAATGATAAAGGTGTGTGTGGGGGGGGGGGGCAGCGCAGGTGCTAAATACTGATGAAGCAACCATTCACAAACCTACCAATTCATGGAGGGGGTGGTTGCCTAGTATTAAAGATGCACACAGATGAAGCTTGCATAGGACGCCAGTCACACAGGTAGGTGTGATGCACAGTGTCTGGCTTAGGATAGTGATGATGCCCATACTATTACATCAGGAAGGCTGCCCAGCACTATATAAGTGCACCCCACATGGACAGACACCCCAGTACACCCAACCAACACTAAAATGCTAATGCATTTGTTATCTGATTTGGTGTTGGTAAGGCTGATTTTTTTCTGTGATATGTTTTCTTGGTAAATAATGATACTTTTACATAAAGTACATTTTAAGGGTATGTGCACACGATGCAGAAATGCTCAGGATTTTTTCCTGAGCGTTTCTGCATCTCTCTGGCAGGAAAAAACGCATGCGGATTGTACATGCGGTTTCCTGCCAGGGACATGCGGAAATGAAGCGGTCTTCACTTTCATTTCCGCATGCGGGTTGACAAGCGCTTCCCAAGCGATTTTAGCATCACTTGGAAAGTGCTTGTCAACTTTACACTATATAAATCCATGCAACCGGCATGGATTTATATAGTGTGTGATGTCAAAAAATAAAAAATAAATCTGTACTTTACCCTCTGATGGCCCCCGGTGTCCTGCTTCATCGGTCCCGGCTGCCGGCAGTGAAGACTTTAGGACCTTCCGACGTCAGCGTCACGTGACCCGTCACATGACTCTGACGTCAGCGAAGGTCCTTCTTCATTCAAACGCGAAGTGCCCGGGAAGCCGGCAGGACGCAGCGCGGGCCGTCAGAAGGTGAGAATATTATATTATATATATTTTTTATTTTATTCTTTTGGTACCTGGGTCTGGATGAGAGTCCTCTCATCCACACCCGGGTACCATCCGCACATTAGACCGCATGAAAAGCGCATCAACATATACAGTGATGCGGATTCCATGCGGTCTAATGCAAGTCAATGGCGGCAAAAGAGCAGCGTTTCCGCAAAATTAATTGACATGCTGCGGATTTTTGACCGCAGCTTTTACGCTGCGGAAAAATCCGCATCATGGGCACAGCACATGCGGATTTCCATTGGGGAACATTGCTGCCCTTCTACCATGCGTTTTTCATGCGTTTACGCAACTGCAAAAACGCCGCGGAAACGCATGAAAAACGCATCGCGTGAACTCAGCCTTATGGAGAGTTTAATTAGAAATATTCAACAATATAAATTTTAAGGATATGTTATTTATAAATAATAATTGGTTTTATCCTTGGCAGATGACTGTACCAGGAGATCAGAGGAACAGCTGACATCTTCAATTTTTAAATCAGATGATCTTGAGATCCCCCAAGATACAACTGAAGTGAATGCCATTAACCCAGATATACCATCATCCCTTCATAGCAAAGATCTGTCATCTGGTCATTTGAAACAGGTTCTGTCTTCTAATTCATTACCGACTACTAAGGAAAATCAAAGTCACAAAATAAGCATTAAAAAACAAATTGCTCCTAAAACAAAGAAGCCATTTTCATGTTAAGAATATGGAAAAAGTTTTTCCCTCGAAAAGTCTTTTCTTGGGCTGTGTGCCCACTATGCGTTTTCCAAGCGTTTATGCTGCGAAATTTCCGCAGCATAAACGCTTGGGAAACGCTTGGTAATCCGCCCCCCAGGGTCCCCAATGACAAGCCGCAATGTCAATGCCCATGCTGCGGATTTTTCCGCAGCGTTGATGCTGCGCTCAAAAATCCGCAGCATGTCCATTCATTTTGCGGACACGCAGCGTAATCGCCGCCATTGACTTGCATTGAAACGCATAATATCCGTGTCAGTACATTTGTACACACGGATATTATGCGTTTCTATGTGCGGATGGTACCCAAGTCTGGAGAAGAGGAGACTCTCATCCAGACCTGGGTACCATAGAAACTGTAAAAGAAAGAATTTAAAATAAAAAATGAAGTTTATACTCACCTTCCGATGTCCTCCCGGTGTTTTGTCTGCTCCGTCCCGTCTCTTGCAATGCTCGCGCTGTTGTGAAGGACCTGCCATGACGTCAGAGTCATGTGACCCATCACATGGCTCAATGACATCACCGCAGGTCCTTCACAACAGAGCGAGCTGCCCAACACACCGGACGCAGCGGAGATAACACCGGGAGGACATCGGAAGGTGAGTATAAACTTATTTTTTTTATTTTTTAACATTCTTATTCTTTTTTTTTTAACTAACTTGGTCACACTACTATAAATCCATGCTGGTTGCATGGATTTATATAGTGTGAACAAGTTGTCAAGCACTTTTCCAAGTGATGCTAAAATCGCTCGGAAAAGCGCTTGATAACCCGCATGCAGAAATGCATGCAAAGACGCTTGACAAACGCTTCTACCTGGCGGGAAAAACGCATGTAAAAAATGCATGCGTTTTTCCTGCCAGGGAGAAGCGTAAAAAATATGCAGCATTTCTGCATCGTGGGCACATAGCCTTAAACATGAAAACATTCACACAGCAGAAAATAGATTTTTTTGTTCCAAGTGTGGGAGGTTTTTTAACCAGTAATCAAATCTTGTTAATCACCAGAGCAGTCACACAGAGGAGAAGCCATTTACTTGTTCAGAATGGGGAAAATGTTTTACAGAGAAATCAAGTTTAATCAAACATCAGAGAAATCACACAGGGGAGAAGCCTTTTTCCTGTTCAGAATGTGGAAAATGTTTTAGCCGGAAATCAGGTTTGGTTAAGCACAAGAGAATTCACACAGGGGAGAAGCCTTTTTTCTGTTCAAACATGAGATCTAATGTGATAGAAGATTACAGTCCGGGGAAGACGGGAAACATTCATATAGACGGCTGGTGGAGATGTAGTCAGTGAAGAACTCTGGCTAAATATGTTTCAAGAGCCGTAGTAGAAGATGAAGATGTCTTCCTCATGAAGTAGTTATTTCTCATGTCACGTGTAATGAATATTTCCTGCAGTATTGCTAATGCCGATTGCAGTGTCTGTAAATGAGAGGAGAATTAGCTTTATGGCAGATGAGTCTTTGAGAAATGTGTTCAGCTACAGACTCCAAGGAAGAAACTGCGTGTTGTCTGTGTCCTAAAATATATAGGTTTTATTAGTATATGTAAAGAAGAAAACTAAATACTGTAAAATAATAAATCTCATATGTTTCCCTTATTATCTCCAGTAATTGTATTATTACACAGGATTTTTATGATGTTACATCTGCTCATCATCTTCTCATTCAGGTCCCTACAATATCAGATCCTCTCAGTGAAGATCTTCTATTTAAGAGAATTTTCCTAATGGACCCATCAAAGATGGATTTGGACAAGATGGCGGAGGGGATATTACACCTCACCCTAAAGATCCTCTTCCGTCTTACTGGAGAGGTGAGAGATTCTGATGACGTCCCATTACATCATTCTTATCTATGGGAATAACAGATGAACAGAACTGGAGAGGTGAGGACTCTGGAAATGTCTGGAGTGAGATTTATTTATATGTCTTTCCATAACCAGGATTACATATTAGTGAAGACCTCTAGTGAGCGCTGTCAGGTCCATGTGTCTGAGGGATGGGAAAGACCCCTGAGCCCAATCACAGGGCCTCCATCTCACCCCTTCATACATGATGACATCAATGACCGGAAGATCGTAGAACTCCCCTACAAGATGATTGAGCTGCTGACTGGAGAGGTGACCGTGCTGGGAATGCTGGGACATTATACAGTAACGCTATGAAAGGATCGGGGGGATGACGGTATCATTGTATGTGTCAGGTTCCTATAAGATGTGAGGATGTTACTGTCTATTTCTCCATGGAGGAGTGGGAGTATTTAGAAGGACACAAAGATTTGTACAAAGACGTCATGATGGAGGTTCCCCAGCCCCTCACATCACCAGGTAATGGACAGGACTAAATACACACGGCCTATAATTATCTGTATGTAAAGAATAAATTCAGTCCCTGTATGTGTTTCCTCCAGATCTATCCAGTAAGAGGACAACACCAGAGAGATGTCCCCGTCCTCTTCTTCCACAGGACTGTAAACAAGAAGACCCCAATGTTCCTCAGGATCATCAGGTAGATGGAGAGAAGGTGTCATGAGATCTCCCCTATGATGTGTAGATGGCTGTGAAGGTCTTGTGCTCAGTCTTGTTTTATCCACCAGTATTATGTGTTTTCCTTTTGTGTAATGAGAACGGTGAAGATGGCAGGATTAGAGCTGATCATAGATGGGACTTCTGCATCTGTTTGTGACTTTTACAATATTTGTTTCAGGGTGAAGATCTGACCCATATTAATACTACAGAGACATATGTGAGGGGTGATGAGTGGTGTAAAGAGGAGATTCCTACATATGACTACCCAGGTGAGTAGTGACCACTAATTGCCGAGAAGTCACAGATTCTTCTCAGTCACCGGCTGTGGCTGCTTTATCGGTTGTGTAGTCCGGCCGTATCACAATCGTGTGATCACCATTTTGCCTCTAGACCACAACATTCTCTTCCACCCAAAACTGTTCAAATGATTTTGGGCATTGAAACCCTTTTCCATAGAACTTACAACCTGGAGGATCCACCTACTCCCTGTGATTAGGAGACGTTACCTGCCCAGATCTGTAAACCACAAAGCCAGAAAATCACTTGAAGAATAATATTATGATGGGCCTGTAAGAGAAAGCGGAGGGTAATGATGCTGTTGGCTTCCTAGATCCCTGATATCTTATTGGATGAATCTACCTTCTCTCCATTCTGTGCTGCTGAATGTCCTCATATGGTTCCTACAAGACCAGGTCCAGTCTTTCTGGCCAAACTTCACATTTATGATCTACAACATTAAATGTGCAGTGAGGGCCAAGTGTGAATTTCTGTACAATAACAACAGAGTTTCCCTTTATCCTGACTTTTCAGTTTCTTTTAAAACCGACTAACTTCAAACCAGATTGTGATAAACTAAACAAAAAAACATTACACCTGTGACATGATATATCTCTAAGCTAAATTTAAGACACCTCAGCTCTGCACTATTATAAAAAGTTCTCTTTGAACGTCTAATATTTCTTCTTGAAACTCATCTGACAGAAAATATTGGCCCTTACGATAGTTTAGATTGCCAAGAGCCACCGAGCCCCATACTCTAATTACCCCAGAGAGGTTTCACCACTACTTACTCATTTTTCTTTGATGAAGACTGTTGAGTTTGATCATTTCAGTAGATGTGTTATTGTCTATACTCACAGTTTTTACTTTAGTAGTTAGTGCCCAAAATACTCTGATTTAACCCCTTCCTGCAGCCAATTTTGTGTTCCTATCTGGGCCCATTTTTCAAATCTATGGAAAAATACTCTGGCTTCTCTTCAGAATGTAAAAATCTTTCGCCTTTTGCTAAAGATTTCCATGGAGAGAAGCAAAACTGAGTTTTGTGAAGATATTTTTTCAATTTTTTTTTTTTTAAACACAAATTGAGAGATTACGGGGAATTTTACTTTGATTTTACAGAATGTCTGCAAAACTGCTGAATGGTTTGTGGTATCGGGGTATTTATATTCTGGGCGTTGACTAAATGCTTTTGCTTTTTTTTTTACCCTTAACTGAAGGATGCTCCAAAAATGGAAAGAAAAAAAACAACCACAAAGAGCTGAAAAATGGAGAGCTTCATCTGCTCCCCCAAACCCGCTATGTTATTAAACCACTAAACCCGTTAAAGAGGTTATGTACGGTTTGTCCTGAGGAAGGAGTCGGTGGTCTCTGAAACGCGTAGACAATTAACCTACATTTTTATCCATAATAATGCTTTGTCGTGACTCCAGAGAGCGCAGAAACAACTTCCTTTCCCAGCACCTATCTCTGACATTTTTCAAATCTGACGTGTGTCACTTTATGTGGTGATAACTTTGGAATTCTTCACAAAGGATAATAGGAAACAAATGGACCTTACAAATAATATTTCAACTTCTCTTGAATCTGACAATACCTTGTATGCAATTGTACACTACTGTCTGGGCACATGGCAGGTTAAGAAGGGAAGGAGCGCCATTTAGCTATTTGAATGCAGATTTTGCTGGGATGGTGTGCAGACACAATGTATTGGGGACACTGTTCGTTGTCACCTGACAGCTCAAAAGATGGCCACCACAAACAGGCTTAGCGCTATCTACTCCATTTTCCAGATCCCAGGGTTTGCCTTGCTCATCATCCTTTTACCCCCTCTACATGGATTTGGACTTAGACAGAGACCCCCCTAAGCTTGGGCCACAGTGTTACCTAATGTTCTGTGGTGTGAGATGGCAAGAAGAATAGTCAGATAGCCGGGTCAGAACCAGGGGGTCAGAGAAAATACAAAATCACACAAGAGTAGTCAGTAAACGGGCCGAGGTCACAACAGGAATCAAATACACAAGCCGGGAGCTGAGCACAGAGGACTGAACCCGAGGAGAACAAGGCTGTCTGTATCTGGCAGCTTCCAGCAATATGCTTCCAGCTTTAGTAGGGTGTAGTGCTTTCTAAATGGCTGAAGTAAGGAGCAGATTACTCCAGCTGGACAGCACACACACCCATACTGCCAGACTGGATGGTGCTACAGGTCCCAGGCACCCTAATCTTAGTGGCTGGACAGAGCCTGCGCCGCCCAGAGCTTCTGGTTCTGACGTCTCCTCCATCACCAGCGCCACCTGCAGGATGAATAAGGCGGCTCCTGGTGACAGAAGCAGACGTCACAGGAGCAGATCCCAGAGGAGATGGGACACACCATTTGCAGAAGCCCTAATATGACAAAATGGCAGAAAACCAGAGCAGTAGAAATCCCCATAGTGACTCCATTTTGGAAATTGTAACCCTCAGTGAATTAATCTATAGGAGTAGTGACTATTTTGACTCCACAGGCACTTTCCGGAAATTAGCACGCAGTGGATGATGGAGAGTGAAAATAACAAATATATAATTTCATTACCCAACAAATAGTGTCCAGATTGTGCTCCAGGAGACACACACCATCAATTAAGTGGGTTCTTCTCACTATAGTATTGCCAAATACATGGATGCTAAATGTGGTTTGGGCGCACTGCAAGGCTCAGAAGTGAGGGGGAGATCTGACTTTGGGAGAGTGGATATTACTGGATTGGTTTATGGAAGCCATGTTGCTTTTCAAAAGCCTTTGAGCCACTAATAATGTGGAAACCTCTGGTTTTCCATTGACAGGTGATGGACCTGAGTGGGGACTTGTTTTTTGTGAGATGAGTAGAAGTTTTTATTGATATTAGTTTTGCCTACATAACATTGTTTTGTGGCTTTTTATTCCATATTTGGGAGGCAGAAAGAACACCATGCTCTACTGGTTCATGCTATGAGGTTTTCTATTAGACTGTGAACTGTCATTGTCTTGGTGAATAATGACGGCTAACATAGGGCAAAATTAAAAAAAATCACAGAAAAAGATACAGCCTTACTAACACCAATAATCGTACCAATTCATGGAGGGGGTGGTTGCCTAGTATTAAAGATGCACACAGATGAAGCTTGCATAGGACGCCAGTCACACAGGTAGGTGTGATGCACAGTGTCTGGCTTAGGATAGTGATGATGCCCATACTATTACATCAGGAAGGCTGCCCAGCGCTATATAAGTGCACCCCACATGGACAGACACCCCAGTACACCCAACCAACACTAAAATGCTAATGCATTTGTTATCTGATTTGGTGTTGGTAAGGATGATTTTTTCTGTGATGTTTTCTTGGTAGATAATGATACTTTTACATAAAGTACATTTTTACGTAGAGTTTAAGTAGAAATATTCAACAATATAAATTTTAAGTAATTTTAAATAATAATTGGTTTTATTCTTGGCAGATGACTGTACCAGGAGATCAGAGGGACAGCTGACATCTTCAATTTTTAAATCAGATGATCTTGAGATCACACAAGATACAATTGAAGTGAATGACATTTCTCCAGATTTACAATCATCCCTTCACAGCAAAGATCTGTCATCTGATCATTTGAAACAGGTCCTGTCTTCTGATTCATTATCGACTACTAAGGAAAATCAAAGTCACAAAATAAGCAATAAAAAAGAAATTGATCCTAAAACAAAGAAGCCATTTTCATGTTCAGAAAGTGGAAAATGTTTTACAGAGAAATCAAGTTTAATCAGACATCAGAGAACTCACACAGCGGAGAAGCCTTTTTCCTGTTCAGAATGTGGAAAGTGTTTTAGCCGGAAATCGTGTTTGGTTAAGCACAAGAGAACTCACACAGGGGAGAAGCCTTTTTCCTGTTCAGAATGTGAGAAATGTTTTAACCAGAAATCAGATTTGGTTAATCACCAGAGAACTCACACAGGGGAGAAGCCTTTTTGCTGTTCAGAATGTGGGAAATGTTTTAAAGATAAATCAGATTTGTTTAAGCACCAGAGAACTCACACAGGGGAGAAACCTTTTTCCTGTTCAGAATGTGGAAAATGTTGTAGCTGGAAATCAGATTTGGTTAAGCACCAGAGAACTCACACAGGGGAGAAGCCTTTTTCCTGTTCAGAATGTGGAAAATGTTTTAGCCGGAAAACAGAATTGGTTGAGCACCAGAGAACTCACACAGGGGAGAAGCCTTTTTTCTGTTCAGAATGTGGAAAATATTTTAGCTGGAAATCAGGTTTTGTTACGCACAAAAGAATTCACACAGGGGAGAAGCCTTATTCCTGTTCAGAATGTGGAAAATGTTTTACACGGAAAACGGAATTGGTTGAGCACCAGAGAACTCACACAGGGGAGAAGCCTTTTTCCTGTTCAGAATGTGGGAAATGTTTTAGCCGGAAATCAAGTTTGGTTAATCACCAGAGAAGTCACACAGGGGAGAAGCCTTTTTGCTGTTCAGAATGTAGGAAATGTTTTAGCCGGAAATCAGATTTGGTTAATCACCAGAGAAGTCACACAGGGGAGAAGCCTTTTTGCTGTTCAGAATGTGGGAAATGTTTTGTGAAGAAATCATCACTTCTTAGTCACCAGAGAACTCACACAGACGAGAAGCCATTTTCATGTTCTTAATATGGGAAAAGTTTTACACGGAAATCAACTCTTAACAAACTTCAGAGAAGTCATACAGGGGAGAAGCCTTTTTCATTTTTAACCGAATATTGTATCTTCATAAAGGGGTTGTCCGCTACTAGGACAACTCCTTCTCATTCCTCATGTTTGGCCTTGTTAAAATAAAAACACTCATACGCACTTCCTGTTCTGGCGCCGTTCCATTGGTGTCACAACTTGCGTTTCTGTAAGGCTGTTACATCACACAATCCTGCTGCCAATCAACGCCACCTTCAGACGTATTGTACATCAACAGGAAGGACATGGCCTGGACATATCACCAAGAGAATGCACACACTGAGAGTACTCTCTTCAGACCGTGTTCTTGGCGGAATTATAAGCAATTTACAGCCTCAAACATGACTTTCGATATGGGAAAGAAAGAAGAGATCAGAGGTTAATCTGAGGTCCTCCACCTCTGTCAGCATGTCTGGTATGCAGAGTTTCTTATGGAAGGTCTTATCTTCCTGCTCCGGAGCTATTACTGCCTCACCTCAGCATGGAAAAAGAAGCAGTCTTAACCCTCATGATGCCAGACAGCTCCAGCCTGTAAGTGACCAAATTAAGACAAGTCGTCATTACTTAAACAAACTAAAATATTTTGCGGAGGACCTTATCACTGGAGGTGACTTTAATTTTGTCTTGGATCCTTCTTTAGACGCGTCCCTGAGCTGGAGTCACCAATCTAAAACACAAACAAAAGCTTTGCTAATTGTGCTTTGGTCTCAACCGGTCGATGTATGGAAGATACTACATCCAGACGTAAAGGATTATACCTATTATTCTCCTTTACATATTATGCATAGCCATATAGTCCTTTTCTTAATTAGCTGTCACTTGCCTACATGGCAACCTACATCTCAGGTAGGAACTGCTGTTTGGTCAGATCATGCTCCTGTATATTGTAACTAGCTATTGAACCCATTCTACGCCCGGGTGGTGAGCATTTTTATTGGTATATGGTCTCCCATGCTGGTATGTGCTGCCCCCCTCCTGGTATTTCTGCTGCCCCCATCCTGTCCCCACCATCCTATCCTGGTATGCATGGCACCCCTCATCCCCAATCCTGGTATGCATGGCACCCCTCATCCCCAATCCTGGTATGCATGGCACCCCTCATCCCCAATCCTGGTATGCATGGCACCCCTCATCCCCAATCCTGGTATGCATGGCACCCCTCATCCCCAATCCTGGTATGCATGGCACCCCTCATTCCAAATCTGGCATGTATGGCCTCCTCATCCCAGAAACCTGGTATGCATGGCACTCAATCCCTCATTCTGGTATGCAATGCACGCCTCATCCCCAATCCTGGTATATATGGCTCCCTCATCCCTATCCTGGTATGCATGGCACCCCATCCCCTATCCTGGTACGTATGGCACCACTCATCCCTATTCTGGTATGCATGGTACCCCTCATTCCTATTCTGCTATGCATGGTACCCCTCATCCTGGTATGAATGGTACCCCGCATTCCTATCCTCGTATGTATGGTACCCCTCATCCCTATCCTGGTATGCATGGTACCCCTCATCCCTATCCTGGTATGCATGACACCTCATCCCTCATCCTGGTATACATGGCACCTCTCATCCCAATTCTGGTATGTATGGCCTCCTCATCCCAGAAACTTGGTATGCATGGCACCCAATCCCTCATCCTGGTATGCATGGCATGCCTCATCCCCAATCATGGTATATATGGCGCCCTCATCCCTATCCTGGTATGCATGGCACCCCATCCCCTATCCTGGTATGCATGGCACCCCTCATCCCTATACTGCTATGCATGGCACCCCTCATCCCTATACTGGTATGCATGGTACCCCTCATCCTTATTCTAGTATGCATGGTACCCTTCATCCTGGTATGCATGGTACCCCGCATTCCTATCCTGGTATGTATGGTACCCCTCATCCCTATCCTGGTATTCATGGTACCCCGCATTCCTATCCTGGTCTACATGGTACCCCGCATTCCTATCCTGGTATGTAGGGTACCCTTGGTCCCTATCCGGTATGTATGGTACCCCTCATCCCTATTCTGATATGCATGGCACCCCACACCCCCCAATACTGGTATGCATGGTCCCCTCACCCACTAATCCTTGTATGCATGGCACTCCTCATCCCTATACTGGTATGTATGGCACCCCTCACCCCCCCAATCCTGGTATGTGTGGTACCCCTCATCCTGGTATGCATGGCACCCCATTCCTCATCCTGGTATTCATGGTACCCCTCATCCCCCAATCCTGGTATGCATGGTACCCCTCATCCCCCAATCCTGGTATGCTTGGTTCCCCTCATCCCCCAATCCTGATATGTGTGGCCACCTCACCCCCCTGGAAGGGGGTGATCGCTCTTGTACTATCTGTATTTGGGATACAACTTCAGTTGGAACCTAAAATCTGTATCCTAGGACTCCTGGGAGAGGACGTAGATCCAGACTCCCATATGGCAATAGCTAGCTCAGGAATATTATTCCAAGCCAGAAAGTTGTTGGCACTACATTGGATAGACAATTCTCCCCAAACGATAACAGAACTAAAATCCAGGAAAAATAACACTCTATGCTTGGAAAGTGGAGCTTATATTAAAGGAACGCTCTCAAGAAATCCATACAAATATGGGAACAATGGTTAATTACACCAGGTATTGCTTCAAAGAACCTTCACAGAAATACTATACTGGATCGTTTGTCCATTTCCTTATAGTAAGCCAGGAATTTATATCCTTATACCCAAGGTGTCAGCAAATAATAATTGTCTCAGTCCACACAATTGTCCCTTCTTAGATATATTCTTTTTCTTTTGCTGTCTCAATAGGGAAAAAAATAAGCCGTCATGAAGTATTCAGATATTTATGTGCAAATTACTGTTCCAAACCATTGTACTATAGAGCGATATTGGGATTTATATCATTGTATACCGGTTCTTGTATTGTTTACTGTTTTTTCTCTTTATTTTTTTTTGTCACAAAGTTTATTTAAAAAAAACAAATGTTGGTAATTCTTTGTTTTGTTAAATAAAAATGATCTGATTGAAAAAAAAGAAAGGAGCGAAGGTCTTTACTAGATCAAACGTATACAAAATGCCAAGATCACATGTGAAGATACTCGTACGAATTCACAAATAAATGTGGTCGCTCATTGGCAAGGAGGTTACATCCACACGTGTAAAGGACATACGTATCCAAAATAAAAGGGGCACCCGGGCCAGAAATTCATAACCCCATTGACATAGCGGAAGCATTTAGTTTCTTTTATAGTTCGCTATATAATATTCATGGACAATACCACGACATGCCATCTAATATTCTTGAAACTAGAAATGACAAGTATATTAAGGACACTGCCGTTCCTTCCTTACAGACCCCTGAGCAGGAGATACTAGACAAAGCTTTCACTGAGCTACAGATAGGACAGGCCAATAAATCATTCCCTATCGGGAAGAGCCCTGGGCCAGATGGATTCAATAATAGATTTTATAACATGTTTGCACCCCAGTTATTACCATTTTTAGCCAAAGTGTTCAATGATATCTCAGAAGACTCCCCCTTTTGCCCCCCAATCACTTAAGGCTCATATAATGGTTTCATCAAAGCCTGGAAAAGAACCAAATACCTGCCCTAATATTCATCCAATATCATTAAATAATGTAGATGTCAAAATATTCTCTAAAGTGATTACAACACGGCTCTCCCACTATCTACCCTCAATTGTCAGGAACGATCAGGTTGGCTTCATTAAGGGTAGAGAAGCTCGTGATAATAAAAATAAAACGTTGTTAATTTCACATGCAAAAAACAGGGGATCCCAATGTGCCTTGTTTCTGTCTACGCTAAAAAAGCGTTCGACACAGTGCATTGGACTTTCTTGAAGAGCACCCTACCACAAATTACGTTGACTCTTTCTTGTTATTTAAAATTCTATCCTTCTACACTGACCCTAAAGCGATAGGGTAAACGGCCTTCTATCTGACACATTTTCTATTAAAAAGGGGACGAGACAAGGGTGTCCCTTATCACCTCTCCTATACACATTGGTGATGGACCATTTTGCGGTAGCATTACACAAAAATCCAGATATTAGTGGAGTTACTATAGACTCACATCACTATAAACTAGCTCTACATGCAGACAACTTGTTGCTCTATGTTTCAAACCCAATGATCTCATTTCCCTCTATAATAAAGGAATTTGAATAGCTCGGCCATGTAAGGAATTTTAAAGTCAACTACTCTAAAACAGAAGCCATGAACATAACTTTTAACGCTGAACTGACACAATAACTCATTTCTAACTTTCCCTTTAAGTGGCAAAAAGACACAATTAAGTACCTGGGTATACAAATTCTGGGGAACTTGGATGATCTGTATTGTTTAAATTATATCCCCCATCCTTGAACAAATGGTTAAAAATTTAATGAATTATAACTTGAAACCCTTGTCCTGGTTTGGTTGTATTAGTGTGATCAAAATGGACATTTTACCAGATCTTCTTTATATATTTCAGACCGTTCTGGTTTGCGTTCCTCAGATTTCTCCCGTCTCAACAATTCTAAGAGCAAGTTTGTATGGGGAACATCGAGGCCTAGGATACGTGTTACAATATTGTGAAGAAACAGGAGGGAGGGTTAGGGAGCTACAACGCTGAATCCAAACAGGGTGAAGATAGTCCACTGAAGGGTGCCGGTCCGGCTGGTGAGCACAGACATATGAAGAAAACGAAAAGGAGAAAATCAGCACTCCAACAGGTAAAATATGAGAAAAATATATTGGATCATTTAAAAAAAAAAATATTTAAAATTCTTACACGTTTCTGGCGCTAGGGTTGCGCCCTTAGTCATAGCAGATGAGAAAAGGACAATGAAGTCATATATACAGTACAGACCAAAAGTTTGGACACACCTTCTCATTTAAAGATTTTTCTATATTTTCATGACTATGAAAATTGTACATTCACACTGAAGGCATCAAAACTATGAATTAACACATGTGGAATTATATACTTGACAAAAAAGGGTGAAACAACTGAAAATATGTCTTATATTCTAGGTTCTTCAAAGAAGCCACCTTTTGCTTTGATGACTGCTTTGCACACTCTTGGCATTCTCTTGATGAGCTTCAAGAGGTAGCCACCTGAAATGGTCTTCCAACAATCTTGAAGGAGTTCCCAGAGATGCTTAGCACTTGTTGGCCCTTTTGCCTTCACTCTGCGGTCCAGCTCACTCCAAACCATCTCGATTGGGTTCAGGTCTGGTGACTGTGGAGGCCAGGTCATCTGGCGTAGCACCCCATCACTCTCGTTCTTGGTCAAATAGCCCTTACACAGCCTGGAAGTGTGTTTGGGGTCATTGTCCTGTTGAAAAATAAATAATGGTCCAACTAAACGCAAACCGGATGGAATAGCATGCTGCTGAAAGATGCTTTGATAGCCATGCTGGTTCAGTATGCCTTCAATTTTGAATAAATACCCAACAGTGTCACCAGCAAAGCACCCCCACACCATCACACCTCCTCCTCCATGCTTCACAGTTGATACCAGGCATGTAGAGTCCATCCGTTCACCTTTTCTGCATCGCACAAAGACACGGTGGTTGGAACCAAAGGTCTCAAATTTGGACTCATCAGACCAAAGCACAGATTTCCACTGGTCTAATGTCCATTCCTTGTGTTCTTTAGCCCAAACAAGTCTCTTCTGCTTGTTGCCTGTCCTTAGCAGTGGTTTCCTAGCAGCTATTTTACCATGAAGGCCTGCTGCACAAAGTCTCCTCTTAACAGTTGTAGTAGAGATGTGTCTGCTGCTAGAACTGTGTGTGGCACTGACCTGGTCTCTAATCTGAGCTGCTGTTAACCTGCGATTTCTGAGGCTGGTGACTCAGATAAACTTATCCTTAGAAGCAGAGGTGACTCTCGGTCTTCCTTTCCTGGGGCGGTCCTCATGTGAGCCAGTTTCTTTGTAGCTCTTGATGGTTTTTGCAACTGCACTTGGGGACACTTTAAAATTTTGCCCAATTTTTCGGACTGACTGACCTTCATTTCTTAAAGTAATGATGGCCACTCGTTTTTCTTTACTTAGCTGCTTTTTTCTTGCCATAATACAAATTCTAACAGTCTATTCAGTAGGACTATCGGCTGTTTATCCACCTGACTTCTGCACAACACAACTGATGGTCCCAACCCCATTTATAAGCAAGAAATCCCACTTATTATACCTGACAGGGCACACCTGTGAAGTGAAAACCATTTCCGATGACTACCTCTTGAAGCTCATCGAGAGAATGCCAATAGTGTGCAAAGCAGTCATCAAAGCAAAAGGTGGCTACTTTGAAGAACCCAGAATATAAGACATATTTTCAGTTGTTTCACACTTTTTTGTTAAGTATATAATTCCACATGTGTTAATTCATAGTTTTGATGCCTTCAGTGTGAATGTACAATTTTCATAGTCATGAAAATACAGAAAAATCTTTAAACGAGAAGGTGTGTCCAAACTTTTGGTCTGTACTGTATACACAAGCACAATGGAGTCACATAATACAAAATGAGAAATCAATTAGACATGCAAAAGGTGTGAAGAAAATCCCAGCCACAGTTCACATTGAAGGCAACGAGATCAAATACAGACAAGGTGATTATTACAAGCGTCACACAACAAGCCAGAAATGCAAAACACCATGATGGTGAAAAATAAGATAGAATTAGACCTCATACTCTTATTCATGCATATCCGTATCCCCCTCTGTATATAAACTGTTTATTGCAGGACATTTGTGTGAAGACCACCCGTGTTAGCTGCCAGGGATTATCCCATATAGGAACACAACACCGGGATTAAGTGTACAGGTGTGAGACCACAGGGTCAGAACATCACAAATGCCATCAACTATAGCACCGGAAGGTGGGAGGATATACTGATTATAGAGGGACAGGAACATGTATACATGAGATGGAGGATAGATTCAGTATAAAGCATCGCAATAACAATGTCCAATAAACAGAGAAAACGCATCAATGTCTAAATTGTGAATAGAAATATTGTTCTTATCGATCTGACACACGTAAAAATATAATATAAAATAATATGCACAATAACCAGTATGGAGAAACTATAAACCTATAACAATGAACATATAAAGGGGGAAAAAATATGCAAATCAAAATTGATTATATAGTAGAAGATTTACAAGGAAATCCACCCGCATCTGATCTGGTGCAAAGTATAATATCCTGGCAAAGGATCATAAAGCCGCAGATATACCGAGCATTATCTGTCATATCAACGGGAGGCAAATAGATGCATCATTGTAAAACAGACGAGAACAAGTACAGAACACTGGTGAGATTACTGTGGAGCATTGTAATGGCGAATCAGATTACTGTGGAGCATTGTAATGGCGAATCAGATACTGTGGAGCATAGTAATGGCGAATCAGATTACTGTGGAGCATTGTAATGGCGAATCAGATTACTGTGGAGCATTGTAATGGCGAATCAGATTAGATGGAGCGTACAAATCCATGATATCCAAGTGCTGGATGTATAACAGATCAATGGCAATGGGAGACGTCTGCATAGAGTCTGATGGAGAACCTGATCGTGAGGCTATAGATGGAGCAAGCATTTCTATCTGTATCAACGAAAAACAGGTAATTACATTATAATAAAACTGACAAAAACAAATATCTGATGCAGAACTGAATCGTGAAGCTGTGGATGTAGCAGGAATTTCTATCTATCAACGAAAAACAAATCATTGGATTATATTGCGAAAAAACTGATAAAAATAAATATATGAGAAATGGAAGATAAATAAGCTGCAGAACATTGCAATGGAAATACTCCGTCATTGCTGAAAAATCTTTAAGATATTTGCATCATTTATGTGCGTTCTGCGAAGATGAATCAGTGATGATAGCGCAATATACAGAAAGGCAAATAAGTACACCGGCAAATAATAACTGGAAAAACACAAAATAAATTCAGAAAACCTGGAATGTCACCATATAGATGTCTGCTGGGAATAAACCAGTATGAATTTCATCAATAGATGTAAAACAGGTCATTGCGGAAATTCATTACCCGAAGGGTATTTAGTATTTACACGTCAGATCCAGAAGGCTTCACGCATATTAAGGGGTTTCTGTCTGTTTCCACCCCTTACCGGATAATTAACTTTTTCAAGACCAAAGAAAGAAAAATGTGTGAGATCATTATTCTCTATGGACACAATGTTTTGATGCCCCGGAGTATGTGCTATTAGAACTGTTGATATTGGAAATCTGCTCCGGTGGTCTCTATGAATCCTACCAATTTGTATAAAACAATGCTGTCCACTATTCTGGAGGAAGGCATTTATTTGTCGGGGTTTAATAACAAAATTGAGCGCTGGCAGTTACCCGATTATCCCATTTTTCATGGGCTCCCCAAAACACAAAAGGGTATCTCTCCCCCCCCCCTTCGCCCTATTATCTTGGGTATGGGTTCATTGAATGAGAATTTAAGCCAATGACTGGTGAACATTTGTATCCTCTGGTTATTCCAACACCAGGCTTTGGGAAAGATACTACGTCTATCCTGAGGGGTTTTGACAGGTTTGTGTGGCAGGAAGAATATAGGTTTGTCACCAGCAATGTTGTCAACCTGTATTCCTCCATCCCTCACGCATTGGCCATCATTGCTGTTCAACACCATTTAAATAAATATAGTGGATATTCTGTGAATTTACAAAGGTTCATTATGACATAAAATATTTGTTGTCCCACAACAATTTTATGTTTGATACTAAATATTATTTACAAGTACTTGGAGCCCCCATGGACTCCAAATTCTCACCATCTTTGGCTATTCTGTACATGTCGTGGTGGGAAGAAATCTACATTTTTTCTGATGATAATCCATTTTTTTAGCACATTTTTTGGTTTGGTAGATATGTTGATGATGTACTTTTGGTATGGAGAGGTGACCCCCAGCTAGTGTCACAATTTGTTTTGTATTTGAATTCCTATTCCTTAAATTTAAAATTCACTGTCGGCGAACCTTTGATTTCCACTCCATTTCTGGATATTTTCCTGACAGGGATAGTAACATCTCATAAAGTGGACACCACACTCTATAGAAAACCTTTGTCAGGCAACACATTACAGTAATGTGTCTTTCAATTCTCAACTTACTCTATACAGTTCGCAGGGGAGACTCAGTATAGTTGGAGGGAAGCACTACAATGCCTGTTCAGTGAATGTGACCCATACTACACAAAATATGTAACTTCCAACATAAGTTCTGATCCATCCTCCGTGGATGCTTTTATGCCTAAGGGGAGACCTGCCCACACAACCCCATGATGACATCACGGGGGCTGGTCTCCAGCCTTTATATTTTTATTAGATTTCTGGTTTTTGCGATAACTTATCGTGGGTTGATCGTAGAGGCCCGAAAGTGACTCCATATGTTCTGTTATGATTTTACCTTTCTCCAGAGACCACACACGGTATAGCTGCCGTCCATTTTGTTACTGTTCGCCACAACTCCCCGAAGGGACTTACAGCCACAGGAAAATATCCATATTGTTCCTTAGCTGACCCTGCCACCCAAAATATTATCTATGTGGTATTAGAGTCTGTATTGTCAGTTACCCTACCAGTTCTACGTGTGACTAAGTTGTAAAACTGCCTTAACCTCTCTCTGGGACTAGCAAGTTCACCATTAGCTGGGCCCTCTTGCTCCGCTCCTACCGGGGATCCTTCGTCCGGGGATACTTCTTGAGCTGGCTCTTCTGCAGCATTAGGCTCTTCTGTAGCACTTACAGGTTCAACTTGCTGTGGAGGGTCTTCTGGCTGTTCGAAGAATTGGAGTGTTGGAATGATTACTGCTCCTCCTATTTGAGGCCAATCTGCTAGGAAGTCTCCTAAGTCAGTGTGTATCACTGCTTCTTTAGGCTCCTCCGGGATTGTGAGAGGCACTTCTTCTTCTTGAGGCTTTAGCGGGTCTGGACACAACTTTAGGTGATCCCTGGACACTGTTGCAGTCGTCCTTCCTCCTCTAATTAAGTAGGTCTTCTTATTGTCAAATCTTGAATGTAACACAGCGTAGGGTTCTCTCTCCCACTGGTCATCAAGTTTATGATTTCTCTTTTTCCTTTTCAATACTACTTCACCAGGTGTGAAGGGCTCTGCGGACGCGTTTTTGTTGTAGTGCGCCTCCTGCTTATCTCTCACCCGAGTGAGACTGTCCTCGACACAGGCTTGTACCCTCCTGTACTGCTCTTGTCTGGTCATGTCCCAGTCCTCAGTGGTCATATCAGCTTCAGACTCAACAACACCAAGCTCCAGATCCATGGGCAGCTTTCCTGGCCTTGCCCGCATGAGATATGCTGGAGTGCAATTGGTTGAACTTACTGGTATATGATTATACAGATCTACTAGGTCAGTTAGTAGGTCTGGCCACTGATTTCTCTCCTCAAGTGGTATGGTCTTTAGCAGGTCGATGATGATGTTATTCATCTTCTCACAGAGACCATTTGTTTGTGGGTGGTACGGTGTAGTTCTTATCTTCTTACACCCGTAGAGATGGCAGAATTCCTTGAAAAACTCAGCCTCAAAGGCCGGGCCTTGGTCCGTCAGCACCTGCTCAGGATAACCATGGGGTCTACAGAAATACGCTTGGGACGTCTTTGCTGCTGTCTCTGCCGTCAGGTCTTTGACGGGGGTGACCACCAGGAAACGTGAGTAGTGATCCACCATGGTCAGAGCATAAGAGTACCCTGACCTGCTGGGGGACAGCTTGACATGGTCCAGGGCCATGATCTCCAGGGATCGAGTCGTCTTGATGGGTTGCAGGGGTGCCTTCTGGCTGCTGTAGTCTTTTCTTCTAAGGCCACAGGGCCCACAGTCCTGGCACCACCGCTCAGTGGAGCTGCGCATTCCTACCCAGTAGAATCGACACTTCAGCAGGGTCTCTAGCTTTTTCCAGCCAAAGTGCCCCGCCTGATCGTGGTAGGCCTCCAACACCATTTGGATGTCTGTCTTGGGGACCACTATCTGCCATACCATCTCATGGGTTTTTGGATTGACGTACCTTCGGCACAGCTTCTCACGGTAGATAAACAGCCGGCTTCTCTCGTTCCACAGCTGCTTTGCTTGCGGAGACGCTTCTTTTTCCAGGGAGGCACCTTCTTGGGTTATCAGCTCCTTGATGCGGCTGACAACCGGGTCACTGTCCTGGGTCTCTTTCCAGCTGTGGTGAGGCTGGGGGTTTAACGTCTTTCCACGCTGCCTCCTGGAGGCTCGTTGCTCGTGGATCATCCCATTCCGGTGACAGGCAGGTAGCTCAATCTCTTCCAGGTCATCCACTTCTTCTTCTGTGTCTGACTGGTGAGGCATCCTGGACAGGGCATCGGCGTTCTTGCGGCCCGCCCAGTATTTAATTGTGAATTGATAATTTGACAGCCGAGCCATCCATTGTTGTTCCAGTGCCCCTAGCTTAGCTGTTTCAAGATGGGTCAAGGGGTTGTTATCAGTGAAGGCAGTGAACTTGCTGGAGGCCAGGTAGTGCTTAAACCTTTCAGTGATGGCCCAGACCAAGGCCAGGAACTCCAACTTAAAGCTGCTATAGTTCTCCGGGTTCCTCTCGGTCGGGCGGAGCCTCCTGCTTGTGTATGCAATCACTTTCTCTTGGCGATTCTGCTTCTGACTTAAGACAGCTCCCAGTCCTTCGTTGCTGGCATCGGTATACAGCAGGAACGGTTGGCTGTACTCAGGGTAGGCTAGGATCTCATCGCCTGTCAGGATCTCCTTCATCTCCTGAAATGACTCGGCTTGCTCCTTACCCCAGTGGATTTCTGCCTTTGGGGGACTGCCCTACCAGGAGGTCTTGCAGAGGAGCTGTTTTCTTGGTGTAGTCTTTTACAAACCTCCGGTAGTATCCTACTAGTCCCAAGAACTGACGCACCTCCTTGAGGTTCTTCGGCTCCGGCCACTTCTGAATGGCAGTGACCTTCTCCGGGTCTGATGCTACCCCTTCCGGACTGACAATGTGCCCCAGGTACTGTACCTTTCTCTTGAGCAGGTGGCACTTTGAGGGCTTCAACTTCATCCTGTACCGGGACAGTGACTCAAATACCTCTGCCAGGTGCTTCAAGTGGTCCTCGTACGTTTTAGAGTACACTATCACATCATCCAGATAAAGTAACAGAGTCTCGAAATTGCGGTGTCCCAGGCAGCACTCCATCAATTTCTGGAACGCTCCAGGGGCATTGCAGAGTCCAAACGGCATACTGTTGAACTCGCAGAGTCTCATCGGGGTAGTGAAGGCCGTCTTCTCCCAATCCTCCTCAGCCACAGCTACTTGCCAGTACCCACTAGTGAGGTCAAGGGTGGAAAAGTAATTTGCAGACTTTAAGGCAGCTAGGGACTCCTCTATGCGTGGTAAAGGGTATGCATCTTTATGTGTAATGCGATTTACTTGTCTGTAATCTATACACATTCTTATGCTCTCATCCTTTTTCCTAACTAGCACTAGGGGAGCTGCCCAGGGACGACAACTATCCCTTACTACCCCCGCCTTTCTCATGTCGTGCAACATTTCCTTAGTCTTCTGGTAGTATGCTGGTGGTATAGGCCTGTAACGTTCTTTGATGGGTGGATGGTCACCTGTGGGGATATGGTGTTGAACCCCCTTAATCCTCTCGAAGTCAAGTGTATGTTTACTGAACACCTGCGCGTATTCTTGAACCACCCGGTGTACATCCTGTTTCTGATGGGCAGGAGTGGTGTCTGTCCCAACATGGAGCTTTTGACACCAATCCTCCACCTGGGTTGCAGGGTCATTATCCTCCACTTCATCTGGTGAGGTTAAGGACTCCGCCTTGTGAATGCAGTTATTTACAGCATGCAATTTGGCAACAGTGGAATAACGTGGCAATCTGACCTCATCTTCCCCACAGTTGAGCAGATGGACGGGCACCCTCCCATTGCGTAAATCTACCACTCCTCTGGCGGTTAAGAGCGTGGGTCTGTGCTCGGAGCAAAGGGGTTCTACTACCGCCTGGTAATTCTGTCCTCTAAGACCTATGGCAGCTCTACACCAGATAAGCATTTCACTCATTGGGGGGATCACAATGGGTATGGGGTCCGCCACCCGCACATTACCGATTTCACCATCTGTTAACCTTACTTGCTGTTGGTACATCAGGACTCGGATCTCCTTCTGCAACGCCCTCCGCTGTCCTGGTCTGGCAGTGTCAGCTATCTGTTGGAGCAAGAACACAACTTTTCCCAAACAGTTACCAACAATGTTAGTGCCTAGTACCATATACGGATTGGTATAATCAGGATTAGTCTCTACTACAATTAGTCCCTGGTCCTTCAGCTCCATTCTCCCCACCTTTACAGTCACATTCTTAACCCCGATTAGGTTAAGGGGGAGTCCATTTGAGGCATAAACCGAAAGATTTGGAGCTGGCGGGCTTAAGTCGTCCATGGACCAGAACCTCTTGTAGAGGACGTCAGGCATTATGGCTACCTGTGATCCTGTGTCCAGCAGAGCGTGCGTCGGGATGCCGTCCAGCACAATGGACAGGAAAGGTCTTCCTCCGACGAACCTGTTATACCAGTCTGATGGGCCTGGGGAGTTTACTCCTGGGTGTCGGCCCTCGGCCCCAGGGTTTTCTTGTTTAAAGGACAATTCTGGGCGGTGTGTCCTGTCTTGCGGCAGCGGTAGCAGGTAGGGTCCTTCTGTGGATGTCGCTGGTCACTGATCCTCGTAGAGGGTGGTGTTGTCCTCCTCCTCCTTCGCATCCAGGGGACATCCTCAGGGCTGTCGGCTAACAGGATTTTCCCTCCTTCCTCGGGCTCCGTCCGCAGCTGCAGAGCACTCAGCACAGTGGTCAGGGTTTTGCTCAACTGGCGCACTTCAGAGCGCAGACTGTCCAGCTCTCTAGGGGACGTTGCTGGAACCTTGGCTTCAGCAGCCACTGGGGAAAAGGTGGGTGTAGCAGGCACTGGGGTAGCCCCACCCTGGTAACATTGGATGGCATTTGTTTCCAGGGGCTGCAGTCCTTTTATAGCTGTAATGCACACGCCCGGGCTGAGTGGCATGTGCGTGTGATTCCACTGGACCGTGCCGGAGAGTGAATGCCTGGAGGGGCGTAACTAGGTATTCACTCGATCCGACCAGGGTCGCACGACGGCATACGACGCCAGTGCACCAAGGAGGAACCGAGCAGAGGGACCAGGTGCTACTCCAGGACAGACCCCGGACACGGCTGTTGACCCACACAGGGGAATACAGGAACAGACAGGTTAGGCTGGCACACAGACTGGTGGGTATGCAAACAGGGGGGTATGCAGGCAGGGGAGTACAGGCAAGCACGGCTAGAGTGCAGACAGGGAGGCACTAGCAGGTAGGAACACAGGTGGGATAGGACCCAGTACACACTGAGACTCAGGAACAGAACCACAGATGTGGCGGACAAACACAGCAGAGTGAGGCCGCCCAGAGAGGTGAGCGAGAGCAGGGCAGGACAAGACCGCCTGGAGCGGTGAGCAAGAGTAGAGCAGGACAAGGCCGCCTGGAGCGGTGAGCAAAGGGTCAGAGCTGAGCGAGACTGCCGGAGCAGTGAGCAAGGAGTCAGAGCAGGACGAGGCCGCCTGGAGCGGTGAGCAAGAGTAGAGCAGGACGAGGCCGCCTGGAGCGGTGAGCAAGAGTAGAGCAGGACGAGGCCGCCTGGAGCGGTGAGCAAAGGGTCAGAGCTGAGCGAGACTGCCGGAGCAGTGAGCAAGGAGTCAGAGCAGGACGAGGCCGCCTGGAGCGGTGAGCAAAGGGTCAGAGCTGGACGAGGCCGCCTGGAGCAGTGAGCAAGAGTAGAGCAGGACAAGGCCGCCTGGAGCGGTGAGCAAGAGTAGAGCAGGACGAGGCCGCCTGGAGCGGTGAGCAAGAGAAGAGCAGGACGAGGCCGCCTGGAGCGGTGAGCAAGAGTAGAGCAGGACGAGGCCGCCTGGAGCGGTGAGCAAGAGTAGAGCAGGACGAGGCCGCCTGGAGCGGTGAGCAAAGGGTCAGAGCTGAGCGAGACTGCCGGAGCAGTGAGCAAGGAGTCAGAGCAGGACGAGGCCGCCTGGAGCGGTGAGCAAAGGGTCAGAGCTGGACGAGGCCGCCTGGAGCAGTGAGCAAGAGTAGAGCAGGACAAGGCCGCCTGGAGCGGTGAGCAAGAGTAGAGCAGGACGAGGCCGCCTGGAGCGGTGAGCAAGAGAAGAGCAGGACGAGGCCGCCTGGAGCGGTGAGCAAGAGTAGAGCAGGACGAGGCCGCCTGGAGCGGTGAGCAAGAGTAGAGCAGGACGAGGCCGCCTGGAGCGGTGAGCAAGAGTAGAGCAAGACTGCCGGAGCAGTGAGCAAAAGGATAAGAGCGGAGAGAGACTGCCGGAGCAGTGAGCAAAAGGGTAAGAGCGGAGCAAGGCTGCCGGAGCAGTGAGCAAAAGGGTCAGAGCGGAGCAAGACTGCCGGAGCAGTGAGCAAGGCAGAGCAGGCTAGAACCGCCGGAGCGGTGAGCAAGGCAGAGCAGGCTAGAACCGCCGGAGCGGTGAGCAAGGCAGAGCAGGCTAGAACCGCCAGAGCGGTGAGCAAGGCAGAGCAGGCTAGAACCGCCGGAGCGGTGAGCAAGACAGAGCAGGGGGGACAGGGCTCTGTTCACACGGAACAGACAGGAAGGGAAAGGCAGAGCCAGATACCCACAGGGTACTTGCAGTGAAGTAGCGAGTGGACCACAAACTCACAAACGGGAGTACAGAGACAACAAGCAGGAGTTAGGTAGGAGTTCAGACTCTGCAGAAAATGGAAAGGAATGGACATAGAGAAAAAACAGGTAAAAGATAGGAGAGAGTTCAGACTGGAACTGAGTGTACGGAGGAGACCGACACTGCAGCGGGATACAGGAGCGGGTCTGGGAATACGGCCCCCAGAGAGGCGGAACGAACAGGCAAGGAGCGTGTTCAGACAGGACAGACAAGATACAGGAGCGGGTCTAGGTAATCGGCCCCTAGAGGCGGGAGGAACAGGCTAGAAGCGAGTTCAGACAGGCCTGGAAATACAGCCTCCAGGATAGGCAGACAAGAGAACACAGAACGGGACCTGGCATCTTCAGAGTGAAAGCACACACTGAATGAAACACAATGCTCAGGCAGGGATTGATTGGAGCAGCTGGGTTAAATACCAGGTGACAGACAGCAATAGGCTGAGGACGCACAAGGGGTGTGACCCACAGCAGGTACAAAAAGCAGGAAGTGATCGGGCGCCGCCCTTAAGCAGCAGAAACAGACACAAACAGAAAGCATGGAGGGAAGCCAGAGAGACATTCTGGACTGGAGATCAAGTGCGCACTCTTGCACAGTGGGAGATGGACCACTATGCAAGGACGCCGCCAGGTATGTTACAGTACCCCCCCCCCCTTACGCCCCCTCTTCTTCAGGCCTGCCAGAATCTTCCGCAGGGAATTCGAGGGCCAATCCTTCACTTCAAGGAGATCACTTCCACTGTCCACAGGAAAAACTGGTCTCATCTGGTTAGCTAGGATGCTACCTCCTATCCAGCCATCCTCAGCAACAGACGAAATGGGTGGAGTACCAGGAACAGCACACAAGGAAGTCTCTCTCCACATATTTTCAGGTGGCGCCCCAGAGGGTACAAGAGACAACTGGAAGTCCTCCACCGGGTTGGAAGGGGGCAGAGACTTGGGGATAATCTCTGCTTCGAGGTACATCTTGTCAAACTCACAGGAAGAAATAGACGGGTTATCAGGTACAGGGTGAGAAAAAATCACTGTCTGTTTGTTATCTGGTGGTACCCCGGAGGATTCAGGAAACAACTGGAGGTCCTCCGCCGGGTCAGAAGAGTGCAGAGGCTCAGGGAAAACATCTGCTTCAGAGTACACTAGGTCGGACACACTGGACGAAGCAGGGGAGGTATCGGGTGCCGACTATAGGAAAGTCTCTGTCCATTCACCACCAGGTGGCACCCCGAAGGGTTCTGGAGACAACTGGAGGTCCTCCGCCTGGTCGGAGGGGTGTAGAGACTCATGAATAACCTCTACTTCGGAGTACACTAGGTTAGACTCACTAGGCGAAGCGAGCAAGGTATCAGATCCAGGATATAGGAAAGTCTCTGTCCATTCACCACCAGGTGGCACCCCGAAGGGTTCTGGAGACAACTGGAGGTCCTCCGCCTGATCGGAGGGGTGTAGAGACTCGGGAGTAACCTCTGCTTCCGAGTACACTAGGTTGGACTCACTGGACGAAGCGAGCAAGGTATCAGGTACAGAGTATAGGAGAGTCTCTGTCCTTTCCCTACCAGGTAGCACCCCGAAGGGCTCAGGAGACAACTGGAGGTCTTCCGCCAGGTCGGAGGGGTGAAGAGACTCATGGGTAACCTCTGCTTCGGAGTACACTAGGTCGGACTCACTGGATGAAGCAGCCGAGGTATCAGGTACCGAGTATAGGAAAGTCTCTGTCCATTCGCTACCAGGTAGTACCCCGAAGGGTTCAGGAGACAACTGGAGATCCTCCACCTGATCGGAGGGGTGTAGAGACTCGGGGGTAACCTCTGCTTCGGAGAACACTAGGTCGGACTCACTGGACGAAGCGGGCGAGGTATCAGGTGCAGAGTATAGGGAAGTCTCTCTCCAATTGTCATCAAGTGGTATCCCGGGGGATTCAGGAGGCAACAGGGGGTCCTCCGGTGTGGATTCTGGGTGGGCAGCAGTCTCTTCGGGCAGGAGAACTGGTGCACTACCCACGCACATTACCCGTTGGGGCTTCTCCGGGATACAGGGAGACGAAGCTTCAGTAGGGACTTCAAGGTTGGGGTCAGGAGGTCTCAGGGAGGACAGACCCTGGCGTGACGGCTTGCCTCTACGTCTAGCACGTCTGGACTGTCTCTTGAGGTTGGGAGAAGTATTCCGGAGAGCGTAGTCACCCTGTGAGGATTCTGGGTGGGCAGTAGTCTCATTGGGCTGGAGGACTATTGCGCTACCCACACACATTACCCATCGGGGCTGCTCCGGGATATTGGGAAGTGAAGCTTCAGCAGGAGCCTCCGGGTTAGGATCATCGAAGACCATTAGAAAGGCCACCAGGAAGGCCATTATGTCCAGGACGATAGGATCCTGTGCGTCCCATAGAGGGGTGATCCAATTCAAGGCATCACCCGCTAGGTAAGACATCATGAATCCCACCTTAGCCCGATCTATGGGAAAACATAGAGGGTAGAACTTGAAGTGTAGCATGCATTGCTCCACAAATGCACGACTCTGTCTTGGATTCCCATAGTAACGTGGCGGATCCGCAGGAACGAGTGCAGAAAGATCCATCTGGACGGGTGCGTAATTTGCCTGGAACTCAGCTAAGGAATAAAATTTTTTACTTATTTATTTTTAATGCACGTATTCGCTGGAGAACGTCTAAGAGAGCGAAGGCCGTGGGGCTCAACGGGAACCATGGCCTGAGCATGCTGTAATGCACACGCCCGGGCTGAGCGGCGTGTGCGTGTGATTCCACTGGACCGTGCCGGAGTGTGAATGCCTGGAGGGGCGTAACTAGGTATTCACCCGACCCGACCAGGGTTGCACGACGGCATACGACGCCAGTGCACCAAGGAGGAACCGAGCAGAGGGACCAGGTGCTACTCCAGGACAGACCCCGGACACGGCTGTTGACCCACACAGGGGAATACAGGAACAGACAGGTTAGGCTGGCACACAGACTGGTGGGTATGCAAACAGGCGGGTATGCAGGCAGGGGAGTACAGGCAAGCACGGCTAGAGTGCAGACAGGGAGGCACTAGCAGGTAGGAACACAGGTGGGATAGGACCCAGTACACACTGAGACTCAGGAACAGAACCACAGATGTGGCGGACAAACACAGCAGAGTGAGGCCGCCCAGAGAGGTGAGCGAGAGCAGAGCAGGACAAGACCGCCTGGAGCGGTGAGCAAGAGTAGAGCAGGACAAGGCCGCCTGGAGCGGTGAGCAAAGGGTCAGAGCTGAGCGAGACTGCCGGAGCAGTGAGCAAGGAGTCAGAGCAGGACGAGGCCGCCTGGAGCGGTGAGCAAGAGTAGAGCAGGACGAGGCCACCTGGAGCGGTGAGCAAGAGTAGAGCAGGACGAGGCCGCCTGGAGCGGTGAGCAAAGGGTCAGAGCTGAGCGAGACTGCCGGAGCAGTGAGCAAGGAGTCAGAGCAGGACGAGGCCGTCTGGAGCGGTGAGCAAAGGGTCAGAGCTGGACGAGGCCACCTGGAGCGGTGAGCAAAGGGTCAGAGCTGAGCGAGACTGCCGGAGCAGTGAGCAAGGAGTCAGAGCAGGACGAGGCCGTCTGGAGCGGTGAGCAAAGGGTCAGAGCTGGATGAGGCCGCCTGGAGCAGTGAGCAAGAGTAGAGCAGGACGAGGCCGCCTGGAGCGGTGAGCAAGAGTAGAGCAGGACGAGGCCGCCTGGAGCGGTGAGCAAGAGTAGAGCAGGACGAGGCCGCCTGGAGCGGTGAGCAAGAGTAGAGCAGGACGAGGCCGCCTGGAGCGGTGAGCAAGAGTAGAGCATAACGAGGCCGCCTGGAGCGGTGAGCAAGAGTAGAGCAAGACTGCCGGAGCAGTGAGAAAAAGGATAAGAGCGGAGAGAGACTGCCGGAGCAGTGAGCAAAAGGGTAAGAGCGGAGCAAGGCTGCTGGAGCAGTGAGCAAAAGAGTCAGAGCGGAGCAAGGCTGCCGGAGCAGTGAGCAAGGCAGAGCAGGCTAGAACCGCCGGAGCGGTGAGCAAGGCAGAGCAGGCTAGAACCGCCGGAGCGGTGAGCAAGGGTACCCCACAGGGTACTTGCAGTGAAGTAGCGAGTGGACCACAAACTCACAAACGGGAGTACAGAAACAACAAGCAGGAGTTAGGTACGAGTTCAGACTCTGCAGAAAAAGGAAAGGAATGGACATAGAGAAAAAACAGGTAAAAGATAGGAGAGAGTTCAGACTGGAACTGAGTGTACGGAGGAGACCGACACTGCAGCGGGATACAGGAGCGGGTCTGGGAATACGGCCCCCAGAGAGGCGGAACGAACAGGCAAGGAGCGTGTTCAGACAGGACAGACAAGATACAGGAGCGGGTCTAGGTAATCGGCCCCTAGAGGCGGGAGGAACAGGCTAGGAGCGAGTTCAGACAGGCCTGGAAATACAGCCTCCAGGATAGGCAGACAAGAGAACACAGAACGGGACCTGGCATCTTCAGAGTGAAAGCACACACTGAATGAAACACAATGCTCAGGCAGGGATTGATGGGAGCAGCTGGGTTAAATACCAGGTGACAGACAGCAATAGGCTGAGGACGCACAAGGGGTGTGACCCACAGCAGGTACAAAAAGCAGGAAGTGATCGGGCGCCGCCCTTAAGCAGCAGAAACAGACACAAACAGACAGCATGGAGGGAAGCCAGAGAGACATTCTGGACTGGAGATCAAGTGCGTGCTCTTGCACAGTGGGAGATGGACCACTATGCAAGGATGCCGCCAGGTATGTTACAATAGCCATGTCCTTAAGATTGTCAAAGGTGGCATCTGGATGATCTAAGGACCACCATCGCACAGTCCTGTTCTCCTCTGGAGACCTCAGTCCCCGGACAAACTGTTCCTTCAGCATTTTGTTTTCATTTTCGATGCTGGTCGGACTAACCTGTTTCAGAGCCCGCAGGGCCCCTTGTAGACGCCAGGCATAGTCCCGAACATTGTCCTCCGGCTGTTGAGAACAGTTGTAGAACCTCATCCGGAGGTCCGTCTCAGTATGATCCTCAAAAACAGTCTGTAGCTTTTTAAAGATTGCGGACACTGACTCCTGGTCTGCGGCTGACCATGTTTCCACTTTCCTTTCCGCAGCACTAGTCAGTTGTCCTAATACAACAGCGGCTCTTTGCTTGCCTGTCATAGAGTACATGTCCAAGATACCGCATATCTTCTGTTTGAATCCAGACAGGGTATCTGGTTTGCCGTTGTACTGGGGGAGCCACTTTGCTACAGGAATGTACGGTAGAGTTATGAGGATGACAGGAGTTACAGGCGCTGCTGGTGGAGCGGCCGCTTCGGCCGTCTCAGCGCCGGGCGCGGGTTGAACATCAGGGCCGTTAACCGGTATTCCGGCGTTGTGCTGTTCGTCGGACATTCTGGCGCCCCCCTAGTGAACCGTGGCCTACCTTCTTTTCTTTTCTTCCGTTAGGCCGCAGCTCCGCAGGTGACGGTCGTCTTCAGGACCTTGCGTCGCTTGTGTCCTACGTCAGAGCGTTCGGCGACGCTCCTTCCAGGACCTGGCGCTTCCTGGTTTGACGTCGAGGCGTGGGGCGTGTCCGGGGCTTTGCGCGCTTTTGCAGGTACGCCCCTCAGTTTCCCGCGGTTACGCCTTTCTTCTCGCTCGACGGCCCAACAATGGCGGCAATCTTCACCACAGTTAAAACACACAGTTTTTAATTAAAGGCGCAC
This sequence comes from Phyllobates terribilis, assembly GCF_046119375.1. Classification (NCBI taxonomy): domain Eukaryota; kingdom Metazoa; phylum Chordata; class Amphibia; order Anura; family Dendrobatidae; genus Phyllobates; species Phyllobates terribilis. The sequence goes on along the minus strand of NW_027363040.1, from coordinate 100,743 downwards.
AGTACCTGGTGGCAATGGGCATAACACTCTGTCGTTGCAGCGGGCACGCGATCCTGTTCGTGACGCCAGGAAAGATGACTAGCCCAGGGGATGGGGATGACTCAGTACCCGGGCCTTTGCCTGGCCTTGGGGATGTCGCGGTGGTCGGCTCCCGGGGCCGTACCCTGGGGTCAGCTTTAAAAAGGGATTGTTTGTTAGTTTTATGAAAGTTCGTGACGCCACCTGTGGTTTCTGGTGAGAATCACCAGCGCTGCGGCAGTCCACTGAGGCCGGTGATAAGGCATTTCGATGGTACAGCTCCCCACAGGTGGAGCTAGGCCTCAGGGCAGCGTACGGAGAGGGGGATGCAGGACAGGCGAGACCCAGCCGGGTCAGAGCAAGAACAGGGACAGACACGATATTCACTTCAGTACCTTTTACTGATGGAAATTCAGGCACGTCCCGGAGCACTGCAGGGTGAAGGGTGCATATCAGGATCCTCCCCAATGAGCGGGTGTTTCTTGCCTCTGCATAGTAAGTTTCTGACTAGGCCTAACTTTATCTCTGTCCTGCACCGGCTGACGTTGTGGTAGGGCCTTCTCTTGGAGTGCACGCTCCCAGCTTGCGGGGCCTATGCGTCTCCTGGCTCTGTTACATATCAGCTCTCTGGTGAACCTGGGACCTGTAGTTCTCCAGGGATTCCGGTTATGCCTTACTGGGTCGTAGAGATCCCGGTAAGCTCGGACCCGGTGTCCGGTATATGTTTTGGGGTGAGCTGGGTAAGCTCCTCTGCCCCCACAGCTACTCACTTTCCACTCGCCTTCGGCCACGCTCGGGCCCTCACTAGGCTACTCACACTAACGGCAGCTTGCTGCGCTTTACCGATCTTATGGTGCTGGCACACCTTAAGCTCACTATTCTGAACTACAACTGAGTCTTAGTCTGGATGAGCTCCACTGCAGGCTAGCAACTTCAGGAGCTGACATCACTCTGTCCTCTGAGGTAACTCTTCTCAGACTGTACTGGACTAGACTGCGAACTGAAACTAGACTAGACTGAGCTTGACTTTGTATTGAGGTCTGTACTTTCTGAACTCTCCAGAGGAACTCCTAACTGCCTAGCTCCACCTTCCCTATTTATATCCCTAACGGGCTCCCTCTGCTGGTCTGAGGTGGAAGGTGGAGATGTGTGAATGTTTATGGGGGCCTCTTGTGGAGGAATCCATCAATGCACTCTTCTAGGATCTGTGATACCAAGCGCAGCTGGGCGTCACAATTCCTTGTATGTAGTATTATTCGGTCACTATGTGGTGATATGTGGTCTAGTCATGGTGTGTCGGTATTCTTTGTATGTGGTATTATTCGGTCACTATGTGGTGGTAATATGTAGTCCGGCCATTGTGTGACAGTTTTTGTCCATTTGTATGTGATATTATTTGAAAAAATGTATGTGACACATTCCCTTAAAGAAAAAAAAAGAAAAATATACCTAAATAGAGTACTGGATATTTTAAGAAATGTTTAATAGGTTAGAGTAGAGTAGGGCCCGGCCAGAAGAGTCTACCTTGTCGTGGCGGCGGCTTACAAAATCTTTTGGTCAAAAGAAAAGCTGCTGGCTATGTATGTGATATGGTGTTCTATGGGAACTGTTAGGGTATGTGCACATGGTCAGGAGCCGCTGTGGGTTTGGCACTGCAGCTTATGCAGCATCAAACCTGCAGCAGCCAGGTGTTACAGCATAGTGCATGGATTTCTAGAAATCCCATGTCCACTATGCGACTTTGTGCACTTATGGATCACAAACGGAAACTGACATGCGTCGCGTCTTTCAGACCCGCAGCATGTCAATTTCTCTTGCGGGTCCACATGTGGACTTTCTCCACAGACTAACATCTATGAGGAAACTCCGCATGTACAAAAAAAAAAAAATCGCGCCACTCAATTGCATAAAATGAGGGCAGAAGCCGCACAGCTATCCCGCAGCTTCGGGGCCGCAGGCTCCTCCTGAGCGTGGGCACATACCCTTAATGTGTGATAAGGATGTGGTGCAGAAGTGGAGTTTTTCCAAGAGTGGGCGGTGTGACTATGGAAGGTTTGAGGAGTGGAGGTGGAGCTGGGGTGGAGCCTGGGCGGAGACTCAAGGGTGCCCGAAATTTTTTTGCCAGTATGGGGCCTGAAATTCCTGGTGGCAGCCCTGCCCACATATACATACTCATATAATCTTTTATGATATAGGGGTCTTCTGGAGAGGGCTGCAGAACCCACTGTGGAGGAGGGGACACAGCAGACAGGACTGATTTCAGCTTCCTGCCCCTGCGTGCTGTCCCATGCTGTGGACTCTCCTCCCCCACACTCTACTATTTGAGGAAATGCTGCTGGGAAAGGAACCGCAGGAGGCAGAAGACCCCCTGTAAGACCCTGCAGGAGGACAGACAGCAGTCAATGAGCGCTCTCATCAGTCTGATGGGGAAGCATTCATAGGCCAGCGGCCTCTCTCCTGCATGACATGTCCCCTTTTTCATTGTCCACACTCTGCCCAGGGTATCAAAAATCATTACGGATGGGAGTGGACGGGGTTAAGCAGCATCAGCCCTCAGTCAAGGGGCCCCATAGCAGCTGCGTGATCTACTGCCTGAGCAGTGCGCCCCTTCCTGCATGGGCCCCCCTTCACCTCTGGGCCGGGGTGCGGCTGCATCGGCGGTGTGTCCACCCCTGGCTGAACCCCTCGCTGCAGCTCTGAGCAAATATAATATTATTTACACACAAACGAGAGGTAAAGAAATCAGTGTCACACCTGTGGGAAAAGAACGTAAGAACGCTCATTACACCCTCAGATGACTTCCCTCGTGGGTACAGTGTCCGAAATGGGGTCATTTTAGGGGGTCGTATGTTCTTCACACCTCGAGGGCTTTGCTATTGGCTGCTCCGTACACCTCGTACACACACGGCTCCTCTCCGTACACCTCGTACGCACGCGGCTCTGCTACATCCACACTGTAAACCCCTCCTGACCCCACACATAAACTTCAGCTCATCCAGCACCATGACAACCAGCACAGCAGAGTCCTGCATCCACGGAGGCCCCTGATCATGTGACCCCTGACTCCTCCCCTCCTGTGACCTCATCACAGCTCCTGTGCGCACAGAGCAGCCATATATGTGGAGGCGGCTCTGCAGGTGGAGGTATGTGGAGACCCCCATTACTGGGCGCAGGGGGCATTAACCCCTTCAGCACCGAGACTCTTTTGGGGTCTTGTGTTGCCCCTTTATAAGAATCAAGGTTTTTGTTCTGTTTCCTGTAATAGATACATACGACCCAACTATGGAGACAGAAAGGGAGGAAACGTATTGTTCTCGTAGTACAGGACCCCTTTACTGGCCCCACAGTGTAATGCCCCCATTATGCCCCTTATACAGGATGTATGATGCCCCCACACAGTATAATGTTCCCCCAGTAGCGCCTGACGTCCTGTAGTTGGAATAATCCCTCTGGGAAATGGTTTTCCCTCTGCCTGCTCCCCTCCATGTAGACCTTCGAGCATGTATACTTGCATGTAGGGGAGCAGGCCTTACTAGATATTGAGGCTTTGTACAGTAATATACCGCATGAGGATGGTATCAGAGGAGTAAGACATTTCTTGATATCGAGATCAATAGAGTGTAGCAGACATAATGACTTCATGGAGGATCTTCTAAAATTCACTCTTACTCATAGCTACTTTCTTTTTGACAGTAAGTATTTCCACCAGCTCAGGGGTACTGTGATGGGGAGCCCCTGTGCCCCCTCGTATGCTAACCTATTCCTGGACTGGTGGGAGGAAACCACAATATTCAGGGATGATCAAGGTGTGGCTTCCATGTATTGGGGTACAGTATAGATATATTGATGACATTTTTATCATCTGGTCGGGACAAGTGAACAATTTCTTGAATTTGTCAGGGAACTCAACATCAATAGAGTCGGCCTTAGATTTACATCTGAGTTTAATTATTACCAGTTGTCTTTCCTGGATGTACTAATCTAGAAAGAACTTGAATGGGACCCTAGGGACACTCAACTACCATAAACCTACAAGCACTAATAAACTATTGAAGTGGGATAGCCACCACCCCATCCTCCTAATAAAATTTGTCCCTTGGATATTCCTTTTATGGTTGAGAAGGAACTGTTCTAGTGTCACAGATATTAATATACAGGCAATGGACATGAACACCAGATTCAGGGAAAAAGATACCCACAGTACATTTTGGATTCCACACGATTATTTGCAGAAAAATGGAAGAGACAGACAATCCTCCATTCCAAACCAAGAGACCAAGAAAAGATGGAATAACACAAGTAATAGGAACTTACAACAATCAGAGTGACCATATCTTTAAAGGGGTTGTACACTACTTTATATTACCCCCCCAATGTATCCCCCCGGGGCCCCTAAGACTTTTTGTAAATACCTTAATTTGCAGATGATACCTGTGAGCGGCGCTATTACTGGCCGCTCACAGGCATCACGTGAACCCAGCTGCTGCCGACTCTGACATCCGCTGATGTCACGACAAGTGCTGGCAGCGGCCGGAGGTCTTTGTCTTCCGCGTTCTGCATTCCAGGTGGATGCCAGGCTGTGGGTGGGGTTTCCCCCCCGCGTCACACCCGGCATCCACCGCGCCCTCTGCCATTCCCTATTCATTGGGAAAGCGCGCGGTGGATGCTGGGTGTGATGCGGGGGGGTAACCCCGCCCACAAGCCAGCGGCCACCGCGGGGAGCCCAGCGCTGAGTCACGCCTCACTTGTGACGTCAGCGTGGAGTCACGTGCTGCCTGTGAGTGGCCAGTGATAGCGCCGCTCACAGGCATTATCAGCAGCATAAGACTTTTTGTAAATATCTTAGGGGCCCCGGGGGATACATTGGGGGGGGGGGATATAAAGTAGTGCACAACTTCTTTAATATCCTCAGAAAACACTGGTATATACTTGTGGACGACTTGGACCTTTTGGGGTGCTGTGGGATCTACTTCTACAATAACTTTCAAAAAGGGTTGGTCAATTAGGGACCATTTAGTGCATAGTTTATATAAAAAACCTGGACCCCAGGGGACTTGACTAGATCGAAGAATCTGTGGTTTCTTTAGATGTGGAGAACGTTTTACATTTACTTGGCTGAGACCAAGTAAATCGAGTTTCTCTACAGCTAAAACCTTTTTCCAGAGGGATTATTCCAACTGTAAAAGCTCAGGACTTGTATATATGGCCACAGTCACCTGCCCCCTAGATAATGTAGGTAAAACCAAGAGGGAGTTTAGGAGGAGGATGGGGGACTATTTGGGCGATATACGCCATAGTCGCGACACCCCATTAGCAAGACAAATGAACAGTGCACATCGAGGAGAAACTGGAGACCTCGCCTTTTGTATCATTGAGGTGGCATGGAAATTGAGGAGTTGGAGGCGGAGGTTTGGCTTACCGACTTCACAGCTCTGATAATTACTTCACATGATCTAGACTGTATGCTTCTGTTAATACATCCCAGAATTGTGTTTGCCTTTTTTCATCACACTGTTGACTCATGTTCAGTCTGTGATCTATTAATATACCCAACTCTTTTTCACACGTGCTGTTGCCCCTGTGTATTTGCTTTTTTCATTATTCTTGCCCAGATGTAGGACTTTGCATTTAAAAAACTTTATTTTAGTGACTGCCCACAATTCCAGTGTGTTTAGATCTTTTTGAATGCTCTCTCTCTTCTCTAGTGTTAGCTATCCCTCCTAGCTTTGTATTATCAGCAAATGTAATCAGTTTATCCTTAATTCCTTCATCTAAACCGTTGATAAAGATGTGGAACAACACAGGGCCCAGTACATGGCCTTGTGGTACATTACTTGAGACATTCTTCCAACTGGATGTGCAACCATTTATGACCACTCATTGGGTCCGATCACTAAGCCAGTTATGAATCCACCCAACAGTTGCCTTGTCCATTTCATAGTTGGTCATTTTTTTAATAAGTATGGTATGAGATACTTTGTCAAATGCTTTGCTGAAGTCAAGATATACTATACTGTGTTTCTCTGATCCACCCAGTCAGTGATTCTGTCATAGAAGGAAATTAGTTAGTCTGACATGACTTATTAGTTACAAACCCATGCTGGCTCTGGTTAATCACGTCATTCTCATAAAGATACTTGCATACATGTCGTTTAATAATTTGTGAAAAGATCTTTCTCGGTATAGAAGTAAGGCTCACAGGCCTATAGTTCCCTGGGTTCACCTTCTTTCTTTTTTGAAGATCGGGACAATATTCACTCTTCTCCAGTCTTCTGGGATTTCTCCTGTTCTCCATGAATTTTCAAAGATTTTGGAGAGTGGTTTAATAATTTACTCTATCTCCTTCAGTACCCTAGGATGTATTTCATCTGGATCTGGAGACTTGAATTAATTTATGTTAGATAAATATTCCCTCACTATCTCTCTTTTTATAGATAGTGTGGATTCTTCTATTACTTCAATAGTACCGAGAAGATCAATTGATGTTACATTTGCTTTCTTAGAGAACACAGAAGCAAAATAGGATTTTAAAAGTTTGGTCTTCTCAGCATTATTTTTTACCACTTTAGCATTGTAAAAATCTTATAGCATCCTTGACTTTTGCATTTAGCCTTTTAGGAATATACTGTGGGCTATCATCCCATATTTTTTGTAGTGGTCTAGTATATTTACATGCCTATTGCATGATGGGACTATGTGCAATACTTGTTTTCAGTCTCCCATGACGCTGATCTCAGAGATAAGACTTTCTATACTGGTGGAATGCAATCCAAATCCATTATGCGCTCTGGCGTGGAACGCATGCTTGCAGACATGCGCAGCCGCAGGTAGGAGACTTTTGATGATCTCCAGCGTGGATCGCACACATCCGGTTATGCGCAATCATAGACAATGATGCAAGATGCACTCTGGCGTGGAACGCATAACTATGGGCATGCACAGTAAACGGGTACGAGTGGAGCGGCAGCAATCAGTTTCTTTGGTGTTTCAGTCTAAAGCACGTCACTTCCGAACATGCACACTAGGGGATGGACATTATCTGACCTCTAGCGCATGAGAAGTAGCGCAGGCGCAGTACATTATTGAACCCCCTGACGTGAACCCCAACCGCATTACCCCACTCGCCACCGCTACAGGGCAGTGGAAAGAGCGGAGGCTAAGCACCAGATTTGGCGCATCTTATGGATGCACCATTTCTGGGACTGCTGAGGGGTGATATTAATAGCTGCGGAGGGGTCTAGTATCTATGCACCCTTCCCTGGCTATTAATATCAGGCCGTAGCTGTCTAGTTTAGCCTTTTCTGGTTAGATTTTATAGAGGGACCCCACGTCAACTTTTTTCTGGGGTCCATCTGTAATCTAGCCAGTAAAGGCTAAACAAACAGCTGTGGGCTGATATTAATAGCCAGGGAACTTTTTTGGCTAATGGCCCCTTCCGCAGCTACTAATATCAGCCCCCAGCGGTCGGCTTTCCCTTTGCTGGTTATAAAAATGACGCGGGAGCCCACGTCATTTTTTTTAAAATAAATTTTAGGCTCTGTGCCCACGATCTGGACGTAGCAGCGGTTGGATGCATATTTTTTGCTGAGTCCAAAACGTTGCATTCTATACTATTCTATTCACTGAACCATGCGTATTTACCGCATTTTATACTTTCTAGTGGTCAATTTTCTGTTGCGCAGACTGGCGACTCCGCAAGAGAATTTGACATTCTGCGGTACTCAAAGACACACTGCATGTCGGTGTCCGCAGGTGATTCTCAGCCTCTGATGCACGCATAGTGGACATGGGATTTCTAGAAATCCCATCCACTATACTGTAACAGCTGGGCGCTGTGGGTTTGATGCTGTATAAACATGCAGCATCAAACCTGCAGTGGCTCCTGTTCGTGGCCACGTACCCAAACTCACCCGCAGCATGTCAATTTCTGCTTCAGACACGCTAGTCTCAGCTGCAGATTTTGACCGATTGAAGTGTCATTATATGCAGTGGATTCACATGTACTGACAACAAAAGTGCTGCTTTAGAACACCTAATTTTGGACGCTACAAAAATACGCTGCATCCAAATCGCTGCTGAGTGCTGATCGTGGGGACGTAGTGGCTAGTGAACCAGCTGTGAGATGTTAATAATGGCCAGGGGCCATGTTTGCAAATGGCACCTTCCCAGGCTAAAAATAGCAGCTCACAGCAGCCGCATAAATTACATGAATAGAAATGCTAATGAAGTTTAGGTGAATGGGACTAGCTGACACCTAGCTCTTTAATTTGGTTACGACAAGGTGTCAATCAGACCTTTTCATGACCAAACTTAATTAAAGTAAACTAAAGAGAATAAATAAACACACAGACACAGAGTAAACACTTTATTGGAAATACAACAGGCACATTCTTTAATCATTCAAATTAACCAATATACTCACCCCAGTTCTGATGGTAATCCAAGGTTTAAGCAATGTCCCACCAAATAACTTTATTTAGCTCCAAAAAGCATTCATTGATGTACAAAACCGCGTCAAAAACGCATGTAAAATCTGCATGCGTTTTCCATGCCAAGGATATGCAGAAACGCTCAGGAAATTTCTGCTTTAAATATGCATCATGCGCCCATAGCCTTAAAAATATATATATCATGAGCATTTCACAATGACAACACCTAATTTTCTTTGCCTGCTAATCATGATATCACGTTTCATTGTTTTCAAAATGTGGTTCACTCACCAATCTCAGATAGGATTGTCTTTAGGAAAAACTGATCTAGTTTTCAGCATCAATTTTAGCTCTATTTTTTTATTTCTTATTTTGAAACTATTTTTACATTAGTCCCATAATGGCACTTTGTTCACTCTTAAACCGAGCATTAGGTATATGTGATATGTGGCATTTGAATATTTTAATTTACAATCTTGTTTTTATATATACACTGCTCAAAAAAATAAAGTGAACACTTAAACAACAGAATATAACTCCAAGTAAATCAAACTTCTGTGAAATCAAACTGTCCACTTAGGAAGCAACACTGACAATCAATTTCACATGCTGTTGTGCAAGTGGAATAGACAATAGATGGAAATTATTGGCAATTATCAAGACACCCTCAATAAAGGAGTGGTTCTGCAGGTGGGGACCACAGACCACATCTCAGTACCAATGCTTTCTGGCTGATATTTTGGTCACTTTTGAATGTTGGTTGTGCTTTTACACTCGTGGTAGCATGAGATGGACTCTACAACCCACAGAAGTTGCTCAGGTAGTGCAGCTCATCCAGGATGATACATCAATGTGAGCTGTGGCAAGAAGGTTTGCTGTGTCTGTCAGCGTAGTGTCCAGAGGCTGGAGGCGCTACCAGGAGACAGGCCAGTACACCATGAGACGTGGAGGGGGCAGTAGGAGGGCAACAACCCAGCAGCAGGAGCACTACCTCTGCCTTTGTGCAAGGAGCAAAAAAGAAGCAAGACAAAAATATATCTCATACCCTACCATAATTATATATAAATGTAAAGCAAAGTTGCATAATAAATATAGGGTACTTAGTGAACTATTTTTGATCAAAAAAAGTATACAAGCCGTCCCACCAGCGGCAAGGTGACCCTAAATTGGGACGGTACCTATACTGCCTATATTAAAAACCTTACTGTATATCAAAGTTGAAATAATGCATATAAAAGGGTAGACAAATAGGACCGGGTCCCAACTCCAGACCACCTAGGCCCGTGGTAAGCTACATATATACCAATCAGCTCAACAAAGGGCATGCCACACCCTTAAATTGCACAGAATGCAAACAAGTCAAAAAGCCAGACAATGTGAACTGAGGTCTAAGATGGCAGACATACAAGAAACAGAGGCATGTTCACACTAGCAAAAAAGAAGCAAGACAAAAATATATCTCATACCCTACCATAATTATATATAAATGTAAAGCAAAGTTGCATAATAAATATAGGGTACTTAGTGAACTATTTTTGATCAAAAAAAGTATACAAGCCGTCCCACCAGCGGCAAGGTGACCCTAAATTGGGACGGTACCTATACTGCCTATATTAAAAACCTTACTGTATATCAAAGTTGAAATAATGCATATAAAAGGGTAGACAAATAGGACCGGGTCCCAACTCCAGACCACCTAGGCCCGTGGTAAGCTACATATATACCAATCAGCTCAACAAAGGGCATGCCACACCCTTAAATTGCACAGAATGCAAACAAGTCAAAAAACCAGACAATGTGAACTGAGGTCTAAGATGGCAGACATACAAGAAACAGAGGCATGTTCACACTAGCAAAAAAGAAGCAAGACAAAAATATATCTCATACCCTACCATAATTATATATAAATGTAAAGCAAAGTTGCATAATAAATATAGGGTACTTAGTGAACTATTTTTGATCAAAAAAAGTATACAAGCCGTCCCACCAGCGTCAAGGTGACCCTAAATTGGGACGGTACCTATACTGCCTATATTAAAAACCTTACTGTATATCAAAGTTGAAATAATGCATATAAAAGGGTAGACAAATAGGACCGGGTCCCAACTCCAGACCACCTAGGCCCGTGGTAAGCTACATATATACCAATCAGCTCAACAAAGGGCATGCCACACCCTTAAATTGCACAGAATGCAAACAAGTCAAAAAACCAGACAATGTGAACTGAGGTCTAAGATGGCAGACATACAAGAAACAGAGGCATGTTCACAATAGCAAAAAAGAAGCAAGACAAAAATATATCTCATACCCTACCATAATTATATATAAATGTAAAGCAAAGTTGCATAATAAATATAGGGTACTTAGTGAACTATTTTTGATCAAAAAAAGTATACAAGCCGTCCCACCAGCGGCAAGGTGACCCTAAATTGGGACGGTACCTATACTGCCTATATTAAAAACCTTACTGTATATCAAAGTTGAAATAATGCATATAAAAGGGTAGACAAATAGGACCGGGTCCCAACTCCAGACCACCTAGGCCCGTGGTAAGCTACATATATACCAATCAGCTCAACAAAGGGCATGCCACACCCTTAAATTGCACAGAATGCAAACAAGTCAAAAAACCAGACAATGTGAACTGAGGTCTAAGATGGCAGACATACAAGAAACAGAGGCATGTTCACACTAGCAAAAAAGAAGCAAGACAAAAATATATCTCATACCCTACCATAATTATATATAAATGTAAAGCAAAGTTGCATAATAAATATAGGGTACTTAGTGAACTATTTTTGATCAAAAAAAGTATACAAGCCGTCCCACCAGCGGCAAGGTGACCCTAAATTGGGACGGTACCTATACTGCCTATATTAAAAACCTTACTGTATATCAAAGTTGAAATAATGCATATAAAAGGGTAGACAAATAGGACCGGGTCCCAACTCCAGACCACCTAGGCCCGTGGTAAGCTACATATATACCAATCAGCTCAACAAAGGGCATGCCACACCCTTAAATTGCACAGAATGCAAACAAGTCAAAAAACCAGACAATGTGAACTGAGGTCTAAGATGGCAGACATACAAGAAACAGAGGCATGTTCACACTAGCAAAAAAGAAGCAAGACAAAAATATATCTCATACCCTACCATAATTATATATAAATGTAAAGCAAAGTTGCATAATAAATATAGGGTACTTAGTGAACTATTTTTGATCAAAAAAAGTATACAAGCCGTCCCACCAGCGGCAAGGTGACCCTAAATTGGGACGGTACCTATACTGCCTATATTAAAAACCTTACTGTATATCAAAGTTGAAATAATGCATATAAAAGGGTAGACAAATAGGACCGGGTCCCAACTCCAGACCACCTAGGCCCGTGGTAAGCTACATATATACCAATCAGCTCAACAAAGGGCATGCCACACCCTTAAATTGCACAGAATGCAAACAAGTCAAAAAACCAGACAATGTGAACTGAGGTCTAAGATGGCAGACATACAAGAAACAGAGGCATGTTCACACTAGCAAAAAAGAAGCAAGACAAAAATATATCTCATACCCTACCATAATTATATATAAATGTAAAGCAAAGTTGCATAATAAATATAGGGTACTTAGTGAACTATTTTTGATCAAAAAAAGTATACAAGCCGTCCCACCAGCGGCAAGGTGACCCTAAACTGGGACGGTACCTATACTGCCTATATTAAAAACCTTACTGTATATCAAAGTTGAAATAATGCATATAAAAGGGTAGACAAATAGGACCGGGTCCCAACTCCAGACCACCTAGGCCCGTGGTAAGCTACATATATACCAATCAGCTCAACAAAGGGCATGCCACACCCTTAAATTGCACAGAATGCAAACAAGTCAAAAAACCAGACAATGTGAACTGAGGTCTAAGATGGCAGACATACAAGAAACAGAGGCATGTTCACACTAGCAAAAAAGAAGCAAGACAAAAATATATCTCATACCCTACCATAATTATATATAAATGTAAAGCAAAGTTGCATAATAAATATAGGGTACTTAGTGAACTATTTTTGATCAAAAAAAGTATACAAGCCGTCCCACCAGCGGCAAGGTGACCCTAAATTGGGACGGTACCTATACTGCCTATATTAAAAACCTTACTGTATATCAAAGTTGAAATAATGCATATAAAAGGGTAGACAAATAGGACCGGGTCCCAACTCCAGACCACCTAGGCCCGTGGTAAGCTACATATATACCAATCAGCTCAACAAAGGGCATGCCACACCCTTAAATTGCACAGAATGCAAACAAGTCAAAAAACCAGACAATGTGAACTGAGGTCTAAGATGGCAGACATACAAGAAACAGAGGCATGTTCACACTAGCAAAAAAGAAGCAAGACAAAAATATATCTCATACCCTACCATAATTATATATAAATGTAAAGCAAAGTTGCATAATAAATATAGGGTACTTAGTGAACTATTTTTGATCAAAAAAAGTATACAAGCCGTCCCACCAGCGGCAAGGTGACCCTAAATTGGGACGGTACCTATACTGCCTATATTAAAAACCTTACTGTATATCAAAGTTGAAATAATGCATATAAAAGGGTAGACAAATAGGACCGGGTCCCAACTCCAGACCACCTAGGCCCGTGGTAAGCTACATATATACCAATCAGCTCAACAAAGGGCATGCCACACCCTTAAATTGCACAGAATGCAAACAAGTCAAAAAACCAGACAATGTGAACTGAGGTCTAAGATGGCAGACATACAAGAAACAGAGGCATGTTCACACTAGCAAAAAAGAAGCAAGACAAAAATATATCTCATACCCTACCATAATTATATATAAATGTAAAGCAAAGTTGCATAATAAATATAGGGTACTTAGTGAACTATTTTTGATCAAAAAAAGTATACAAGCCGTCCCACCAGCGGCAAGGTGACCCTAAATTGGGACGGTACCTATACTGCCTATATTAAAAACCTTACTGTATATCAAAGTTGAAATAATGCATATAAAAGGGTAGACAAATAGGACCGGGTCCCAACTCCAGACCACCTAGGCCCGTGGTAAGCTACATATATACCAATCAGCTCAACAAAGGGCATGCCACACCCTTAAATTGCACAGAATGCAAACAAGTCAAAAAACCAGACAATGTGAACTGAGGTCTAAGATGGCAGACATACAAGAAACAGAGGCATGTTCACACTAGCAAAAAAGAAGCAAGACAAAAATATATCTCATACCCTACCATAATTATATATAAATGTAAAGCAAAGTTGCATAATAAATATAGGGTACTTAGTGAACTATTTTTGATCAAAAAAAGTATACAAGCCGTCCCACCAGCGGCAAGGTGACCCTAAATTGGGACGGTACCTATACTGCCTATATTAAAAACCTTACTGTATATCAAAGTTGAAATAATGCATATAAAAGGGTAGACAAATAGGACCGGGTCCCAACTCCAGACCACCTAGGCCCGTGGTAAGCTACATATATACCAATCAGCTCAACAAAGGGCATGCCACACCCTTAAATTGCACAGAATGCAAACAAGTCAAAAAACCAGACAATGTGAACTGAGGTCTAAGATGGCAGACATACAAGAAACAGAGGCATGTTCACACTAGCAAAAAAGAAGCAAGACAAAAATATATCTCATACCCTACCATAATTATATATAAATGTAAAGCAAAGTTGCATAATAAATATAGGGTACTTAGTGAACTATTTTTGATCAAAAAAAGTATACAAGCCGTCCCACCAGCGGCAAGGTGACCCTAAATTGGGACGGTACCTATACTGCCTATATTAAAAACCTTACTGTATATCAAAGTTGAAATAATGCATATAAAAGGGTAGACAAATAGGACCGGGTCCCAACTCCAGACCACCTAGGCCCGTGGTAAGCTACATATATACCAATCAGCTCAACAAAGGGCATGCCACACCCTTAAATTGCACAGAATGCAAACAAGTCAAAAAAACAGACAATGTGAACTGAGGTCTAAGATGGCAGACATACAAGAAACAGAGGCATGTTCACACTAGCAAAAAAGAAGCAAGACAAAAATATATCTCATACCCTACCATAATTATATATAAATGTAAAGCAAAGTTGCATAATAAATATAGGGTACTTAGTGAACTATTTTTGATCAAAAAAAGTATACAAGCCGTCCCACCAGCGGCAAGGTGACCCTAAATTGGGACGGTACCTATACTGCCTATATTAAAAACCTTACTGTATATCAAAGTTGAAATAATGCATATAAAAGGGTAGACAAATAGGACCGGGTCCCAACTCCAGACCACCTAGGCCCGTGGTAAGCTACATATATACCAATCAGCTCAACAAAGGGCATGCCACACCCTTAAATTGCACAGAATGCAAACAAGTCAAAAAACCAGACAATGTGAACTGAGGTCTAAGATGGCAGACATACAAGAAACAGAGGCATGTTCACACTAGCAAAAAAGAAGCAAGACAAAAATATATCTCATACCCTACCATAATTATATATAAATGTAAAGCAAAGTTGCATAATAAATATAGGGTACTTAGTGAACTATTTTTGATCAAAAAAAGTATACAAGCCGTCCCACCAGCGGCAAGGTGACCCTAAATTGGGACGGTACCTATACTGCCTATATTAAAAACCTTACTGTATATCAAAGTTGAAATAATGCATATAAAAGGGTAGACAAATAGGACCGGGTCCCAACTCCAGACCACCTAGGCCCGTGGTAAGCTACATATATACCAATCAGCTCAACAAAGGGCATGCCACACCCTTAAATTGCACAGAATGCAAACAAGTCAAAAAACCAGACAATGTGAACTGAGGTCTAAGATGGCAGACATACAAGAAACAGAGGCATGTTCACACTAGCAAAAAAGAAGCAAGACAAAAATATATCTCATACCCTACCATAATTATATATAAATGTAAAGCAAAGTTGCATAATAAATATAGGGTACTTAGTGAACTATTTTTGATCAAAAAAAGTATACAAGCCGTCCCACCAGCGGCAAGGTGACCCTAAATTGGGACGGTACCTATACTGCCTATATTAAAAACCTTACTGTATATCAAAGTTGAAATAATGCATATAAAAGGGTAGACAAATAGGACCGGGTCCCAACTCCAGACCACCTAGGCCCGTGGTAAGCTACATATATACCAATCAGCTCAACAAAGGGCATGCCACACCCTTAAATTGCACAGAATGCAAACAAGTCAAAAAACCAGACAATGTGAACTGAGGTCTAAGATGGCAGACATACAAGAAACAGAGGCATGTTCACACTAGCAAAAAAGAAGCAAGACAAAAATATATCTCATACCCTACCATAATTATATATAAATGTAAAGCAAAGTTGCATAATAAATATAGGGTACTTAGTGAACTATTTTTGATCAAAAAAAGTATACAAGCCGTCCCACCAGCGGCAAGGTGACCCTAAATTGGGACGGTACCTATACTGCCTATATTAAAAACCTTACTGTATATCAAAGTTGAAATAATGCATATAAAAGGGTAGACAAATAGGACCGGGTCCCAACTCCAGACCACCTAGGCCCGTGGTAAGCTACATATATACCAATCAGCTCAACAAAGGGCATGCCACACCCTTAAATTGCACAGAATGCAAACAAGTCAAAAAACCAGACAATGTGAACTGAGGTCTAAGATGGCAGACATACAAGAAACAGAGGCATGTTCACACTAGCAAAAAAGAAGCAAGACAAAAATATATCTCATACCCTACCATAATTATATATAAATGTAAAGCAAAGTTGCATAATAAATATAGGGTACTTAGTGAACTATTTTTGATCAAAAAAAGTATACAAGCCGTCCCACCAGCGGCAAGGTGACCCTAAATTGGGACGGTACCTATACTGCCTATATTAAAAACCTTACTGTATATCAAAGTTGAAATAATGCATATAAAAGGGTAGACAAATAGGACCGGGTCCCAACTCCAGACCACCTAGGCCCGTGGTAAGCTACATATATACCAATCAGCTCAACAAAGGGCATGCCACACCCTTAAATTGCACAGAATGCAAACAAGTCAAAAAACCAGACAATGTGAACTGAGGTCTAAGATGGCAGACATACAAGAAACAGAGGCATGTTCACACTAGCAAAAAAGAAGCAAGACAAAAATATATCTCATACCCTACCATAATTATATATAAATGTAAAGCAAAGTTGCATAATAAATATAGGGTACTTAGTGAACTATTTTTGATCAAAAAAAGTATACAAGCCGTCCCACCAGCGGCAAGGTGACCCTAAATTGGGACGGTACCTATACTGCCTATATTAAAAACCTTACTGTATATCAAAGTTGAAATAATGCATATAAAAGGGTAGACAAATAGGACCGGGTCCCAACTCCAGACCACCTAGGCCCGTGGTAAGCTACATATATACCAATCAGCTCAACAAAGGGCATGCCACACCCTTAAATTGCACAGAATGCAAACAAGTCAAAAAACCAGACAATGTGAACTAAGGTCTAAGATGGCAGACATACAAGAAACAGAGGCATGTTCACACTAGCAAAAAAGAAGCAAGACAAAAATATATCTCATACCCTACCATAATTATATATAAATGTAAAGCAAAGTTGCATAATAAATATAGGGTACTTAGTGAACTATTTTTGATCAAAAAAAGTATACAAGCCGTCCCACCAGCGGCAAGGTGACCCTAAATTGGGACGGTACCTATACTGCCTATATTAAAAACCTTACTGTATATCAAAGTTGAAATAATGCATATAAAAGGGTAGACAAATAGGACCGGGTCCCAACTCCAGACCACCTAGGCCCGTGGTAAGCTACATATATACCAATCAGCTCAACAAAGGGCATGCCACACCCTTAAATTGCACAGAATGCAAACAAGTCAAAAAACCAGACAATGTGAACTGAGGTCTAAGATGGCAGACATACAAGAAACAGAGGCATGTTCACACTAGCAAAAAAGAAGCAAGACAAAAATATATCTCATACCCTACCATAATTATATATAAATGTAAAGCAAAGTTGCATAATAAATATAGGGTACTTAGTGAACTATTTTTGATCAAAAAAAGTATACAAGCCGTCCCACCAGCGGCAAGGTGACCCTAAATTGGGACGGTACCTATACTGCCTATATTAAAAACCTTACTGTATATCAAAGTTGAAATAATGCATATAAAAGGGTAGACAAATAGGACCGGGTCCCAACTCCAGACCACCTAGGCCCATGGTAAGCTACATATATACCAATCAGCTCAACAAAGGGCATGCCACACCCTTAAATTGCACAGAATGCAAACAAGTCAAAAAACCAGACAATGTGAACTGAGGTCTAAGATGGCAGACATACAAGAAACAGAGGCATGTTCACACTAGCAAAAAAGAAGCAAGACAAAAATATATCTCATACCCTACCATAATTATATATAAATGTAAAGCAAAGTTGCATAATAAATATAGGGTACTTAGTGAACTATTTTTGATCAAAAAAAGTATACAAGCCGTCCCACCAGCGGCAAGGTGACCCTAAATTGGGACGGTACCTATACTGCCTATATTAAAAACCTTACTGTATATCAAAGTTGAAATAATGCATATAAAAGGGTAGACAAATAGGACCGGGTCCCAACTCCAGACCACCTAGGCCCGTGGTAAGCTACATATATACCAATCAGCTCAACAAAGGGCATGCCAAGGAGGAACAGGAGGAGCACTGCCAGAGCCCTGCAAAATGACCTCCAGCAGGCCACAAATGTGCATGTGTCTGCACAAACGGTTAGAAACCGACTCCATGAGGGTGGTATGAGGGGTCGACGTCCACAGATGGGGGTTGTGTTCACAGCCCAACACCGTGCTGGATGCTTTGCATTTGCCACAGAACACCAGGATTGGCAAAGTTGCCGCTGGCTCCCTGTGCTCTTCACAAATGAAAGCCGGTTCACACTGAGCACATGTGACAGACGTGACAGAGTCTGGAGACGCAGTGGAGAGCGATCTGCTGCCTGCAACATCCTTCAGCATAACCGGTTTGACAGTGGGTCAGTAATGGTGTGGGGTGGCATTTCTTTGGAGGGCCGCACAGCCCTCCATGTGCTCGCCAGAGGTAGCCTGACTTCCATTAGGTACCGAGATGAGATCCTCAGACCCCTTGTGAGACCATATACTGGTGCGGTTGGCCCTGGGTTCCTCCTAATTTAGGACACTGCCAGACCTCATGTGGCTGGAGTGTGTTAGCAGTTCCTGCAAGATGAAGGCATTGAAGCTATGGACTGGCCCCCCTGTTCCCCAGACCTGAATCCGATTGAGCACATCTGGGACATCATGTCTCGCTCCATCCACCAACTGACTGTCCACAGCCTGTCCAGGAGTTGGCGGATGCTTTAGTCCAGGTCTGGGAGGAGATCCCACAGGAAACCATCTAGGATGTGTTATTTGAGTGTTCCCTTTACTTTTTTGAGCAGTATGTCTAAAATGTCACCACATAGCCTGGCAGTGACCTAACTCAATTGTTAAACACGGTACCTATTATTAATTTTTTTTAAAATTCTTTAAAACATTTTTTTTTCTTTCCCTTTTCTCCTTTTCTCTCTTTTATTTTTCCGTTAGTTACATCCTATCTCTAGGCACGGTGTATAGCTTGTCAATGAATTTCCCTGAGTATTCATGTTGTGTATGAACATTTACAAGAAGACCCTCTCAAATTCTACCTCACGCTCACATCAGTTTTGTCTCAGAGGAAAAACAGTAGCATCAAACCAAGATGAATGTGAATGGAAGGGAATCTATCACCCCCTGGGACTTATCAGACCTCTAATATGGTCATACAGGTGATAGAAATGTGAATCTATACATACCTGAATGCCTCATATTAGAGGTCTGGTTGCTTTGAAATGTCTTTATTCTTTATTTTTTCTCATTCTTGGGGGATGGGAAGAAATCCCTGCCTACTTTGCTAATTACAATGTCCCCACCACCCCCCCCTGCAAGTCACAGTGTCCTGTGACGTGCAGTCTTGTCTTCCAGATCCGGCACATGCGCAAATCTCCTATAACGCAAGGGGCACTTTTTTTTCCCAGGTATATATTTACATTTCTATCACCTGTATGCCCATATTAGAGGTCTGTTAAGTCCTAGGGGGTGACAGATTGCCTTTAAGGCTCTCTGGATGTAAACTGACCAAAACAATAGATCTTATAGGACTCTTTAGTATTAAGAACTGATCTCCTAATGAGAAGTCATAGGAATTTGCTCCAAAGGGGTAATTAAAATTGCTATCAAACCACTCGCCCCTGCTGACTACCCTTTATTTTTTGCCCATAATATACTGATGAGACAACCCACAAGTTCCCGTCTAGTCTAATAGTATGGGTGTAACAGGCTGTAAGCCGGATACTGTGCACTACCCTAGTGTGAACAGCACCCTATACAAGCCTTTTTGTGTGCAATTCAAATACTAAGCAGTCACCCCCTCCATGAAATCATAGAATCATAGAATGGTAGAGTTGAAGGGGACCTCCTGGGTCATCTGGTCCAACCCCCTGCTCAAAGCAGGATTCACTAAATCATCTCAGACAGATGTCTGTCCAGCCTCTGTTTGAAGACGTCCATTGAAGGGGAACTCACTACCTCTCGTGGCAGCCTGTTCCACTCATTGATCACCCTAACTGTCAAATTTTTTTTTCTAATATCTAATCTGTGTCTCCTCCCATTCAGTTTCATCCCATTGCTTCTAGTCTTTCCTTGTGCAAATGAGAATAAAGATGATCCTTCTACAATTTGACAGCCCTTGAGATATTTGTAGACAGCTATTAAGTCTCCTCTCAGTCTTCTTTTTTTCAAGCTAAACATTCCCAAATCCTGTAACCGTTCCTCATAGGACATGGTTTGCAGACCGGTCACCATTCTGGTCGCTCTTCTCTGAACTTGCTCTACTTTGTCGATGTCTTTCTTAAAATGCGGTGCCCAAAACTGGACACAGTATTACAGATGAGGTCTGACCAAAGAGGAGTAAAGTCCGATAATGACTTCACGTGATCTAGACTGTATGCTTCTGTTAATACATCCCAGAATTGTATTTGGCTTTTTTGCTGCTGCATCACTCTGTTGACTCATGTTCAGCCTATGATCTATTAGTATACCTAAGTCTTTTTCACATGTACTGTTGCTTAGCTCTATTCCTCCCATTTTGTATATGCTTTTTTTCATTTTTATTGCCCATAAATGGTAAGTTGTGAGTGGTTGTCTCATCAGTATTTTGCACCTGTGTAGCCGCCATCTTTATGTGGGTTTGCTGCACCCTGGTAGTGCATTTGGTTTTGAAGATCTGGGCAGGTAAACACTGCTGTGTTTTTTCTTGAATTTTTGGGGGAATTTTAATTCTTCTTAGTGAGGCTTTGCTGTTTGTGTCAAGCTTTTGGGGATGGAAATTTCATTCTCCAGCAGGACTTGGCACCTGTCCACACTGACAAAAGTACCAATACCTGGTTTAAAAACAACAGTATCACTGTGCTTGATTGGCCAGCAAACTTGACTGACCTTAACCCCATAGAGAATATATGCGGTATTGTCAAGAGGAAGATGAGACACCAGACCCAAAAATGTAGACGAGCTGAAGGCTGCTATCAAAGCAACCTGGGCTTCCATAACACCTCAGCAGGGCCACAGGCTGATCGCCTCCATGCCACGCTGCATTGATGCAGTAATTGATGCTAAAGGAGCCTAACCAAGTATTGAGTGCATTTACTGAACATACATTTCAGTAGGACAAAATTTCGGATTTTAAATACATTTTTCAAGCTGTTGTTATAAAGTATTCTAATTTACTGAGATAATGACTTTTGTGTTTTCATTGGCTGTAAGCCATAATCATCAACATTAACAGAAATAAACAGTTGAAATAGATCCCTCTGTGTGTAATGACTCTATATATGAGTTTCACTTTTTGTATTGAAGAACTGAAATAAATTAACTTTTTGATGATATTCTAATTTAGTGAGATGCACCTGTATATAAATCTAAATTGCAATTCAATAGAGAGCAAATTTATCATATCTAAAGGAAATTAACCTGCCGACATTCTTGGGTAAAGATCAAGAATATCTGAATAGTCCTTTACAGTTGGAGGAATTACAAATGGCGGTAGCCTCTATGACAAATAATAAGTCGCCAGGGCTGGACGGGCTTGCCACGGAAATATATAAGAAATTTGGGAATATCCTACTTCATCACTTACTGGTTACCTTTCAGGATACAATTAAGGGGGAAGCTCTGCCTCATTCAATGCAAGAGGTGTTAGAAAAAACAGGAGAGTTCTATCTTGCTGGTCACATGACCTTTTTTGCCTATTTAATCCTGCTCCGCCCTTCTGGCCATGCTGGACTTCATTGTAATTTCTACTCTTAAGCTAGCCAGGTGCTTTGTAACCTCTCTGTCAGTTTAGCTAGGTCTTTGGACCTCTATGTTCTATGTTGTTTGTTTGTCTTTTTACTGCTACAATTTCTGCTAGGTGGTGTCCATCTTTCTCCCAGTCCCTAGTTCTTGTAGGGATCCCTCCCTCACATCTATAGGTCTTCGTTCAGACTAGCTGAGGACTTTAGCGGGTCTGATCGCAGGATCAGGTTCCCCGTTACATCGTAGGGATCTAGCTTAGTTCTATTGTAGCGACAGATCTCCTCTCTTTCCTTAGTGCTTGTAGCAGATCATAACAGTAAGTCCAGCCCAAAAATATCTGTAAGGAAAGATCTCCAGTTTCCATCATGGTGTCGGTTCAGGATTTGGCTCAACGCCTGCAGGGACTCTCTCTGGAGGTGGCTGAGCTCCAGCAGCACGTGAGTAGCTGTTCTGGAGCGCATTTTGTGGAGCCAAAAGTACGTTTGCCTGATTTATTTTTTGGTGAACAGCAAGATTTTTTTTCCTTTAAAAATGCTTGTTTGTTGTATTTTCGTTTGAGACCCAGATCCTCTGGTGATGAATCACAGCGCATAGGGTTCATAATGTCACTTTTGCGCAAGGAACCTCAGGGATGGGCCTTTTCTCTCCAACCTAGTCATCCGTGCTTTAGTGGATAGTTTTTTTTTCTGCTTTGGGGTTGTTGTATGATGATCCTGATCGTGTCTCATCAGCTGAGACTGAATTGAGACATTTGAGGCAGGGATCAGGTAATGTGGAAAATTATTGTACCAGGCAATTATTGTATTGTACCAAAAAATTAGAGAAATACTACAAAAATACTGGTACATACTGAGACAAGATCCCCTTCTACGGGATGTACTACCAGAGAGACCAGGCATCACCTTTAGAAGGGGTAAAACACTCAGAAACATTATAGCACCTAGTCGCTTGAAAACATCTGTAGTGAAAAGCTCTGGAAGAAAAAAACAAACGTCTCTCCAATTTAAAACTACTAATCCTATAACAAAAAAGACAACCAATACACTCAATGGCACTTTTAAATGCAACCAGAAAAAGTGCCAATGCTGCCAAACAATAACCCATGGCCATCAATCTATCACCTCCAATAGCACAGGAGAAACCTTTCCCATAAAACATCACCTGACTTGCACTAGCAGCTATGTTATATATGTAATTACATGTAGTTGCGGAATGCAATATGTTGGCCGGACGACACAGATGGTCAGATCACGGTTAAACGCACACCGACATAATGCGAAAATTGGGCTACTAACACATAGCCTATCGAGACATCTCCTACTAAATCATAATAAGAGCTTTGAGATAAGTTTGACTCCTGTCGAAGAAATTCCGCAGAACATATCAAACAGAATCCATCTACTGAATAAGAAAGAGGCTTTCTGGATGTACAGATTGCGCTCTCTACATCCGGACGGCCTCAATGATAGATTGGAGAACATATAGAACATCGAATTAGATCAGGACAGCATTGCTGACCAATAGAAATATTTAGAAAGAATAGAATATATGGTAACCCAGGCTAGATATATTTTTTATTATATATTTTTTATGATATACTCTTGGGTTTGCCCATAAACCCCTGACTAGTGAAGCCAGCATCATGAGGACATCCATAGCATAGAGGTAAATACCAATGAGAGAAACACAATAGACCCTAGAGTGTGGACTACTCGAGTTCAATCCCAGTAGAAAAAACTAACTTATCAAAGAAGTTCCCACAGCAATTAAAGATATAGAACTCACAATATGACTAGATTAAAGTAAGATGTTTTTTTTTTTTTTTCTTTTTTTTTTTTTTTTTCTTTTTTTCCTCATTTTTTTATATATTTTTATTTTTAATTTTTTTTTTTTATTTTTTTTTTTAAATTTTCTTTATTTATTTTTTTATTTTATTATTATATATATATTATTTTTTTTTATTTATTTATATATATATTTTTTTTTATTTATTTATTTATTTTTATTTATTTATTTATTTATTTTCTTTTGTGTTGTGTTTTCTCTCATAAAGAAAAGTTTTTCTAGTAAAAGAAGTATAATATAATAGTCCTAATATGATCATTGAATATATGTTGTATGTGTGGATAATGCTATAGATTTACATTTTTTATACATCCACTCATGCTGTATACACGCAAATCAATGTTTGTAATGTTTTTTATGTGTGTGTGTTTTTCACCATGTATTTTATCATGTACTGCAAATATACTTGTAACAAAAAAAAAAAAAAAAAAAAAGAAACAAGGACAAGCTAAAGCTGCATACTGAAAACCACCAAGCAGCAATTAAGCTAATGAAGAACCACCAGGTCTCAACCATTTAACATAATTAATTTATTCAAGTGAACCTATATAGACTATATAACTCTAACAGACTGTAAAGCAATATCTTACCTGAGGAAGGCTATTCTGTACCAGTATATAGCCGAAACGCGTTGTTCTATGTATCTTTTTTTATGATTATTTTTATCTAAGTAAATTTCTGAAGACTTTTAATACCTCTGCCTGGTGCCTGTCTCCTGGGAGCGCTGAACTGACTGGATGAATCCTTTCACTTTCTCCTGACCCTCACTATTAATGGTATTCACCAAGAGAATTTGGATTTGGTGGTATTAAATAATTTGCCTTCTCCAGTAGTTTTGGGGTTGCCCTGGTTAAAATTGTACAATCCTGTACTGGATTGGTCTACCAATGAAATTAAGTCCTGGAGCCCTAAGTGTTATGACAAGTGTTGTAACGGGCGCATTGCTGCTGTGGATAAAGGGGAATTGCCTGTACCTATTCAGGATTTTTGGAAAGTTTTTTCTGAGGAGGAGTTGCAAATTTTGCCTCCCCATAGAGACTATGATTGTACCATTGAATTTGTCCCTGGAGCGACTCTTTCTAAAAGTCGTTTATTTAATCTTACTATTCCTGAGAGAAAGGCTTTGGAGGAATACATACAGACAAGCTTGGCCGCTGGTCACATTAGGCCTTCCAAGTCTCCTGTGGCTGTTGGATTTTTTTTTGTTAAAAAAAAGGACGGCGGTTTACGTCCCTGTCTGGACTTTCGCGAGATTAATAAAATTACTGTACGCAATCCCTACCCACTGCCATTGATTCCTGATTTGTTTAACCAGTTAGTGGGGGCCAAGTGGTTCTCTAAAATTGATCTCCGGGGGCATACAATTTGTTGCGCATGAAGCATGAAGGAGGGTGATGAATGGAAGACTGCTTTTAACACTCCTGTGGGTCATTTTGAGAACCTGGTTATGCCTTTTGGTCTTACCAATGCACCAGCATTTTTTCAGAATCTTATTAATGACATCCTTAGAGCTTTGATCGTCAAAAATGTGGTTGTGTATTTGGATGACATTTTGATTTATTCGCCTGATCTGGAGTTTCATTGGCGGAGCGTACGTGAGGTATTAGTTATTAATTGACAATTCGCTTTTTGCTAAGCTAGAGAAATGTGAGTTCGCTGTACAGAGAATTAGTTTTTTGGGCTACATTATCTCCAGCGAGGGCTTTGAGATGGACCCGGTGAAAGTTCAAGCTGTGCAGGAATGGCCTAGGCCTATTGGTTTGAAATCGATACAGAGGTTTTTGGGTTTCGCTAATTATTACAGAAAATTCATTAAAAATGTTTCTATTATTGTTAAACCACTGACCGATCTCACCAGGAAAGGTGCGAATACGGTTCAGTGGACTACTGAGGCCATTGAAGCTTTTGTGTTTCTAAAGGAGAGGTTCAGCTCTGCCCCCATCCTTATTCAGCCTGATGTGACTAAGCCGTTTTTGGTTGAGGTTGATGCTTCTTCTGTGGGGGTCGGTGCGGTGTTGTCTCAGGAAAACAAGGATGGAGTGCATCCCTGTGCCTTTTTTTCCAAAAAGTTTTCTGAGACTGAACTTAATTACGATATTGGTAATCGGAAATTGCTGGCTATTAAACTCGCATTTGAACACTGGCGTCATCTCTTGGAAGGTGCTGAATTTCCCATTCAGGTTTTCACTGATCATAAAAATCTGATCTATCTTGATGCTGCCAAGCGCTTGAATGCCCGTCAGGCTAGGTGGGCACTTTTTTTCTTGCGGTTTAATTTTTCCGTTACTTACATCCCGGGTACCAAGAATGTTAAAGCTGATGCTTTGTCTCGCAGCTTTTCTCCCATGGTCGGTGCTGAGGAGGAGGAGAGCATTTTACAGGAGGGTGTTGTGATTGCTGCATTGGACTCCGTTTTGGAAGATGAGATTCTTAAAGCACAGGAGAATGCCCCATCTAACACTCCCCATGGGAGGTTGTTTGTGCCTAGGACCTTTAGGAGAGATTTGTTTGTTGAGTGTCATGAGTCTCGGTTGGCAGGTCATCCAGGAATTTCTGAGACCAAGAGACTTGTGGGTTGCAGTTTTTGGTGGCCTGGATGGCAGAAGGAAGTCATTAAGTGGGTGCGTCAATGTACTGTGTGTGCTAGATCTAAGTCTTTGCATGCTCCTGCTGCGGGGTTGCTTTGCCCTCTGGAGGTTCCTAGTGCCCCTTGGACACATCTGGCTATGGACTTTATTACTGACCTTCCCCCCTCTGAGGGTTTCACGGTCATCTGGGTGGTCGTGGACCGTTTTAGCAAGATGTGTCACTTGGTTCCCTTCATCAAACTGCCCTGTGCTAAGACACTCGCTAAGGCCTTTGTCAAGGAAATTGTCAGACTCCATGGTGTTCCTACTGACATTGTTTCTGATAGGGGACCTCAGTTCGTGGCTCGTTTTTGGCGTACCTTTTGTGACAGGTTGGGAGTTCATTTGTCATTTTCATCTGGATATCATCCTGAGTCTAATGGCTAGACAGAAAGGAAGAATCAGGATGTTGAGCAGTTCTTGCGTTGTTTTGTGGCAGACAATCAAGAGGGGTGGTCTGAGTTTCTGCCACTTGCTGAATTTGCTCTTAACAACCATACATCCTCTTCTGCTGGGTGTTCGCCTTTTATTTGTTGTTCTGGGAGACATCCGTCTTTTGGGTCATTCTCCAAATTGGTATCGGCTGTGCCTGAGGAGGAGAGTTTTTCTGGTGATTCGGAGAGAGTTTGGACGGATGTGAGTGGTAATCTTCAGGAGGCTAACAAAAAATCTAAGAGGTACTTTGATAGGAAACGGCAAGAGGTTTTGTTTGCTATTGGTGACATGGTTTGGTTGTCCTCTAAGAATCTGCGGTTGAGGATTCCTTCTAAAAAATTGGGTCCCAAGTTTGTAGGGCCCTTTAAGGTGCTTCAGGTAGTTAATCAATCTGCTGTTAGGTTGGAGGTTCCCACCTCCTGGAAGATTAATCCGGTGTTTCATGTTTCTCTATTGAAAAAAGCTGATGTATCAGATAGAGACGCCACTGCCAGTGTTTCCCCGGTGGTGGAGGACGGGGAATATGAAATTTCCCGCATCCTAAATTCTAGACGGTATAGAGGGAGTTTGCAGTATCTCGTCGTGTGGAAGGGTTTCGGTCCCGAAGATAACTCATGGGTGAGGGCGGATGATGTTTCTGCTTCCAGACTTGTCAGAGCGTTTCATAAGAGGTTTCCTGATAAGCCTGGGCCTAGGGGATCCGGAGGATCCTCTTAGAAGAGGGGCTACTGTTAGAACTCTCCTGTTAGTTTTTTTCTATCTTGCTGGTCACATGACCTTTTTTGCCTATTTAATCCTGCTCCGCCCTTCTGGCCATGCTGGACTTCATTGTAATTTCTACTCTTAAGCTAGCCAGGTGCTTTGTAACCTCTCTGCCAGTTTAGCTAGGTCTTTGGACCTCTATGTTCTATGTTGTTTGTTTGTCTTTTTACTGCTACAATTTCTGCTAGGAGGTGTCCATCTTTCTCCCAGTCCCTAGTTCTTGTAGGGATCCCTCCCTCACATCTATAGGTCTTCGTTCAGACTAGCTGAGGACTGTAGTGGGTCTGATCTCAGGATCAGGTTCCCCGTTACATCGTAGGGATCTAGCTTAGTTCTATTGTAGGGACAGATCTCCTCTCTTTCCTTAATGCTTGTAGCAGATCATAACAAGAGGCAGTGATTGATGTTATACCTAAGACAGGCAAAGATCCTTTACTTCCCGATTCATAGAGGTCCATATCTTTATCAACTGATCATGCCTGTGAAGTGGTGTGGAATTAATGCCGCTATATAAATGAGTAAAATAAATAAATATCAAGATCATTGTGAAGGTTTTGGCTTCTAGATTGAACACAGTAATATCTACAGCAATCCATACTGACCAGTCAGGCTTCATGCCTGATAGATCCACAACTGTCAATATCCGAAGATTTTTTCTTAACCAGTGGATCGTGATGGGGATAGACCTGTACGCTCGCTTGATGCCACTAAGGCATTCGATTCTGTTGAGTGGGAATATTTATGGGTGGTGTTGGAAAAGTTTGCCATGGGATATGGTTTCATCTCATGGCTTAAATTACTATATAGTAGGCTGGTGGCTAGAATATGAGTAAATAGGCATCTCACCTCGGCCTTTGGACTGAGCACGGGCACACGGCAGGGGTGTTCACTGTCTCCCCTGCTCTTTGCAATGGCCATTGAGCCCCTGGCAGCGATTATCAGGGAGAATCCAGAAGTAATTGGGTTCCGTAGAGGGAATAGAAGAGAGAAGGTTGCCCTCTATGTCGATGACACTTTGCTGTTCTTGGCTAGAGCTTCTGAGTTCCTTCCTATAGCAATAGAAATGATAGAAACATTTGGAAAATACTCGGGTCTGGTGATAAACTGAAGCAAATCGGTTATACTTCCATTGAATAATATAGATGAAAATGCTTCCCGTTAAACTAACTCGGGGTTACAGGTGGTCTCTGAGTTTAAGTACTTAGGCATTAACATAATGGCAAAAATAAATGATTATGAGAATCTTGACCTAATATTTAATAAAGTTTAGAGGTAAACTGGGGGCTTGGTCCAAGCTACCGTTATCGGTTGTGGGCCGTGCTAATCTGGTCAAAATGATCTGGATGCCACAGTTGCTGTATGTTCTACACAACTCCCCATTATGGATAAATCAGAGATTTTTCTTGAAAGCTAACCAGGAGTTTAGAAAATTAATATGGGGCAAACAGACAACGAGAATTAAGCTGGAAATACTGCAAAGGAATAAAACAATGGGCGGCCTTGCAGTCCCAAATCCATGGGTATATTATGTGGTATCTCAACTTCAACATATTCAGGGATGGAATAACCATGGGACGGGGAAGCTCATCGTTTGTTGCTACAACATTATCTCCATTCAGATAAACTTTATGAAGTGCTGGAGGCGCATACATTTTGGACACTTGGAGGTAAAATACCAACTATTCTATTAATTCACAAACTTTGGGGGTCGATGAAAAAAAATTACAGGGTGTAGAAGGTGTTTCGCAATTTACTTCATTATGGAACACTCCATGGCTTCCAAATCGATACCAACTAGTGGGATTCTAATCCTGGAATCCTGGAGTTCTAGGGGTTTAAATAGATTTAATCAAGTGTTAATAGGTGATTTGATTAAGGAATTTTCACAGCTGCAAAATAAATTCTATAAAAATTTACAATTTCGGCACACACATAAGGCAGAAGGCATTGTTCTGGATGTGGGGCTACCTCAAAACACAATAATACAGAAAATAGCTAGTTCACATCGGTCTCAAGGACTGATTTCACTACTTTATAACATTCTTCTGGATATAATATTGACAAACCATCCTATGTGATCAAAGACAAAATGGGAGAGTGTGGTAGGCCCTATAGAAGAAAATCATTGGCTAGATATATTGGAAAATGTCCCACAATTATCCTTGAGCGAATCTCAATTGTCTCATATATACATTGTGACAAGGTCACTGGCAAAGTACTAGCGGGGAGATATGCAGCACTGCGATTAATAGCTGCAGTAATTATACATAGAAAATGGTTCCAGCACATGAGTGGGTTAATCAGCCATCTTAGTGCTAGGGTGTTTAAACACCTGTAGAAAGGGAGGAACTCAGAGGATAAAATCACAGCCTTTTCAGAGCATTTGGTAGAGGGCCTGGAGATGAAAGCTCTGGAGCTGTGGTGTGCATGTTAAGGAAAGCTAAACCTTGGGTTGTTTTGTTTCTTAAGCAGATGGTTACCCGTAGCAACAAGGACTTTGCCATACATTATGGTTATGTTTTCTTTTCCTGTTAGGCCAGGAAGTCCGTGTTTGTTTTTGCTAACATTGCTGTAGTTTACGCAGTGCTCTTAATAAACTCAGCAGAAGCTTTAAAGAGACAGTGTTCCTGTGTACCTCTATGAGCAACCAAGTGAGTCGATTTACCACAACGTGATACATCAGGTACAGTATATAGGACGCTTCAATTCTTATATAACATTTCGTTCAAGTCCTCATTGTACTAGATGCAACACTTACTCAGCAGACATGCTTCATATTTTGTCCTTATTCAATGCAGAACTTTCACCATTGCTATGTATACTGGGATATGTTGAAGATATCACTAGTGATGAGCATGGCAAAATAGCGGTGGCACGTATGTTGTATATGGCAAGGAAATTAATAGCCCAAAAATGGATAGCAGATCAGGAACCTGTGATGTCAGAATTTATAGACAAAGTTAATTGGCTAGTAAACTTGGAAAAAAGAGATGTTATCTGTAAATATAAGTTATGGAGTTTATGGATTGATAGCTCCGGTTTGGCGTCCAAGGAATTGGAGAGATTTCGCTACATCTATGTTCTGGTGCCCAAAATAGTTAATTTTTTTTTAAACAAATGTTTAACATGTTAAAAAAAAAATGAAATGTGTCTTATGCGTATTGCATTTTTTTTGTTTTTACAAGAATTGTTGGTTCCAATTTTCTTTTGAAACTTTTTAAAATCTGCTTTTTTCAGGTGTTTTTCTTGTAATATAGAAAAGCCTAAGGCCAGACATAAACCCCATAAACACTGTACTTGTAGACTTGGGTATCAAATAATTTCTGTCCATGGTGATTTGTGCAAACAAAAAAGCTTTTATAAAAGCCTGAAACTTCTGTGTGTGAATCAGAAATGAGATCTAACGTGATAGAAGATTACAGTCTGGGGAAGACAGGAAACATTCATATAGACGGCCGGTGGTGATGTAGTCAGTGAAGAACTCTGGCCAAATTTATTTCTAGAGCCGTAGTATAAGATGAAGATGTCGTCCTCATCATGAAGTAGTTATTTCTCATTTCATGTTTAATGAATATCTCCTGCAGTATTGCTAATGCCGATTCCAGTGTCGGTAAATGAAACAAGAATTAGCGTTATGGACGATGGGTCTATGAGAAACGTATTCAGTTGCAGATTCCAAGGAAGAAACGACTTGTTGTCTGTGGCCTAAAATACACTGCTCAAAAAAATAAAGGGAACACTCAAATAATACATCCTAGATCAGAATGAATGAAATATTCCCATTGAATACTTTGTTCTGTACAAAGTTGAATGTGCTGACAACAAAATCACACAAAATCATCAATGGAAATCAAATTTATTAACCAATGGAGGCCCGGATTTGGAGTCATCCCCAAAATGAAAGTGGAAAAACACACTACAGGCTGATCCAACTTTGATGTAATGTCCTTAAAACAAGTCAAAATGAGGCTCAGTATTGTGTGTGGTCTCCATGTGCCTGCATGACCTCTCTACAACGCCTGGGCATGCTCCTGATCAGGTTGCGGATGGTCTCCTGTGGGATCTCCTCCCAGACCTGGACTAAAGCATCCGCCAACTCCTGGACAGTCTGTGGTGCAACGTGACGTTGGTGGATGGAGCGAGACATGATGTCCCAGATGTGCTCAATTGGATTCAGGTCTGGGGAAAGAGCGGGCCAGTCCATAGCTTCAATGCCTTCATCTTGCAGGAACTGCTGACACACTCCATCCACATGAGGTCTGGCATTGTCCTGCATTAGGAGGAACCTAGGGCCAACCGCACCAGCATATGGTCTCACAAGGGGTCTGAGGATCTCATCTTGGTACCTAATGGCAGTCAGGCTACCTGTGGCGAGTATACGGAGGGCTGTGCGGCCCTCCAAAGAAATGCCACCCCACACCATTACAGACCCACTGCCAAACCGGTCATGCTGAAGGATGTTGCAGGCAGCAGATCGCTCTCCACCGCGTCTCCAGACTCTGTCACGTCTGTCACATGTGCTCAGTGTGAACCTGCTTTCATCTGTGAAGAGCACAGGGCGCCAGTGGCGACTTTGACAATCCTGGTGTTCTGTGGCAAAAGTAAAGCGTCCTGCACGGTGTTGGGCTGTGAGCACAACCCCCATCTGTGGATGTCGGGCCCTCATACCACCCTCATGGAGTCGGCTTCTAACCGTTTGTGCAGACACATGCACATTTGTGGCCTGCTGGAGGTCATTTTGCAGGGCTCTGGCAGTGCTCCTCCTGTTCCTCCTTGCACAAAGGAGGAGGTAACGGTCTTGCTGCTGGGTTGTTGCCCTCCTATTACTCCCTCCACATCTCCTGGTATCTGCTCCATGCTCTGGACACTGTGCTGACAGACACAGCTACACTTCTTGCCACAGCTCGCACTGATGTGCTATCCTGGATGAACTGCACTACAAATTCTGTGGGTTGTACTGTAGACACCGCCTCAATCTACTGTACCTCTAGGGGTGAGAGCAATAGCAAAATGAAAAAGTGACCAAAACAACAGCCAAAAAGGATGAGAACAGAGAAATGGTCTGTGGTCACCATCTGCAGAACCGCTCCTTTATAGGGGGTATCTGGCTAATTGCCTATCATTTCTACCAGTTGTCTGTTCCATTTGCACAACAGCAGGAGAAATTGATTCACAATCAGTGTTGCTTCATAACTGGACAGGGAGATTTCACAGAAGTGTTATTGACTTGGAGTTACATTGTGTTAAGTGTTCCCTTTACTTTTTTGAGCAGTGTATATAGGTTTTATTAGATGTAAAGAAGGAAACTAAATACTGTAAAATAATAAATCTCCTCATATATTTACCTTATTATCTCCAGTAATTGTATTATTATACAGGATTCTTTATGATGTTACATCGGCTCATCTTTTTCTCATTCAGGTCTCTACAATATCAGATGCTTTCAGAGAAGATCTTCTATAAAAGAGAATTTTCCTGATTTATCCATCAAAGATGGATATGGACAGACACAAGATGGTGGAGAGGATATTACACCTCACCCTAGAGATCCTCTTCCGTCTTACTGGAGAGGTGAGAGATTCTGATGACGTCACATTACATCATTCTTATCTATGGGAATAACAGATGGACAGAACTGGAGAGGTGAGGACTCTGGAAATGTCTGGAGTGAGATTTATTAATGTGTCTCTCCATAACCAGGATTACACAGTAGTGAAGAAGACCTCTAGTGAGCGCTGTCAGGACCCTGTGTCTGAGGGATGGGGAAGACCCCTGAGCCCAATCACAGGGCCTCCACCTCAACCCCGGATGCATGAGGACATCAATGACCAGAAGATCCTAGAACTCGCCTACAAGATGATTGAGCTGCTGACTGGAGAGGTGACACTGCTGGGAATGCTGGGACATTATACAGTAACGCTATGAAGGGATCGGGGGATGACGATGTCATTGTATGTGTCAGGTTCCTATAAGACGTCAGGATGTCGCCGTCTATTTTTCCATGGAGGAGTGGGAGTATTTAGAAGGACACAAAGATCTGTACAAGGACGTCATGATGGAGGTTCCCCAGACCCTCACATCACCAGGTAATAGACTGGACTAAATACACGCGGGCTATAATTATCTGTATGTAAAGAATGAATTCAGTCCCTGTATGTGTTTCCTCCAGATCTATCCAGTAAGAGGACAACACCAGAGAGATGTCCTCTTCTTCCACAGGACTGTAAACAAGAAGACCCCAATGTTCCTCAGGATCATCAGGTAGATGGAGAGAAGGTGTCATGAGATCTCCCCTATGATGTGTAGATGGCTGTGAAGGTCTTGTGCTCAGTCTTGTTTTACCCACCACTATTTTATGTTTTATACTTGTGTAATGAGAAAGGTGGAGATGGCAGTATTAGAGCTGATCATAGATGTGACTTCTCATCTGTCTGTGACTTTTACAGTATTTGTTTCAGGGTGAAGATCTGACCCATATTAATACTACAGAGACATATGTGAGGGCTGATGAGCGGTGTAAAGAGGAGATTCCTACATATGACTACCCAGGTGAGTAGTAACCACTAAATGCAGAGAAGTCACAGATTCTTCTCAGTCCCCGTCTGTGGTTGCTTTATCAGTGGTGTAGTCCGGCAGTATCACAATAGTGTGATCACCATTTTGCCTCTAGACCACAACATTTTCCTCCACTCAAAACTGTTCAAATGACTTTGGGTATTGAAAGCCCTTTTGTATAGAATTTACAATCAGTAAGATCCACCTACCCCCTGGGATTAGGAGACGTTACCTGCCCAGATCTGTAAACTACAAAGTAAAATGACAGCGTACGTAGAATGTGCTGACAAGTTAGAAAATCACTTGAAGAAAAATATTATGATGGGCCTGTAAGAGAAAGCGGAGGGTAATGATGCTGTTGGCTTCCTAGAACCCTGATATCTTATTGGATGAATCTACCATCTATCCCTTCTGTGCTGCTGAATGTCCTCATATGGTCCCTACAAGACCAGGTCCAGTCTTTCTGGCCAAACTTCACTTTTATGATCGACAACATTAAATGTGCAGTGAGGGCCAAGTGTGAATTTCTGTACAATAACAACAGAGTTTCCCTTTATCCTGACTTTACAGTTTCTTTTCAAACCAACTAACTTCAAATAAGATTGCGATAAACTATACTAAAAAAATTACACCTGTGCCATGATATATCTCTAAGCTGTGCGTGGCTGATGGCTGTAATATACATTTATTCACGCCTGCAGGAGATGTGTTGGCATGGCTTGAGCCCTGGTTTCGTGGATTCAGTCCACGTCATAAATTCCATTATGTTTTCAATCCTAAAGAATTCAGATTACTGCACAATCTCTCCTGAAATGGGGGCGCTAATACTTTCTCTACTCTTCTGGTCAGTACTCATAGTAGCTCCAATGGTCCACCATAAATGAGTGCGGCTCCGGTTTAGTGTTGGAGCTCTCTCTTATATATACGTTGTTGGGGATCTAACATTTATTTAGTCTATATCTTTTTTTTACAGGTTCATTCTCTATGATACTTTGATTGTGGTGGGATCTGTCTCACTTATTTGAGTCTGTAACTCCCTGATAGTCTTTAAAAAAAGGTCTCCATTATCTCTGCCAAATGCCCGAGGTTCAAATTTAAGATACCTCATCTCTGCACTATTATAAAAAGTTCTCTTTGAATGTCTAATATTTCTTCTTGAAACTCATCTGATAGAAAATATTGTCCCTTACGATAGTTTAGATTCCCAAGAGCCATCGAGCCCCATACTCTAATTACCCCAGAGAGGTTTCATCACTAGTTACTAATTTTTATAGATCCACACAAAGTGACTCCATTTTGGAAATTATAAACCTCAAATAATTAATCTTTAGAAATAGTGACTATTTTGACTCTACAGCCACTTTCCAGAAATTAGCATGAAGTGGATGTTGGAGAGTGAAATTACAAATATGCCATTTTATTACCCAACACATAGTGCCCAGATTGTGCTCCAGGAGACACACACCGTAAATTAAGTGGGTTCTTCTCACTATAGTAATGCCAAATACATGGATGCTGAATGTGGTTTGGGCGCACTGCAAGGCTCAGAAGTGAGGGGAGATCTGACTTTGGGAGAGCGGATATTGCTGGATTGGTTTATGGAAGCCATGTTGATTCTCAAGAACCTATGAGCCACTAATAATGTGGAAACCTCTGTTTTCCCACTGACAGATGATGGACCTGAGTGGGGACTTGTTTTTTTTGTGAGATGAGTAGAAGTTTTTATTGGTATCATTTTTACCTACATAACATTGGTGGCTTTTTATTCCATATTTGGGAGGCAGAATGAACAAACAATTGAACACCACGCTCTACTGGTTCATGCTATGAGGTTTTCTATTGGACTGTGAACTGTCATTGTCTTGGTGAATAATTAATAATATTTTTTTTTACATATCTTGCCATTTTAATGGACAGTTTAAGTAGAAATGTTCAAAAATATAAAATTCAAGGATATTTTATTAAAAAATATTAATTTGTTTTATTCTTTAGCAGATGACTGTGCCAGGAGATCAGAAGGACAGCTGACATCTTCAATTTTTAGATCAGATGATCTTGAGATCCCACAGGATACAATTGAAGTGAATGCCATTACTCCAGATATACCATCATCCCTTCACAGCAAAGATCTGTCATCCGATCCTTTCATACAGGTCCGGTCTTCTGATACATTACCGACTACTAAGGAAAATCAAAGTCAAATAAGCATTAAAAAACGAAGTGCTCCACAAGCAAAGAAGCCATTTTCAAGTTCAGAATATGGAAATAGTTTTCCCCTCAAAAAGTCTTTTCTTAAACATCAAAGAATTCACACGGCAGAGAATAGATTTTCTTGTTCCAAGTGTGGGAAATGTTTTAACCAGAAATCCGATCTTGTTAGGCACCAGAGAACTCACACAGGGGAGAAGCCTTATTCATGTTCAGAATATGGAAAATGTTTTAACCATAAATCAGATATTGTTATCCACCAAATATCCCTCTCAGGGGAGAAGCCATTTTCATGTTTAGAATGTGGAAAATGTTTTAACCATAAATCAAATTTTGTTAAGCACCAGAGAACCCACACAGGGGAGAAGCCTTTTTCATGTTCAGAATGTGGGAAATGCTTTGTACAGAAATCAACTCTTAATAAGCATCAGAGAACTCACACAGGAGAGAAGCCTTTTTCATGTTCAGAATGTGAGAAATGTTTTGTACAGAAATCAACTCTTAATAAACATCAGAGAAGTCACACAGGTGAGAAGCCTTTTCATGTTCAAAATGTGCGAAATGTTTTAATCAGAAAACGCATTTTGGTAGCCACTGGAGAACCCACACAGGTGAGAATGCTGCAACAACACCCAACTGGTCTCTGTACAGACTAGAAAGGCCCTAGCTGCACAACTAAAATCACCTCGTACCTACATAACCAACACCTATATCCACCAACGCTTGGGTCAGAGACATTGTCTCCTACAGCTACAAAATAGAATTTTCCATGCTCCCTTGTTTTCGAGACCCACCCCCGTAAGACTCTTTCCCTCATTGCCGGCTTTTTCAAGGCTATTGATTCGCTATCCAAAGCAGGCATCATGATCTCAGTTCCAGGACACCGAAACATCAGACACTGGAGGCAGGCCGAGGGGCTGGAGCAAAGCCAAAGACCCTACCCACAATCCTGCCCTTATGCACCAACAGCTTATTACACAGTTTTACAATACATCAGACATGCGTTAAATGAAACAAGTAAAGGCATAAAGTTTTCAATGCTAATAAAATGCACTTTTGTAAAATTAGAATTGTTTCTATATATGTTAAAATGTTCTTTTGACAATATTTCTACAAGTAAAAGTTTGAGATTTCTGTGGTAATGGTTATTTGTTTCTTTTAAACCTGTTCTGAGTGTCAATAAAATATTTCTCTGGTTAAGTTTCCACATTGTATTTTAGCCTTTCATTTTACTCATAGGGCAGGAAAAGCCCATGATGCATCTGTGTAAACCATATAAAAGGTACTGGCTTAGACAGGTAAAGCAGTTTTGAAACTATGTAGTTCACTTGTACAAGCTGCATAGATGAAAACCTGCTTAAAGGGAACCTGTCACCTGATTTTCCCCATATAAAGTACGACCACCACCTGTATGGCCTTTATATACACTATTCTAGAATGCTGCATATAAGTCCCCAAGCCGATCTCCGTAACTGGAATTGGATGTTTCGACCCCAGCAGTTAACCTCCAGCCGGTCACCCCCGCACATTTCGTCCCCAGCACTTGGCCCCCAGGATGTTTTTGCCCC
This sequence comes from Phyllobates terribilis, assembly GCF_046119375.1. Classification (NCBI taxonomy): domain Eukaryota; kingdom Metazoa; phylum Chordata; class Amphibia; order Anura; family Dendrobatidae; genus Phyllobates; species Phyllobates terribilis. The sequence continues at coordinate 62,851 of NW_027363040.1, read as the reverse complement.
CGCACATCTCACCCCCACACATATCTCCCCCAGTTCGCCTCCGTCCGGGGGCAAAATGTGCGGAGGCGAATCTTGATAGGGGTGAAATGTACCTGGGGACAAACAGATGGGGACGAACTGCTGGGGGCAAATTGCTGGGGGCGAAACTTCCTATAACCAAAATTAACATATTTTTAACCATCCAAACATTGCTATTTAAATAGTCATGATGGCTGAACAGCAAGCAGTCAGTCTCACTTCATCATATATGATTAACTGTGAAACGCTGCAGTGTTCCAATTACAATATACTTTTAGAAGCCATAGACTTCATCATTAGACTGGCTGTCTGGAGAATCCTCCGGTGGGTCCAGGCCTCTCCTTCAGGGGCATCTATAACGCCTGACCTCGCAGATGGTATGGTGTCACTGAGATTTTAATGTTATTTACTGTTGAATATCATATTCAGCTAATACATCAGACCGGAAGCGGCAGACGCGATGACCTTACTAGATTGTGCCTGCCGTGCCTCAGGCCACACATGAGGAAATTACTAGATTGTGCCTCTGACCACACGTGGGGACGTTGCTAGGTTGTGCCTCTGACCACACGTGAGGATGTTGCTAGGTTGTGCCTCAGACCACATGTGAGGACGTTGCTAGATTGTGCCTCAGACCACGCGTGGGGGACATTGCTAGATTGTGCCTCAGACCACACGTGGGGACGTTGCTAGGTTGTGCCTCAGACCACATGTGGGGACGTTGCTAGGTTGTGCCTCTGACCACACGTGAGGACGTTGCTAGGTTGTGCCTCTGACCACACGTGAGGACGTTGCTAGGTTGTGCCTCAGACCATATGTGAGGACGTTGCTAGGTTGTGCCTCAGACCACACGTGAGGACGTTGCTAGATTGTGCCTCAGACCACACGTGGGGACGTTGCTAGGTTGTGCCTCAGACCACACGTGGGCACATTGCTGGATTGTGCCCGCCATGCCTCAGACCACGTGCAGCAGATAGCGGAGCAGAAAGGCAGTTATTTATTTATATTATTTTAATTTGAATTCTCACCAGGAACATGTTCGTGTTGTATTACAAAGATTGAATTAAAAAATTACTTCTTTGCTAAAATTGAGAATTTTTTTTTTCTGTTCAGGAAATTTAATTCCTGTGGATCATTTTATCGGCTAATTGGGTCCAACCTAGTGACCTGAAAGCGTTGCAATAATTTGTAGGATTTGCCAACTATTATAGGAAATTCATTAGGGGTTTTTCTCAGATTGCTGAACCTCTTACTGACCTCACACGTAAGGGGGCAGATATCCAGGTTTGGCCATCGGATGCTATGAGGGCTTTTGAAAAATTGAAAAAGTCTTTTATGTCTGCTCCTGTTCTAATGCAACCCCATCTCCAAGAACCAGTCATTGTGGAGGTGGATGCTTCGGAGGTCGGTGTAGGGGCCGTTTTATCTCAAAGTTTCAAAAAACTGACCAATTTGTGGCCATGTGCTTTTTTCTAGAGAAAATTTTCGTCTGCTGAAAGAAATTCTGCTGTTGGGAATTGTGAGTTACTCACTGTTAAATTAGCCTTTAAGGAATGGAAACATTTTCTGGAGGGTTCATCACGTCACTGCGGTCACTGACCATAGGAATTTAGCATATATTGATCAGCTGACTGGCTAGCTCCTAGAAAGGCCAGATGGTCTTTATTTTTCTCTAGATTCAATTTCTCTATCACTTTCAGGCTGTGAAGGCTGTCGAACTATCAGGCAGTTTAAGTTAAATTTCTCCTCCAGAACCTTTATCCTCCATTTTATCTAAGGGCATTGTGCTTCCTGTGATATCCTCAGAGTTGGAAGCTGAGATACGTAAAGTCCAGTCGTTGGCTCCTTCTGCCACTCCTGGGTCCAAATTATTTGTAGTTGTGTACCTAAGATCGTGACTGTTGCAGGAGTTTCATGATTCCATCTTGAGTGGTTATCTTGGGGTCACAGCTCTGCGGAAAGCTATTACTAGGCTTTTTGGTGGCCGTCTATGAATAATGATATTAAAGATTTCGTATACAGGAGAACAGTGCTGACCTGAAGTGAGTACTGGAGCCTCCTGTATTATGTCTCTAGCCTCACTACTCTCTCCTATCCTCCACTCCAACAAAAGGTGTTTTTTCCTTTTTTGCCCCACACAGTTGCACTTTCCCTGCCCGCTCTACACTTTCTGCCCTCTAGTTGATGATATCACAGTACCTTCCCCCACTGCTCTCTGTGATGGTGACAGCGGTTCCCCATCTTCTTCATTTTTGCCGTTATTTATGTGTGTAAAGTACATACACAAATCACATACAGTATATACACTATATAAATAAATACAGTGCATATGCCATCTGTATTGATGTGAATGTGTACTATATACGTGTAACATTTTTAGATAAGTCAGACATTAAACAGCATATATGCTTTAGCTAAAAGTGCCACAAAAATAATAAAACATGTACCTTTTAAAAAAAATAACTGAAATTTTTATATGCAGAATGAATAAATTAATATATCTATAATGTTGTTTATACCAAATGTATAATAGTAAAAAAATAATTACCACCTCCCCACGCCCAAAGAAATTACTAAAAGTAAATCATTAAAAGGGTTGTCCCATTTCAAAAATTACTCCATAAGCTCAGGGGTATAAAAACCAAACAAACCCAAACTGAGGTTTTACTCTTTCTATCTTTGTTGATTGGCTGCAGCTGTGAAGTTGGGTCTGCAGCGCTGTAGTCAATCACTGAACTCAGCGTGTGATGTAGACATCACAAGCCACTGAGTTCGGTGACAGATCACAGTACTGCAGACATGAAGTCACCGCTGCAGCCAATCAACAACAGGTACGGGAAGTGGCAAGTGGAAGCTCACTATTATCACGCACTATATATATATTACAGTTGAAGCATGTTTTTCTCAATATCTGACATGAAATCAGAATAAACCTTTCCCGTTTTAGATCAATTAGAATTACCATCATTTTTAATATTTGCCAAATGCCAGAATAATGAGGAAGCGAGAATGTTTGAAGGAATTTTTATTAGTTACTGCAAAGTCAAAAGTTTACATACACTAAGATTACTATGCCTTTAAACAATTCTGGACTGCCCATATGATGATGTCTTGGGTTTGGAAGCTTCTTTTTTGGCAACATCTGAGTTCAGGTCACTGTTCTTTGGTGCATACGGTTACCATCCTAAGTTTGGCACTTTTAGTGGGGGAGGGGCTTCGGGAGTTCCTGAGGAGGAACGTTTTGCTTCATCGCTCTCCTCAGTATGGTGGGAGGTTCTGAGTAATTGCACCAGTCTCCCATGATTTTCCAAACATATAGCTGACAGGAGACAGGTCCGGACCTAAGTGTGAATGACTTTGTGTGGTTGTCTACCAGGAATATCAAGTTGAAGGTTCCTTCCCGGAAGCTGGGACCTAGATTTATTGGTCCCTATAAAATAACCGCCGTCATTAATTCAGCAGCATTTCGTCTTGAGCTACCTGAGGCCCTTAAGATCCACAATGTGTTTCACAGGTCTCTGCTCAAGAAATATGTAGAACCTCTTGAGTCCTCACCCCTACCGCCGCCCCCAATCATGCTTGATGGTAATCTGGAGTTCCAGATTTAGAGGATTGTAGATTCTCATCTCAAGCGTTGTTCCCTACAGTACTTGGTGCATTGGAAGGGTTATGGTCCAGAGGAAAGAATGTGGGTTTCAGCATCAGAGGTGAATGATCCTAGGTTGGTTTGTGCATTCCACACCTCTTATCCTAAGAAACCTGGTCCTGCATGTGCAGAGGCCACTCGTAGAAGGCAGGGTACTGTCACGGGTGTGTCAAGTGTAATTGTCACTCTGCATCTGGCTGTAGAAGGTCACTGCGCTTGGCATTGCAGACACCTTAATCCTTCTTCCTTTAGGACCCAGCGGTGACTTCTTTTCTGCTGCTGATTGACACAGCCTGGTCTGGTTTTTTAAAAACATTCATTTTGCTTCAGGGAGTGACCAGTCATATTTCTATGTACCATTGTGCAGGTATTAGGGCTCTAGTAGTCGACTAGCTTCTTCTCTTGTGCCCTTGGAGGATAGTTGGCATTTTCTTTCTGGTGTCTGCTCAAGCTAAGTTTATCCCCTTTGTTTGTCTACCTTGTTGTCTTTAGTTTATAGTGGGGCCTGAACAGTGCTTACCCCTTCCCTCCCTATCTGGGGCTAAGCTCTAGGGATAAACAGGGCTTAGGTTTCCTGCTCAGTGATCATTATGGAACCTATATAGGGATGGTAGGATAGACAGGGTGATACTAGATCTGCCTAGGGGTCTTCACTCCCCCTCTCCATAGTGTTTGGGCTTCCTCCCCCTCTTCTCTTCGTGTTGAACTTGGTGTTTCCTACACTTGGCGTTTCCTACACTTGGCGTGACCGCAATTCTCCGCTGCGGATTTTGACCAAATGTCATTGCATGCGGTGGATCGCGGCTCCATTCCGTACACCTCGTACACGCGTGGCTCTGCTCCGTACACCTTATACACGCGCGGCTCCACTCCGCACATCTCGTACATTCGTGGCTCTGCTCCTTATGCCTCGTACACGCGTGGCTCAGCTCCGTACACCTCGGACGCTCCGCTCCATACACCTCGTACGCTCCGCTCCGTACACTTCATACACACTGTTCCGCTCCGTACACTTGGTATACACCGCTTTGCTCCGTACACCTCGAACACACGGCTCTGCTCTGTACACACTGCTTCACTCCGTACACCTCGTATACACGCGGCTTCGCTCTGTACACCTTGTACACACGCGGCTCCACTCCATACAACTTGTACACACGCGGCTCCGCTCCGTACACCCGGCTCTGCTCTGTACACACGGCTGCACTCCGTACACATCGAACACACGGCTCTGCCCTGTATACACGGCTGAACGCCGTACACCTCATACACACAAGGCTCCGCTCCATACACCTCGTACACACAAGGCTCCGCTCCGTACACCTCGTACACGCGCGGCTCCGCTCCGTACACCTCATACAAGCGTGGCTCCGCTCCGTACACCTCGTACACGCGCAGCTCCGCTCCGTACACCTCGTACACGTGCGGCTCCGCTCCGTATACCTCGTACACGCGCGGCTCCGCTCCGTACACCTCGTACACGCGCGGCTCCGCTCCGTATACCTCGTATACGCGCGGCTCCGCTCCATACACCTCGTACACGCGCGGCTCCGCTCCATACACCTCGTACACGCGCTGCTCCACTCCGTACACCTCGTACACGCGCGGCTCCGCTCCGTACACCTCGTACACGCGCGGCTCCGCTCCGTAAACCTCGTACACGCGTGGCTCTGCTCCGTACACCTCGTACACGCGTGGCTCTGCTCCATACACCTCGTACACGGGCGGCTCCGCTCCGTACACCTCGTACACGCGTGGCTCTGCTCCATACACCTCGTACACGGGCGGCTCCGCTCCGTACACCTCGTACACACGCGGCTCTGCTCCGTACACCTCGTACACACGCGGCTCTGCTCCGTACACCTCGTACACACACGGCTCTGCTCTGTACACACGGCTTCGCTACGTACACCTCGTATACACACGGCTCCGCTCTGTACACCTCGTACCCACGCGGCTCCACTCCATACAACTTGTACACATGGCTCTGCTCCGTACACCTCGTACACGCGCGGCTCTGCTCCGTACACCTCGTACACGCGCGGCTCTGCTCCGTACACCTCGTACACACACGGCTCTGCTCCGTACACCTTGTACACACGCGGCTCCGCTCCGTACACCTCGTACACACATGGCTCCGCTCCGTACACCTCGTACACGTGCGGCTCCGCTCCGTACACCTCGTACACACGCGGCTCCGCTCCGTACACACGCGGCTCCGCTCCGTACACCTCGTACACACGCGGCTCTGCTCCGTACACCTGGTACACACGCGGCTCCGCTCTGTACACACGCGGCTCTGCTACATCCACACTGTAAACCCCTCCTGACCCCACACATAAACTTCAGCTCATCCAGCACCATGACAACCAGCACAGCAGAGTCCTGCATCCACTGAGGCCCCTGATCATGTGACCCCTGACTCCTCCCCTCCTGTGGAGACCCCCATTACTGGGCGCAGGGGGCATTAACCCCTTCAGCACTGAGACTCTTTTGGGGTCTTCCTGTAATAGATACATACGACCCTACTATGGAGACAGGAAGGGAGGAAACGTATTGTTCTCATAGTACAGGGCCCCTTTACTGGCCCCACAGTGTAATGCCCCCATTATGCCCCTTATGAAGGATGTATGATGCCCCCACACAGTGTAATGCCCCCATTATGCCCCTTATGCAGTATATATGATGCCCCCACAGTGTAATGCCCCCATTATGCCCCTTATGCAATATGTATGATGCCCCCACACAGTGTAATGCCCCCATTATGCCCCTTATGCAGTATGTATGATGCCCCACAGTGTAATGCCCCCATTATGCCCCTTATGCAGTATGTATGATGCCCCACACAGTGTAATGCCCCCATTATTCCCCTTATGCAGGATGTATGATGCCCCCACACAGTGTAATGCCCCCATTATGCCCCTTATGCAGGATGTATGATGCCCCCACACAGTGTAATGCCCCCATTATGCCCCTTATGCAGTATGTATGATGCCCCACACAGTGTAATGCCCCCATTATGCCCCTTATACAGCATTTATGATGCCCCACACAGTGTAATGCCCCCATTATGCCCCTTATGCAGTATGTATGATGCCCCCACACAGTGTAATGCCCCCATTATGCCCCTTATACAGGCTGCAACTCAATGGGGAGGGTGCAGCTGTGCTTGGGGGAGAAAATGGCTAGAAGGTTGGAGGAGTGTTTAAACTAGGGATTGGGGGGGAGGGGGACCTGGGCACAAATAAAGAATTTGGGGGTGGGGTTAGAACAGTCAAGAAGGAATAGAGGTACAGAGAGATACATAAAATGCATGTACACTAATGCTAGAAGCCTCACCAACAAAATGAAGGAATTAGAATTAATTTTGTTGGAAAATAATTATGACATGGTGGGGATATCTGAGACATGGCTGGACGAGAGCCATGACTGGGCAGTTAATTTACAGGGCTATAGTCTGTTCAGAAATGACCGTACAAACAAGCGAGGGGGGGGGGGGTGTTTATATGTAAAATCATCCTTAAAACCCATCTTGCGGGAGGATATATGTGAATCTAATGAAAATGTAGAGTCCCTGTGGGTGGAGATAAGGGGAGGGGGAAAAATAATAAATTATTGATAGGGGTTTGTTATAAGCCTCCAAAAATAATGGAAGTAGCGGAGAATATCCTCGTAAAGCAAATAGATGAAGCAGCGACTCAAGGAGAAGTCATTATTATGGGGGACTTCATCTACCCTGAAATACATTGGGGGACAGAAACCTGTAGTTCCAGCAAAGGTAATAGGTTTTTGACAACTATGAGAGACAATTACCTTTCACAACTGGTTCAGGACCCAACAAGAAGGGGGGCACTGCTAGACCTAATATTAACCAACAGGCCAGGCCACATATCAAATGTACGAGTTGGGGGCCACTTGGGTAATAGTGATCACAAAATAATAAGTTTTCATTTATCCTTTAATAAGATATGTAGTAGAGAGGTTACAAGGACACTGAACTTCAGGAAGGCTAATTTACAACGGTTGAGAGATGATCTTAGTGCAATAAACTGGCACGATATCCTGAGACATAAAGCTACACAAAGCAAATGGGAGACATTTATTAGCATCCTGAATAGGACCTGAGCACAATATATACCCTATGGGAATAAACATGCTAGAAATAGGAGGAAACCACTATGGCTAAATAGAGCTGTAAGGGGCACAATAAGTAACAAAAAGAAAGCATTTAGAGAACTAAAGCAAGTAGGTAGTGATGAGGCATTAAATAAATACAGAAAATTAAATAAATTCTGTAAAAACCAAATCAAGGCAGCAAAGATTGAGACAGAGAGAATCATTGCCAGAGAAAGTAAAAATAACACCTAAATATTCTTTAGCTACATAAATAGTAAAAAACTAAAAAATGATAGTGTTGGCCCCCTTAAAAATAGTCTGGGTGAAATGGTGGATGAGGATGAGGAAAATGCCCATATGTTAAATGATTTTTTTTCAACCATATTTACACAAGAAAATCGCATGACAGAAAACATGATCAGTGATGACAAAAATTCTCCATTAAATGTCACTTGCTTAACCCAGCAGGAAGTACGGCGGCGTCTAAAAATCACTAAAGTTGACAAATCCCCAGGCCCGGATGGGATACACCCGCGAGTACTGCAGGAATTAAGTAATGTCATAGATAGACCATTATTTTTAATCTTTAAAGATTCCATAATAACAGGGTCTGTACCATAGGACTGGCGTATAGCAAATGTGGTGCCAATATTCAAAAAGGGGACAAAAACTGAACTTGGAAATTATAGGCCAGTAAGCTTAACCTCTACGGTGGGTAAAATCCTGGAGGGTTTCCTAAGAGATGCTATACTAGAGTATCTGAAGAAGAATAACTTCATGACCCAATATCAACATGGGTTTACGAGGGACCGTTCTTGTCAAACTAATCTGATCAGCTTTTATGAGGAGGCAAGTTCTGGACTGGACCAAGGAAATGTAGTGGATGTTGTGTATATGGACTTTTCAAAAGCTTTTGATACGGTTCCACACCAAAGGTTGATACATAAAATGAGAACAATGGGGATAGGGGAAAATATATGTGTGTGGGTTAAGAATTGGCTCAGTGATAAGAAACAAAGGGTGGTTATTAATGGAAAACACTCAGACTGAGTCTCAGTTAACAGTGGGGTACCACAGGGGTCAGTATTGGGCCCACTTCTTTTTAACATATTAATGACCTGGTAGGGGGCATACAGAGTAATATTTCAATATTTGCAGATGACACTAAACTCTGCAGGGTAATCAATACAGAGGAGGACAATTTTATATTACAAGGAGGATCTATGTAAACTAGAAGCTTGGGCTGATAAATGGCAAATGAGCTTTAATGGGGATAAATGTAAGGTAATGCACTTGGGCAGAGGAAATAAAATGTATAATTATATGCTTAATTGTAAAACACTGGGCAAAACTGTAACTGAAAAAGACCTGAGTGTATTGGTGGACGACAAGCTCACGTTTAGTGGCCAGTGTCAGGCAGCTGCTGCAAAGGCAAATAAGATAATGGGATGCATTAAAAGAAGCATAGATGCTCATGAGGAGAACATAATTTTACCTCTATACAAGTCACTAGTGCGACCACACTTAGAATACTGTGTACAGTTCTGGTCTCTGGTGTATAAGAAAGACATAGCTGAACTAGAGAGGGTGCAGAGAAGAGCGACAAAGCTTATTAGAGGACTGGGGGGTCTGCAATACCAAGACAGGTTATTACACTTGGGGTTATTTACTGTGGAAAAAAGAAGGCTTAGGGGTGATCTTATTACTATGCACAAGTATATGAGGGGTCAGTACAAAGACCTTTCTACTGATCTTTTTACTCTGAGGCCTCAGACGGGGACAAGGGGGCATCTTCTACGTCTGGAGGAAAGAAGGTTTAATCATAATCACAGACGCGGATTCTTTACTGTAAGAGCAGTGAGACTATGGAACTCTCTGCCGCATGATGGTGTAATGAGTGATTCACTATTAAAATTTAAGAAGCGCCTGGATGCCTTTCTTGATAAGTATAATATTACAGGTTATAAATACTAGATTCCTTGATAGGGCGTTGATCCAGGGAACTAGTCTGATTGCCGTATGGAGTCGGGAAGGAATTTTTTTCCCCAATGTGGAGCTTAGTGTTTGCCACGTGTTTTTTTTTTTGCCTTCCTCTAGATCAACATGTTAGGCTATGGGTTGAACTTGATGGACTTAGTCTTCCTTCAACCTTAAAAACTGTTACTATGTGGTCCGGCCATAGTGTGACGGTATTTGTCCCTTGTATGTGATACTATTGGTCATTTTTAAAAAATGTATGTGACATATTCCCTTAAAGAAAAATAAATAAAAATATTCCTAAAAAGAGTACTGGATATTTCAAGAAATGTTTAATAGGCTAGAGTAGAGCAGGGTCCAGTCAGAAGAGTCTACCTTGTCATGGTGTTGGCTTACAAAATCTTTTGGCCAAAACAAAAGCTGCTGGCTATGTATGTGATATGGTGTTCTATGAGAACTGTTAGGGTATGTGCACATAGTCAGGAGCCACTGCGGGTTTGACACTGCGTGCTTATGCAGCATTAAACCTACAGCGGCCAGGTGTTACAGCATAGTGCATGGATTTCTAGAAATTGCGGGTCCACATGTGGACTTTCTCCACAGACTTTACCTTTATGAATACAGTCTGCATGTACAAAAAAAAATAATTGTGCCACTCATTTGCATAAAATGTGGTGCAGAAGTGGAGTTTTTCCAACAGTGGGTGGTGTGACTGATGAAGGTTCGAGGAGTGAAGGCAGAGCTGGGGTGGAGTCTCAGGGGGCCTGAAAATTTTGCCAGTATGGGACCTGAAATTCCAGGTGGCAGCCCTGCCCACATATACATACACTCATATACTAATCTTTTATGATATTGGGGTCTTCTGGAGAGGGCTGCAGTACCCACTGTGGAGGAGAGGACACAGCAAACAGGACTGATTTCAGCTTCCTGCTCCTGCTTGCTGTCCGATGCTGTGAACTCTCCTCCACCACCTTCTACTCTTTGAGGAAATGCTGCTGGGAAAGGAACCGCAGGAGGCAGAAGACCCCCTGTAAGCGCTCTCAACAGTCTGATGGGGAAGCGTTCATTGGCCAGCGGCCTCTCTCCTGCATGACATGCCCCCTTTTGCAATGCTCGCACTCTGCCCAGGGTATCAAAAATCATTACGGGTGGGAGTGGACGGGGTTAAGCAGCATCAGCCCTCAGTCAAGGGGCACCATAGCAGCTGCGGGGTCTACTGCCTGAGCACTGCGCCCCTTCCTGCATGGGCCCCCCTCCACCTGTGGACCCGGGTGCGGCTGCATCGGCGGTGTGTCCACCCCTGGCTGAACCCCTCGCTGCGGCTCTGAGCAAATGTAATATTATTTACACACAAACGAGTGGTAAAGTAATCAGTGAGACACCTGTGGGATAAGAACGTAAGAACGCCCATTACACCCTCAGATGACTTCCCTGGTGGGTACAGTGTCCGAAATGGGGTCACTTTAGGGGTTCTTCACACGTCGGGGGCTTTGCTATTGGCCCTCACAAGTGAGGACTGACAAACACACACGGTTCTGCTCAGTACACCTCGTACACGCACGGCTCCGCTCCGCACACCTCGTACACGCGCGGCTCCGCTCCGTACACATCGTACACGCGCGGCTCCGCTCCGTACACCTCGTACACGAGGGGCTCCGCTCCGTACACCTCGTACACGCGCGGCTCCGCTCCGTACACCACATACACGCAGGGCTCCTCAACCGTACACCTCGTACACGCACGGCTCCACTCCGTACACGCGCGGCTCCGCTCCGTACACCTCGTACACGCGCGGCTCCGCTCCGTACACCTCGTACACGCGCGGCTCCGCTCCGTACACCTCGTACACGCGTGGCTCCGCTCCGTACACCTCGTACACATGCGGCTCCGCTCCGTACACCTCGTACACACGCGGCTCCGCTCGTACACCTCGTACACACGCGGCTCCGCTCCGTACACCTCGTACACACACGGCTACGCTCCGTACACCTCGTACACACGCGGCTCCGCTCCGTACACCTCGTACACACGGCTCTGCTCCGTACACCTCGTACACACGCGGCTCTGCTCCGTACGCCTCGTACACACGCGGCTACGCTCCGTACACCTCGTACACACGCGGCTCTGCTCCGTACACCTCGTACACACGCGGCTCTGCTCCGTACACCTCGTACACACGCGGCTCTGCTCCGTACACCTCGTACACACGCGGCTCTGCTCCGTACACCTCGTACACACGCGGCTCTGCTCCGTACGCCTCGTACACGCGCTGCTCCGCTCCACTCCGTACACCTCGTACACACGCGGCTCCGCTCCATGCACCTCGTACACACGCGGCTCTGCTCCGTACACCTCGTACACACGCGGCTCTGCTCCGTACACCTCGCACACGCGCGGCTCCGCTCCGTACACCTCGTACACACGCGGCTCTGCTACATCCACACTGTAAACCCCTCCTGACCCCACACATAAACTTCAGCTCATCCAGCACCATGACAACCAGCACAGCAGAGTCCTGCATCCACTGAGGCCCCTGATCATGTGACCCCTGACTCCTCCCCTCCTGTGACCTCATCACAGCTCCTGTGCGCACAGAGCAGCCATATATGTGGTGGCGGCTCTGCAGGTGGAGGTATGTGGAGACCCCCATTACTGGGTGCAGGGGGCATTAACCCCTTCAGCACGGAGGCTCTTTTGGGGTCTTGTGTTGCCCCTTTATAAGCTCTGCTCCGTACACCTCGTACACACGCGGCTCTGCTCCGTACGCCTCGTACACGCGTTGCTCCGCTCCGTACGCCTCGTACACACGCGACTCCGCTCCGTACACCTCGTACACACACGGCTACGCTCCGTACACCTCGTACACACGCGGCTCCGCTCCGTACACCTCGTACACACGCGGCTCTGCTCCGTACACCTCGTACACGCGGCTCTGCTCCGTACACCTCATACACACACGGCTCCGCTCTGTACACCTCGCACACGCGCTGCTCCGCTCCGTACGCCTCGTACACGCGCTGCTCCGCTCCGTACGCCTCGTACACGCGCTGCTCCGCTCCGTACGCCTCGTACACGCGCGGCTCCGCTCCGTACGCCTCGTACACGCGCGGCTCCGCTCCGTGCGCCTCGTACACACGGCTCCGCTCCGTGCACCTCGTACACGCGCGGCTCCGCTCCGTGCACCTCGTACACGCGCGGCTCCGCTCCGTACACCTCGTACACGCGCGGCTCCGCTCCGTACACCACATACACGCAGGGCTCCTCAACCGTACACCTCGTACACGCACGGCTCCGTACACCTCGTACACGCGCGGCTCCGCTCCGTACACCTCGTACACGCGCGGCTCCGCTCCGTACACCTCGTACACGCGCGGCTCCGCTCCGTACACCTCGTACACATGCGGCTCCGCTCCGTACACCTCGTACACACGCGGCTCCGCTCGTACACCTCGTACACACGCGGCTCCGCTCCGTACGCCTCGTACACACACGGCTACGCTCCGTACACCTCGTACACACGCGGCTCCGCTCCGTACACCTCGTACACACGGCTCTGCTCCGTACACCTCGTACACACGCGGCTCTGCTCCGTACGCCTCGTACACACGCGGCTACGCTCCATACACCTCGTACACACGCGGCTCTGCTCCGTATACCTCGTACACACGCGGCTCTGCTCCGTACGCCTCGTACACGCGCTGCTCCGCTCCACTCCGTACACCTCGTACACACGCGGCTCCGCTCCATGCACCTCGTACACACGCGGCTCTGCTCCGTACACCTCGTACACACGCGGCTCTGCTCCGTACACCTCGCACACGCGCGGCTCCGCTCCGTACACCTCGTACACACGCGGCTCTGCTACATCCACACTGTAAACCCCTCCTGACCCCACACATAAACTTCAGCTCATCCAGCACCATGACAACCAGCACAGCAGAGTCCTGCATCCACTGAGGCCCCTGATCATGTGACCCCTGACTCCTCCCCTCCTGTGACCTCATCACAGCTCCTGTGCGCACAGAGCAGCCATATATGTGGTGGCGGCTCTGCAGGTGGAGGTATGTGGAGACCCCCATTACTGGGTGCAGGGGGCATTAACCCCTTCAGCACGGAGGCTCTTTTGGGGTCTTGTGTTGCCCCTTTATAAGCTCTGCTCCGTACGCCTCGTACACACGCGGCTCCGCTCCGTACGCCTCGTACACGCGCGACTCCGCTCCGTACGCCTCGTACACGCGCGGCTCCGCTCCGTACGCCTCGTACACGCGCGGCTCCGCTCCGTACGCCTCGTACACGCGCGGCTCCGCTCCGTACGCCTCGTACACGCGCGGCTCCGCTCCGTACGCCTCGTACACGCGCGGCTCCGCTCCGTACGCCTCGCACACGCGCGGCTCCGCTCCGTACGCCTCGCACACGCGCGGCTCCGCTCCGTGCGCCTCGCACACGCGCGGCTCCGCTCCGTGCGCCTCGCACACGCGCGGCTCCGCTCCGTGCGCCTCGCACACGCGCGGCTCCGCTCCGTGCGCCTCGTACACGCGCGGCTCCGCTCCGTGCGCCTCGTACACGCGCGGCTCCGCTCCGTGCGCCTCGTACACGCGCGGCTCCGCTCCGTACGCCTCGTACACGCGCGGCTCCGCTCCGTACGCCTCGTACACGCGCGGATCCGCTCCGTACGCCTCGTACACGCGCGGCTCCGCTCCGTACGCCTCGTACACGCGCGGCTCCGCTCCGTACGCCTCGTACACGCGCGGCTCCGCTCCGTACGCCTCGTACACGCGCGGCTCCGCTCCGTACGCCTCGTACACGCGCGGCTCCGCTCCGTACGCCTCGTACACGCGCGGCTCCGCTCCGTACGCCTCGTACACGCGCGGCTCCGCTCCGTACGCCTCGTACACGCGCGGCTCCGCTCCGTACGCCTCGTACACGCCCGGCTCCGCTCCGTACGCCTCGTACACGCGCGGCTCCGCTCCGTACGCCTCGTACACGCGCGGCTCCGCTCCGTACGCCTCGTACACGCGCGGCTCCGCTCCGTACGCCTCGTACACGCGCGGCTCCGCTCCGTACGCCTCGTACACGCGCGGCTCCGCTCCGTACACCTCGTACACGCGCGGCTCCGCTCCGTACACCTCGTACACGCGCGGCTCCGCTCCGTACACCTCGTACACGCGCGGCTCCGCTCCGTACACCTCGTACACGCGCGGCTCCGCTCCGTACACCTCGTACACGCGCGGCTCCGCTCCGTACACCTCGTAACACGCGCGGCTCCGCTCCGTACACCTCGTACACGCGCGGCTCCGCTCCGTACACCTCGTACACGCGCGGCTCCGCTCCGTACACCTCGTACACGCGCGGCTCCGCTCCGTACACCTCGTACACGCGCGGCTCCGCTCCGTACACCTCGTACACGCGCGGCTCCGCTCCGTACACCTCGTACACGCGCGGCTCCGCTCCGTACACCTCGTACACACGAGGTTCCGCTCCGTACACCTCGTACACACGCGGCTCCGCTCCGTACACCTCGTACACACGCGGCTCTGCTACATCCACACTGTAAACCCCTCCTGACCCCACACATAAACTTCAGCTCATCCAGCACCATGACAACCAGCACAGCAGAGTCCTGCATCCACTGAGGCCCCTGATCATGTGACCCCTGACTCCTCCCCTCCTGTGACCTCATCACAGCTCCTGTGCGCACAGAGCAGCCATATATGTGGTGGCGGCTCTGCAGGTGGAGGTATGTGGAGACCCCATTACTGGGCGCAGGGGGCATTAACCCCTTCAGCACGTAGGCTCTTTTGGGGTCTTGTGTTGCCCCTTTATAAGAATCATAAGGTTTTTGTTCTGTTTCCTGTAATAGATACATACGACCCAACTATGGAGACAGGAAGGAGGAAACGTATTGTTCTCATAGTACAGGACCCCTTTACTGCCCCACAGTGTAATGCCCCCATTATGCCCCTTATGCAGGATGTATGATGCCCCCACACAGTGTAATGCCCCCATTATGCCCCTTATGCAGGATGCATGATGCCCCCACACAGTGTAATGCCCCCATTATGCCCCTTATGCAGGATGTATGATGCCCCCACACAGTGTAATGCCCCCATTATGCCCCTTATGGAGGATGTATGATGCCCCCACACAGTGTAATGCCCCCATTATGCCCCTTATGCAGGATGTATGATGCCCCCATTATGCCCCTTATACAGGATGTATGATGCCCCCACACAGTGTAATGCCCCCATTATGCCCCTTATACAGGATGTATGATGCCCCCACACAGTGTAATGCCCCCATTATGCCCCTTATACAGGATGTATGATGCCCCCACACAGTGTAATGCCCCCATTATGCCCCTTATGCAGTATGTATGATGCCCCACAGTGTAATGCCCCCATTATGCCCCTTATGCAGGATGTATGATGCCCCCACACAGTGTAATGCCCCCATTATGCCCCTTATGGAGGATGTATGATGCCCCCACACAGTGTAATGCCCCCATTATGCCCCTTATGCAGTATGTATGATGCCACACACACACTGTAATGTCCCCATTATGCCCCTTATGCAGTATGTATGATGCCCCCACACAGTGTAATGCCCCCCTTATGCAGGATGTATGATGCCCCCCACACAGTGTAATGCCCCCATTATACCCCTTATGCAGGATGTATGATGCCCCCCACACAGTGTAATGCCCCCATTATGCCCCTTATGCAGGATGTATGATGCCCCACAGTGTAATGCCCCCATTATGCCCCTTATGCAGGATGTATGATGCCCCCACACAGTGTAATGCCCCCATTATGCCCCTTATGCAAGATGTATGATGCCCCCACACAGTGTAATGCCTCCATTATGGCCCTTATGCAGTATGTATGATGCCCCCACAGTGTAATGCCCCCATTATGCCCCTTATGCAGTATGTATGATGCCACACACACTGTAATGTCCCCATTATGCCCCTTATGCAGTATGTATGATGCCCCCACACAGTGTAATGCCCCCCTTATGCAGGATGTATGATGCCCCCCACACAGTGTAATGCCCCCATTATACCCCTTATGCAGGATGTATGATGCCCCCCACACAGTGTAATGCCCCCATTATGCCCCTTATGCAGGATGTATGATGCCCTACAGTGTAATGCCCCCATTATGCCCCTCATGCAGGATGTATGATGCCCCCACACAGTGTAATGCCCCCATTATGCCCCTTATGCAGGATGTATGATGCCCCCACACAGTGTAATGCCCCCATTATGCCCCTTATGCAGGATGTATGATGCCCCACACAGTGTAATGCCCCCATTATGCTCCTTATGCAGGATGTAAGATGCCCCCACACAGTGTAATGCCTCCATTATGGCCCTTATGCAGTATGTATGATGTCCCCACAGTGTAATGCCCCCATTATGCCCCTTATGCAGTATGTACGATGCCCCCACAGTGTAATGCCCCCATTATGCCCCTTATGCAGGATGTATGATGCCCCCACACAGTGTAATGCCCCCATTATGCCCCTTATGCAGGATGTATGATGCCCCACACAGTGTAATGCCCCCATTATGTCCCTTATGTAGTATGTATGATTCCCCCACACAGTGTAATGCCCCCATTATGCCCCTTATATGTAGTATGTACGATGCCCCCATTATGCCCCTTATGCAGGATGTATGATGCCCCCACACAGTGTAATGCCCCCATTATGCCCCTTATGCAGGATGTATGATGCCCCACACAGTGTAATGCCCCCATTATGCCCCTTATGTAGTATGTATGATGCCCCCACACAGTGTAATGCCCCCATTATGCCCCTTATGCAGTATGTATGATGCCCCCACACAGTATAATATTTCCACAGTACCGCCTGAGGTCCTGCAGTTGGAATAAGTCCTGAGATTTTACAGTTGAAATAATCCCTCTGGAGTTGGTTTTCCCTCTGCCTGCTCCCCTACATGTATACCCTCCGAGCATGTATACATGCATGTAGGGGAGCAGGTCTTACTAGATATCGTAAAAAACAAGGGGTAGGGTGGAGAAGTGCTGTGCTTGTGCGAATCTGTATATTGAATGGAGTACACGTACAGATGACAATTGTCTGCTCACCTTGATGGGTTGTGCAGACTGCACAACCCGGGTTTAGTAGCCACTGATGCTGATGTCGTTACCACCGCGCCCACTGTGTCTCCTCTGAAACCGCGGACTGAGCTCCCAATCAATTGGTTCCGGATGTAGATCACGCGGGTGGTGACATAACAGGTCCTATTGCTGGAAGTGCATCCAGTTCCCTGCAGCTCCAAGCCACAACTCCCAACGGGAAAGGTGAGACAATGTGCAAAGTGTTGCGGTCAATATGGGCGCCGGATACTGAATGGAGCACTTGGGACAGGTGACTAAAAGAAACAAACCTTTTTATTTGGATATTCTTATGCCCACAACGCGTTTCTGCAGCGATCCGCTGCCTTCATCAGGTGGAATTTCACCTGATGAAGGCAGCAGATCGCTGCAGAAACGCGTTGTGGGCATAAGAATATCCAAATAAAAAGGTTTGTCTTACTAGATATCGAGGCTTTGTACAGTAATATACTGCATGAGGATGATATCAGAGGAGCATGAGATTTACCAATTATCCTTATGGTAGCATGAGACGGACTCTACAACCCACAGAAGTTGATCAGAAGTTGATGCAGCTCATCCAGGATGGCACATCAATGCAAGCTGTGGCAAGAAGGTTGGCTGTGTACAGAGGCTGGAGGCGCTACCAGGAGACAGGCCAGTATACCAGGTGACGTGGAGGGGGCCGTATGAGGACAACAACCCAGCAGCAGGACCGCTACCTCTGCCTTTGTTCAAGGAAGAGCACTGCCAGAGCCCTGCAAAATGACCTCCAGCAGGCTACAAATGTGCATGTGTCTGCACAAACGGTTAGAAACCGACTCCATGAGGGTGGTATGAGGGCCCGACGTCCACAGGTGGGGGTTGTGCTCACAGGCAAAACACCGTGCAGGACGCTTGGCATTTGCCACAGAAAACCAGGATTGGCTAAGTCGCCACTGGCGCCCTGTGCTCTTCACAGATGAAAGCAGGTTCACACTGAGCACATGTGACAGACAAGTCTGGAGATGCCTTTGAGATATATATATATATATCACATACACACACACACACACACATACACACACACACACATACACACACACATACACATACACACACACACACACACACTGCTCAAGAAAAATAAAGGGATTCAGGTCTGGGGAACGGGCGGGCCGGGCCAGTCCATAGCTTCAATGCCCTCATCTTGCAGGAACTGCTGACACACTCCAGCCACATGAGGTCTGGCATTGTCCTGCATTAGGAGGAACCCAGGGCCAACCGCACCAGCATATGGTCTCCCAAGGGGTCTGAGTATCTCATCTCGGTACCTAATGGCAGTCAGGCTATCTCTGGCGAGCACATGGAGGGCTGTGCGGCCCTCCAAAGAAATGCCACCCCACACCATTACTGACCCACTGCCAAATCGCTCTCCACGGCGTCTCCAGACTCTGTCATGTCTGTCATATGTGCTCAGTGTGAACCTGCTTTCATCTGTGAAGAGCACAGGGCGCCAGTGGCGACTTTGACAATCCTGGTGTTCTGTGGCAAAAGTAAAGCGTCCTGCACGGTGTTTGGCTGTGAGCACAACCCCCATCTGTGGATGTCGGGCCCTCATACCACCCTCATGGAGTCGGTTTCTAATCGTTTGTGCAGACACATGCACATTTGTGGCCTGCTGGAGGTCATTTTGCAGGGCTCTGGCAGTGCTCCTCCTGTTCCTCCTTGCACAAAGGAGGAGGTAACAGTCCTGCTGCTGGGTTGTTGCCCTCCTATGGCTCCCTCCACATCTCCTGGTATCTGCTCCATGCTCTGGACACTGTGCTGACAGACTCAGCTACACTTCTTGCCACAGTTCGCACTGATGTGCTATGCTGGATGAACTGCACTACCTGAGCAACTTCTGTGGGTTGTCCTGTAGACACCGCCTCATGCTACTGTACCTCTAGGGGTGAGAGCAATGGAAAAATGAAAAAGTGACCAAAACAACAGCCAAAAGGATGAGAACAGAGAGATGGTCTGTGGTCACCACCTGCAGAACCACTCCTTTATAGGGGGTATCTGGCTAATTGCCTATCATTTCTACCAGTTGTCTGTTCCATTTGCACAACAGCAGTAGAAATTGATTCACAATCAGTGTTGCTTCATAACTGGACAGGTAGATTTCACAGAAGTGTTATTGACTTGGAGTTACATTGTGTTGTTTAAGTGTTCCCTTTATTTTTTGAGCAGTGTGTGTGTATATATATATATAATATATTTCCATATTTTTATTGATCATATTAAAATTGTACATATACAGTACAGACCAAAAGTTTGGACACACCTTCTCATTTAAAGATTTTTCTGTATTTTCATGACTTTGAAAATTGTACATTCACACTGAAGGCATCAAAACTATGAATTAACACATGTGGAATTATATACTTAACAAAAAAGTGTGAAACAACTGAAAATATGTCTTATAGTCTAGGTTATTTAAAGTAGCCACCTTTTGCTTTGATGACTGCTTTGCACACTCTTGGCATTCTCTTGATGAGCTTCAAGAGGTAGTCACCGGAAATGGATTTCACTTCACAGGTGTGCCCTGTTAGGTTTAATAAGTGGGATTTCTTGCCTTATAAATGGGGTTGGGACCATCAGATGTGTTGTGCAGAAGTCAGGTGGATACACAGCTGATAGTCCTACTGAATAGACTGTTAGCTGCTTTTTTCTTGCCATAATACAAATTCTAAGTAAAGAAAAACGAGTGGCCATCATTACTTTAAGAAATGAAGGTCAGTCAGTCTGAAAAATTGGGCAAACTTTGAAAGTGTCCCCAAGTGCAGTTGCAAAAACCATCAAGCTCTACAAAGAAACTGGCTCAAATGAGGACCACCCCAGGAAAGGAAGACCAAGAGTCACCTCTGCTTCTGAGGATAAGTTTATCCTAGTCACCAGCCTCAGAAATCGCAGGTGAACTGCAGCTCAGATTAGAGACCAGGTCAATGCCACACAGAGTTCTAGCAGCAGACACATCTCTAGAACAACTGTTAAGAGGAGACTTTGTGCAGCAGGCCTTCATGGAATAATAGCTGCTAGGAAACTACTGCTAAGGACAGGCAACAAGCAGAAGAGACTTCTTTGGGCTAAAGAACACAAGGAATGGACATTAGACCAGTGGAAATCTGTGCTTTGGTCTGATGAGTCCAAATTTGAGATCTTTTGTTTCCAGCCACCGTGTCTTTGTGCGATGCAGAAAAGGTGAACGGATGGACTCTACATGCCTGGTTCCCACCGTGAAGCATGGAGGAGGAGGTGTGATGGTGTGGGGGTGCTTTGCTTGTGACACTGTTGGGGATTTATTAAAAATTGAAGGCATACTGAACCAGCATGGCTGCCACAGCATCTTGCAGCGGCATGCTATTCCATCCGGTTTGCGTTTAGTTGAACCATTTATTTTTCAACAGGACAATGATCCCAAACACACCTCCAGGCTGTGTAAGGGCCATTTGACCAAGAAGGAGAGTGATGGGGTGCTACGCCAGATGACCTGGCCTCCGCAGTCACCAGACCTGAACCAAATCGAGATGGTTTGGGGTGAGCTGGACCGCAGAGTGAAGGCAAAAGGGCCAACAAGTGTTAAGCATCTCTGGGAACTCCTTCAAGATTGTTGGAAGACCTTTTCCGGTGACTACCTCTTGAAGCTCATCAAGAGAATGCCAAGAGTGTGCAAAGCAGTCATCAAATCAAAAGGTGGCTACTTTGAAGAACCTAGAATATAAGACATATTTTCAGTTGTTTCACACTGTTTTGTTAAGTATATAATTCCACATGTGTTAATTCATAGTTTTGATGCCTTCAGTGTGAATGTACAATTTTCATAGTCATGAAAATACAGAAAAATCTTTAAATGAGAAGGTGGGTCCAAACTTTTGGTCTGTACTGTATATCGTGCAAGACAAATTTGTTTTGCATCAGGCTGGAGATGACTACGGAATTGCACCCAATTCCTCAAATTATATACTATTATCTAAATGATCAAAGGTTCATTATTATGCCATCAAGTTTAGTTGATTTGATAATCAGAATTATACTATGTCAAATAATAAAGGAGATTATTTATGAAAAATTCTAAAGTGACTAGTGCATCAAATAGATAACAATTGATCATATATACTGTGTATAAAAATAATAAATAAACAAACGATACAACAAAGATACCACCTATAAAGTACTCTTGTGCCATATTTCGATATGAAATTCATATGACAAGATTGATAGATTATTAATTACCAGAGATGAGCGACTATTTTGATGTTCCAGTTCGGCAAATAAACCTGTAACATCAGAAAAATGTTCGGGCTCCCTATCACGGACACGAACATGGCCCGAATATCTTTGGTTTCCCGCGCTGTCATCTGCGTGACATCGTGGGAATCAGGGCCTGTGATTGGCGGTAATATAGCTACCACCGGACACAGCACTGCAGGGACTATACTGACAGCTGTCACCGTGATCCCCGCAGGTTTGACAGTGACCTGCGATAATATAGCTACCGCCGGTCACAGCGCTGCAGGGACCATACTGACTGCTGTCTGCGTAATCCCCGCAACTGTGACAGTCACCCGGGGTAGAAAAGCTTACCGAGGGTGACAGGCGCCGGCTGATGGGGCTACTACCCTCATCATCCGGCGCCTCGTGGCATTGTAGACGAGCGCCGCTGATAGGAGAATTAACATCTCATCAGCGCGCTTGTGTGGTGAAAGTAAAAGTAAAATTAAAAAAAGTTAAAATATTTAAATAAAAATTATAAGCACATATACTCGCCTATCACTTACCTGCACCTTGACCCTGATGTTCTCGTCCCCTGTAAAAAATAAAAAACACCATATACTCTCCTTTCAGCTAATCCTCGAAGCCCATCATCACCTGCAATAAAGGTAAAATAATAAACCAACCTCAATCTCACCTGTCTGCCACAGTCCATATAGCGAGGGTCCCATGACGATCTCAGTGATAGACCAGCCACATCCCGAGATATTTATACTCTCCAATCTGCGTTCTTTTTTAAAGCTACATGCAAATGTGCTCACCATCTTTTTATACAGATAATCACCAATAACATTTCATAAAAATATCACATGACCCGGAACAATTTACATACAGAATTATTAAAAAAAAATGTCACATGATCCGAGGCAATTTACATATATGATTATTTATACAAAAAACATACAACGTATATTAAAAAACTCTTTCAATACAATGTTTTTAGAACAGACTAAATTATCCTTTAATATTGGAACATTATTTCTCTTCGCATGTTTAGTCCATTTGGATGGCATGTATTTAGGTGGAACATCAAATATGTCTCCCGATCTAGTAGGCGTTTTTCAAATCACCTCCTCTGGGATTGGGAAAGATTTTTTCTCAGTACCATACATAAAGCTGAGAGATATCTTTGCTATGGATCTGAATAAAGTGTCTGGAAGCATAAGAAACATTTCTATTAGATTCATTGACATTGAATATATCAGCTACAGTTAGGTCCATATATATTTGGACAGAGACAACATTTTTCTAATTTTGGTTTTAGACATTACCACAATTAATTTTAAACAAAACAATTCAGATGCAGTTGAAGTTCAGACTTTCAGCTTTCATTTGAGGGTATCCACATTAAAATTGGATGAAGGGTTTAGGAGTTTCAGCTTCTTAACATGTGCCACCCTGTTTTTAAAGGGACCAAAAGTAATTGGACAATTGACTCCAAGGCTATTTCATGGACAGGTGTGGGCAATCCATTCGTTATGTCATTCTCAATTAAGCAGATAAAAGGCCTGGAGTTGATTTGAGGTGTGGTGCTTGCATTTAGAAGGTTTTGCTGTGAAGTAAACATGCGGTCAAAGGAGCTCTCCATGCAGGTGAAACAAGCCGTCCTTAAGCTGAAAAAACCTATTCGAGAAATTGCTACAATATTAGGAGTGGCAAAATCTACAGTTTGGTACATCCTAAGAAAGAAAGCACTGGTGAACTCATCAATGCAAAAAGACCTGTGCACCCAAGGAAGACAACAGTGGTGGATGATCGCAGAATAATCTCCATGGTGAAGAGAAACCCCTTCACAACAGCCAACCAAGTGAACAACACTCTCCAGGAGGTATGCGTATCTATAACCAAATCTACCATAAAGAGAAGACTGCATGAAAGTAACTACAGAGGGTTCACTGCATGGTGCAAGCCACTCATAAGCATCAAGAATAAAAAGGCTAGACTGGACTTTGCTAAAAAACATCTAAAAAAGCCAGCACAGTTCTGGAAGAACATTCTTTCGACAGATGAAACCAAGATCAACCTCTACCAGAATGATGGAAAGAGAAAATTTTGGTGAAGGCGTGGTACAGCTCATGATCCAAAGCATACCACATCATCTGTAAAACACAGCGGAGGCAGTGTGATGGCTTGGGCATGCATGGCTGCCAGTGGCACTGGGTCACTAGTGTTTATTGATGATGTGACACAGGACAGAAGCAGCCGAATGAATTCTGATTTATTCAGAGCCATACTGTGTGCTCAGATCCAGCTGAATGCAGCCAAACTGATTGGTCGTCGTTTCATACTACAGATGGACAATGACCCAAAACATAAAGCCAAAACAACCCAGGAGTTTATTAAAGCAAAGAAGTGGAATATTCTTGAATGGCCAAGTCAGTCACCTGATCTCAACCCAATTGAGCATGCATTTCACTTGTTAAAGACTAAACTTCAGACAGAAAGGCCCACAAACAAGCAGCAACTGAAAACCACCGTAGTGAAGGCCTGGCTGAGCATCAAAAAGGAGGAAACACAGTGTCTGGTGATGTCCATGAGTTCAAGACTTCAGGCAGTCATTGCCAACAAAGGGTTTTCAACCAAGTACTAGAAATGAACATTTTATTTACAATTATTTAATTTGTCCAATTACTTTTGGTCCCTTTAAAAACAGGGTGGCACATGTTGAGGAGCTGAAAGTCCTAAACCCTTCATCCAATTTTAATGTGGATACCCTCAAATGAAAGCTGAAAGTCTGAACTTCAACTGCATCTGAATTGTTTTGTTTAAAATTCATTGTGGTAATGTCTAGAACCAAAATTAGAAAAATGTTGTCTCTGTCCAAATATATATGGACCTAACTGAATATGTTCTGCTCTGCGTTTTTTCAGTTTTCTTACAGTACACCCCACGTACAATTTACTGCACGCTTTGCATCCAATTCTATATACAACACGATTACTGTTGCAATATTTATGCAGCTGTGAACGTTAAACTGATGCGTATTCTCCTTATTAGAGAATTTTTTTGAGACCTTAACTAAATTGCTCATGCCACAGCCATTTTGACCACATTTAAAAAATCTTTTCCAATTTAGCCATGCATGTCTTTGTCTCACAGTATTAGATCTCTTTGGGGATAAAATATCTCCCCAAGATGATTGTCTCTTTGCCACAATTGAACTTCAGAATCTCAGATATGACACTCTCATCATGCAATATGGGCAAATATTTATTTATTAATTTTTTAATCTGATTAAATTGTAGACTAAATGTTAAAGCTAATGCTGGTTTCATTATCTTTTTTTCATCAGTTTTACTCTCAGAAACCTCAATTAGTTTTTCTCTGTCTCTTGTAGCTACGATCCTTGAAGCTGTGTCCAGAGTCCAGGGTGGGTAACCTCTCCTAATTAGTACTGCAGTTACGCTTTATCCTGGTATACTCTCCCACTGGGATTGCTTTTATGGTGTGACTGCGGTCGACTGCTTGCAGTATCGTATTTCCTGAGCGGGGTTTAGAAAATGTTGAAGTAGCTATACTTCCATTTCCCCCCTCCAGTCTGAGGTCGAAGAATGGAATTACAGTGGGGTGAGTATTGTATGTGAATGACAAATTAAAATCATTAAGATACTGTACAAATTCCGGTATGGCAGATATATTGCCCCTCCATATGAAGATAAAATCATCGATGTATCTGCCATACCAGAACAGACAATTCACATAAGGATTCGCAGAAGTATACAAACATTTATGCTCCCAGAAGGACATTATTAAGTTTGCGAGCGACGGGGAATATTTAGCTCCCATGGAGACCCCCTTGCACTGAAGGAAAAAAACAGCTTGTACATAAAAAAATTATTAGTTATTAAAAATTGCACCAATAAGACAATATATTCACATAGATCAGAAGAATAAGCACTGAATTTAAATAGATGATTCTTTAGTGTTTGGATAACAATATTATAGGGAATGCAAGTATACAATGACACTACATCGCAGCTAAGCCACGTGTAGTTAGGCTGCCATTCCATTGTAGATACCTGATTTATGACATCCCTGGAGTCCTTTAAAAATCCTGCAGTTCTTTGAACTAATGGCTGCAACAAATGATCCTTCCAATCCCCTATTAATTCAGTAACTGAGTTTATACCCGATACTATGAGACTCATCGGGGGAGGAATTATATTTTTTTGTATTTTTGGCAGACCATATAAACCTGGCAACATTGGTTGCTCCACAATTAAATAATCCCTTTCTTTTTCAGTTATAACCTCTAGGGCAAAACCCTCTTGAATAATAGAATGGGTATCTATAACTAGCTTTTGTAATGCACACGCCCGGACTGACTGGCATGTGCGTGTATATGTAGTGATTCCACTGGATCGTACCGGAGAGTGCCAGGAGGGGCGTAACTAAGTATCTGCCAGATCCAACCAAGGTCGCACGACGACATACGACGCCAGTGCACCAAGGAGGGACCGAGCAGAGGGACCAGGTGCTACTCCAGGTCAGACCCCGGACACGGCGGTTGGCCCACACCGGGGAATACAGGAACTGGAATGTTAGGCTGGCACACAGACTGGGGGTATAGGCGGACACGGCTGGTAAGCACGACTGGTATGCAGGCAGGGAGGTACTGGCAGGTACAACAGGTTGGTGCACAGAGTGGATAGGACCCAGTACAGACTGGGACTTCCAGAACAGAACCGCAGATGTGGTAGACAAACACAGCAGGGTGAGACCGCCCGGAGCAGCGGACAAGAGCAGAGCAAGACAAGACCGCCAGGAGTGGAGAGTAAAGGGTCAGAGCAGAGCGAGACTGCCGGAGCGGCGAGCAAAGGGTCAGAGCAGAGCGAGACTGCCGGAGCGGCGAGCAAAGGGTCAGAGCAGAGCGAGACTGCCGGAGCGGCGAGCAAAGGGTCAGAGCAGAGCGAGACTGCCGGAGCGGCGAGCAAAGGGTCAGAGCAGAGCGAGACTGCCGGAGCGGCGAGCAAAGGGTCAGAGCAGAGCGAGACTGCCGGAGCGGCGAGCAAAGGGTCAGAGCAGAGCGAGACTGCCGGAGCGGCGAGCAAAGGGTCAGAGCAGAGCGAGACTGCCGGAGCGGCGAGCAAAGGGTCAGAGCAGAGCGAGACTGCCGGAGCGGCGAGCAAAGGGTCAGAGCAGAGCGAGACTGCCGGAGCGGCGAGCAAAGGGTCAGAGCAGAGCGAGACTGCCGGAGCGGCGAGCAAAGGGTCAGAGCAGAGCGAGACTGCCGGAGCGGCGAGCAAAGGGTCAGAGCAGAGCGAGACTGCCGGAGCGGCGAGCAAAGGGTCAGAGCAGAGCGAGACTGCCGGAGCGGCGAGCAAAGGGTCAGAGCAGAGCGAGACTGCCGGAGCGGCGAGCAAAGGGTCAGAGCAGAGCGAGACTGCCGGAGCGGCGAGCAAAGGGTCAGAGCAGAGCGAGACTGCCGGAGCGGCGAGCAAAGGGTCAGAGCAGAGCGAGACTGCCGGAGCGGCGAGCAAAGGGTCAGAGCAGAGCGAGACTGCCGGAGCGGCGAGCAAAGGGTCAGAGCAGAGCGAGACTGCCGGAGCGGCGAGCAAAGGGTCAGAGCAGAGCGAGACTGCCGGAGCGGCGAGCAAAGGGTCAGAGCAGAGCGAGACTGCCGGAGCGGCGAGCAAAGGGTCAGAGCAGAGCGAGACTGCCGGAGCGGCGAGCAAAGGGTCAGAGCAGAGCGAGACTGCCGGAGCGGCGAGCAAAGGGTCAGAGCAGAGCGAGACTGCCGGAGCGGCGAGCAAAGGGTCAGAGCAGAGCGAGACTGCCGGAGCGGCGAGCAAAGGGTCAGAGCAGAGCGAGACTGCCGGAGCGGCGAGCAAAGGGTCAGAGCAGAGCGAGACTGCCGGAGCGGCGAGCAAAGGGTCAGAGCAGAGCGAGACTGCCGGAGCGGCGAGCAAAGGGTCAGAGCAGAGCGAGACTGCCGGAGCGGCGAGCAAAGGGTCAGAGCAGAGCGAGACTGCCGGAGCGGCGAGCAAAGGGTCAGAGCAGAGCGAGACTGCCGGAGCGGCGAGCAAAGGGTCAGAGCAGAGCGAGACTGCCGGAGCGGCGAGCAAAGGGTCAGAGCAGAGCGAGACTGCCGGAGCGGCGAGCAAAGGGTCAGAGCAGAGCGAGACTGCCGGAGCGGCGAGCAAAGGGTCAGAGCAGAGCGAGACTGCCGGAGCGGCGAGCAAAGGGTCAGAGCAGAGCGAGACTGCCGGAGCGGCGAGCAAAGGGTCAGAGCAGAGCGAGACTGCCGGAGCGGCGAGCAAAGGGTCAGAGCAGAGCGAGACTGCCGGAGCGGCGAGCAAAGGGTCAGAGCAGAGCGAGACTGCCGGAGCGGCGAGCAAAGGGTCAGAGCAGAGCGAGACTGCCGGAGCGGCCAGCAAAGGGTTAGCTCCTTTACGGCCCTGCTGTATCGTGAGAAATTCCCACGGTACAGCAGTGCCGTAAAGGAGGTCTCCGGAGCTGCGCTGCCTGAATGCACTCCGGTGACCTCAGTCAGTGGCTCCCGCTGCCGGGAGCGGACGTGTTCCCGGCAGTGTGAGCTTACAGCAGCCATGCACAGCTGTCACCATCTCCAGATGTGACAGCTGTGCATGGGAGATCAGCGCAGGAACGTGGACAGGTAACTATTTTTTTTTAGTAAACTAAGAATTAAATAAAATTGTGTGTTTTATTTCAAATAAATTATTTTTTTCTGGGTGTAGTGTGTTTTTTTCTTTTTAACACTTTGTAGGTTAGTAATGGGGGTGTCTTATAGACGCCCATCATTACTAACCAGGGCTTCATGGCAGCTGGCGCTGACATGAACCCCACCACTATTACCCCCTGCCACCGCACCAGGGCAGCGTGGAAGAGCGAGGCTAAGTGCCAGAGTTGGCGCATCCTATGGATGCGCCATTTCTGGGGCGGCTGACGGCTGGTGTTTCTAGCCTGGGAGGGGGCCAATATTCATGGCACCCTTCCTGGGCTATTAATATCAGCCCCCAGCTGTCCGCCTAGCCTTTGCTAGCTATTAAATAGGGGGTACCCCACGTCATTTTTTTGGGGGGGTCCCCCATTTTAATAGCTATTAAAGGCTAGGTATTCAGCTGGGGGCTGATATTAGTAGCCTGGGAAGCTCCGTGGGTATTACCCACTTCCCAGGCTTCAAACATCTGCCCCAGCCGTCTGCTTAACCTCCGCTAGAGCCTAAAATTATGGGGGATCCCACGCCAATTTTTTTTTAAATAAATCCTTTATTTTAACACTAAATGACATTTGAGGAGTTAATAAAGATGCAGTCCCTAAATTATTATTTATTTTTTAATAAATTTTTCCCAAAAATTTTGACGTGGGCTTTGCCATATTTTTGTATGCCAGCCAGGTACAGCATCCAGCTTCTATGAACGCGCCATTTTCCGGGGTGGCTGCGGACTGCAATTTGCACCAGGGGGGTGGGGGGCAGAAAGCTTGGGCCTCCCTGAGCTGCAGATTCCAGCCCCCAGCTGCCTAGTTGTACCTGGCTGGACACACAAATAGGGAGAAGCCCCACGTATTTTTTTTTTTAATTATTTCATGAAATTCATGAAATAATAAAGAAAAAAAGTGCTTCCCTATATTGTTGTGTCCGGCCAGGTACAAATAGGCAGCTGGTGGTTGGGCGCAGCCCGTTCCTGCCTGCTGTACCTGGCTGGACACAAATATAGTGCGAAGCCCCACGTCAATTTTTTTTTAATTATTTCAGGAAATTCATGAAATAATTAAAAAAAAATTGATGTGGGGCTTCGCCCTATATTTGTGTCCAGCCAGGTACAGCAGGCAGGAACGGGCTGCCCCCAACCACCAGCTGCCTATTTGTACCTGGTTGGACACAACAATATAGGGAAGCCCTTTTTTTCTTAATTATTTCATGAATTTCATGAAATAATTAAAAAAAAAATACGTGGGGCTTCGCCCTATTTTTGTGTCCAGCCAGGTATAACTAGGCAGATGGGGGCTGGAATCCGTAGCGCAGGGAGGCCCAAGCTTTCTGGGCCCCACCCGCTGCAAATTGCAGTCCGCAGCTACCCCGGAAAATGGCGCGTTCATAGAAGCGCCATCTTCTGGCGCTGTACCCAACTCATCCAGGGCCCTGATGCGGTGGCTCACTGGGTAATAAAGGGGTTAGGGCCAGCTTGGCATTATCAGCTGGCCCTAAGCCCGAAATTCATGGGGTCACGCCAATATTAGACATGACCACCATGAATTTCTAGTAAAGTATTTAAAAAAAACACAACACCCAGAAAAAAGTCCTTTAATTGAAATAAACACACAATTCTTTATTGTTCTAAATTAAACTCTACTTACCATCACGCCCATTCCAGCTGAAGCCAACGATCTCCTGCAATAAAAGTAAAATAATAAACCAACCTCATCCTTACCTTTCCATGGTTCCCACGACAGCTTCAGCTCTGCTACATCGAGATGACAGGCTGGACCGCAGCAGAACGCTGCCATCCAGCCTGTCATCCCGCAGACACTGAGAAGCGCAGGCATGCTTGCGCTCCTCAGTGTCTCTCTGTGACGGCATAAAGATGAGCCGAGGTCATGTCCAATGAACTCGGCTCACCTCATGCACGTCACTGACAGCGTGGGAAAATTCTCCTGCACTCAGCGCTTCAGCGTGAGAATTTTCCCACGCTGTCAGTGACGTGAATGAGGTGAGGTCATGTCCAATGAACTCAGCTCACCTCATGCACGTCACTGACAGCGTGGGAAAATTCTCACGCTGAAGAGCTGAGTGCAGGAGAAATCTCCCACGCTGTCAGTGACGTGCATGAGGTGAGCTGAGTTCATTGGACATGAACTCGGCTCATCTGGATGCCGTCACAGAGAGACACTGAGGAGCGCAAGCATGCCTGCGCTTCTCAGTGTCTGCGGGATGACAGGCTGGATGGCAGCGTTCTGCTGCGGTCCAGCCTGTCATCTCGATGTAGCAGAGCTGAAGCTGTCCTGGGAACCATGGAAAGGTAAGGATGAGGTTGCTTTATTATTTTTCTTTTATTGCAGGAGATCGTTGGCTTCAGCTGGAATGGGCGTGATGGTAAGTAGAGTTTAATTTAGAACAATAAAGAATTGTGTGTTTATTTCAATTAAAGGACTTTATTCTGGGTGTTTGTGTTTTTTTTTTAACTTTGATTATGGGATTAGTAATGGGGGTGTCTTATAGACGCCTCTCCATTACTAACCTGGGCTTGATGTCAGCTGGCATTATAAGCTGAGATCAACCCCAGCTCTATTACCCCACTGCCACCGCTACAGGGCAGTGGGAAGAGCGAGGCTAAGTGCCAGAATTGGTGCATCCTATGGATGCGCCATTTCTGGGGCGGCTGACGGCTGGTGTTTCTAGCCTGGGAGGGGGCCAATATTCATGGCACCCTTCCTGGGCTATTAATGTCAGCCCCCAGCTGTCTGCCTAGCCTTTGCTAGCTATTAAATTAGGGGGGACCCCACGTCATTTTTTTGAGGGGGTCCCCCATTTTAATTGCTAGTAAAGGCTAGGTATTCAGCTGGGGGCTCATATTAGTAGCCTGGGAAGCTCCGTGGGTATTACCCCCTTCCCAGGCTTCAAACATCTGCCCCAGCCGTCTGCTTAACCTCCGCTAGAGACTAAAATTAAGGGGAACCCCACACCAATTTTTTTTTTAAATAAATCCTTTATTTTAACACTAAATGACAAGTACAGTAACCAATACTGTCACTGTACTTCATATATATGTGACTACCATGTTTCTATCTATCTAATCTATGTGTGAAGCTCTATTCTGTCTGTTATAAATTGTCGGGTACCGCTGCTGAATTGCCGGCCGGCTTTTTTAAAGAGACAGTGCATGAAAACACAATTATTTTTTTAAATAAATCCTTTACACTAAATGACAAGTACAGTAAGCAACACTGTCACTGTACTTCATATATATGTGACTGACATGTTTCTATCTATCTAATCTATGTGTGATGCTCTATTCTTTCTGTTGTAAATTGTCGGGTACCGGTGTATGCCGCTGATGAATTGCCGGCTTTTCATGTAATACATTCTACATTATTCTTAGTTGTTTTACTTCATGTAGAATTAACCTACAAGGAAAGAAAGGGTTTATTTTCATTCCGATATTTGTGTCCCATTGACTTGCATTGGTTTCCGGTATCGGAATCGGTGATATCCGATACTTTTTGGGTATCGGTCCGATCCAATCCGATACGATATTTCCTGATATCGGAAGGTATCGCTCAACACTAGTCATGAGTATTCAGACCCTTTGCTCAGTATTGAGTAGAAGCACCCTTTTGAGCTAGTACAGCCATGAGTCTTCTTGGGAATAATGCAACAATTTTTCACACCTGGATTTGGGGATCCTCTGCCATTCTTCCTTGCAGATCCTCTCCAGTTCTGTCAGGTTGGATGGTGAATGTTGGTGGACAGCCATTTTCAGTTCTCTCCAGAGATGCTCAATTGGGTTTAGGTCAGGGCTCTGGCTGGGCCAGTCAAGAATGGTCACAGTGTTGTCCTGAAGCCACTCCTTTTGTTATTTTAGCTGTGTGATTAGGGTCATTGTCTTGTTGGAAGGTGAACTTTCCACCAAGTCTGAGGTCCAGAGCACTGTGGAAGAGGTTTTCATCCAGGATATCTCTGTACTTGGCCGCATTCATGTTTCCTTCAATTGCAACCAGTCGTCCTGTCCCTGCAGCTCAAAAACACCCCATAGCATGATGCTGCCACCACCATGTTTCACTGTTGGTATTGTATTGGGCAGGTGATGAGCAGTGCCTGTTTTTCTCCACACATACCGCTTAGAATTATTACCAAAAAATTCTATCTTCGTCTCATCAGACCAGAGAATCTTATTTCTCATAGTCTGGGAGTCCTTCATGTGTTTTTGAGCAAACTCTATGCAGGCTTTCATATGTCTTGCCCCGAGGAGAGGCTTCCATCGGGCAACTCTGCCATAACGGCCCGACTGGTGGAGGGCTGCAGTGATAGTTAACTTTGTGGACTTTTCTTCCATCTCCCTATTGCATCTCTGGAGCTCAGCCACAGTGATCTTGGGCTTCTTCTTTACCTCTCTCACCAAGGCTCTTCTCCCACAGTTTGGCTGGACGGCCAGGTCTAGGAAGACTTCTGGTGGTCCCAAACTTCTTCCATTTAAGGATTATGGAGGCCACTGTGCTCTTGGGAACCTTGAGTAAAACAGAAATTCTTTTGTAACCTTGGCCAGATCTGTGCCTTGCCACAATACTGTCTCTGAGCTGCTTGGGCAGTTCCTTTGCGCTCATGATTCTCATTTGGTCTGACATGCACTGTGAGCTGTGAGGTCTTATATTGACAGGTGTGTGCCTTTCCAAATCAAGTCCTATCAGTTTAATTAAACACAGCTGGACTCCAATGAAGGAGTAGAACCATCTCAAGGAGGATCACAAGGAAATTGACAGCATGTGACTTAAATATGAGTGTCTGAGCAAAGGGTCTGAATACTTATGACCATGTGATATTTCAGTTTTTCTTTTTTAATAAATTTACAAAAATGTCTACATTTCTGTTTTTTTTCAGTCAAGATGGGGTGCAGAGTGTACTTTAATGAGAAAAAAAATAACTTTTTAGAATTTACCAAATGGCTGCAATGAAACAAAGAGTGAAAAAAATAAAGGGGTCTGAATACTTACCTTGACTTCTCCAAAGCGTTTGATACCGTGCCACACAAAAGGTTGGTATATAAAATGAGAATGCTTGGTCTGGGGGATAATGTGTGCAAGTGGGTAAATAGCTGGCTGAGTGATAGAAAGCAGAGGGTGGTTATCAATGGAGTAAGCTCAGGGTGTGTCAGGGTTACTAGCGGGGTGCCTCGAGGGTCTGTCTTGGGCCCTATATTATTTAATATATTTATTAATGATCTGGTGGAAGGGTTGCATAGTAAAATAGCAATATTTGCAGATGATACTAAACTTTGTAAAGTAGTTAATACAGATGAGGATAGGGCACAGCTACAGGAGGATTTAGATAAATTGGGGAGTTGGGCCAAAAAATGGCAAATGGGGTTCAATGCCGATAAATGTAAGGTCATGCACATGGGAAAGAAAAACAGCAGTCACCCATACATATTAAATGGGAAACCGTTGGGGAAATCTGACATGGAGAAGGACCTGGGCGTCTTGGTTAACAGCAAATTAAATTGGAGTGCCCAGTGTCAGGCAGCAGCTGCGAAGGCAAATAGAGTCATGGCATGCATCAGAAGAAGAATAGGGGCATATGATGAGAACATTGTTCTTCCTCTGTATAAAGCGCTGGTAAGGCCGCTCTTAGAATATTGTGCACAGTTCTGGGCTCCGGTGCTCAGGAAAGACATATTGGAGCTAGAGAGGGTACAAAGGAGGGTGACTAAGGTAATAAAGGGAATGGAGGGACTAGAATACCCAGAGAGGTTGTCAAAATTAGGCCTATTTACGTTGGAAAAGAGAAGGCTTAGGGGAGACCTCATAAACATGTATAAATACATCAGAGGGCAGTACAGAGATATCTCCCATGACCTGTTTATACCAAGGATTGTGACAAAGACGAGGGGGCACACTATGCGTCTGGAGGAAAGGAGGTCCCTGCACCAGCATAGAAGGGGATTCTTTACGGTCAGAGCCGTGAGACTCTGGAACTCTCTGGGAGAGGAAGTGGTGATGTCCAACTCACTTAATGAGTTCAAGAGAGGCCTGGACGCCTTTCTTGAGAACAATAAAATTACATCTTATGCTTAGTTAATTAATCCAGGGATTTAATCTGACTGCCAGATTGGAGTCGGGAAGTGAATTTTTCCTCAATTATGTAAATTGGCCTATACCGCATGGTTTTTTTTTTGCCTTCCCCTGGATCAACGCTGTGGAATAGCTGCAGTGCACAAGAAATAGGCTGAACTGGATGGACGCTTGTCTTTTTTCAGCCTTATAAACTATGTTACTATGTTCCATACCCACTGTGTGTGTGTGTGTATGTATGTATGTATGTATATATGTATGTATGTGTATGTATATATATATATATATATATATATATATATATATATATATATATATATATATATATATATATATGGGAAAAAAGTATTTAGTCAGCCACCAATTGTGCAAGTTCTCCCACTTAAAAATATGAGAGAGACCTGTATTTGACATCATAGGTAGACCTCAACTATGAGCGACAAAACGAGAAAACAAATCCTGAAAATCACATTGTCTGATTTGGAAATAAATTTTTTTTCAAATTTTGGTGGAAAATAAGTATTCAGTCAATTACAAACAAGCAAGATTTCTGGCTCTCACAGACCTGTAACTTCTTCTTTAAGACGCTCCTCTGTCCTCCACTCATACCTGTAGTACTGGCACCTGTTTGAACTTGTTATCAGTATAAAAGACACCTGTCCACAACCTCAAACAGTCACAGAAGACCAAAGACCTGTCGAAGGACTCCAGAAACAAAATTGTAGCCTCGCACCAGGCTGGGAAGACTGAATCTGCAATAGGCAAGCAGCTTGGTGTGAAGAAATCAACTGTGGGAGCAATAATTAGAAAATAGAAGACCTACAAGACCACTGATAATCTCCCTCAATCTGGGGCTCCACACGAGATCTCACCCCATAGGGCAAAATGATCTCAAGAACGGTGAACAAAAATCCCAGAACCACACGGGGGGACCTAGTGAATGACCTGTAGAGAGCTGGGACCAACGTTACACTGGCTACCTTCAGTAACACACTACACCGCCAGGGACTCAGATCCTGCAGTGCCAGACATGTCCCCCTGCTTTAGCCATTACATGTCCAGACCCTTCTGAAGTTTGCTAGAGAGCATTTGGATGATCCAGAAGAGTATTGGGAGAATATCACATGGTCAGATGAAACCAAAGTAGAACTGTTTGGTAGAAGCACAATTCGTCGTGTTTGGAGGGGAAAGAATGCTGAGTTGCATCCAAAGAACACCATACCTACTGTGAAGCATGGGGGTGGCAACATCATGCTTTGGGGCTGTTTATCTGCCAAGGGACCAGGACGACTGATCCGTGTAGATGAAAGAATGAATGGGGCCATGTATCGTGAAATTTCGAATGCAAACCTCCTTCCATCAACAAGGTCATTGGAGATGAAACGTGGCTGGGTCTTTCAGCATGACAATGATCCCAAGCACACCGCCAGGGCAACGAAGGAGTGGCTTTGTAAGAAACATTTCATGGTCCTGGACTGGCCTAGCCAGTCTTCAGATCTAAACCCTATAGAAAACCTTTGGAGGGAGTTGAAAGTCCATGTTGCCCAGCGACAGCCCCAAAACATCACTGCTCTAGAGGAGATGTGCATGGAGGAATGGGCCAACATACCAGCAACAGTGTGTGCCAACCTTGTGAAGACTTACAGAAAACGTTTGACCTCTGTCATTGCCAAGAAAGGATATATAACAAAGTATTGACATGAACTTTTGTAATTGACCAAATACTTATTTTCCACCAAAATATGAAAAAAAATTCTTTCCAAATCAGACAATGTGATTTTCAGGATTTGTTGTCTCATTTTGTCTCTCATAGTTGAGGTCGACCTATGAAGTCAATTACAGGCCTCTCTCATCTTTTTAAGTGGGAGAACTTGCACAATTGGTGGCTGACTAAATACTTTTTCCCCACTGTATAATATAGTGTGTATGTGCTAATTATACGTTCTATAGGGCTTCTGAGGGACACAATTGTCGTTCCTTAGGGTGCCAACCTCCTCGGCTAGGCAGCATCAGCTTAGTTTAGGTACGGGATTGGGTAAGGTAGTGACTGTATCAATCATTCATTGTTTACATCTGTTTATATACAGTACATCCACAATAAGCCATTGAGCTTGTAATTTTGCTTGTGTTAACCACTTCATGACTGGACCATTTTTGCATTTTCGTTTTCTGCTCCCTTTCTTCCCACAGCCATAACTTTTTTATTTTTTGGTTAAAAAAAACAAAGCCACAATAAGAAGAATTAAAATTCCCCCAAAATTGAAGAAAAAAAAGAAAAAAAATGTAATTCTTCTTATTGTGGCTTTGCTTTTTATGTTTAGAGTAGGGACTCATAAGCATGAGGACCCTTGACGCGGGTTACGAGCTTGAGTATTTTGCCCAAAATATCGGCCAATACGTCATATATTATATATGCATTTTTGCACTTTTTTATTCCACTTTTTTATTATTAATGCAGAAGAAACATTCATAAAGTGTTGTGCCTGCTATCTGATGTATATACTGTACGTCTCATCAAGTTCTTGTTAAGTGTGGAAAAGTTTGCCTTTTCCCTCATTAATCTCCATACCATCTGGTCCGTGCCTGCCAAGTACAGCAGCGGCATGCGGTCTGCAGAGTCGGGAGATATGACTCCACCAGATATACAGTATATATTTATAGATACAGTACCGACCAAAGGTTTGGACACACCTTCTCATTTAAAGATTTTTTTGTATTTTCATGACTTTGAAAATTGTACATTCACACTGAAGGCATCAAAACTATGAATTAACACATGTGGAATTATATACTTAACAAAAAAGTGTGAAACAACTGAAAATATGTCTTATATTCTAGGTTCTTCAAAGTAGCCACCTTTTGCTTTGATGACTGCTTTGCACACTCTTGACATTCTCTTGATGTACAGTTGAAACCAGAAGTTTACATACACTATATAAAGACACATATGCATGTTTCTCTCAATATCTGACATGAAATCAGAATAAACCTTTCCAGTTTTAGGTCAAATAGGATTACCATAATTTTCCATAATTTTTAATATTTGCCAGATGAGAAAGAATGTTTTAAGGCATTTTTATTACTTACTGCAAAGTTAAAACATTACATACATTTCATTAGTATTTGGTACCATTGCCCTTAAACTTGTCTTGTGCTTTTTGCATGTTTTTACTATTTCTGCTTTTATCTGGTGTCTTTCTTGTAACATAGGAAAGACTAAGGCCAGAAATAAACACCATAAAACACTGTACATGAAGACTTTGGTATCAAATAACTTCTGTCCGAGGTGTTTGTGTGAACAAAAAAGCTTTTATAAAAGCCTCAAACTTCTGTGTGTGAATCAGACATGAGATCTAATATGATACAAGATTACAGTCCGGGGAAGACGGGAAACATTCATATAGACGGCCGGTGGTGATGTAGTCGGTGACGGATTCTGGCCCAATATGTTTCTAGAGCCGTAGTAGAAAATGAAGATGCCGTCCTCCTCATGAAGTAGTTATTTCTCATGTCACGTGCAATGAATATCTCCTGCAGTATTGCTAATACTGATTCCAGTGTCCGTAAATGAGACGAGAATTAGCATTATGGAAGATGAGTCTATGAGAAACGTGTTCAGCTGCAGACTCCGAGGAAGAAACTGCTTGTTGTCTGTGGCCTAAAATACACTGCTCAAAAAAACAAAGGGAACACTTAAACAACAGAATATAACTCCAAGTACATCAAACTTCTGTGAAATCAAACTGTCCACTTAGGAAGCAACACTGATTGACAATCAATTTCACATGCTGCTGTGCAAATGGAATAGACAATAGATGGAAATTATTGGCAATTATCAAGACACCCTCAATAAAGGAGTGGTTCTGCAGGTGGGAACCACAGACCACATCTCAGCACCAATGCTTTCTGGCTGATGTTTTGGTAACTTTTGAATGTTGGTTGTGCTTTCACACTCGTGGTAGCATGAGACGGACTGTACAACCCACAGAAGTTGCTCAGGTAGTGCTGCTCATCCAGGATGGCACATCAATGCGAGCTGTGGCAAGAAGGTTTGCTGTGTCTGTCAGCGTAGTGTCCAGAGGCTGGAGGCGCTACCAGGAGACAGGCCAGTACACCAGGAAATGTGAAGGGGGCAGTAGGAGGGCAACAACCCAGCAGCAGGACCGCTACCTCCGCCTTTGTGCAAGGAGGAACAGGAGAAGCACTGCCAGAGCCCTGCAAAATGACCTCCAGCAGGCCACAAATGTGCATGTGTCTGCACAATCCATAAGAAACCGACTCCATGAGGGTGGTATGAGGGCCCGACGTCCCAACACCGTGCAGAACGCTTGGCATTTGCCACAGAACACCAGGATTGGCAAAGTCGCCACTGGTGCCCTGTGCGCTTCACAGATGCAAGCAGGTTCACACTGAGCACATGTGAGAGACATAACAGAGTCTGGAGACGCCGTGGAGAGCGATCTGCTGCCTGCAACATCCTTCAGCATGACCTGTTTGGCAGTGGGTCAGTAATGGTGTGGTGTGGCATTTCTTTGGAGGCCCACACAGCTCTCCATGTGCTCGCCAGATGTAGCCAGACTGCCATTAGGTACCAAGGTGAGATCCTCAGACCCCTTGCGAGACCATATGCTGGTGCGGTTGGCCCTGGGTTCCTCCTAATGCAGGACAATGCCAGACCTCATGTGGCTGGAGTGTGTCAGGAGTTCCTGGAAGATGAAGGCATTGAAGCTATGGACTGGCCCGCCCATTGCCTAGACCTGAATCCTATTGAGCACATCTGTGACATCCTGTCTCGCTCCATCCACCAAGGTCACGTTGCACCACAGACTGTCCAGAAGTTGGCAGATGCTTTAGTCCAGGTCTGAGAGGAGATCCCACAGGAGATCATCCGCAACCTCATCAGGAGCATGCCCAGGCATTGTAGGGAGATCATACAGGCACGTGGCCACACACAATACTGAACCTCATTTTGACTTGTTTTAAGGACATTACATCAAAGTTGGATTAGCCTGTAGTGTGTTTTTCCACTTTCATTTTGGTGGTGACTCCAAATCCAGGCCTCCATTGGTTAATAAATTTGATTTCCATTGACGATTTTTGTGTGATTTTGTTGTCAGCACATTCAACTTTGTACAGAACAAAGTATTCAATGAGAATATTTCATTCATTCAGATCTAGGATGTGTTATTTGAGTGTTCCCTTTATTTTTTTGAGCAGTGTATATAGGTTTTATTTCTAGATGTAAAGAAGAAAGCTAAATACTGTAAAATTATAAATCTCCTCATGTTTTCCCTGATTATCTCCAGTAATTGTATTATTACACAGGATTTTTATGATGTTACATCGGCTCATCGTCTTCTCGTTCAGGTCTCTACAATATCGGATCCTCTCAGTAAAGATCGTCTATACAAGTGAATTTTCCTGATTTATCCATCAAGGATGAATATGGACAGAGACAAGATGGCGGAGAGGATATTACACCTCACCCTAGAGATCCTCTTCCGTCACTGGAGAGGTGAGAAATTCTGATGACGTCTCATTACATCATTCTTATCTATGGGAATAACAGATGGACAGAACTGGAGAGGTGAGGACTCTGGAAATGTCTGGAGGGAGATTTATTAATGTGTCTCTCCATAACCAGGATTACACAGTAGTGAAGAAGACCTCTAGAGGGCGCTGTCAGGACCCTGTGTCTGAGGGATGGGGAAGACCCCTGAGCCCAATCACGGGGCCTCCATCTCACCCCTTCATACATGAGGACATCAATGACCAGAAGATCCTAGAACTCGCCTACAAGATGATTGAGCTGCTGACTGGAGAGGTGACACTGCTGGGACATTATACAGTAACACTATGAGGGGTTTGGGGGGATGACGGTATCATTGTATATGTCAAGTTCCTATAAGGTGTCAGTATGTTGCAGTCTATTTCTCCATGGAGGAGTGGGATTATTTAGAAGGACACAAAGATCTGTACAAGGACGTCATGATGAATGTTCCCCAGCCCCTCACATCACCAGGTAATAGACAGGACTAAATACACACGGCCTATAATTATCTGTATGTAAAGAATGAATTCAGTCCCTGTATGTGTTTCCTCCAGATCTATCCAGTAAGAGGACAACACCAGAGAGATGTCCCCGTCCTCTTCTTCCACAGGACTGTAAACAAGAAGATCCCAATGTTCCTCAGGATCATCAGGTAGATGGAGAGAAGGTGTCATGAGATCTCCCCTATGATGTGTAGACGGCTGTGAAGGTCTTGTGTTCAGTCTTGTTTTATCCACCAGTATTATATGTTTTATACTTGTGTAATAAGAACGGTGGAGATGGCAGGATTAGAGCTGATCATATATGTGACTTCTCCATCTGTCTGTGACTTTTACAATATTTGTTTCAGGGTGAAGATCTGACCCATATTAATACTACAGAGACATATATGAGGGGTGATGAGCGGCGTAAAGAGGAGATTCCTACATATGACTACCCAGGTGAGTAGTGACCACTAAATGCAGAGAAGTCACACATTCTTCTCAGTCACCGGCTGTGGCTGCTTTATCAGTGGTGGAGTCCGGCCGTATCACAATCGTGTGATCACCATTTTGCCTCTAGACCACAACATTCTCCTCCACCCAAAACTGTTCAAATGATTTTGGCCATTGAAAACCCTTTTCTATAGAACTTATAACTTGGAGGATCCACCTACCCCCTGTGATTAGAAGATGCTGACCATTACCTCCTCAGATCTGTAAACTACAAAACCAGATGACAGCGTACTTAGAATGTACAGACAGTTTAGAAAATCACTTGAAGAAAATATTATGATGGGACTGTAAGAGAAAGCGGAGGGTAATGATTAGTGTTGAGCCACCCCCGTAGTGTTCGAGTTCGGTTCGGTTCGTCGAACACCCGTGTGTTCGCCGAACTGTTCGTCGAACTGTTCGTCGAACACCTTCGAACACCGTTAAAACCAATGGCAGGCAAACAAAAACACATAGAAACACATAGAAAACACCTTCAAAGGTGTCCAAAAGCTGACAAACTGCTCAGAAGACACAACTAACACATGGAAAAGTGACAAGTACATATAGTCATGCGAAAAGAAAAGAGGTGGAGGAGTAAAAGGAGGGGGAGACACAGATATAGGCATGTCATGCCCTTCTAAAATCCAAAAAGTGAGAAGCCGAGACGGCCAGTCCGCTCCTGCCCGTGCCACCTCCGTGTCGCCGGGTTTGTGCCAGAGCCGCGGTGAACCCTGACGGCCAGCCCCCCTCTCCCAATACTGGTGCCTGTCCGCTGGTGGGTCGAGAGAGCCCCCCTGTGGTGGAGGCAGCTCTAAGCTTTTTAATTTAAATTGTCCCTCTAATTTGAATGAATACACTTTAAATCCATTTACAAGGATCTATTGGAGGGCAAGTCTCATGCCAGCAGCCGCGTAATTCCAGCTCCAGTAGCGTCCACTAAAGCTGCTGCAGTTAAAAAGCTTTTATAAGGATCGAGCTCGGCTGTCCACCGCAAGGCATCCTAGTGCCAGTCCCAGCCCCTATGCCTTGGGGTGCCTCCTGATGCTCTTCACTAAGTATCCCGTGGTCCCGAAGCATTTCCTTTGAAAAAATTAAGTGTCCAAACTACAGGTGGTGTAGCTTGCTTAACAGCCGGGATAATCCGCTGACTAGCAGACACTGCTACTAGGCACAAAGTATTTCCTGGGCTAGATGCAGTTAAAAATTTGTAAGTAGATACTCTCGTTGGATGCTGAGAAAGCATTCCATAGAGTCTCCTGGCACGCCATATATGATTCTCTTAAAAAGCTTGGGGTAGGGGTCTAGGGGACCCTTTTATAGCCAAAATCACGGCCCTGTATCACAATACGTCACCTAGGCTGAAGATAAATGGAACTGTAGCACCGAGGGCTCGGTTGCTACAGACGTATTGCACCTCACCCAGAGGTGTGATATCTCACTCTCAGATAAGGATGGAGTGTGGATCAGGACCCGACACCTGCATGCATTACACCACATTGCCGTGGGGCAGGGCGACCAATATGCCCCTGAGATGGGCACGACAGTCCCTGTCCATGGCTGGAGTGGGAGGAGGGAACACTGAGGAAGGGGAACCCTGCAGTGCAGGAGCAGGGAGGAAGCAGTTCCTGGGTGCATTGAGAAGGGAGTATAAAAGGTGGGCACCATCTTAGTTCAGTGCAGAGAAGTCTGAGCAGAAGTGGCAGGGAGCAGGGGCTCTGCATGAGCTCTGCTCCGGAGGCGGGCCTAGTAACAGAGGCCCAGGCCTGCAAGAGGGAGAAGGAAGGAAGAGGAGCGGAGAAGGCTCCAGGAACGAGGAATGAAGGGATCCCAGGGGTGCGGACGGGCGAGTCGCCACCGCACGCCCGAATCCACCTGCGTGGAGGGGTCAGGCCAAAGGGGGAGACCG
Organism: Phyllobates terribilis; assembly: GCF_046119375.1. NCBI lineage: Eukaryota > Metazoa > Chordata > Amphibia > Anura > Dendrobatidae > Phyllobates > Phyllobates terribilis. Next base: position 19,500 of record NW_027363040.1, on the reverse strand, counting down.
GTCCCCGAACTAGTGGAGGCAGGAAACGACCCTCAGCTAGAAACCGGAGGCTCTGACATTTTATGTGGCGCAGCCCCTTGCTCCACCCGCTAGGAAGGCACCACATAGGGTCAGGGAAACTGGCGCCAAGTTTACCAAGAGGAGGCCCGAGGCAGCCGGACAGAAGTGTTGGTAAGAAAGGCCAGACAAAGGACACACAAAGGGGGTCCTGTGAAGCGCTCCAAAGTTATCTGGGAGTTGTCTGAGCCCCTCACCTGGTGAGCACAGTACGACGTGGGCAGCCGTTACCTGCAGACGTGGTCTAGATAATAAGAACTGTGAGTAAAGGCCCTGAACTGCATCACTGACTCCGTGTCGTTACTGCTGCTGCCCTGCACCATCACCCCCATCCTCCGCATACACTGCCCTGAGGCTATACTCCTCCCGTGGGGAGTTATGCTACGCTCTGCTGCACCCACAACACCAGCCTTAGCGGTCTGCCCTGTAGCGGCGGTTCACTCTGACCGCAATCCACGGGTGGCGTAGTCGGACATTTAAACATCAAAACCACATAAATAGTTCCGCCACTGGTTTGACCGCCCTGAGCCACGGAACCGGATCGCCGCCACGAAGACTACAACCACCAGCATCCACCAAAAAGGGTCCGGCTCCGGGTGTCCCAAGGCCCAGGGGGTGTGTCAGAACATTTTCATCACCTTTCACAATCACCAATGGGACAAGGCAGGGATGTCCTCTGTCCCCTCTCTTATACATCCTAGTGACGGAGCACCTGCTCTCATCAATTCGCCATAACCCCAATATTAGGTGGATTGAGGTGGGAGGCACCGAGTACAAGTGCTCTCTATTTGCTGATGATGTCCTAGTATATATCACTCAATCACATATATCCATCCATGCTGTTATGGCTGAAATAGATCACTTTGTTACATGGTAAAATTTTAAAATCAATGCAGCGAAGTCTGAGGCCCTCGATGTCTCCCTCCCTAAATCCATATAGGATTCCATCCAGTCCAACTTTCCCTTTGCCTGGCCCTCACAGGGTATCAAATACTTAGGAATTCCTATTCATAGAGACCTCTCCCATCTATGTTATCTTAATTTTGGGCCCTTTATTGAACAATTCCATACAGACCACGGTTGGCAAGTTGGAACTGTGAGATTCACTACGTGCACCACTGGTATTTTGTGGAAAAGCACATGTAAGATTCTGCAACAGTCTCTGCTGATACTCCTGCATGCGTGCATCCCTTTCTATGGCAGGAATAATTTCTGCAAATTTACTTTTGTACCGGGGATCTAACAGTGTGGCAACCCAGTAGTCAGGATTATTTCTAATTCTCACAATTCGAGGGTCATGTTGCAGGTAGTGCAGCAAGAAGGCACTCATGTGTGTTGCGCATCCAGGAGCACCAAGTCCCTGTTGTGTTGGTGGCGAGGTAACAATCATGCTTCCTTCCTCTGTCCTCTCCCCCCAACCTCGCACAACAGAAATGTGATCAAGGTCTCCCTCATCTGATGAGTCTTCCATCAGTTCGTCCTCCACTTCTTCCTGGGCTCCTGCACCTTCCTCACTAGTTTGGCTGCTACCATGCGCCCTGGTAAAATCATCTCCCCCACCCTCACATGCCTGCCGCCCTGGTGCTGCCGACCATCTGGACCTTGCAGATGTTAGCCCTTCCGCATACAACTCCTCCTCCTCTACTTCCTCCACCTCCTCTTGTGCCACCACCTGACTCCGAATTCTGTTTAACATGTGCTCCAGCATGTAAATCACCGGAATAGTCATGCTGATAATGGCATCGTCAGCACTAAACATCTTCGTCGCCATTTCAAAACTGTGCAGAAGGGTGCATAGGTCCCTGATCTGAGACCACTCCTCCAGCGTGATTTGCCCCACCTCTGAATCTCGTTGGCCCAGGCTATACGTCAGAACGTATTGCACCAGGGCTTGTCGGTGCTGCCACAGTCGCTGCAACATGTGCAGAGTTGAATTCCACCGGGTAGGCACATCGCATTTTAGCCGGTGAAGTGGCAGGCCCAACGACTTCTGTAGAGATGTAAGTCGCTGAGCTGCGGGATGCGAACGGCGGAAGTGAGCACACAGCGACCGTGCCCTCTGCAGAAGGCCATCTAGTCTGGGATAGTGGGCTAAAAATTGCTGGACAACCAGGTTCAACACGTGAGCCATACAAGGCACGTGTGTGACATTGCCCCGGCGAAGGGCCGCACCCAGGTTTGCAGCATTGTCGCACACGGCCTTCCCTGGTTTCAGGTCCAGTGGAGACAACCATTCATGAAATTGGTTCTCCAGAGCTGACCACAACTCCTCAGCTGTGTGACTCACATTTCCCAGACATTTCAATGTAAAAACCGCCTGATGACGTTGAGCCCTACTGCCAGCATAGTAAGGAGGTGTGCAGGATCCCTTCTGCGCAGTTAGAAAGCTTGTGGCATGACCAGACAGGCTTTGGGTGCAGGTGGAAGACCGAGAGGAGGTTGAGGAGGCAGAAGCAGTGGAGGAAAAATGACATAAAGAGGATTGACGCACAACTCGTGGGGACGGCAAGACTTGGACAGCAGCCCCTTGTCCTGCTGTCACCATAGTTACCCAGTGCCCAGTCAGCGACATGTAACGCCCCTGTCCATGCCTACTCTTCCAAGTGTCTGTGGTGAAATGCACCCTGTCACACACAGAGTTTCTCAAAGAAGCGGTGATGTTGTGTGCGACATGCTGGTGGAGCGCAGGCACACCTTTCTTTGAGAAGTAGTGCCGACTGGGCATCTGGTACTGGGGCACTGCGACGGACATAAGGTCTCGAAAATCCTCTGTGTCCACCAGGCGGAAAGGCAGCATTTCTGTAGCCAAGAGCTTGCAGATGGTGAAATTCAACCTCTTAGCTTTCTCATGGCTAGGAGGAAATGGTCTTTTACTTGTCCACATCTGAGGGACCGAGGGCTGGCTATTGTGCTTAGACGGGGTTGATAAGGGTGTCCCCGGCAAACTGCCGGTCTGTGAGGAAGATGCAGGCGGACATGTTAGGTTGCCTTGATCCAAAGGTGGTGCTATCGATGTCGGACAGCGCTCAAGACCAGCTGGTGTTACCACCTCCAAAGAAAATGATGACCTGCCAATCACGCTGGCTGTTGCGGGTAAAGAGGTGGCAGGTCTGCGCCCCAAAACAGGTGTGACTGCTGTCCCCCCAGTCACAGAGGATGAAGAGGCCGCGGATGCACAAGATATGGCAGACGGTGGTTGGCCCGGCCGGCTAGACCGCATTGTAGCACACTGAGCTTCCCACTGCAACTTATGCTTCATGTCCATGTGCCGGTTCATGCATGAAGTACTCAAACTATGTATTTTTTGGCCTCTACTTAGCTTTTGCTGACAAATGTTACAGATAACACGAGTTGGGTCATCTTTATCGATCTGAAAAAATGCCCAGGCTATGCAAGGCTTAGCACCCATGCGACCTGAAGAGCCACCACGACTTGTGGTGAGAGGCAGAGTTGTGTTTGAGGATGCAGTTGTTGACGTGCTTCCAGTACTACGTCTCTGTCCAGGAAGGCGCAACCTGACCTCGTCGTCACTACCGTGTTTCCCCGAAAGTAAGGCCCTGTCTTACATTAATTTTACCCCCAAAAGTCCCACCCTGCCTTACTTTCGGGGGAGGCCTTACATTGGGAAAAAAAACAGGCTGAACAGTATGCAGCCTCCCCATACAGTGGTTCTGCCCCCCACTCTGCCACCACACACACACACACACACACAGCCCCATACGGCACCCATACACATACCGTACACATATCGTATACACACACACACACAGCCCCATACGGCACCCATACACATACCGTACACATATCGTATACACACACACACACAGCCCCATACGGCACCCATACACATACCGTACACATATCGTATACACACACACACACAGCCCCATACGGCACCCATACACATATCGTATACACACACACACACACACACACACACACACACACACACACACACACACACACACACACACACAGAGAGAGTTTCGGAACTTACCGTTACTTTCCTTCTGTTTCGATCTCCTCTGCGGTGCCGGGCTGACGATTCGGATGCCGGGGAAGCTGGACCAATCGGAGCGAGCCTGCAGGCGGTGACGTCGCAGCTGATTCGGCCAATCAGCTGCGAGCCGGCTGACTGGCCAATCACACTCGAGCTGATGGCCAGCAGGGACTAGGGAGCCTGTGACGAACAGGCTGATCGGCCAATCAGCTGCGAGCCGGCTAGGGAGCCTGTGACGAATCAGCCTTACATTCCCCGGCCCCCCCCCGCTACCCTGCCTTACAATCGGGGGGTGCCCTACATTGGCGGACCCCCCCGAAACCCCCCACCCTGCCTTACTTTCGGGGGGGTCTTACTTTCGGGGAAACACGGTAGCATCTTCCTCCACCTCCTCTGCTGACCTCATCTCTTGGCTGACTGTGGGTTGACAGTAAGTGGGATCTCCGACCTCATCATCATCACCCTGTGCGTTATCACACCCGTCGTCCTCAGAGCCAACCTGTTCCTGCCCTGACAAAAAACTAAAGTTGTCGCTCCAATCAGGTATTTGAGTCTTATCATCGTCTTCCTCATTGTCTCCACCAACAGGAGTTACAGTTTGGGAATGAGGGTCTACATTATGGTCAGAACCTTCTGCGTCTGGTCCTGGATCCGACTCATAAAGATTCTGGGCATCAGTGCAGATCATTTCCTCGTCTGGATTCACAGAAGCGCTGGAGTCAACCTCTGATTCCCAGGCTATAGTATGAGTAAACAGCTCTGCAGACTCAACCATCTGTTCTACCTCATACTCAGACGGGCAGCTGGAGATTTGGGAGCTGTGAGGAAGCAAGTGCGATTTGGGTGACACCTTTGAGGACTGGAGTATTTGTGATGTTGAAGTTGATGTGGAGGAGAGCCCTCTTAAAGGATCACTTGATATCCGTTGAAGCACCTGCTGTTTTTGTGCCTCATCTGGAATTTGTAGCGATTGGCGTGGCCGTAAGAAAGGGATCTTATCACATTGTCCGCTAAAAGAAGTAGACATTTTAGTTTGGCTGGAAGATGGTCTTTCTTCTGCACCTACCCCACGGACACAACCTTTTTTCCCCTTCCCAACACGCCTATTCCCCTTTCCACCAGCAGCAGGCCTTTTTCCACTCATTTTGGTGGTTAACTAATTCACAACTCTGGAGTTGTTTGCACAAAAAAACAATGGATGGTAACCGAGCAGAGCTGAGTGGCCAAACTGTGGTATTAGGCCAAAACTATTGGCTGGGTTAGATGCAGAAAAAAATTATTTTTAATTTGCAACCTGATGGAGGTCAGTATAGATGGACTAATAGACCAAGTCCCACACACCGCTAGAAGCCCAAATATTTTTTCAGAGCTAGATGCAGAAAATTTTTTTATTCAATTTGCAACCTGATGGAGGTCAGTATAGATGGACTAATAGACCAAGTCCCACACACTGCTAGAAGCCCAAATATTTTTTCAGAGCTAGATGCAGAAAAAAATTATTTTTAATTTGCAACCTGATGGAGGTCAGTATAGATGGACTAATAGACCAAGTCCCACACACCGCTAGAAGCCCAAATATTTTTTCAGAGCTAGATGCAGAAAAAAATTATTTTTAATTTGCAACCTGATGGAGGTCAGTATAGATGGACTAATAGACCAAGTCCCACACACCGCTAGAAGCCCAAATATTTTTTCAGAGCTAGATGCAGAAAAAAATTATATTCAATTTGCAACCTGCTGGAGGTCAGTATAGAAGGACTAATAGAACAAGTCCCACACACTGCTAGAAGCCCAAATATTTTTTCAGAGCTAAATGAAGAAAAAAATTATTTTTAATTTGCAACCTGATGGAGGTCAGTATAGATGGACTAATAGACCAAGTCCCACACACTGCTAGAAGCCCAAATATTTTTTCCGAGCTAGATGCAGAAAAAAATTATTTTTAATTTGCAACCTGATGGAGGTCAGTATAGATGGACTAATAGACCAAGTCCCACACACTGCTAGAAGCCCAAATATGTTTTCAGAGCTAGATGCAGAAAAAAATTATTTTTAATTTGCAACCTGATGGAGGTCAGTATAGATGGACTAATAGACCAAGTCCCACACACCGCTAGAAGCCCAAATATTTTTTCAGAGCTAGATGCAGAAAAAAATTATATTCAATTTGCAACCTGCTGGACGTCAGTATAGAAGGACTAATAGAACAAGTCCCACACACTGCTAGAAGCCCAAATATTTTTTCAGAGCTAAATGAAGAAAAAAATTATTTTTAATTTGCAACCTGATGGAGGTCAGTATAGATGGACTAATAGACCAAGTCCCACACACTGCTAGAAGCCCAAATATTTTTTCAGAGCTAGATGCAGAAAAAAATTATTTTTAATTTGCAACCTGATGGAGGTCAGTATAGATGGACTAATAGACCAAGTCCCACACACCGCTAGAAGCCCAAATATTTTTTCAGAGCTAGATGCAGAAAATTTTTTTATTCAATTTGCAACCTGATGGAGGTCAGTATAGATGGACTAATAGACCAAGTCCCACACACTGCTAGAAGCCCAAATATTTTTTCAGAGCTAGATGCAGAAAAAAAATATTTTTAATTTGCAACCTGATGGAGGTCAGTATAGATGGACTAATAGAACAAGTCCCACACGCTGCTAGAAGCCCAAATATTTTTTCAGAGATAAATGAAGAAAAAAATTATTTTTAATTTGCAACCTGATGGAGGTCAGTATAGATGGACTAATAGACCAAGTCCCACACACTGCTAGAAGCCCAAATATTTTTTCAGAGCTAGATGCAGAAAAAAATTATTTTTAATTTGCAACCTGATGGAGGTCAGTATAGATGGACTAATAGAACAAGTCCCACACGCTGCTAGAAGCCCAAATATTTTTTCAGAGATAAATGAAGAAAAAAATTATTTTTAATTTGCAACCTGATGGAGGTCAGTATAGATGGACTAATAGACCAAGTCCCACACACTGCTAGAAGCCCAAATATTTTTTCAGAGCTAGATGCAGAAAAAAATTATTTTTAATTTGCAACCTGATGGAGGTCAGTATAGATGGACTAATAGACCAAGTCCCACACACCGCTAGAAGCCCAAATATTTTTTCAGAGCTAGATGCAGAAAAAAATTATATTCAATTTGCAACCTGCTGGAGGTCAGTATAGAAGGACTAATAGAACAAGTCCCACACACTGCTAGAAGCCCAAATATTTTTTCAGAGCTAGATGCAGAAAAAAATTATTTTTAATTTGCAACCTGATGGAGGTCAGTATAGATGGACTAATAGACCAAGTCCCACACACCGCTAGAAGCCCAAATATTTTTTCAGAGCTAGATGCAGAAAAAAATTATTTTTAATTTGCAACCTGATGGAGGTCAGTATAGATGGACTAATAGAACAAGTCCCACACGCTGCTAGAAGCCCAAATATTTTTTCAGAGATAAATGAAGAAAAAAATTATTTTTAATTTGCAACCTGATGGAGGTCAGTATAGATGGACTAATAGAATGATGCTATGCCCAAAAGATTTTACTTCACTAGGTGCAGTAAAAAAATTGGTATTCTATACACAGGTGGTATATCTTGCAACACAGATAGGCTACTCCACTGACTAACACACTCTGCAATAGGCCAAAAAGGATTAGCTTTGCTAGATTCAGCCAAATGCTGTGAAAAAAACTTGCACAGCACTGGCACAGACCTGCCTGGCAAAAACTGATAGGAACTGATGTAACCTAGTCCTGAAAAGGACTCCAATTACAATTAGTCTTTACTCCCACAATCTATCTATTTAAGAGCACAGACCTGCCTGATAAAAGTCGTAGGAAATGCTGTAACCTAGTCCTTAAAAGGACTGCAATCACAACTATTCCCTACTCCCAAGCTATCTGTATATTTGTGCGAAAATTGGCTTGAAATTAACAAGGTATAGCGCACACAGCAACAGCGGTGCCGTCTAACACGCAGCTGCAGCAGTGAGAAAATGGTGGCGACGGGGAAAATGGCTTGGTCTTATAGGGCAAGGACATGTGACATACACTGCCAATCACACATGTCCTTGCTTGTGTGAAAAAAAGCACTTCGCTCCGTGTGTGCGCTGCTGATAGGCTGACAGATTGCACCTCCCCACTGCAAATGCGGGAAAGAGAAAAAAAAATGGAGATCTTCATTGTTCCTGCAGAGATCCATCCCCTGCCCCTCCCCCCGCCCCGCTGTACACTCAAACTGCGTATTAACATTAATTTTCATCATTACTGAGAAAAAATCCAGTTATGATTTTGGTGCACGAACAGTTATCGAACATAACCTCGAACAGCCGAATTTTTCTCAAATTGTTCGTGTTCGCCGACCGGCTCGAACACCGCCCAAAACAGCTCGAATTTGAGATTGGCGAACAGTTCGAGTAGAACAACGCTCATCTCTAGTAATGATGCTGTTGGCTTCCTAGATCCCTGATATGTTATTGGATGAATCTACCTTCTCTCCCTTCTGTGCTGCTGAATGTTCTCATATCGTCCCTACAAGACCAGGTCCAGTTTTAATGACCAAACTTCACTTTTATGATCGACAACATTAAATGTGCGGTGAGGCCAAGTGTGAATTTCTGTACAATAACAACAGAGTTTCCCTTTATCCTGATTTTTCAATTTCTTTTAAAACCGACTAACTTCATACAGGATCGCGATTAACTATGCAAAAAACATTACTCCTGTGCCATGATATACAGGTGCTTCTCAATATATTAGAATATCATCAAAAAGTTAATTTATTTCAGTTCTTCAAAAAAGTGAAACTCACATATTATATACAGTCAAACACAGTGATCTATTTCAAGTGTTTATTTCTGTTAATATTGATGATTATGGCTTACAGCCAATGAAAACACAAAAGTCATTATCTCAGTAAATTAGAATACTTAATAAGACCAGCTTGAAAAATGTTTTTAAAATCCGAAATGATGTCCTACCGAAATGTATGTTTAGTAAATGCACTCAATACTTGGTCGGGCTCCTCGTGCATCAATTACTGCATCAATGCGGCGTGGCATGGAGGCGATCAGCCTGTGGCACTGCTGAGGTGTTATGGAAGCCCAGGTTGCTTTGATAACAGCTTTCACCTCGTCTGCATTGTTGGGTCTGGTGTCTCTCATCCTCCTCTTGACAATACCCCATAGATTCTCTATTGGGTTAAGGTCAGGCGAGTTGCTGGCCAATCAAGCACATTGATACTGTTGTTTTTAAACCAGGTATTGGTACTTTTGGCAGTGTGGACAGGTGCCAAGTCCTGCTGGAGAATGAAATTTCCATCTCCAAAAAACTTGTCGGCAGAGGGAAGCATAAAGTGCTGTAAAATGTCCTGGTAGACGGCAGGATCAAAAATAGTTCACTAAGTACCCTATATTTATTATGCAACTTTGCTTTACATTTATATATAATGATGGTAGGGTATGAGAGAGATATTTTTTGTCTTTTGTAGGTTTTGCTTCTTTTTGCTAGTGTGAACATGCTCCTATTTCTTGCATGTCTACCATCTTAGACCTCAGTTCACATTGCTTGGTTTTTTGTCTTGTTTGCATTCTGTGCAATTTAAGGGTGTGGCATCCCCTTTGTTGAGCTGATTAGTATATATGTAGCTTACCACGGGCCTAGGTGGTCTGGAGTTGGGACCCGGTCCTATTTGTCTACCCTTTTATATGCATTACTTCAACTTTGATATACAGTAAGGTTTTTAATATAGACAGTATAGGTACCGTCCCAATTTAGGGTCACCTTGCCGCTGGTGGGACGGCTTGTATACTTTTTTTGATCAAAAATAGTTCACTAAGTACCCTATATTTATTATGCAACTTTGCTTTACATTTATATATAATGATGGTAGGGTATGAGAGAGAGATATATTTTTTGTCTTTTGTAGTTTTCGTTCTGTATGATAGTTTGATTGTGGTGGGATCGGCCGGCCTCACTTATGTGAATCTGTAACTCCCTGATAGTCTTTAAAAGAAGGTCTCCATTACCTCTTCCCAATGCCCGAGGTCTAAATATAAGACTCCTCAGCTCTGAACTATTATAAAAAGTTCATTTAAAATGTCTAATATTTCTTCTTGAAACTCATCTGATCTGAAAATATTGGCACTTAGCGATAATTTCGATTGCCAAGAACCGCATGCTCTAATTACCCCCGAGAGGTTTCACCACTATTTACTCATTTTTTTTTATAAAGAAGACTGTTCAGCTTGATTTCTTCAGTAGATGTGTTATGGTCTATAGTCACAGTTTTGCCCATCACCCTTTTAACTTCTTTAAAGGAAATCTCTCATCCCCTGGGAGATGTGAGACCTCTAATATGGGCATACATGTTATAGAAAAGTAAATCTATACATACCTGTATGGCCCATAGTAGAGGTCTGCTTGCAGTGAAATGGAGTTTTATAAAATCTGTCTTCACATGCTTGGCATCCCCCGGACACCAAGAAATCCCCACCTATCTCTTTAGTTAGCCCAGAAATCCCCGCCTATCTCTTTAGTTAGCCCAGAAATCCCCGCCCATCTGCTTATGTAGCATGTCCCCCCCCCCCCCCCCTCCCCTGCACATGAGCGTTGCGACTGCGGAGCAGTGCAGAGACAAACGGCCCGGGAGGAAACAAAGCTCTCCTGATGTGAGCGTCGCATTGCGCATGCGCGGTAAATGAGTTAGACCAGTGCACGTAACAGGTCCCTGTGATGTGCAGGGGAGGTGGGGAACATGCTAAATAAGCAGATAGGTGGGGACTTCTTGGCGTCCGGGGGACGCCAAGCATGTGATAACGGATTTTATAAAACTCCATTTCACTGCAAGCAGACCTCTACTATGGGCCATACAGGCATGTATAGATCTACTTTTCTATAACCTGTATGCCCATATTATAGGTCTCAAATCTCCCAGGGGGTGGCAGATTCTCTTTAACCCCTCTACATGGATCTGGACTTACACAGAGGCCCGTAGGCTTGGGCTACTGTGTTACCTGCTGTTCTGTGGTGTGAGATGGGAAGAAGAATAATCAGGTATTCGGGTCAGAACCAGGAGGACAGAGAAAATACAAAATCAGAAGAAACGAGTAGTCAGTGAACGGGCCGAGGTCACAACAGGAAACAAATCCACAAACCGGGAGCTGAGCACAGAGGACTGAACCAGAGGAGAACAAGGCTGTATCTGGCAGCTTCCGGCAATATGCTTCCAGCTTTAGTAGGGTGTGGTGCTTTCCAATTCTCTGAAGGAGGGAGCTGATTACTCCAGCTGGACAGCACACACACCCATACTGCCAGACTGGATGATACTACTGGTCCCAGCAACCCTAATCTTAATGGCTGGACAGAGCCTGCGCCGCCAGAGCTTCTGGTTCTGACGTCTCCTCCATCACCAGCGCCGCCTGCAGAATGAATAAAGCTCCTGGTGACAGAATTAGACGTTGCAGGAGCAGATCCCAGAGAAAATGGGACACACCATTTGCAGAAACCTTGATATGACAAAATGAAAGAAAACCAGAGCAGTAGAAATCCCCATAAAGTGACTCCATCTTGGAAATTATAACCTTCAGGGAATTAATCTATAGGAGTAGGGACTATTTTGACTCCACAGGCACTTTCCCTAAATTAGCACGCAGTGGATGTTGGAGAGTGAAAATTGCAAAAATGCCATTTTATTACCCAACGCACAGTGCCCAGATAAATTAAGTGGGTTCTTCTCACTATAGTAATGCCAAATACATGAATGCTAAATGTGGTTTGGGCACAGTCTTTTAGACTGAACTGTAATTGACTTGGTGAATAATTTTTTTTTTTACGTAGCTTGCCATTTTTACAGACACTTTAAGTAAAAATGTTAAAAAAATGTAAGAATATTTTATTCAAAAATAATACTTAATTTTATTCTTGGCAGATGACTGTACCAGGAGATCAGAAGGACAACTGACATCTTCAATTTTTAAATCAGATGATCTTGAGATCCCACAGGATACAATTGAAATGAATGTCATTACTCCAGATATACCATCATCCCTTCACAGCAAAGATTTGTCATCTGATCCTTTGAAACAGATCCTGTCTTCTGATTCATTACCGACTACTAAGGAAAATCATAGTCACAAAATAAGCATTAAAAACAAACTGCTCCTAAAGCAAAGAAGCCATTTTCACGTTCAGAATATAGAAATACTCTTCTTAAACAAGAAAAAATTTGCAGATCAGATCTTGCGAGGCAGAGAACCCACACAGGGGAGAAGCCTTTTCCTGTTCAGAATGTGGGAATGGTTTTAACTACAAATCAGAGCTTGTTATACATCAGAGAATCCACACAGGGAGACGCCTTATTTATGTTCAGAATGTGGGAAATGTTTTAACCATAAATCAGTTTTGATTAATCACCAGAGAACTCACACAGGGGAGAAGCCTTTTTCTTGTTCAGAATGTGGGAAATGTTTTAACCTAAAATCCGATTTAGTTATACACCAGAGAACTCACACAGGGGAGAAGCCATTTTCCTGTTCAGAATGTGGAAAATGTTTTAAACAGGAATCAGGGCTTTATAGACATCGGAGAACTCACACAGGGGAGAAGCCTTTTTCTTGTTCAGAATGTGGGAAATGTTTTAACTATAAATCGGTTATGGTTAATCATCAGAGAACCCACACAGGGGAGAAACCTTTCTCATGCTCAGAATGTGGGAAATGTTTTGTGAAGAAATTATCTATTTTGAGTCACCAAAGAAGTCACACAGAGGAGAAGCCTTTTTCATGTTCTTAATGTGGGAAATGTTTTACACAGAAATCAATTCTTAATAAACATCAGAGAAACAACAGAGGGGAAAAGCCCCTTTTCATGTTCAGAATTTTGGAAATGTTTTAATCGAAAATTGTATCTTCTTAAAGGGGTTACTAAGAAAAAAAACAAAATAAGTCAGCTCACCCATTGAGGAATCCAAAGCTCAGGAAACCAGCCGTGCCGCAGGAATACGAATCAAGAGCAGAAAAAAATCCAGCTTCAATGACTAAAGACCTTACTGTCTGAAACGTGTCTGCTAGAAAATATTCCCCCCTCTAGGGGTTGTGACATCCATGCTGTTATCTCAGGTTTTTTATATTTACTCAATAAAGCAATGTTTTTAGAGGATCATTGAAGCTGTATTTTCTTCTGATCTCGATTCTTAAAGGGGATGTCCTCTACTTGGACAATGCTTTGTCATTCCTCATGTTTGGCCTCGTTAAATGTGATGCCAGTGCTGATGGGGCTCAGGGCTCACATGGCGAAACAGCCTGACCTGAGCCCCGGGAACACAAGTGCTGACACCGATGGAACGGCACAAGTATGGGAGGTTTGTATAATTCTTATACTAATTTTTGTAATAAGTATATTGTTTATCCATTATGTATATATTCAGTGTGTTCATTAATAGAGATTTGAATCCTTAGTTATAGAAATATAGATTTATCAAAAGATCATAACAGGTCTACTTTTCAGTCATGCTCTTTGCGGTCAGAAGCATCTAACATTCTGAGATACAGTGGTGTAAAACAAAGTGTTTGCCCCGTCCTGATTTCTTATTCTTTTGCATATTTGTCTCACCTAAATGTTTCAGATCATCAGATTTAAATATTAGACAAAGATAACACAAGTAAGCACAAAAAGCCGTTTTTAAATGAAGGTATTTTATTATTAAGGGAAAAAGAAATCCAAAGCTCCAGGGCCCTGTGTGAAAAAGGCATCACTCATATACATACACACACACACACACACACACACACACACACACACACACCCCACTTAAAACCTAAATTAACTGTGGTTTATAACATCTTTGGGAACCTGAGTTAAAGTTCCCTAGCCACACTCAGGCCTGATTCCTGCCACACCTGTTCTCAATCAAGAAAATACTTTAATAGGACTTGCTTGACAAAGTGAGGTAGACCAAAAGATGCTCAAAAGCTAGACATCATGCCGCGATCCAAATAAATTCAAGAACAAATGAGAAAAAAGTAATTGAGATCGATCAATCTGGAAAAGGTTATAAAGCCATTTCTAAAGCTTTAGGACTCCAGCGAACCACAGTGAGAGCCATTATCCACAAATGGCAAAAGCATGGAACAGTGGTGAACCTTCCCAGGAGTGGCCGGCCGACAAAAATTACCCTAAGAGCGCAGCGGCCACTCATCCAAGAGGTCACAAAAGACCCCACAACAACATCCAAAGAATTGCAGGCCTCACTTGTCTCAGTTAAGGTCAGTGTTCAAGACTCCGCCATAAGAAAGAGACTAGGTAAAAATGGCCTGCATGGCAGAGTTCCAAGACTAAAACCATTGCTAAGCAATAAGAACATAAATGCTCTTCTCAGTTTTGTCAGAAAACATCTTGATGATCCCCCAAGACTTTTAGGAGAATACACTGTGGACTGACGAGACAAAAGTTTAACTTTTTGAAAGGTGAATATCCCATTACACTGGCGTAGAAGTAACACCGCATTTCAGAAAAGGAACATCATACCCGCAGTAAAATATGGTGGTGGTAGTGTGATGGTCTGGGGCTGTTTTGCTGCTTCAGGACCTGGAAGACTTGCTGTGGTAAATGGAACCATGAATTCTGCTGTCTACCAAAAAATCCTGAAGGAGAATGTCCGGCCATCTGTTCGTGACCTCAAGCTGAAGCGCATTTGGGTTATGCAACAGGACAATGATCCAAAACACACCAGCAAATCCACCTACCTCTGAATGGCTTAAGAAAAACAAAATTAAGATTTTGGAGTGGCCTAGTCAAAGTCCTGACTTTAATCTGATTTAGATGCTGTGGCATGACCTTAAATAGGCGGTTCATGCTCGGAAACCCTCCAATGTGGCTGAATTACAAAAATTTAGCAAAGATGAGTGGCCAAAATTCCTCCAGAGCGTTGTAAAAGACTCATTGCCAAACTGCAAACGCTTGATTCCAGTTGTTGCTGCGAAGGGTGGCTCAACCAGTTATTAGGTTTAGGGGGCTATCACTTTTACACACAGGGTCCTGTAGGTTTGGCTTTCTTTTTCCCTAAATAATAAAGACCTTCATTTAAAAACTGCATTTTGTGGTTACTTGTGTTATCTTTCTCTAACATTTAAATTTGTTTGGTGATCTGAAACATTTAAGTGACAAACATGCAAAAGAATAAGAAATCAGGAAGGGGAAACATTTTCACACCACTGTATGTGTAGAAGCCGTAACCGTATCTTTTGAAACACAGTATGCTTAGAATATTATCTATAGTCGGCAGCCAGTATTAGTGTTAGCTGCCTGTCATATCTGATTGTGTATATTTTGCATTGCCTGTATAAGCTTGATCGGAATGAATTAGAGTCAGACGACCTGCTGAGCATCTCACTTGTCTCCTAAACAAAATAAACAGATTTTTACTGCGGACTTCAGGATGATCTCCTATCTCACTTGGTAGAAAGTGAAATATTTCTGTCAATAATTATTTTTATTTTAGGGTCAAACATGTGGAATGTTTGTCCACTACTTGTACAACCCCTTTAAACATCAAAAATCCCATAGCGGGAGAAGTCATTCTCATACCAAGAGTGTGAAAAATGAAAAATTAATTACTGGAAAATCAAATTTTGTTGACCATCAAAAATGACTCCGATGGGGAGAAACTATATATGTTATTGACAAATTGTACAAAAACATATAACATAATTAACCCCTTAATGACCACCAATACGTCTTTACTGACCTGAGATATAAGAGACTAGCATCCTCTGACAGGTGACAATCCAGCTGTACACTATAGCTGACAACTTGCTGCATTGGCCACAATCCGTGTTGGAACCGACCATGGCCGTTTAACTCCTTAGATGCTGCTGTCAATAGTAACTACAGCAATTAGATGATTAAAGGGAAGGTGTCATAAAAAATGTAAACAATTAAAAAAATGTAAAGTATTAATGTTTTGATTTTTTTTTAAATATTATTTGTTTTTAATGAAGTAAAATATGAAAAATTTAACAAGGTTTGGTATTTCCACTTTTAAACACTGGGGGGAGCAGGTGCTGAAATTTGCCATGAAAACCTAGTGTACAACTGGCTCACATTACGACTGCAGTAAATGTGGGCTGGATCTGCTCTCATGTGTGTGATGTTGCTCCTCTCCTCCCTTTCTGGGTGTTTACAACAGGATAAGAGAGGATGAAGCTTAGGATCACAGTGTGGAGCCATTTTGTTGGTGACTGCCAGTGATACTGACAAGTACAGTGTCACCGAGGACGGCCGGCAGCACAGATTCTGTTAGTGCTGCTCTCTGTATCATAAGCTGCGGTTAGATACTGTCATGGTAGCCCTTCCAAGAATTTGGATTGAGATAATTGAGATTGAGAAAGAAAATAACATACAGCCAGTGTCTGAGTGTACAATTCTTGTCTCAGAACCCAAGCAACAAGTACTTTATTACACCCCCAGAAGACAGGGGTGGCTAACATTACCTAAGAAAGAAAGAAAGTATTTTAATTGGAAATAACAGTCGTCCTTGAAAGCAGCTCTGTCCAATTTACTATACTTTTAAAAACTAAGGAAAGCTTAACACCAAGACAGCTCTATATTTCATACAATACCGTGTTATCGCTTTTATGAGTAACACTTATAAGACTAATATTACATTATCAAAAATATATAGGTAGATTTAATTGTCTAACATAATAATCAAAGCAAAGTATAAATATTTACCATAACAATACGCGGAGTGTTACACACACTGAGATTATTCACAGCACATGATACACTACACATATCTAGATTCAGGGCTCAGTGTAGTGTATCACATGATGGGATTAGATACACCAGTCCGGAGCGCATCGCACACGATGACGGGATTAGATACACTGGTCTGGGGAGTATCGCACATTTTGTTGGTGACCGCCAGCGATACTGACAAGTACAGTGTCACTGAGGACTTCCGGCAGAGCTGATCCTGATAGATAGTGCTGCTCGCTGTATCATAAACTGGGGTTAGATATGTGGACTGTATCACATGCCCGATTAGATACGTTTAGAGTAACAAATGCTGCAATTAGATACAGTACTAAGTGTAGTGTATGACATTATGGGATTAGATATTGAGCTCAGCAGAGTGTATCACACAGGATGGAATTACATACACAGTTTCTAATGTATGGAGCAGGGTCACACCTTACACCACTGCTCCCTTAGAAGTGGACACAGCGGGGTCAGACATTACACCACTGCTCCCATAGAAGTGGATGGAGCGGGGTCAGACATTACACGACTGCTTCCATAGAAGTGGATGGAGAGGGGTCAGACATTACACCACTGCTTCCATAGAAGTGAACAGAGCGGGGTCAGACATTATACCACTGCTTCCATAGAAGTGGACAGAGCGGGGTCAGACATTACACCACTGCTCCCATAGAAGTGGACAGAGCGAGGTCAGACATTACACCACTGCTCCCATAGAAGTGGATGGAGCGGGGTCAGACATTATACCACTGCTTCCATAGAAGTGGATGGAGCGGGGGTCAGACATACCACTGCTTCCATAGAAGTGGACAGAGCAGGGTCAGGCAAAAAAACAAACCTGTTGTCCAAGTCTCAGGAATTCCACATATTCACAATGATCAGACGGAATCTACAGGACGGTGAGGAGTTTGTCTCCAAGCATACAACCACGTGGAGGTCTGCGGAACACAGAAAAGCCACAAAGGACCATCCATTGACGATTGGATCAATCCAGGAGAGGAAAAGCCATTCCATAGGTGAGAACTGGATTTTATTCTTGACTATTCTAAGAAAAGTAACATACAGTTTGTTTCTTCATAGTCATACAGATGCACAATTATGGTCTATTTGTATAGCCAGTGTGAAGCAGAGAATCTTAGTATTGATAAAAGGTTTCTCTCTGTAAAAAAGTTACAGAGAAACCTTCAAAATGTGATGTATATGGTCCGTGTGTACAATAATTTAGTCTTTGAAGAAACTGACACACAGAAAGCATGGATTATCATACAAGACATCAGTCATACTGACAAACAGGCGGACACACAAGAGACCAGTCATACTGAGACACAAGAGACCAGTCATACTGAGACACAAGAGACCAGTCATACTGAGACACAAGAGACCAGTCATACTGAGACACAAGAGACCTGTCATACTGAGACATAGGACACTGACGGGGATTACTCTGATTGTCCAAATTGTTTGATTTTGGCAGAACATATTGAATAATTGGAGGATCAAATTGCTACTCGGACAGAGTTATTGTCCAAATTACACCAAGACATGAAAAAGGTTTCTGTTCGTACAAGATCCAATAGTAAAAGTGAAGATAATGCCTCCACATCATTTGTACCTGACACACAAAGTCCAGATGTTTCAGGAGAAGCTTTACAGGGAAATGAATTACAAAGGAAATAATTACATGACAGAGCAGCACAAATCAATCTTAAAATACACGATCAATTAATGAAAATTGTAGAAGACTTTCCAAAGTACAATGAGAAGATGGATGCTTTTGAGAATGCAGATATTTTTTAATCTAATAAAGATAAATTAAATCTTAATGATGAACAAAAAAACAAGACATTCAGAGTATGGTTACCCTCACATATGGCAAAAAGATTACAGACCACACCCAGACTAAATGATGATAATGAACTGACACATAGTACAAAAGAAGACAGACTTAAGGCCCCGTCACACTTAGCGACGCTGCAACGATCCCGACAATGATATGACCTGTCAGGGATCGTTGCTGCGTCGCTATGTGGTCACTGGTGAGCTGTCAAACAGGCAGGCTCACCAACGATCAGGGGAGCAGCGACATCGTGGAATGAATCGTTCCACGATGTCCTGCTCCTGGTTACCAGCCTGCTGAAGCAGGATCAGGCTGGTAACTATGGTAAACATCGGGTTACTAGGGGCACACGCGCACCTAGTAACCCGTTGTTTATCATGGTTACCACTCAGCTACGGTGAGCGGGAGGTTACCGCTCACTTTAGCAGGCTCGTAACCATGATAAACATCGGGTTACTAGGTGCGCGTGTGCCCCTAGTAACCCGATGTTTATCATGGTTACCAGCCTGATCGTTGGTCCCGCTGGTCACACACAGCGATGTGTGCTGACCAGCGGGAGGGCAACGACCAAAAAATGGTCCAGGACACTTTGCAGCGATCAGCGACCTCACAGCAGGGGCCTGATCGTTGCAAAGTGTCACACATAGCGACATCGCTGGTGAGGTCGCTGTTGCGTCACCAAAACCGTGACACAGCAGCGATCTCGCTAGCGATCTCGCTATGTGAGACGGGGGCTTTAGACAATTGCTAGTATTTACCACAGGAGACACGCTCTCAGTTGACATTTGATCAAATTATGCAACAAAATTCAAGTACCTAGATCCTGTTTCAGTGCAATTG